>NW_026638763.1:0-681081 GCF_028554395.1 Pezoporus wallicus | reverse complement strand
TAGTAAAGACATAAGTAGCAAACTTTGTTTTACAAACATGTTTGGAAATACTGAATGGTTAGGTTCAGTAATCTCATTTTCATAGTATTGTCAGACTTGCTCAATTTGACTTTCTGGGGTCTAATACTTTGCTGTTCAGCATTCACATAGCTTGTGTGCCTTTCCCTCTCCACAGGCTTCAGGGACTTGGTATAGTCTCCTTTGCAAATCCCTTGTGTGAAGGAGAGGAAGAACCAAATGCAAGAACCTTGGCAAGAACCATCACAGCTATTGCCTGCAATGAGGAAGTCAGTGTGTGGATGAAGCAGGTTTAGTAGCATGAGAGCAGTCACAAACAAAGGAAGGGCTGATAGGCAAGTTCCTCTGCACCTCTTACCCCAGGAAAAAAGGGCAGGAGCCACTGAAATTGGCAGTTCTTGGCCTCCCAAGAAAAAGCAAGCTTACATGCATCCTCCTTGGCCCTGGATCAGCTTCTACACTTGCTGAAACCTTGCAGTGGTTGAACAAGCTCCAGTTCTCCTGTGCCTTTGTCTGGGATGGGGGAATTGGCATGTGTTTGGCTCTCCTCCTATAGTGGGCATATGGAGGTAGCTCTGGATCTTACAGGCGGGAATAAAGTGTGTTTGAGAGGTTTTCACACCTTCATTAATACATAAATGCATTGACTTTCTGGAAGGTGATCACTAGCTCTGTATTTGCCCATGCCCTTCTCCAAAGGGGATATGTACTCCAGTTCCAGCAGGACTGACTTCTCCAAGCACCATGTGTTTTTCAGGTCTTACCCTCTGTGTAAATGTGGAATCTATTTACAGAATGCAGGTCATGGCTGAATTAGGCTGGAATTGGGTCCACCCTGAGACTATCGAGCTGTGGAGCTACCAAGCACAGGAGCGAAACGTGAACTCAAGCGTTTGGGTCTGGATATGTTTGGGTTAAGAAATGTCTCTATTGCAAGCTGGCTCAGGGCTTCTCAGATGGGCACTTTAAATAGTCTTGTGCTCTAATTGTCAGTGGCTGGGGCTGCTATAGGAGCATAGAGAGGAAAAGGAAGGTGCCATAAAGCATCAGTGTGGCACCTGGATAAAGCAGGCAGGAGACCTACAGCCATTCTGTTGTACCTACTGCCTGTCTTGCCTGTGCTGACCTGGTCCTGTGTCAATCCTTCAGGCATTCTGAAAGGTGCTATGTATTTGCAATGTTGATTTGCAAGCCCTTGAAATTAAGGTATTTCTCTTCTGTTGCATATTATTTGTCACCCGTGTCCTGGGCTGCATCCCTGGCGTGTGAGCAGCAGGTCAAGGGAGGGGATTCTTCACCTCTGCTGCACTCTGGGGAGATCTCCCCCTGCAGGTCTGATCCAGCTCTGGGGCAACAACACAAGAGGGACATGGAGCTGTTGGAGCGAGTCCAGAGGAGGCCATAGAGACGCTGCAAGGGCTGGAGCAGCTCTGCGCTGGAGCCAGGCTGACAGAGCTGGGCTGGTTCAGCCTGGACAAGAGAAGGCTCCTTAAGGGGAGACCTCAGAGCAGCTCCAGTGCCTAAAGGGGCTGCAGGAAACCTGGAGAGGGGCTTTGGACAAGGGCCTGTAGGGACAGGACAAGGGGAATGGCTTTAACCTGACAGAACAGGGGAGATTGAGATGAGCTCTTAGGCAGAAGCTCTTTCCTGTGAGGGTGCTGAGGCGCTGGCACAGGGTGCCCAGAGGAGCTGTGGCTGCCCCATCCCTGGCAGTGTCTAAGGCCAGGTTGGACACAGGGGCTTGGAGCAACCTGCTCTAGTGGAAGGTGTCCCTGACGGTGGCAGGGGGTTGGAATTGGATGAGCTTTAAGGTCCCTTCCAACCCAAACCAGTCTGGGATTCTGTGAGTTTGGTACTGTGCTGAGGGCATTGTCAGTGGCTGAAAAACGCTCATTTAAAATAATATTTTTGTCTTTTTCCTTCTGGGCTAAATGCAAGGTTTTGTTTGACCTCAGGGGGGGAGCAGATGAGTCCTACTTTTTGGTGCACTCAAAAATTTTAAATCATTTTTGGATGGATCTGAAAAAAAATACTGTGTTTTTAAGTTCAGCCAGGAAACCAAAATACAATTATTTGCACAGCTGTAATCATACTTCAAAGGAGACATGACTCCTCCTGGAGCCCCAGGTGCATGGAGAGGCCACTCCAGCCCCTGCCATGAGCTCTGCATCCCTCCCGTCTGTACCCATTGAAATGCAGGATGACCACCGCCCTACTCCTTTGTTGACCACTGCAGCATCCCAACTAACAGGTTGTGTTTTACAGTAGGAAACTCAAGGTATATCTACACTATTTCATGAGCAAATGCAGCTCCTCTTTTGTTCTGGGTCACTGAGCTACGTTAATGTGGTGCTTTGTCCTTACAACTCCATGAATGTAATCATGTTTATAAGTAAATAGGAGCAGCTTTCATCCCCTTAGCAGCACTCCAAAAACTGTCTGAAAATCAATGGGCTTTTTAAACCAAAATTTTCCACAGAAAGGTACCTTTGTGAAAGTATTTTTTCATAGCCTTCCCCCCCCCCCTCCCCCCTCCCCCAAGTTCTAAAACTTCCAGCAAAATTGTTTATCAAAACATTTTTGTCATCTTCCAGTGGTCAGAATGTACTCCTGATATTTGCATTAAAAACCTGGGGAGCCGCTGTAAAAACTTTGAGAAGGTTGTAGAAAATAGTGTCTTCTTTAAGTGCTTTCCAAAGAAAAATAGTAATTCTATTTTTATATCAGCAAATAGGTTTATATCATTTCACCGGCTTGTCTCTTTAGCTTCCTTGCACCTCCAGCTTGAGCCCGTGTACCAGGGGATGTGAGCAGCCTTGGAAGACCATTGCTAATGTGGCAAGGTGAAAGTTTCTTCTGTCTGGACCTGCTCATCTGTCTCTGGTCATTGCAGGTGGAACTAGATGAGCTTTGAATGTCCCTTCCAACCCAAACTGTTCTATAATTCTTACGTAAAAAGAGAATTCTTAAATGGAGGCTGTATTTTAGTGCTCATGCTTAAAGATTAGCTTAATATGTGAGGGCAAAAATACGCATTTTTGAGACATTTTTCTTCTTTCTGTCATAGTCTATTCTGCCCTAAGTGCTGTGATGGCTGGTACCTGTTTGCTCCAGAGTTTGTGGCTAAGGGTTGTTCTGTGGCATTTCCTTTCAGGTGAAAAAAAGAGAGAAGGGGGCTGTGAAAAAAGAGGAGGCTGCAGGTCCACATTATTTAGCACAAAGCCATGTGGTTCAATATCCTTTAGGAGTCTGGCCTGTCCAGTTTCTGTCTGCAACTGAGTTTTAGTGGAGATGGGGGAATTACTGAAAGGACTGCAGAGTGCAGCAAGGCAAGGTTTGGGAACACAGAGGAGAAAGTTCACCAAATTAAACCCACTGTGTTTGTTTTCCTTCTTTCCTATTGAGTTCTGTAGCTGATTTTAATGGGTATTTATTCCCAGCTCGCTTTAGAGAGTGGTTATTAAAAAACAGCCTCTTAAAAAATTATTAGAAGTTTTTTTCCATTGGCAGGGGAACATTTGTCCAGACAAGGTATGTAATTACTTCTGAAACTGGCAAGGGACCTGTTCTTTCCTTTGGTCACTGACAGTGTTGCCTCTCTTTAATGACTGGGTACATATATATATATATATACACATAGCTTTATTATTAAAGCTTTTGGGAGCTTTAGCACAAGTTGGTTAAAGCAGACTGGAGGCTTCTGGGGTGCTTACTTCTCCAGCAAGACTCTTTGAACAACTCTGTGGTCCAAGCAGACATCCCCCTGGATGTATTGATACTTTGCTGGAAGGATCCAGGAAAATATTATTGCTAAGTTGTATCTTGACTGGCAAATCCATGCTCAGTAATGGTCTGAGATCTGCCCAATGTGCCCTTTTAGCATTGCTTGGGGCCATCTGTCTCACTTAAATATGGGGCAGGAGTGAAGAGTGCTCTGGCATTGCAGCTTAATTGCTGTTTTCTTTCTTTCCCTATGATCAAAGACCCTCAAATAACTTGATCTGGTGTGAATTCCTTTGAGAAATGCAAGGTTGCTGTGCCCCATGGAAGTTAGAGGTAGTCGAACTGACCTCCTATGGATCTGAAATCCTTGACCTCCTATGTCCTGTCATCCTTTCACCATAGTTCCTAAAGAGACAGAGATGAATCCCCAACAAGGGGCTGAGGCTCCAGTTTTTATAAGAGTTGAGCATGTCCATAGGTTTTCCTTCAAGGAAACAAGTTATAATTTGGGGGCAAATGTTTTAAAGCTGCATTTATCCGCAGATTATCTTCCCTGTTAGAATCCATTTGTTTTTATGTGCCCATATTTGTGTTGCTGCCTTCTTAAGCATGACAGCAAATACACACACGGACTTACAACAGGACGTGGCCTCAAGGAAGACAAAGGAAGATTTCTGCCAAATAAAATCCCTGTAAGGCTGTCTGGTGTTGGTTAGACACACTGAAACATCTGCTGTGCTGTTGAACACTGCTTCCTTCACTATCTCCTGCTGCCACCCATGTTCTCATACATGTGTCCTGTCTACCTGTCCTGACGTATGCTTTGTATGTCTAGACAGAAGTCTGCATCTGCCTGACAGCTCAATTGAATTCATTCTCCTGGATTGTCTGGACAACCTGGAAATTCTTACTCTGGGATGCAAACATTTGTGGCTTACCTAGAGCTGCATCGTAGCCTTAAACCACAACTATTTTGTGTCCTGGAATAAGCTGTTCATTTACAACTGTACTGGTTAAAACAGCAATAGAGCTCTAACCCAGAGACCCCTGTGCCACACAGGCTGCAGGGATAAGACATCCCCTCTTCTGACACGTCTGCCCAGACGCTGTTTCTATACTGACTGCTTCTGCAATGTATTCAATTCCCACCACTGATAACTGTTAGTTCAATGGTAGGCTCAGTGCCCTGAAGCACTGGTTTCTGAGATGAGGGGGTAACAGGATCTGAATATATGGCCCTTAGCAACATGTATTCAGTTTTCAGCAACTCGTCAACAGCATGATACTGGCAAATTAGTGGGATATTAAGAAGAAGTGCAATTTTGAAGGCTGGTACAGAGGCATTGTTGCAGGAAAGGTTTAAATATTAAGTAGGAGTAATTTAACAGAGCAATACTGAAGAGCATCTGTCTGCCAGAGATTCTCTAGTTCAGAATTATGGTATTGCCCCAGAAAAGACTGAAAGCACCTGAATCCAGAAAGGGGTCCCCACATCCTCAGTCAGCTGCTTCCCAATCCCAGGAGGTTCACTGGTCTTTTCTCAGTAGCAAGAGCATCCTAAAGTGGTCCCTATGTCCCCTCCCTTTACCTGCTTGTTTCTGACCCAGTGCCTGGCTATGCCTGTCTGCATGGTAAATCTGGATCTGAGCAGATCTGGGCTATAAAATAATCCTAGAGGAAAAGTCTAACTTGATCTGTTCACTAATGCTGTGTCCTGAGCAGCCCTGAGATCAACTGGGCTGTCAAAGCAGAGGGGATGATTGATGGGAAACAGGCAAAGGTGGGAGCTGTTTAAGCTGGCGTAGCTGCTGAGTCTAACACAGGCTGACTTCACCAACCACCTAAAATCCTGCTCGTAGTTAGGTATGCTTGTGGTCTAGACAGAGCCAGACATTTCAGTACTTAATCCTTGCCCCATATATTAGTTATCCTTCAGTTTGCTTTATGCACAGGGTTCAAACCAGTACATGTCCTCAGCCTGTGCAGGGTCAGACTGGTCAGGTCAGGGCACAGTAGCATTTGCCCCTTTCCAAGAAATGATGGTTGTGGCACATGGAAGGATGAGCTACGCTGAGCTTCAGGGTTCCTCAAGGTGAGTCAAACCCAGCACATCATCCCTGTCATTCCCCAATGGTTTCTAGCTTTTAAAATGTTGATTGTGGGATGGAGCAGTCCCATTTACAAGTGTCAGACTTTGCAAACTTAGGATTCTGCACCCAAACCCTCTCTTCCTGTCAGTACCCAAAAGACTAAACAATTGTCCTAATTCTCAGCTCACTTCTAATGGCTGTGGTATGCTGGGAAATAGAGGGAATGAGAGCACCACCTCTACAAAAACCTGGGTGCTAGGGCAGCCTCCTGCAAAGCAGAATCTGCAAGTTTTAACCCCCCCAGCAATGGGCTGAACCCCGTTGCGATAACCACCAGTGAAACAGTCAGATGAAACAGGGGGCCATAAAACTTCTCCTTCAGCCTTTAAAAGTTAAGCTCCTGGGAAAGCTTTTGCACTGGGAATCATAAGTGGAAGGAGTTGCTTCCTATTTCAGGTTGGGTGCCAAATTCATGAGATGATGGCATTTAGGAACTAACTCCGGTGCTGTTTCCAATGCAGAGCAATTCCTGTTCTGTGGCAGTAAACCTGCCCGTACACTTTGCAGTGCATCTAACTTGGATGCTTGGGTTTCAATAGCTGAAAGCGCACTTTAACTCTGAGCTCTGAGTTAGTGACGGGTGATTATATTCTTAACTATATACTATTAGTTATAGGAAATGCCAGCCTTCAGCTATGCTTCCTTGATCCTCCAGCTCCAGAAAGGTCTTTCTGACCCTGAAGCATTTCTGCAGCTTCTTGACATCTGCTGTTGAAAACTATTTTATGAGCATCGTACCTGGCTTGTAGCAAGCAGTGGTGGCCTTACTTACTGCCTGGGAGGAAAAATGAGAGGGAATCGAAGGGCTTTGGCATGCAGGGCATATAAAGGATACTAATGACTTCATACATTCAGCATCAGTCCTTACCTCCAGTGGCAAATAGGAACAGCTGATGAGTAGAAAGACTAAAAGCTCACCCCAACTCACATGTGACACTTTTACTAGGGAGTGAAGTTGTGAGTGGGGCGTCCAGGAAGCCTGTGGACACATCTATTTGGTACCTTCTCACCACTGAGCTTGGATGCGTGTGAGTCCAAGGCTGTTCTCAGGGCTGAATTACCCTAATTGTGTGGTGCTGGATCCAACTTTCTAGCTAAGTAGCTGGATTTCATCTAACAAAGCTATTGTGCCTTTAACAGATAGGAGGCTGTTTTATAGCTGAACCATTCATTTTTTAGTCCCCCCTTTGTCTCACATTTGCTATAGCTACCTGTGGCCTGCCTGTGTCAGGCAGTGCCAGCAGGGACTACTCTGAACTGTCTTCTTTTTAATCAAGATACCTCTCACTATTATTGTTAGATATAGTCTTCAAAATATCCAAGCTATCAGACCAGTCTTTCTCAACATGAGTTTTATCTTGAATAGGCACATAAAAATGGTGGTATGCTTTGGGGTTTCAGAAACAGGCAAGGGGATTTTATAGAGTAGCTTTGTTTGGGTCTTCTTGGCTGTGAGGCTCTTTGAAGATGATTTAAATAAACATCACTTGCTGGTGGCTCATTATCTAGTCAAACAAAGAGATTTTATTGTTTGGAGTTACAGAAAGGAAGGCATCAGCTAATGTAAATAACAGTGGATGATTTTTATATTTGTGGTTGTCACAAAATGAAGCTGGGACTTGCAGAGCATTTTTGAAATGATCCCATCAAATCCTTAACAATGTTACACAGAGCAGGGAAGCAGCAAGGCCCCCTGTTTGCTGAGAAGTTAAATTCTGCCAAAGTCTTTTGCTGGATTAGGAACACTATGATTTTCTTGACACCCTAAAGGCCTTACTTTATGAATATTAAATATTCATGGTATATTAAAAATATAGGCATCATTATCTTAGACCTACTTACGCACCCGGTCTGGGGTAAGGGCTAGGATAAGGCGTAAAGAAACCTGATAAACAAAGAAGTGCACAGAGCCAAATTCCTGCTTGGCAAAGTTCCTCCAGCATTAGAGCCTTTGGCAGACAATATTTAATAAAGCACTTTCATCCACACTTAAAACTTCACACCATTAACATTCTCCACCTCTGTTTCTATGCATTGTTTTCCTTCAGATGCTATTCAAATAATAGAGATGACCATTACAGCTCTCAAGGCATTTGTGTCAGTACAAAGTAGAGGTGTTGTGTGTACCACCACTGCTCATGTTTTGGATGGGCTAGTCCTTTGCTGTGCAAAGATTCCCTGTCTCAATTCAGTCCTTTGCAAAATCCCTTCAGCCAAGAGCAGAAAAGTAACAACTACTTTAGTTTAACTGCTACCTGTAGAATGCTTGAAATGCACATTACATTTGGTTTCTCACGCTGCTGAGAGCCTGAGCAGCTGGAAAATAGCAAGGAAATGGTTAGCTGTGGTTGGGAATCCTTGTTGGGGATGGGAAACCTCCCCAGCTCAACTCAAACAAGGGCAAAAAGCCGCTTACCCCTCCTCAAAAATGAGGGAAATTGAAGGCTCTTTGCAGGTTTGAGGCAAGTTTCTTACTCCCAAGATGGGAACCGTGGACAGGTCATGGAGTGTTGAAGTCCTCTGTGGGAAAGCTGGGCAACAGCAGGCTGCGAGACTGATCTGTGAAAACTGTGAAGGTCAGAGGGTCCTGTGTGCCTTGGATAGAAAGAAAGTGCCTGAACTGGGCTGGCTTAGAGATTGGGTGACATGCTGGCTAACAGGAGCCTGTGTGGCTACCCAGCTAACATGCAGAGCAGGCAGTGGCAGCAATGTTTCAAGAGATATTTTAGAACACAGAAAATCAGAAAGGATGCAAGTTCCCACTCCTGGCCACCTGAATTTGAACACTTTCTGCTAATTCTACTAACTTCTACAATTAGAAACAGACAGATGTGAATTCCTTTGCTATGTTGATACATTCACTCCTGTTCATCAGGCTTGAAAAAAAGAATGCATTGATACCATATGTATACAAGGCAGGTATTTTCCTGGATGAATGCTTTCCAGTTACACAGTGTTGGAAAACTTAGAGGTTTTTTCGTAGCATATTGGTTCATGTTCCCCCCCCCCTTGTTTAAGTTCTGCAATATTCAGGAGCTATCTCTTGCTCAAATATTTGAGTTTGAAGCATTATAGTTGCTTAGAACCACGCTGTTTCATTCATCCCATGGAAAGCAAAAGGATGCTGTAGTGTTCTTCCCAAGTATCTGACCCTCTTCTCCATCCCTCACTGTCGTTCAATTGCATCTTGTTCCTCTTATTCGGCTTATAATCTCTGGGTGATAAGGGAGCTTTCTTCTTTATTTTATGCTCAGAGAAGCTGTGGCTGCCCCATCCCTGGCAGTGTTCAAGGCCAGGTTGGACACAGGGGCTTGGAGCAACCTGCTCTAGTGGAAGGTGTCCCTGCCCATGGCAGGGGGTAGGAACTGGATGAGCCTTAAGGTGCCTTCCAACCCAAACCATTCTAGGATTTTTCAGATGGGCGAAACATAAGGCAATTAGAGATTTTCATAGGGTCACATAGAGGACCCTGCCTGAGCTGGAGCTGAATCCCCCTTTGGCGCAGTATTTATCAAAAGAGGACCTGAGCTTGTGCTTAAATTTTATACTTCTTTTTAAAATCCAGTGCTTGCATCTGGCTTTTTTGGACTCAGAATCATCTGCTTGAGAAAAATGTCTCCCTGTGTTTCTAGCCTTCAATGAAAGGTAACACACATTCCTCTTTTGGTACGTAACTTCTTCTCTAGGCTGCAATGTTGCTTGCTCTGGTTGCTCCCTGCTGCTCTCCCTCTCATCCACCCTGATGTGGCTGGTAAGGCCACTCCAGCTCAGTGTGCCTGGGTGTTTTTCCCCTGCCCAGCCAATCTGTAGCCCATGTCCAGCACCTCAACTGGCCTGAAGACAGAGGCACTTTTAAACTGCCCATCTTCCCTCTGCAGCTACCCTGGTAGAGAAGGCAGCAAATGCTATTTCTGACTACAGCAAGCTGTCCAAAAGAAATAACTTTCACATCAAATGCTCAACAGAAATTCAAGATTATACCCCAGCTGCATGGTGTGTATGAGAATCGCATACATGGCTCTCCAAGGGGCTCCACAGGCTGCAGTGCAGGGGCTTGACTTTTCTTGCCCTGGTTTAAGCCCAGCCATCCCTTTGCTCTCCTTCCCCAGGGCACTCAGTTGCCCTTGAGCATTGCGTTGCCATGGGTGTGGATCTATTGGAAAACTCACAAGCCAAACCTTCAGAGATGTTTTTCCAGGGGCTGGGAGCTGTGCCCTACCTGCTCCACCCTGAAAGCATCTCATGGCAGGCTCACTGCTGCAAGGAAGATGGTAGCAAAGGGCAGGACATGAGGGTGTATGGCGTCTGACAGTGTAGACAGCAAATGACATGCCTGAGGTTGTGCAGCCCCTTTTTCTTTGTAACCTATTAGAGGGATCTGAGAAGTGCAAGAGGAGGTAGTGCTGAGAGTTATTGTTCTGATTTATCTCATGAGAACTAAGTTAGAGAGGCCTCCCTACAGAAATTCTGTCTCTATTTCTCCTTTCTCTGCTGCAAGCTTGGAAGGGGAAGACTGAAGATTTCGTTAACAGAGCAACAATGTAAATAAATATGCTGAGTCAAGGTGCTAACCCATTCATGCTGTAGGCAGACCCCCACTGCCTTAGGAAGGCTGTGATATGAGTCACACCTCAGAGGTCTCCAGCACCAGGAAAGGGGATCTCTGAGCTGAGACCAGCATTCCCTCCTCTTTGCACTGCTCTCAATTAAGGATGCTGCAGAACCTGGTAAATGGTTCTGTTTATTTATTAACAGGGGTGAGAGGAGAAGGCATTTGCAGTCATGGATTGACCCTGGTAGGGGCAGAAACCCCCCTCTAAACAGGCGCCCAAATTTTGCTCTGAGCCCTCTAGCACTGCTTGCTCTAACACACGTGGTCACTTTGATAGACGCTAGCTCTTGCTGGGGCAAAACCTTGCTATGTAGTTGTGCTTTTAGGAGAGAAAAAGCAAAATGTCAGGTTTGCTTGATGGAACATCTATACTTCCAGGCTTTATAAAGGCCCATCTCTGGCAGTGTTCAAGGCCAGGTTGGACGGGGCTTAGAGCAATCTGGTCTAGTGGAAGGTGTCCCTGCCCATGGTGGGGAGTTGAAACTGGTTGAGCTTTAAGGTCCCTTCCAACCCAAACCAGTCTGTGGTTCTATGAAACAGGAGTAAGGAACCAAACCAGCCAAAGCTTTTGTTACCCTCCAGCCCCAAATGTCTCATTCCACATTTTTTCTTTAAAGGATGTTTTCATATTCCTTTGCTTGGGAGCAAATCCTGTTTCCCTACCAACTGCAGGCCTGCTGGAGAGCAGCTCCTTCTCTTTCCTCACCCTCTGTTCCCCCTTCCTCAGGAGGGGATGGGAAGTGCAGGGCTCTGCATCTGCCTGCCAGGCATTCTGCTTCACTGACAAAACCCACCACCACTCTGTATCCAAGACAGGAAGTGTTGTGCAGGCTGGAGGTGACTCTGGGTCTGCTTGTCTTAAGCTTTCTAGTGACTCATCTGTCTGCAACTGATAGGATGTCGTCTGATATGTTTGTATTAAACTGCAGACAGCATTTACGTGCTGAGATACTGAAAGGCTGATTTCTGTTTTGACTGTTGTCATGTTGGCTCGCAAAGCATAAGGTATGTGTCACTTTCTGGGGTTAACCATTCTCATTCAGTAATTTTATTAGTAGCTTCTAGGCTCAGGAATGAGAAAAAACCTTCAACTTGTTGAAATTGGAAGGAGTGGGAAGGAACTTCTCACTTTTTCCGGTCTGCTGTGGATTTCAGAGGCTTTCCTCAGAAAGAGGCACTCAAAGAAGGCTGAGTTTCATTCTGCCTGAGTGGAGCCCCAGCTAATTACAGCACATCTGACTCTGGCTCTGTTATGCTACAGAATAGATTGAGACTTATGAATGAAACCTGTTAAACATTAACATGTTAAATATATCCCTGTGGTGTCTGGAGCTGTATAGTAGCATCTTAAAGGTTTAGAATTTAGAATAAAAATATAAGTCAGTAGATTGTCTTAGGTTCAGTTAAGAGATATAGATGTAACATACAAATTAAAGCACAAAAGAAATCAAGTTAAAAGGATCGGCTGAGACAACTTGAAAGTATTTCTCTGGCCTCTACCCAAGAAGTAATGATAACAAATATGCCATTTCATAGAATCGTAGAAAATGTGCCATTTCTTTCTTTCTAAGGAATCTGTTTCTTTTGGTTTTAACTGTATTTATTTACATAGCCTGTGACCATTCTGTGATTCTTCTACTTTCTGACTAGACCCAACCTCTTAAATAATTTGGATGGCCTTTTCAAAAAGGCCCACAGGCTTAGGAGTTGTGCTGCTTTCAGATGAAAGTTTTTTCATGTCTTTCAAGGGTGGCCACATGTCATGTCCCTCATTGCTGATTCAGGGCATTTACCACCAAGCAGAGCATCTCCTCTGAAATGATGAGCTTGGAAGAGAGAGGATCTGAACAGGACTATCTTTTATTGCCTAAGGAAGCCCAGGGTTCCAGCTAGAGGGGGGATGGACTAGATAGCTTTTGAAGGTCTTTCCAACCCAAACCACTCAATGATTCTATGTGAGGAGGGAGAAGAGGTTGCGTAGGGGTATAAAACTCCATTCCTGATGCTCAGCTCCTGCTCCTGATCCCTTACAGTGAAAGCTTGCCTCTGGTCCAGCAGGCTGCAAATGATGCCTGTCATCTTTGGTGAGGATACCAATAAACCTGTATGTCAGAGGGACAGGGAAATTAATTGATTACTTGAGGAGCTCAGCCTGTGCATTAAGGAAGCTGCAGATGGACAGGGCTGCCTGAGCCACTTGCTTAATAACAGATAGTGGTGGATAAACAAAGCATGGGGAAATAGGGAAACAGCTGAATGTCAGAGAGAATGAGGACACCCCCCGCCAGAAGACCAAGGCAGTTCTCCTGTGATGGTATTGCATTCCTCCCTCAAAACAGAAGTCCCTATGGTTGAAGTAACAGGAGGAAGCCAAGTCCCACTCAGGAAGTCTTAGGCAAAGAGGCAGAGGGGCCAGGTTATCCCTCTGGAATTTTTATCGGCTCCAGCTGCTTTTCTCCAGGCTGATTCACCCCTGTCTCTAAGGAAACATGGGGAAAAGATGATGTTTCCAGCAATCTGGAGGGACTCAATATGTCTTCAGGGCACTGGGTGTATAAACAGAAGAATTTGAGATCAATTACCTGGGCTGTTTAGGTTGGCTTTTCGCTCCCCTTCCTTTGCTGATTGGTGACAGAACTTGTATTGAGGTGATTCGTCCCCCAGGATTCTCTCAGTACTGTGGAATACTTTCCAAACAGCATGTACCTGACATAACCAGTCATGTGTACGTGCACTGAAATGGTTCTCAAGGAGTTGGTGGTGGGCTGGTCTGAAGTTCTCTTAACTATGTTTCATTCATGTTAGTGAATTTGCAGTAATTACAAGGATAAAAATCGACAAGTTACAGAAAGAAGCTGGTGTCTGTGATTCATGATGGGATTTTGTTGAAGAAGAAGCCCTTGTGAGCAAAGTTACTGAATATATAGAATAGAAAAGACATGATTTTTCCATGGGAATTTTAAAATGCATTTCACTCAGGTGCGGTTAACAGGTACAATGAAAGCACCTCATTCCTTTGCAAATACAGCTACTAGCAATATCTATCAGGTCTCAGGAGAGACCTTATAGCAGTCTTCCGATACCCAAAGGGGCTACAAGAAACCTGGAGAGGGGCTTTGGACGGGGGCCTGTAGGGACAAGACAAGGGGAATGGCTCTAACCTGCCAGGGGGGAGACTGAGATGAGCTCTTAGGCAGAAGCTCTTCCCTGTGAGGGTGCTGAGGGTGCCCAGAGAAGCTGTGGCTGCCCCATCCCTGGCAGTGTTCAAGGCCAGGTTGGACACAGGGGCTTGGAGCAACCTGCTCTAGTGGAAGGTGTCCCTGACGGAGCCAGGGGTTGGAACTGGATGAGCTTTAAGATCCCTTTCAGAAAGAAGAATAAAGACCCTGTTGCTGCTCACCTGTGTCCAGACCACAGGCTGCTGCTTTGCAAACCATGGGGCAAGTCGTGATCCGGAATCTGGAAATCTTTGGTCAGCAGCACTAGGCAGCTCAATGGAATTTGTTGCTGTGCAGCAGAGCTGCAGGACCCTGTGCTGCAGCAGGTTGGTTCTGCATGAATTATATATTCTTACATTAGAAAAATTATCTGTCAAAGCAGAAGAAAATCCCCATCCAGTGAACAGTCTCAGTTAAAAAAGCATGTAAATTTATGGTAAGCCCTATGAACTACTGAGAAATGTGTATTGGGGCCCATAAATGTGCTGGCTTTCGGTCTCGGCCTTAATTGCCCTGCGTGCTGCTTTACTATGTACTTCCAACTCCTGCAAAGAAAGTAGATGGGATCTGGATATAACAGCTGCTTACATGTTAAAGATTCATCCTTTTGGAAATATATATACATATATTTAATAGCACTGACTAGTCAGGTGTGTGTTGATAGCTGGATTGCATTTATTCAGTAGGATGCTGGAATTCCTTCAGATGAAACCTGAGACTAAACAAATTGTGAGCACATCTGTAGACTGAAATTGATGAAGAAAATTGCAGTGGTACTAATTTCTAACTAATGCTAACTCCTGCTTGAATGTGAGCTCTTTATACAGGCTAGGAAGTAAAGCTGCTTCACCATAAACCCCCAAAGCAGTCTAAAACATCATATTATATTTTTGTTAGCAAAGTTTGTATTTTAGTCTGGTTTAATTTCTTTTTCTCCCTCTCCCTTCCCCCACTTCCCCTCTTTGGTTTGTATCTTTTGGTTTGTATCTACTTTTCTGGTTTTATTGCACTTTCTCACACCTTCCTCTCTGGAGATTTACAAATCTGAGATGTTTATAAGCTCCAATACTCTGATTTTATTGGTCCTCTAAGAGCTCCACGTATGGCTCCACCTTACAGTCGGCTAATGTTCTTCTCCAGGGTTTAGACAAGGCTGTTAAAGAAATGAAACCTCCAAGGACACCACCACCCTCTACTCCCCCCCAAATCATTTATCAGACATTTGTCAGGCTAAGTTGCAGCTCTGATAATACTTATGATGGGCTGAATGAAAGATCTATAATTCCTTTTCTGTAGTAAATGTGGGCAACTCTGGATTGATTCCTCCTAGCAACAAATAATGTGACATAAATTACACAGCAACTGCTTAGCAGGATTCAGAGGCTGGTGTGTTTTTTCTTCTTTGCCCTGAAGATGAACTGCATTTGCAGTGGGGCTGCCAAATCCATTTCATTGTAAAGAAATTTGCTTTCTGAACTAGCTACCCCTCGGGATTGAAATTGTGTGGAAGCAAAGCCAAATCCAAGTGCTTGGCTATCCTTATGGGTTGGATGTACATTAACAAACAGCATCATTCTTTTACATCTTACATTTACCAAGCTGTTTTTGTTTATTGGCTTTAGGCTGTGTTCCTGGAAGCCTATCAAGCTGCTAAAATGTGTGGAGCCTGTTGGAGGGCTCTGGGGGAGGCTCCCACCTTAAAGTGGGGTGGATCAGATGTAGCTTATTACAAGGACCTGTTTTGTAACCCCTTAAGAGCTTCTCTTTGTAGGCTGGTGTGGGGGGAGATCCCATCTGCTATTCTGCCTCCTCCCAGCCCTTCTGGGTCGGCACTTGGGCCCTCCTGTGCCACTTGGGATCTGATCCTCAGGCTTTTGCTGCCAGAGAGTGGGACTTGGTTTTCATTCTTCTGTACATGCTGGTATGAATATCTGATGGAAGTCATTGACTATCCCTAGGGAAATGTCAGAGCAACAACAACGTGTGCCAGAGCTGTAGTGCTGGACAATTTTAACCTTTCTTCTGAGAACTGGTTGTAGAGTAAACCTTCATTTTTTTCACAACAGCAATTAAGGCTGCTGTTTCCCTTGCAGGTTTAAGAGGTTTGCTGCTGTCTTTGAACCTATGAGATCCAAACTCCAGGGTGTCTGTAAGTGCAACTCTAATATAAATAAACCCTTTGCTCTAGCAAGCTCTTCCCTGTGAGGGTGCTGAGGCGCTGGCCTCATACCCCAGAGAAGCTGTGGCTGCCCCATCCCTGGCAGTGTTCAAGGCCAGGTTGGATACAGGCGCTTGGAGAAACCTGCTCTAGTGGAAGGCATCACTGCCCATGGCAGGCAGCTGGAACTGCATGAGGTTTAAGGTCCCTTCCAACCCAAAACAGTCTGGGATTCTGCAGCAGCAGGATATTTGGCTATCTTTGCCTTTGAAAATCCCACCCCCTTCAACCTATCCACTATTGCTATCAACTTACCCTTTCCAGTATGGTTTGGTTGTAAGTATAGTGCTCAAGCTCACTAAAATAATGCAGTCCAAAAGGGCAAAAAGTGTTCTCCCAGCTAATCAGAACATGCATTAAAGAATGACTCATGTCTGATGGATTTAAAAATATATGGCCTGTTCCTGTAATGTAAAACATGGCTACAGCTCCCTGCTCTAATACAGTGGAAATTCCATATTTATTTCTCATGAAGCCTATCTGTTATGTTATCCAAGTGGGTTACTTAGAAACAGCAGTCACTCCAGTATTTTAACAGGGGACTGTAACCAAACTTTCCTTTGTGATTTCAGTGTAGGCTTGTCTTGACAATCCATGAAGATGATGTAACCAGAAAACAGCCCATTAATCTCATCTGAAGCTTTAAATTCCAAGATGCAGTAAATCAAGTTTAAATGAGTTTCCACTGAACAAAAGTAAAGAGGCTTTATGAAAACCTTTTATTTTCAGTGAGGGTTTCTTTTACTGCATATTATGATATAATTCTTCAAGCAGCATCTGGTTATGCTGAAGTGGAGGTGAATTTCTTTCTGTTGGTGCATGCTTATGTTTTGTTTAACAGTTGCTGAAAGAAAATAAAAGGGGGGGGGGAGTGGAATTTTGGTGGTGTATTCCTGGGGAAAAACACAGAATTCCTTTCTTCATAGCCTATGAGCAAGGCTGATTATATGTTGGAGCAGTGCAGAATGACCAGAATCAGCTGGAGATGTCTGAATGCTCAGCTGGGTAGGAGTCTGTAAACTTATTTTCATGTTCTGGCACCTCTAAAGCACTAGAGATAGGTTTCTTTAAAGCAGTTTCCAGCATTGAATCTTGCCCTGTTCTTTAGCACATAAAATTTGGAATGCTGTGAGTACATGAAAGGATATAGCAGAGGTATGTGCAAATGTAGTTTTATATGTCTTTGCTGGATATAGATGCTGGAGAATGTAATATATACAAATGTGTGTGCATATGCTTGACTGTGTATATACCGTTACATCAAATAAGCACTTGCAGTTAAGGCTGGCTCTCATTTGGTGACTTTGCAGAAGTTGTTGGCTGTGTCTCCCTGTCTATACATGTGTCTGTGTTTCCTCAAACCCCCTCCTTGTTTGCTCAGCTCCCTCAAACAGTGACGCTTCTCACTCTGCAGAGACAAATATCAGCTCAGAGAAGTGGAGGGGAGGTCTGAAGAGCAGGGGCTTTGCCAAAAACCACTGCTCTGCCTTTTAGCAAAGTCTCCTTACATCTTTGCAGTACCTGCCAGCTCCTGCCTACTGTAGGATGCGGAGGCTCTAGGATTACTAATGCCTGCACCAGACCCGCCAGGCTCCACAAAGCCTCCAGTCAAAGTCCCATCAGCCATCCAAAGCTTTGCAAAAGAAATGGAAGGCCCTGCAAGGGGAGTGAGGAAGGGAGAAAAGTGCATTTATGTCCTCAGTGTGCTATCTCTGTGATTTTCAAGGCACCGTTTATAAGCACAACTGGTGTGGAAGCAGGTCTTGGCTGCCTGACTCGGTGCCTCCCAACATGACTGGAGTAAATCTCTTGGCTTCAGTGCGACCCTAATTCTTTGGGTATTTTATAAAATTCCCCAAACTACTCAGCAGCTGGATCCACATTTGAGAATTTCAGTTCCTTTTTCTCATGTAGTCCTCTCTCAGAGTGATGACCTGGGGCAGAGATCAGCAAAGCTTAAGAGGGTAATTTTTTTGCATGTAACTTCTAGGAGACATCACTGTCACTGGCAAAACTAAAGAATCAGTAAGTTCTTACACTGGGGTGCTGTCAGACAGTGGCAAAAAGCTGTGGCAGTCACTTTTTCACACAGGTCAGCTATAACCAGTGCAGCATGTCCCTGCTGAAAGAGGAAGAAACCTCTTCTGCGTAAGTGGCTTGTCTGGGATTTACGAAGTGACTTGGTGACCTTTTGATGCCTGAATTTTTCTATGCAGAAAGTGCAGACAACTGTTTTCTAACTTTGCAGAGCTGAGAGGAGACCAAATCATTGGTGTGAGGTACCCCCATATCTGTGTTACTGTGTTCTAGGAGTGATTCTGGTTTTCCATAAGTAACTACCTGCTTGGCTTCTACTGATTTGTGTTTTATGCAAGGAATAAAAAGCAGAATCTATTAATTTTCCTGTTGAATATTAGAATGCCTGGAAGCATAGTGGGTGTGAGGATAGGGAGAGGTCTTTGTGGTCAAGGATGGGAGGACACCTTTGCTACAGAGGCTGAGTTCCTCCATACCCTGCCAGGCCACTAAGAATCATAGAATCATCATGGTCACAATGCATCTTGGTTTCTAGAAGGAGAATCATAGAATGGTTTGGGTTGGAAGGGACCTTAAAGCTCATCCAGTTCCAACCCCTTGCCATAGGCAGGGACATCTTCCACTAGAGCAGGTTGCTCCAAGCCCCTGTGTCCAACCTGGCCTTGAACACTGCCAGGGATGGGGCAGCCACAGCTTCTCTGGGCACCCTGTGCCAGCGCCTCACCACCCTCACAGTAAAGAATTTCTTCCTCATATCTAACCTGAACTTCCCCTGTTTCAGTTTGAACCCATCACCCTTTGTCCTATTGCTACAGTCCCTGATGAAGAGTCTCTCTCCAGCATCCTTGTAGGCCCCTTCAGATACTGGAAGCTGCTGTCAGTTTTCCACACAGCTTCTCTTCTCCAGACTGAACAGCCCCAGGTTTATGTTTGCTGGCAGGCCCTGGTGAGCTGCAGGAGCCATGTGCTCTGTTGCTGCCAGAAGTGTGAGCTGCTGAGGCTTCTTCCTCATGCAGAGCTCCTCCCCCCATCTTCACATGGCTCTGCCCCAGCGCTCACCAAGGGCTGTAGAACCTGGATTCTCTTCCTCCTCTTATCTTCCTCCAGGATTTCTGTGTGGATGTGGAGACCTGTGTGGAGTTTGGTGAATGAATAGGAAACACTTCTGACCATTCTTAGGAGTTTATGACCAAGGAAATAAATGTCTTGGGTCACTTCCCACTGGATGGAGCAACTAGGGAGGTCATTTCCCTTTGTGTCAAAAGTTATTAGGTTGATGCTAGCTGACCAGACATTGTGTCTAAGATAAAAATCATAAACCAGCCATACTGATACCTCTGTACAGGAGTCTTCCACCTCATAAAATCCAGGTGAAATCAGTGGAGTTTCTTACTGATGTAGCAGGAATCTGAGCGTGCCTCTTTATCTGAATGATCTGTGAACTTTGCACAGTGACAGCAGGGAAGTGGAATCATGTTATCACATTCTGCACTCATGACATCAAATACCATTTTGTTGGAAATCATGGCAGCATCACATTACTTTGTTTTAATACAAGGAGATGAAGCAGAAAGGCTGCAGAAGAAAGGTGCGCTCAAGTCCAACCATTTACATCACAGTTCATGTTCCTGCCTTATTTCAAGAATGTGCTCTGAAAAAGTCAGTCAAAGCTATTGGGCCTGTTAGGGATGGCATAGATAGAAAAGATAGGTATTTCTCACCCGCAGGAAAGTAATGACAGAGGCTCACTGGCCTGGGTGACAGAAGAGGTGAAGATGTGTGAACAAATTGGTCCTTTCTGGCCTTAGCAAAATGTATGAATCCACAAATTTCCTCTGACTTGAGCAAAGCTCTCACTGAACTGAGTAAGAGCTGAAGCACACAACAGTTGGCTGCAGTATCTTTTGCAGTAAGTAGATGCAGTAAGAAATAGCATGAAAGAAAATGGTTTCCTGATTAAATATGACCTAGGCTTATAGAGCTCTCCAACATGGGAACAGTGCAGCTGGCCAGCAGACCACCTTTGCTGGCTGTCTTATCAGGTGATCTCTAATGAAACCCATGTCAGTGTGCTGCTTCTCCCTTCCAAAAAGCATTTATAGGCAGCTTGAGAAACACAATAGGTTTGCTAGCATGTGTTCTTTTAAGATAACTAAAGGCATATGTGAAGGCATGCCTTCCTTAATAAAATATTTAGTGAAGGGTTCTATTTCTAAGATCAGCACAGGAATGCTCTTGGGAAGTCTAGATTTCCACACCAAGCCTCTCCTCCCTTTTCTAGCTTTAGGACAATGCTCTGCCTCTGTTGGCACTGTCACTTTTCCCTTTCTTGTTATAGTGGTTTACAACAGTAAGCACCCAGCATAGCTGTTGCTTCAAAAACATGATGTTTGCTTTTCTTTTCAGTCCTTAAAGAGGCTGGGAACTTTTCTATTAAGGTGCCTTCCCATCTAATTTCCCCTTTCCTCCTATCAAATGCTTTATTGCCTGTACTGTATTTCACACTGCCCATTTCATGGGGCTAACTATCAGGCTTCTGTGTTCTCTCAGGCACTGTGCAGATCAGACACAGTTTCTGATTTTGATCCTTCTGCACTTCCTCCCTGAAGTCAGGACATCTAGAAATCATGGAATCGTAGAATCGTTAGGGTTGGAAATGGCTGCTTTTGTGCTTCTCTGAAAGCCAGGCCTTCCCTAGCTGTACGCAGATGAGGTGTCTCCCTGCATCCCCATTCTTGCAGTAAGAAGAGGACAAACAGCATCATCAGATCACATGTAAATGGTCTTGCAGCATCAGCAGAGCAAGAGGCTTGTTGAGTCAGCCTTGAGTCATAACCATCCAGCACTAGCATCTGGCTAAAGAGGCCTTGATTACTGGCCTCTATGTGGGAGGAAATTGCACAACCTTGAGTAAATAACCAGAGTCCTAGAAGCCCACCAAACCTGAGCTCAAAGCCATGTCCTGGAATAAGGTTTGGACTCTCTATTCCAACTGTATGGTTAGGGGAAGCAACACACTGCTATTTTGAGTAAAGGAGATTAATAAAAGAGTTTATTCCCTTTAACACAATTATGAAGTCCAGGGCATATATAGAAGGATGAGTGGGCTTTTTGATTTTCAGGATTCTGGAGGCATATTTATACCTCTTCAGAAGTTTCTCTCAATGGCAGTAGGTTTCTGGGACTCTGGGGCCATTGCAGCCTTGCACTGAATGGAAAAGAATTACAGAGAGTGCAAGGAATGAATGCAGATTCTCTCACATGTTGAATTTATGAAAGCCTATGTATTTTCACTTACTTTGGAGCATCTCCCCCTCTCCCGAGTCCCCTGAAAAAAACTCACTAAAAAGCCTACAACCTCAAAAGATATATCAACTGTTTTCCCAGCAGGGAAGAAGTAAGGTTTACCAATGTATGTTCATTTCCAGAATGAAATAGAATGAGGGGAAGATCTCGTACTTCTCTCTCTGGCATCAAGTGTTAATTGGTTTGTGTGCTTAAGAAATTCAGAACCATGATGTTGGAAGTATCTTCTGGAGATCATCTAGTCAAAAACCTCTACTCAAGCAGGGTTGGCTATAGTGGGTCGGCCATGACCTTGTCCAGTCAGGAGTTTAGTATCTCGGGAAGGTACCTTATTAAACTGTAGTAGAAAGAAGCTGCAAAAGAAGACCCTTGTGAAGAAGCAGAGAGCAGAGCTGCTTGCCTTTGGCCTTGTGCTTGGCCTTATCAGGGCATCTGGTCACTAGCGGTGTTCCCCAGGGCTCAGTATCTATCAACAGTCTGGATGAGGGGATTGAGTGCACCCTCAGTAAATTTGCAGACCCCTCAGTAAATTTGCAGGCTGAGAGTGTTGATCTGCTGAAGGACAAGAAGGTTCTGCAGAGGGATCTGGACAGGCTGGATAGATGGACTGTGGCCAATGGTATAAGGTTCAACAAAGTACTGGGTCACAACAATCCCATGCAATGCTCCAGGCTTGGGGAAGTGTGGAAAGTTGTTCATGGAAAGGGAGCTGGGTGTACTGGTTGATGGAGCTGAACATGAGCCAGCTTGTGCCCAGGCAGCCAAGAAGGCCAACAGCATTCTGGCCTGTATCAGCACCAGTGTGGCAGCAGGGCCAGGGCAGTAATTTTCCGCCTGTACTGGGCACTGCTGAGGCTGCACCTTGAATCCTGTGTTCAGCTCTGGGCCCCTCACTACAAGAGGGATATTGAGGTGCTGAAGCAGGCCAGAGAAGGGCAATAGAGCTGGTGCAGGGCCTGGGGTACAAGTGTGATGGGGAACAGCTGAGTGACCTGGGGGGTTCAGTCTGGAAAACAGAAGGCTCAGGGAGGATCTTATTGCTCTCTACAGCTACCCGAAAGGAGGTTGTAGTGAGGTGGGGGTTGGTCTCTTCTCCCACATAACAAGTGATAGGACAAAAGGAAACAGCCTCAAGCTGCACTGGGGAAGGTTTAGATGGAGCTGAGGAACAATTCCTTCCCCAAAGGGTGCTCAGGCATTGGAACAGGCTGCCCAGGGCAGTGCTGGAGTCACCATCCCTGGAAGTGATCACACACCATGGAGACAAGGCCTCAGTGCCATGGGTTAGTGGTGGCCTTGGCAGTGCTGGGGTAAGGGTTGGACTGGATGAGCTTAAAGGGCTTTTCCAAGTCTTTTCAAGACTCTATGATTTCAAACCCTCAGTCTCAGCAATTTGTGAGAAAGTTGTATCCATACCACAGGGAGAAGTAAAAGAGCAATTGATGACATTTCAGGCCACATTGAAGCATAGAACTGCAAAGCCCAGCACTGAGCTGGAGAGAGGTCCTGGAGGAAGCACAGTTGTGTACCTGAGCTCCTGTGAGGCTCTGGGTGGAGGAACCCTGGCTTTTGGCTTCCTTGTGCAGTGTTCCTGGCAAAGCGGTAGGCTGGATCCAGAGCTTTTGCTGCACAAGCACCTGCTGGTGAATGCTGCTGGGCCAGGCCCAGGCTCTGGAGGAAATAAGAAGTAATTACGAATGATGGGTTTCTTTCTTTTTCCTTTGTGTTTTCCCTTTTTTCCTTCTTTTCCTCTTGGTAACCTTGGAGAAGCTCTAGGGATCAGCCAAGGGGACCAAGCGCCCATGTGAGACTCTTGGTGAGAGTGCCCACCTCGGCAGAGCTGCTGCTCCTCCCATGAGGGTGTGGTGGTGGCATGTTAGGCATTTGGCATGTCATACACCACGTAAACGCATTGGGTCACAGTCTGTCCTGCTCCAATGAGAAAAATCCATGGAAGTCTAACATAGTGGAAAATTACTGAGGGTAAACAAAAGTGTCCAAAGGAACAGAAACCTCTTCTGATGTACAGCCAGGAAACCTCAAGGTTTGCAGGAAGCTGTGCTGGTGATTCAGGGAGTGGTATTCTTTCCTTTGAGTCAGTCCTGAATCCAGGCCTGGGTATGACCACATCTGATATACAGCTCCTCTGACAGCACTGTGCCCATGAGCACTGTGCTGGAGGGTTGGCTGCTCACTGGATTTTTCTTGGAAAACTCCTGTCCAGGAAGAGTTCAGGCTTGACCAATGTAACCAATGAAAGCTGGCAGAATCACAGCAAGGGCTTTGTAGCTCTGCTTGACCAAGCAGAGGAATGCAGAGGTATTAGATCAGATCCTCAGTTAATAAAAGTCAGTATAAGTCTGGCTGAATTGCAACTGCAAACAAATGGTCCAATGCCATTAACAGCACAACTCTGCTGATTAAATGGGGGGGGGGGGGGGAGGAGAAGAGCTGGAGACCTGCTTATTTGATATAGTTACAAAAAGATCACTATTACTAGGCTGGATTGGATGGGGCTTGGAGCAACCTGCTCTAGCGGAAGGTGTCCCTGCCCATGGCAGGGGGTTGGAACTGGATGAGCTTCCACCCCAAACCATGTTATGATTCTGCTTCTAGAAACAGGTGCATTTTGACCAGTGAGGCAAAAGCAAGCAGGACACTGATAACGGTCACTGCTTGAATGATTTCCAGCTCTCTGTGTCCTGCCAAGGTTGAAACACTGCTCCATGCAAAGGGAAGTGAACTGGCAGTGGATTTCCTGTCTTTACTGAAGGCACTGTTCAGACACCTGTACTAAATAAGTTGGTTGGATGTAATGCTGTGGACAGGACATAGGATGGCAAATCACTTCATTTGGCACAAATTCACACCCTGGCACAGGAATGACTGGCTCAGAGGCTTGAATACCTTCTCATATTCAGGCGTGGTTGCCATAGATCTAGATTCTATCCTGCCTGAAATACGTAGAGATTTTTGTGCTGCTACTCCTCTGCAGCAGTAGCTGCTCTAATAGAGTATTTCTGTCTATAGATCAGTTCATGCACTGTGTCATAGGGAGCAGAAGATCCTTTAGCTGGAGGACTTTAATGCTTGGGAAGAACAACAAATGACTAAGAACTATGACTTTGTTGTTACCTTACAAAAAAAGAACCTATTAAAAAAGGCAGCTGATGTGGGAGCATGAGAAGTGATAAGGCCTAAGGAAACACATATTCCATCCCTTAATACTGGAATGGTAAAATGGCAAACAGCTGGGAAGTTATTTTCCATAAAAGTGAATACACTGAAAATAATGGGGCTTTCTACTGAGCAATGCTTTATAAAGCAGTGTGTCGATGCAGATATAGTCCAATGCATGTCAGTGGTGTGGAAGATAAATTTTGTTTAAGTGTTTTCCTGAATTAGGTTAGGATTGTAGGACCCATAGGAAATTGTGGAGCTGTAAGAGCACTTAAGCCTGTGTTAGTTCATGTTACCCAGAAACTTATTAGGCTCCTCAAATACAGGGGCTTATGCAATTGGCAGGTCACATATCTGCAGAAGTTAGTAGTATTACCTTCAGGTATCACATCATTTGACTTTGATCAGATACTCAAGTACATGTAGCCTTGCATAGATGTGAGTGGGAAGGAGAGAGGGTACTGACCACTGCCCCTCGATGTGTGGGAAATCAGGTGTTTCTGGCAGAATCCCTCTCCAGAGATGTTAGAATATTTATAAGCTCCATGCTCTGGGACTCAGCAGAGCTATCTGAATAGGAAGTGGACTCCCTTCTGCATGACCAAAGCCCCTCGTTCACACCCAAGCAAAGTCTAGAGCCCACAGTATTGATTTGCACTAATAGGGCCACTCTATGAGCATCTCACAGACCTGATGGCTCCTGGCTGAGGAGTGGGTGCATATATATTCTGCCGAGTCCCAAGCTGAATAAACTCCATCACTGAAGTGCAGCGAAGCAGCTTCACAGGCTCATTCAGCCGTTTGATCTCTAGACCCATAGTGATAGATGTGATGTTGGTCAGGGTCCTGGCTTCAGCAGTAGCAGTCATTTTTTTTTCTCCTTCTCAGTAGCTGGTGCAGCGTTGTGTTTTGACTCTCAGCCTGAGAACAACGCTGACAACACTGATGGTTTTAGCTGCTGCTCAGTAATGTTTACTCTGACCAAGGACTTTCTCAGTCTCACCCTCTGCCAGGGAGGAGGGGAAGCTGGGAGAAAGCAGAGACAGGACACCTGACCCAAACTAGCCAAAGCGGTATTCCATACCACAGCATGTCATGCCTGGTATATAAACTGGGGGCAGTTACTTGGAAGGGCTAGGTTGCTGCTGGGGTTGGGCTGGCTATCGGTTGGCGGGTGGTGAGCAGTTGTATTCACTTCCATTGTTATTTCCCTTATCATTATTATTATTGGTGGTAGCAGCAGTGGTTTGTGTTATACCTTAGTTACTGCACTGCTCTTATCTCAACCCGTGGGAGTTACATTCTTTCAGTTCTTCTCCCCATCCTTTCAGGAGCTGTGGGGAGGAAGAGGCGGAAGTGAAAGAGCGGCTGCGTGGTTCTGAGTTACGGGCTGGGCTTAAACCACTACAGTCAGAAAGGGTTCAGCTGTACAAAGGTGGGAGCATGCTGAAATGGATAATAATTTGCTCTTTCTGCCATCAGCTTTTGACAGAAACCATTTCTCTGATCCCTAAATCCACCCATGAATATTATAAGCTCAGAAATGAGGCCCGCAGCCAAACCATTCTTGGTATTGGTTTTGCAAAAAGCAAACAAAAAACAAGTGATGAGGTCTGTCCATCTGATTTTAACCCATTTCTAATTATAGCATGTTTCTCAATACAGTCAATTCCTCCTGTTGCCCTGGTGGGATCACTTAGATGCTCACTGGGAGCCGATGGTTCTTGCTGATCCAGATTCCAAGGAACCTGCATTTCCCCATATGTTACAAAGCAGTGTTTGTGTGGCAAGATGGTTTCTAGCTACATGCATAGGTGCTGAAACTCATTAGACCCCATCACTGTCAGTAACCTTTGCTAAGCTGGTAAGAAGGGACTGAATAGTGCAAGAGAGGGAGAAAGAGCCGTGCTAGACTAGGCAGAGAAATAAATGCCCTCTCCAAGACCAGGAGAGCAGTGTGACAAGGCAGCCGCACATTGATCTGACCAGCTCACCTTGCAGGTGTAGCATGTCATGTCATTGGGCTGCTCCAGTGGTGTGTCATATTCAGTGACAGTGATGTTATGGAGAGACAGAAAGTATTGTCTCCACTGCTGTCCACAGCTTCCTGTCAGTTCAGAGGCAGCTGGATAATCCAAGTTACACTATTTTGGGAAGCTGGGCTAATAATGGTGGTGATACCGAAACTGTGGAGGGGAGAGAATGAAAGATTTAAAGAGCTTGCTGGTGGTGATTTTTTGCTAATAGCTACCTGCAGCTTTTATATGTTTTTATTAAATCTAGTCAAACTACCAGAAGGAAAATAAAAAGTATCTTTCAGACACGTGCATGAATGCTTTTTGGCTAAAAGTTTTGGCTTTCCTGTCATTGACTGGATGTAAAAAACAAGCTTGAGCTCAAGCATCCATTTGAGTTTGTCCTTTTATGCCTCACAAATGATTCTGAGAATAATTTCTGACCAGGATTTTTTTAACCCTAATGACCTCTGCAGCAGACAGTAGCTCTTCCTGTTGCTCACCCTTCAAGCAAAATGAATCTTCAGGGCAGAATCTTGATTCGGGGACAGAGAAGGCCTGATCCATGTAACGTGTTTGAGCAGAACAGCCCATTCCACCATAAATAACTTGCAGCAATGTCTGTAGCTTGTTTGGGTTCTGTGGAGTATTTCTGTGTTTGGGTTGTATTTTTTTTTTTCTCAAAACATCCTTCTTCCCTCAATAATTATCTTATAGCATGTAGCAGGGTAAGCAGTGCCAGTGAAAACCCTTCTAAAATGCCATTTTTCATGGTCATCCTGCCGGCAGGACTTAATGACTCACATGAATCTCACTTCTTCTCTCTCAGTGGGAGCTAATAAATCCTAACGGAGAGCTGCCACTTTATAGCTCTGGGAAAGATGGAGGAAATTAGCTCCATTAAGACTCTTGGATGCGGGACACAGAAGTCTGAAGACTGAAGGAGGCTCAGAAGAAGTTGAGGAACAAGTGATGGTCCTTCAGCTGTTCTTCACATCTGGAGCTGAAGACAGTGAAGCAGCCTGTTTGCTTTACCATGTGTTGATGCCATCTGACACTGAAATGCCCTCGTGTTTGTGTTGGCATAAATGAGCTGAAGTCTGTTCTCTAGTGTTGTAAGACCTCAGGACACCAAACCACCTGAGGTTCTCACTCCCTTTCGGTAGCATATTATAGTTTCTGAGGGTTTTGGTCTTTTTTCTGCTAACAGCCTTATTTTGTTAGGTCTGTTTTATGGTTGCAGTGAGTGTGGGATAAATGTGCTGTGGATTTTAACTGGACTAAACAGCTCTGCTGTATTTCTCTGGGACTTGTGGGGAGTGATTTCAGTGTCCCAGCTGGTCTCCAGTCTGGTGGAGATAAGTGACATTCATATCCCATTCTCAAAGCACTGTCAAGGGAATGATTTATTGAGTGTAGCTTCTTTCATGAATGATGCATTTGCACAGACTATCAGCAAGAAGCTCGAATGGGAGACTGGGGTCCCAGTTTGCTAAGCACAGGGATTCACTGTGCAAGGAGATGGCTTATGTTGTCAGTGTGTTTGTTACAAGGCCTAGCATATGAACCCACCCAGACACAGAAGCCCAAACAGTGGGAGGATGAGTAACGAGTCTGTAAGCAGCAGACACTGCAGCACACTGCCATCGCTCATTGCTGTCACAGCTGAAGCAGCTGCAGGGGTGAAGTTATGCTGTCCCTCACAACCTTAATGCAAGGCTGGGCTGGAGCAGGGTCTGCATACATAAAAATCTTATGAATTGGCTAGGTAAGCTGAGAGGGTGTCAGCTGAGAACTGTTTGAGAGCAATTTCTAAGTGCAGGTGCTTTGTTGTAGGTATTACAGAGAACCTTGTCCTGATGAAAGCTACTTCCAAAAAATACCTTCTTCAGCTCCTGTGGTGATCAGGGTTATCCTCTCTTCTATCAATAGGATACCTGGTCTCTGCCTGCCATTTATCTATCATGTGTCAATTTAACTCCAAATCAAGAACAAATTCTTTCTCCCTTCCTCCCCAAAATGTGTCCCCAAAGTGAAGCTGAGTAAGTTACACTTTCTCTGATATGAGACATCTGGTCTCTGGGATCTACAGCAAAAGCAAAGCATGAAAAAGTTTGGGTGGAAAAACATCCCCGCTTTTATTATCATGTCCCACAGAAATGCCACCCCCAGAGCTGCATGAGACAAGTGAGGCTAGAGCTGATAAACAGCCCACAGACCAGAGATTAATTCCCTCCACTTTTCTTTTGACTTTACTTTATGCCTTGTACATCATGTACTTAGTTGAGGTGGAACATCAGTTTTCATCACTGCTAAGGATCCTTCAGTGATAACTCAGATAACTCTGTAGCATGTGTAGCTGATCAGAAATCATAGAATCACAGACTGGTCTGGGTTGGAAGGGATCTTAAAGCTCATCCTGTTCCAACCCCCTGCCACAGGCAGGGACACCTTCCACTAGAGCAGGTTACTCCAAGCCCCTCTGTCCAACCTGGCCTTGAACACTGCCAGGGATGGAGCAGCCACAGCTTCTCTGGGCAGCCTGTGCCGCTTTCATATGGAAGAATTCTTTCCTAATGCTCTGGCCATTTAGCTCTTTTTTTTGCCAAGGAATCAGACTTTTAAAAAAGTAAATGTTGCTTTTTAAACAAGAAGTTTGTGAATTGTGGAAAAAAAAAAAAAAATCCATGGAAAACTTTTACCTTTAAGCTGAGCACTCAAGAAATCCAGAAATGCTTTGGTTTGCACCCCGAACCGTATTGTGCTAATTCATGGGAACTCTAGCACAGATACCTTACAGCACTGAGCTTCCTCAGCTGTGCAGCAGTTCCCAGGATGCCTTCCCATCATATCTTTTCTTGTGGTAGGGCACTGATGCACCTCTTGGCTTACAGAAGATAAAGGGAGAGGAAGATCACCAGCCAAACCCAGAGGTTTCCTTGAATGCCACAATTTTAGTTTTAGCTGTAGTAGTCAAGTGTACAGATTTCTGCCCCAAAGTTGAAATTGTCACTAGACATGTTGTTGAAACCACAGGTTTGTGACATTAAGACATGTCACAAGATAATTTCATGTTCTGCTGGCTTCCTGAAGTATTCCATCCAAAACTCCAATCTGCAGCCATGGATGCATTATTACAAGAATAAAGGAGAGAATCTGATTCTCAGTCTCTTTCTGAGTCTTCATTGTGAGCTGCCCTGACTCTTGGCATTAGTTAGAGCAGGTTTGGTTTCCATTTGTACCAAAGATGGCCAATGACTGACTCCAGGACTTAAACCAGACTCACTCACTGAAGCCAGATGTGAGGCCACTGAGAAACCTTTTCCCTGGTCTAACATGGCAGCACACCCAGCCCTCCTGAGTGAGAATTATTGTCCCTTAAACCAAGTCTGGCTTCAGCTGGGTGTCAAAGGACAGGAATGCCAAGTTTGTCTTGGAAATGTTGCTGTGTATCTTGGTGTGAGTTGGTCTACTCGCCTCACTTGAGAATGGTGCATAGTCAAAAAATCTCATCTGGGCTCCTTCTGGAAAATCTGAGGGTTAAATCGGATGTGAAGTTAAATATAGCACAGCTGAGTCTGTAGAGAAGTCTGAACTTCATGTCCCAGTCCAGAAAAATGAGGATGAGAACAAATTTGCATGGCTTAGGAAAAGAATAACACAGGAATGCCTTCTTTACTAATTTAAGGAGGTAGGAGAATGGATATTCAGCAAAATGGAGATGAGCAAAACTAGGAACATTTGTAGACCAAGGTAAGCCTCTGAGGGACAAAAGGCTTTAGGATCTTACTGGAGCAGCGAGGCAACCTCAGCACTGGCAGTGCAACAGGCAAAACATGACTGCATGTCAGGGTGAGAGGTGAGGCTACAGGAATCAAAAGCCATGGAAAGGGTGGGGTTTGTACCACATTATAACTTACAACATGCCCTGTAAAAAGCAGCAGCAATGATCCAGACCTCCAGCTTTTTCTAGTTGTTGCCATAGTCCAGAGGCTAAGATAGGCTGTTGGAGAAAAGAAGGACAACCCCAATGAGGTTTTGGGTGGGGTCATGTGGATTTGCAATGTATTTATTAATACTTTCCACTTGCACAGTGGTTCCAGATATTCTTTGAAGATTGCTGGCTGTTTGCTAGGCCCTTTAGAGTGACCTTCAAGACACCATCCATCACTTACACATCTGTTAAGAAATGAGCAATGTTGAGGACAGGGAGGGGCTCCTTCCTCAGAAATGGTTGGGATCCACTCAGCTGTAGCATTGGCAAGCAGTAGACACCAAGAAGGATGTGCTTGCCCTCAGTTAAGGATACTGTACTGAGAAAGACGATGAGGAATGTTGTAGAAACTCAGGGTATGTCTGCTGAGGGTTGACCTATCTCTGAGCTGGGCAATCACTCTGAATTTCAGAACTAGATGATCTTTAAGATCCCTTCTGCCCCTAACCATTCTGTTGTTCATTCTATGAACTCAGATAGGATATATCTGAGATATATATATATATATATATATATATATAAGATATAGGATGGTGGATCAGAAGTATCTGGGGGCAACTCTCACCATGGCTATTTTGTGGATCTCCATTGACTAGAATGCAGTCCTTGGTATTGAATAACAGAAGTGAGAAAACCTGGTTTAAAACCAAAATCTGAGCCTGAGAGTCTTGCCTGTCTGGATGGATGCTCCACTTTTTGTTCTGCATCCAGGAGAGGGTAGAGGTAGGCATGAAATCTTCCCCAGCTATTTTGCCCATGGCTGTTACCAGCTGTAAGTTGGTGCCTCTTCTTTTGGTGAGGGCCCATGGCTTTCAACAGATGGGATCAGGGCTCTCAACCTCCTGCACAGAGCGGGCCTGTGGGTAACTCCTTCATACTGAGGTTGTTTGGGTGTTTTTTTTTGTGATTCAAAACTGAATCAGGAGGTCTGGAGCTTGAAGTCCTGAGGGACTTTCTGCTGCTCTCAGCACCCAGAGCAAGAGGCAAGGCATACCCTTCTTCAGGAGGCTCCCAGTGCCAAGGCAGGGCAGCATGGCCATTCATTTCCGTCTGCACTGGGAGCATAACCTGTACACCCTCTTAGAAACCTCTGGAGCAGCTGCTTGTATGTGCTGAGAGTTCCTCTCATGAGGGAGCTGCACTACCCCATGGGATAACAAAAAAGATTGGAGGGAACAATGGGTGTTTTTCCATTGGTGTTTTAGGAAAGTTTTCACTTTTCCTTCCACACTTCCAGTATAGATATAAGTCTGGACCAGAACCAAACTTTGTTTTCTCCTACTTTTTAACCACCTCCTTCCCACAAATTGGGAGCTGCTTATGCCATAGCCAGGAACCTCTCACATATCAGTGGCTCATCTTATGGGTCCTACTCAAATTACAAATGTTATTTGCAGTTGTTACTGGATTGCAGTAACGGAAAGATCTGGATATGACCAATGCAGTGCTCTTCATACAAGAACAGGTAATATTTCCACATAGTAGTTGGTGTCTTTCCATTTAAATGGGAAAGACAGAAAGAATGGGGACCAGGATCATGGCAACAAGGAAATGCCCAAAGCAAAATGTTTCTGGTAACTGTGACTCACAAGAGTCAACATACTTCTTCTTAACCACTGGCCAGCTGAGCAAAAGAGGAAAAGAGGATAAACAGGACTGGACAACAGAACAGCATCTCTGCAAAGTTTCCAGTCCTCCTGCCCAGCCTCTGAACATTAGTTTCCAAATGTCCTTCCCTCTTTTACAGCTCATTGGCAAGGACAGCAGGTGCTTCAATAAGATCCTTTCATGTTATGTTTTCCAGGAAGGTACATTTTATAGGATTCTTCAGGATTAAAGTAAAATCAAAATAAAACTGAGAATTGTAACAGCTTTACTTAAGTACAACTCTGGCAATGATATCCTGATTGCCTATAAGTTTTTAGAAGCATCTTCCCGTAATTTTCTCTGCTAAACTACTCACACTCACACACCTGTATATGAATGTATTTATACACACCTGAAACCTTGAAGAACTAGGGGTTGCGAGCCCAGATTAGACCAACAGTTCACGCCCCTGGTTTCTTGTTTACAAGAGTGGTCGTTGCTCAGTGCTGTAGAGGAATGTGTAGAAAGCTCTTTATGAATCAGTCCTCAAGATACTCTGCTTCAGGAAGCTCTTTCAGCCTGCAGTCATTAAAAGTGAGCTTCAACCTGAAATATATACCATAACTTTTGCAAGTACCTCTGATTGATTTAGATAAGTCTGGATATAGCTGTCATCCATAATTTCTTTATGTCCATGCTAAGATGTTAAGCTCTTGCTCTTCAGTGGCAGGGGGATAAGCCATGCACCATGTGGCAAAAATGAGACAAGGGCTGTTTAATCACAGACTGGTTTGGGTAGGAAAAGACCTTAAAGCTCATCCAGTTCTAAACCCTGCCACGGGAAAGGACACTTCCCACTAGACCAGCTTGTTCCAAGGTTTAATTAGATCAGGTAATTAGCTGCTTGAAATGAACACCTTGAGTATCTTTTCCATTTGTGGGCTGGCTAGGAGCAGTTCACTGTGTATGAGATATTCTCAATGCAAAGATGCCTGCAGAGGGGGATGAGGCTTATCGTTCTACCTCTAGCTCTATCAGGATACTTTATGTAAAGCCTTTTTTTGAGGCCAGAGGAAGCAGACTAACACTGTGTTGGACCAAAAATACTCCCTTTCCCTCCCAATGGAAAATAATAGCTTCTCTGAAAACAATGCATCCACGTGTTTTTCTTCCATTAGAAAATAATATATTCTGCTTGGTCTCCAGTACTGGCAAAATATTTTTTTCCCTAGCAATACTAGGATATCTTATGACATCTTAGAGATGTGGACACCAAAACCATAAAGTTTTTGTACTGTTCCTTGACACAGGGTGAGTTTCCACTGCACTTTTAGCCTGAGTTTGAACCCTGACTTCAGCCTCTCCACACAGAGAAGCCTCCCTGGGGTGGTTTAAGCCAATGTGAATTCAGCAGAGGGGATAGATAAGAAAATGCTTCTGTATTTCACTTGAGTTGAAATCACCCACTCACAAGGGCTGCTTGTTCTCCATTTCCTTCCCACACTGCTCCTTACAGGATAAACATGTTCTCCATAGCTGTGCTGCACGTACCAGTGCAAAAGTAGTAGAAATATTTATATTTATCTTTATTTTCCTTTGCAGTGAATAAAATCTGAACACAAGAATAAAGGGTGCAGGGCAGAAGGGTTTTTTACTGTAAATCAAAAGGTAAGTTGTTCTGATAGATGAATTGTACTGGCGGATGTCATTGTGCTGATGACATTTACTGGTGTCCAAAACTCAATGTATAAATTCAGAATAAAATTTGATAGAAATTAGAAATATATTTTTCTTTTTGATTTCCCGGATACTTTTTTTGTTAGGAAACTTGGAACTTAGTTCTTGAAGCACCATGGTTATCTGTAGGGATCTGCTTAGCAGAGATCCAGATTGCAAGTAAATTTGGAAGGTTCACAGTTGTATACTAAATCCTGGAGTGTGCTCACAAGGAAAAGCAATGTTGGGCAAATGCAATGCCAACATAGTTTTCATTCTCTTGTTACATCTTGGAGCAGAGACAGATGCAACCCAACATGAAATTCAAAATTGGAAGGTGCTCATCTTCTGTAACATTTCTGATGGAAACCAAAGAACAGAAATTCAGAGTGTGTTTATTTTAATGGCTTTTCATCAGAAAACAACAGCCTATCAGTATACCATGTATCAGATGTAATACCGTGGATACAAATAATTAGTATAGCCTGAGATTTTCTAAACTCTCTGATATTAAGCTGCAAACCCTTTGTCAGTCTTCTGCTGACATTGCCCCAGGAAGCTATTTGTTTAATACCTCTTGCTACTATGCAGAATCAAGCAAATTCCTCTGCCTCTGCGGCAAGCCAGATCTCCCTGAACTCAAACTGGGAGTAGATGGATAGATGAGGAAGCCTGAAGCATTGCTAAAGAAAATCAATGCAGATGTGTCTGACACCTGACAATATATTTTCCTGATTTGAAGTGAGTCAAATTTAGGATGAGATTTCTCAGCTCACTGTACATCTGGCATTGCAGTGCCCAGTGGCAACCCGTCCTAAATTAATCCTAGCTGGCACTAGGGCTCACAAAAATAATGATACAACAGCTAATAGGGATTGAAGTTTTGTCCGTGAAATATCTCTGCTTCTTACCCTGGACATAAAGTTAGAACGAGTAAATGTAGGATCAACTTCATCAGGGACTGTAGTGATAAGACAAGAGGGTATGGGTTCAAACTGAAACAGGGGAAGTTCAGGTTAGATATAAGGAAGACGTTCTCCCTGTGAGGGTGCTGAGGCGCTGGCACAGGGTGCCCAGAGAAACTGTGGCTGCTCCATCCCTGGCAGTGTTCAAGGCCAGGTTGGACTCAGGGGCTTGGAGCAACGTGGTCTAGTGGAAAGTGCCCGTGCCCATGGCAGGGGGGTGGAACTGAATGAGCTTTATGGTTCTTTCCAACCCAAAACACTATATGATTCTACCTGGGTCTGACTGACTTTCTTAGGTGACCTTGGGCAGGTCCCTCTATTTCTCTGCACTTCAGCTTACTGCCTAAGTTATGGTTTTCTTTATTTCTCCATTTATATTTTATTCACCTCAAAGCAGGATGGTTTTGCCTCTTTATATATTTTTTTTCACCTTTTGGTGTGAAGGTGATGGTCACATTCAATATTTGCACCAACCTCCTCATTAAAAACTAGTCATTTGCAACAGTGCTAATAAAACTTGGAAATAAACACTCATTTTTGCTAGAAATATTTATAGTGCTCAGTACAGTCAAGGAATCATGGAAGAAAACATCAATAAAATGATATAAAATTATATCTCAATTCCAGTTTCCTTTTGGAGGAATATTTTCAAGCAGCCCATGGAGTACAACCAGCTTCAAATAGTTCAGTAACTTTGAGGAACTTCCAAGATTAAAATACGCACTGCTTGTTGCTCATAGACTTATGGTAATATGCAAGATTGAAAATCACAGCAAAAGCAAAATATGCCAAATTAATGCTAAACACCACAGCCCTGAGTATGTTGAAACCGTTCTTTGCTGGTGCCTGTAATGTTGTGTGAGTTTGATCCACCAGGAAGCACTTTTTTACAGCCTCAGCAATTTGATTTCTCTAACGCAAGAGGAAGGCATCATATTGTCTCACTCCTGCCTCAGTTATCTGCTTCATTGCTCTGAAGTCATATTGCTCAGGCTCCAGTCCCATTTTGTTCAGCAATGAAGGTTGTATGGATGAAGCAATACCAGGAGCAATACAATCAAATTACAGCCATTTCTGGGGGGAAAAAAAATAATAAAAGCAAGCTGAAGGGAAGGAGACTTGGGAGAAGATTCTGAGCAACTTGATGACAGTGAAAAGTAGGAAGGCAGAAATTATAATGGTCTCCATAGAGAAAATGAAAGTTATAAAGAAAGAATTCTTTCTGCACTTGAAGATTACAACAGTATCTGTAGGAGATAACTGGTATCATCAGGAGATTTACAGGAATTAATTGTATTTAAGCAAGTTATTGCTGATAGAGGTTACAGGGATCATCACTAGTTCTTGGGAGACTTTCCTACATTGAGTCTTGAGAATGCTTGGTATGCATTAGGCATTGCTAGGAGGGACTTAGCCTAGATTTAGTCTCTACTGCAGTCCTAGTACTTCAATATTTAGCTTTAAAAGGAGCTGGGTTTAGAGGGGCTTTTTACAAGGGCCTGTAGTGACAAACAAAGGGGAATGGCTTTAACCTGCCAGAACAGGGGAGATTGAGATGAGCTCTTAGGCAGAAGCTCTTCCCTGTGAGGGTGCTGAGGCGCTGGCACAGGGTGCCCCGAGAAGCTGTGGCTGCCCCATCCCTGGCAGTGTTCAAGGCCAGGTTGGACACAGGGGCTTCGAGCAACCTGGTCTAGTGGAAGGTGTCCCTGCCCGTGGCAGGGTGTTGGAACTGGATGAGCTTTAAGGTCCCTTCCAACCAAAACTGGTCTGTGATTCTATGATTCATCCATTAAAATGCATCAAGTAGCTGGGCTGCTAGAAACACCTAAAATCAAAGTAGATCACTGGGCAATGCACATTGCACATGTAAGCACAGAATATGACTGTACAGACCTACACAGTTCTGCTTGAGGTAAGGACACTAGGCATACTTAGTATCTTCGAAAGCTATAATCTTTCCACATACCTTTTTCTGGTAGTCTGACCTTGAAGTTAGGATATGCTGAGTAGTGTAAAAAGTTGATAACAGGGGTTGCTTTTTCTAAGCTTCATCCTTATCACATGTAATAGAGCAGGAAGCAGAGCCTGGTTGTCAAACAGCTTGGTAAGCTATGGAGCAGGTCAGTAAGCTGCTTCTTCCCAAGCTGCTTACGTGTCTCTGACAGTCACATCATGTTTTCCATGTTGAAAAGCTGATACCTTTCCTGTTAGCACAGAGATTCATGTAGTGCTTTTTCCCTACTGTGCAGTCTCCTTCTTGACATTGAAGGGAATAATAAGGGCTAATATCAGGTTTTCTTTCTGTGCAGAGGAAGAGCATACACCTGCCTGTGCATCTGTAGATGGTTTCTGCAGTTAGTAAAAAAATAGGGGTTTCTACCCTTTCAGGTATGGCTTAGGTGGTGAACAGTACAGTGTGTCTGATAATGTGAAATGCATGTAATCCCATCACTAGCTTTGGTCAGGAAAAGAAAATCATAAAACTTCAGTGAGCACCGACTTCATCCTAATTCTTGCTCTTGGTACAAAGTTTGCTGCTCTAAATAAAGGTCTCTCTTGCAAATAGTAAGGGGACACTGAGAATTTCAGTTACATCTGAGTTATGAAGTGTTAGAACTCCTTCCCAAAGCAAGTCTTTAGCTGATCAGATAAACATTGCACAAACATTTCTGCTGGGGCTGCAAAATCTTTTCTCTCCAGCATGCCTCAGCCTAAGAGAATGAATAAGGACAGCAGATGATGCTGAAGAGATGTGTCTGCTGCATTTCCTGATTGTTGTAGACAAAACACACATAAAGATTCCCCCCTTTCTTCTCTTAAAATTAATGCTGATCTGACACAATACCTTCTCTTTCCTTCCCCCAAAATCTGATATGGTCTCTTGAAATATAACTTAAAGTCTGGGTAGTCTACAAAAGTAGGGTCTTTATAGCTCTCCAGCCTCTATAATCTACCAGCAACTGTGTGTGTAATCACAGGGAATCAAAGCTTCCTCTGAGAGGAAATTTGAGCTAAAGCAAAGAAAGAAATAACCACAAAAATTTTGTTATATTTAGGAAAAAAAGGAGGTAAATAAAAATATTATTCTGTTGCAAAATCATTACTACCACAAGTGATGGTCCAAGAAAAAGAGCTCATTGCCTGCCATAAAATCATATTCAAAGCTACATATCCAGCAGAGATCTTGACCAAAAGTTTCCCCAGAAGCTGGCACATTGCCGTAAGAGGGCATCACAGTGTGGGCATGGCGTACCTTCTCACTGCAGAAACGTGATGCATCATAAATTATTGTCAGTACTTTAAGGGCATTAATTGAATTACTCTCTGCAGAAAACACTTTAGTCAAGCTGGGTTTAGGTAGAGCCTCGCCAGCTCCCTCTGCAGAGCCTTCCTACCCTCCAGCAGATCAACATTCCCACTCAACTTGGTGTCATCTTCAAACTTGCTGAGGGTGCACTCAGTTCCCTTGTCCAGATAACTGGTAGAGATATTAAACAGTATGGTTGTGACCAACTAGATTTAACTCCATTCACTACCATCTTTTGGGCTTACAAATCCAGCCACCTTTTTACCCAGTGACCAGTACACCCATTCAAGCCATTAGCAGTCATCTAACAGGAACAGAGCTACTGCAGATAGAAGTGTTGTTTATCCACTGCAAATAAGAGAGTTGTTTATAAGTGAGTGTGGTCTTGAGAGGCCTATATTTATTCCTGTCACGTCTGCAAAGCTGCCTGGGAAACATCAGCAAATCGTGTGCACAGCAGATCTTCTTGTAAACACATGAAGCCAACTTTGTAGCTCCCAAACACTGGTTTCTGCCCTGGGAAAACACAGGCAGTCACCTGTAATTCAGGAATCCCTCCAGTTCTCCCTTCTCTTGATGGATTCACCGCTATTGCAACACTGTGACTCTGTGTGTGCTAAAACTCTCTCAAAAATATTAGGCTCTGGCATGGAGCTGTGCATGCTGAGGCTTAAGCAAAACTGAGAGCCCAGGATGCTGTTTTCTAAGCTAAAAGCTAAGGTGCTGTAGCTTTTCTTTTGGCACAAGGAAGAGCTGCTGTGTGTGCTTGCTGGAGGGATAAAAGCAGGGTTTATAAACAGCGTGCACCTGAGGTTCAGAGGTTTAGTTCCTATTCCACATTTAAGCAGCAGCAAATCTTTTGGAAGACTATGTTGTAGCTCAAAAACTGGGAGAAAGAATTGGAGAGACAAAAGCTTGTAGCAGAGAGCTGATGCCTTGCAGACCAACACGCATGGAGACTATTAGTGATGGAGCTGTTTGCATTTGGTGCCTCAGCAAGTAGAAAGGAACATGCTAAGTAAAAAGCATGAAGCTAATGAGATGGGTAATTCACTTTCTCAAGCAAAGCAGGCCTGTGCAGCAGTTTGTTTTCTCTCTTCTCTTTCCATACACAGCCAGTCCACATGAGCTTTTATCGTGGATGGACTTAGAGCTGGCCAAAGCATTTGCAAATTCTTGTCCTGCAAAGTACCAGGACTTCTGCATGCCTGCATGTTTTCAACTTCCAATTCTGTTTGCAAAACACATCCATCCTATGGCAGCTGGCCATTTTAGTTGCATAGTAGACTCTGACTGCTCTGGTGAGTAAAAGGCTGCTTGCTTGTGACAGGCTGTGGGATAAGACCTTGGTACTGTAAGCATCTTGAAACACAGACTTTCTCCTTGGGCTTTCAGTAATGCCCCAGGATTGACACTCATAAACAAAATGGTATCTGGGATTGACATTGTTCTCTAGATTAGGGTCCCACATCTGCAAATATTTGCACAAATGTTTATCCCTAAGCACATGGCTGGGCCCATCAGTTGCAAGCTGCTTAACTTGGAACAGCAGGGAGCTGTGTTGGGTTTGGTGGTAGTCCTCCTTTAAACAGCACCAGAGCATACAAAAGGCAGAGGGAGAGGAGTGGTCGGATGAATACATTTCTCTGTCTCACTGGCTAACTATCATGGCAGGAGAGAGAGCTTCTAGTCTGCATCCAAAGTGTTAGCAGAATCATAGAGCCATAGACTGGTTTATGTTGGAAGTGACCTTAAAGCTCATCCAGTTCCAACCCCTGCCATGGGCAGGGACACCTTCCACTAGACCACGTTGCTCCAAGCCCCTGAGTCCAACCTGGCCTTGAACACTGCCAGGGATGGAGCAGCCACAGCTTCCCAGGGCACCCTGTGCCAGCGCCTCAGCACCCTCACAGGGAAGAACTTCTGCCTAAGAGCTCATCTGTATCTCCCCTCTGTCAGAAGGTGATATACAGCCTAAACTGTGGGGTGCTCAGGCTTTGTCCTAGAGCATCTTGGACAGACCTGAATAGGTGTATTTTGCAAAACCTGCCCTGCCTCTGTGTGCAGTGTGTTAAAAAGTGTGTCCGTTCCTGAAGGTGCTGCCTGGATCCCACCGTGTTGGCTGATTCTCTCAGATAAGGGTAACTTCATCAAGCGCATGACAGCTGATGGGCCCAGATGCAGAACTGTTTTTCAGCAGCTTAATAAATTACCACTCATCAGGTGAGGTGCAGACACTGTCAGGGTGTGCTCACAGCCTCCCCACCTGGGATGGAGAGGAACTGGGCCAAAATCTTCAGGAATGGGACCATGCTGCTTCTCTACTTGACAGTAAACTGCTGGGGCTCAGTAGGCAAGAGTGGTGACTTGTTACACTGGTATACAAAACCCCAAGTCTCATCCCAAAGTCATCATTTACAATAGTATACATAAAGGGTGTTTGGTTTTTACATTTCCTTTCACTTCCAGATTGGTGAAAGATGATGCTCATGAGAGATTTCTGCTGAAGTGTGTGATGTAGCCTGTAGCCAAGTTACTGGGACCTTCTGACCACTACTTTCTTTTGGCCAAGATTTTACTCACTGGCCTCGCTTCAGTGGAGCAATGATACTGTTACTCAGCCCACAGGTTCTCACGACAAAGAACAATATTAGTAATAGCTTATTAAGGAATATTTATGGCAGGTTTAAATAGCTGCTGCATGTCTTTTCTGTCTATATTGTGTAAATTATTTATTTCTGTTAAATATACCTGGATGTCTCAGATACCTATTTACTTTTAATAGCAGTGAGAGAAAAAGGGGATGATGCAAACTTCTCCAAAAACCAGAAAGTCATTTCTGCTGTATTCTGCTATTCATTTTCAGCAGGCTGTACAATGCGAAGGAGACAGGTTCAGGAACACATACTTCTTGTAAATAAAACTGCTTGCCTGTGAATCTCAGATGAGAGTGCCTGTTGGAAATGTGCAATTGCAGTTTATGAAACAGGAAACAGATGTACTCTGTATTGTAACTCTCTGTGGTTGGGAGTTGGGGAGGTAGGAAGAGTATGATAGCTTCAGTCAAAGATACACTGCAAAGTAAAGGACTGTTAACTCCGAGAATAAGAAGTAACACGTGTCACTTACTGCCATGCTTCTCTGTGGGCTTCAGGGTGCTTTGCAGATAGTAACTAATTAGCTATTGTCCCCTCTGCCTCTGATTTGTGATAGGGACATGAAGACCATGATTCAGTGGTATGGTAAGTCCAGCTCTTGGGTTCCTAGCATTAGATCAAACCATGGTGGCAGCATGATGCAAAACAAGACAATCCCATGTAAAGTCACTTTTCTACCTCAAAAATGTTCTAAAAAGTGCAACTGGGTGAACTCTGCATTAGCAAATGTTATGCTAAGTTAGGAAGTGTCTGATTTCTGACAGCTAGGACAAAGCATGAAGCCAGGTGAAATTCCATCTCATATACTCAGTATATGTATACTCATATACATCCAGTTGATGGAAATGTGATTGTGTGAGCTGCTGTGATGAAGGTTGCATCCATGATGCAAGTACATAGATCTGCTTCCAGTTACTGTGGAACCAAGTCTCCAGGACCTGGACCTGGAGAACAGAGGTGGCAATTTGCAGTCCCAACTCCATGCAACTGGGCTCATAAAAGGAAGTTTTGGCCACCCGATGACAGCTGCTGAGCTGCTTTTGCTTCAAATGTGTGTAAGCTAATGAGCAAGTTCATGTTCATGTCTGCCTTGCTGAGCTTTTGTTCCGGACACATCAGCCATTGCTTGGGCACGTGCTGTTTCTTGGCTGATGGGGCACATTAGGAGATGACCCACAAAATGCTTCCTGCTAGGAGTTTGTCTCCAGTGGCGTCTTTATCTAACATTCATTGATGTGTCTATCACCAGAATACCCAGTGTTTAAACTGCTGGCTGTACAGTACCCCTGCAAGATAGTGGTGAGCTACTGTCCCTGTTAACCAATGGGGCAGTGAGGCACCAAAGCAGGAAGCACTGATGCTTAAGGGCTGAATTGTTCCTACCAAAGGCCAGGTTGGAGTGGGCTTGGAGCAACCTGGTTTATTGGAAGGTGTCCCTGCCTATGGCAGGGGGTTGGAACTGGATGAGCTTTCAGGTCCCTTCTAACACAAATCAGTCTGGGATTCTATGATTCTACCCTTGGTGCCTATGATGAGACTCACTGTTCTATTGGCAAAGGAAAGAAGAAAGCAGACAGGAGAGATATGTTTGGATGTAGACTGCCGGACTGCAGTTTCCTTGGAGTTCAGAGCTCAGCAGGAGCTCTGAGAGCTGGCTGTTCTCCCAAGACACTGCCTCTCACAACTCCTGCTGAGCACAGAGCTTAGCAGGCGATCCAAGAGTCTGAGGTTTTCTTCAGATTCCATTGTTGAGTTGTGCCTTGCAGCTGCAAGAGGCAGGGGCACCTAAATCCACCCCATTTTTGAACATGCTGGTATACCTATCTCAGTAGCAACATAAGCAGTTGGGGAAGTGGTATGCTATCCTATATCTCTCTACCATGCACACAACTGTCTGCTTCTCACAGCGTGGCCACCGGTTATGCTCTCAGCATCTGAGCTCCATAGGAAAGCAGGGATACAAATGGAACTGAAACTCATTTCAGGCTAAATTTCTGAGAGATTGATGCCTTTCTTTTCCGAGCAGCTCCAGTGGACTTCGTTTAAATTTCCTGATATGTTTCTGCTGTTGGACTCAAATTTATGAGTCTGCTCTGAAAAGCAAAGCCATGTTCCCAAATGAAAAGCAAAGCCATGTTCCCAAAGCCTGACGATGGGAAAAGTAAACAGCACTCCATGGGGAAGAGATTTTACCTGGGCTTTGATTTCTTTCCTGCGTCCAACAAGAAAGGGCGTAAAAACTTGACCTAACTTTGGCTTCTTCACCGGCAAGCTCAGACAGCCTGTTGGGAAAGAAAGGTCAAGCAGAGGCAAGTGTGCAGAGGTGGGCAGCATCAGCGTGACACCAGGAGCAGAGGGAAGGAAATTGGCACATCAAGTTGTTTTCTTCCATTGTGCCAAGCAAGAGCAACTGGGGAGAATAGGTTGTTGCAACGTAGGCAAGCGGAAACAGATGGAACTCTGCTCCCCCATGGCCAGGCAGCGCTGCAGTCAGCTTGAGAAGGGGATGTGATAGAAGCTGTGGGATGCCCAAGTATCAGAGCAGGGCAGCTGAGGTCACCAGGGTGGGTTTCAGAGTGAGAGCTGGCTAGTGTCGAAACACTCTGTGGTATTGCAATGGGAATATGAAATAAAGCCATCCTTACAGCATTTGTTGGGCTGTTGCTAGGCAAAGGTTTCAAAAACAATCATATTTTGCAAACTGATTCCTTCTTGTCTTTTTTCTTCCCTCTATTTTTCTCTCCTTTCCTGAGGCCCTTAATAAGCTGTGTGGGCAGAACGCGATTTTTATTGCATTTAACTCTTCCTTGCTGTTACTGTGACTCCTCAAATCACCCGTGAGTTGATTTACAAAACATTCATCCAGGTATTTGGTGCATTGCAATTCAAGTTCCTTTGGCTGCATTGGTTCCTAAGGCACAGGAATTGTTTCTTCTCCATAAGAACTGGCTGAAGGAGATGAGTTTTCACAGCTTATAGCTGGTATGACTTTTCTTCTCTGTGGGGATTGGAAACCCTTATTCTTTAGACATTATTAAGTGCAATCTGTTAGAATGTGTTAAAACACATCAAGTGCTTTAAATTAAGTGCACCAGAACAAAGCTATTTAATTCATAAGATTACTTTGTACGTGAATCTTAGCTACTTGTCAGATATCATGATTACAGCCATGAAATGGTCCGCCTTTTTTTCTTTCGTGAGTGGTGGATGGAAATAAACCTAGATTCACCCTTCCAAATATGTTTCCCCTTGTGCCATGACATCCCACTGCCTACACTGATTTGCTGTTTGCCAAACATGCTTTTGTGGATGATCTCTCTTGTGCCCTCCAGGGCAGCTTGCTTTCCTCACTGCTATTTGGGGCCATGGCAATGAGGTATGCTTGCATCAGTGTCCAGGACATGGAGGTCAGTGCTGGCAGGGCAGCCCTAAGCATCGGCCACACTTTGCCAGCAGGAGAAGAAAGGGTCATGTATTGCTCAGAGCCCCAGCTGCTTGCTTTTGATCTGCTGGGCTGTCATTAAGACCTACACTCACTGCATTTAACTGTAGGCACCTACCTGGCATCTCTCTCAGCTGCCCTGAACCTCTTCTCTGGGATTACAGCCATGAAGCAGGTTCTGCAGCTGTAAGCCCTGCATGATGACGCATGGATGATGACATCCAGAGCCTCCTGGCATGTGACCAGCTCCAGGCCTCACTGTCCAGTTTGTCTGTTCCAGGAAAGATCAGAAGCACCTAAGCCTGGTTTCCAATGAGCTAGAGGTGAGATCATCCCTGGCACAAACACCAGAGCAGAGATCTGCCTTTCTCAAAGCCATGGCCTCCCAGCCCTGCTCTGGCCCATTAAAAGATGCTGTTTCAATCTTCCCTCTCCTGAATGTATCCCATCCTGAGTGGAAGGCTGAAGGTAGGAGGTCACCTCTCCATATTCCCTCCAGGGCAGACAGCTGAAGACAGGAGGTTCACATCACCCCAGGGCCTAAGTTGCTTGGCTCAACAATGACTGGCAAGAGACACAGGTGGCTGATTTTCAAGGCAAAGGATTAACATCACTTCCTGACCTTCGTGACATAGCACTGATCCTCCCTGCTGGAGCAGCTTTGAGGGTGGTCATGCTGCTTGGCCACAGGATTAGCAGCCAATTTCTTGGCATTGACTAGTGCTGTTGGCTTCATTTGGTTAGTATCAGCAAAGGATTTCAGCTCAGGTTTGTATCTGTCAATCATTATTCCTACTCAGTGTCTAGTATATTGTATTCTCTCCCATCATCCCAAGTTGACAATCAGGTTATCCCCGAAGAGTACACAGGATACATTTGAAAGCACACAACTTCACACTACTTGCAGAGCACCAAATGTTTCCTGTGTCCAAATGCTTGCTTTTAGCTCCCTGGTTTTCCCATGGCACTTTGCATACATTTTATCTCCTTGAGCGCCACAAAGGAATCTACATTGTCACATGTGAAAAAGTGGTCTTGAATGAATTAGTCTTTTCATCTCAGCTGGAAAATAATAATTTGAACCATTCCCCTGAAGCAGTGAAATAATATGTGTAAAGTGCCTGAGAGGAGCCCAGCTTGGAGGCTTCTACTGGATAAGAAAGTTCAGATAGACAAAAAACCTTGCACAAAGGAGAATGTCATGAGACCAGCCCATAGAATATACTGAGGAAGACAGAAAACAACAAGTCTAAGTAATTTTGGTAGCAGTTTGCATTTATGAAGTTCTGGCTCATCAGATGTATCAAATTAGGCAAATATACAAGTGTTATGTTTATCATACCAGGCTCCTAATGAACATCCTCTGTCTTCAGGAGCTCCATTTAAACAAACAAGAGGCAGAATGGCTGGGAGGTAATGAGGTGGTGAGAGGAATTTATGTTGAATTCAGCACTTCTCTGACTAACTCTCAATCCATTAGTCCCAGAAGAAATTTCCAAGCATCTTGCTTGAAAGATAGCTCTCTTACACCATGTTGGCTAAATGGCCTGAACCATGTGATGTCTGCTGCCGACAGAGCCCAGACCCCAGCTCAGATCCTGCTTCCATGGAGAGTGTTGGATAAATCCAAGATTCCCAGGGGTGCAGGATTCGCTGGTGATGTGAACCAGGCCAGTCTTTGCTTTCTTCCATGCAAACTCACTTCCTGCATTAAGCTCTTGTTCTTCAAGTGCTTCATCTTTGCATACATCAATTGGGCTGCTAGACTGAAGTGCTCTGATATTCCAGTGAATATCCCAAACATCATTTTCATCAGTTCCATCTCACTGCATGCTCTGACTGTAACTGACAGCCATGAGCAGCAAAACCACCCCAGGAAAGAAAAACATAAACAAGTCAGAAGATCTCATATGCAGAGACGGACAATTTCTCCTTAAACTCGGCTTCACCCCATGTCACCAAAGGAGTAAACTCACAGATGCAATCTTAAAACCTAGTTAATAGGTAAGCAGGCATATAGCCTGGCTAAAGATGAGGCCTGCATACCAGAGAGCTGATTCAGTACCTTGATGACTGTATCTCTGCACTGTGATTGCATTGTCCCACAACCTAGGTCTCTTACTAGGATTATGAAAGGCTGAGATTTGGGATATTTTCCTGAACAAATACCCAGTGTCTAGTGGGGGCTTGTGAATGTTCTTAGAGCAGTGATATCACAGCTCTCAAAGGGTAACTTTACCTTTTCTTAAGGATTTTCTAAATGTAACTATTTCAATGTGTCATATAATCATATGCATTTATCCCTTAATTATTCCTATTATACCTGCTGGAGTTCTTTTTTCCCTTCAGGGTTGGAATCACCAGTAATTTCCACCTAGTCTCACTGGTGATCCCTTTGCCAGAGATGTTCCATTTCTAACGCACACAGCAGTTACATACAAATGAATTATAACCATCTTCACTTACTGTTTTACAAATCTGTGTCTCAGATGATAACCTCCACTCCAATCCCCACTTTCAGATTGTATTTCTTCCACTGAATATCTGCATTTTGGATCACTCTCCCCCCCTGGCTTTTCACCTTTCCTCCCTCCCATCACTACCCTAAACTGAGTCTTGTTTCACTGTTTCCTCCTCATATTTCGAAGTGTTCAGTGCAACACGGATGTTGGCTGCATGTTTCAAAGTCATTTCAGATGTGAATGTACTCATTCCTTTTTATTCTCAAGGAATTAATGAGGTTGTTAAATAAAACCAGACACCAACTTTAATCTTTTTACCTGTTCCCTCAGTATCTCTGCTTTTCAGTGTGGAACAGCTACTATTTCTTCTTGTTCTATGGTTATTCCATCAGTTTGCTTTCTGGATGAAGGGCTTCGCATCTTCTCCACTCTATATGTCTCTTGAGACATCATACTAAATTTTTCTTTCTTTCCCTGCAACATCACCTTCAACTCGTTTGGGACTACTTGTCCATGTCTAAAGTAGAGTTGTGGTTTATTTGGTGCAATAAGCTCTCTTCCTGTGTACGTGTAAATACGCAAAGGAGACTAAAAATGAACATGTAGGCTTAGCACCCCTGCTGTTTCTTGTTCCTAGGACTTTTTGTATACTGAACTATGATTTGCCCTTAAGGATACAGCTAATGCGGGTTTCTCTTTCCCACATAATCTTCTCTCTGTTTGTGGAGACAGCAGGAGACAGGGTTGTGACCTGTTGGGTTGTGTCGCTCATCCACAGAGAACAGAGCAGGTTAATCTTGGCAGTGTTTTCCAGGACTTTGCTCGGACCACCTTGCTATGACTCAAGCTCAGGCTGTTCCCTTTCAGAGTTGATGCTACCATCTAGCAGACTTCACAGCCAGGATTCATCTTTAGCCCCTTGGCTGCTTCTTTGCTCACTTCATCCCTTTCATCCAGGTGCCATGTCCCATTTTCTCACCTTTCAACATGACTGATGCCTTCAGCACCACTGGGACATGCTGTTTCTGGTTACAAGCTTCACAACTCCTCAGAAAATGCCTACATTTTAAAAAGCATTGTGCACCCAGCATCTTCCCTAAGGACCAGTGAAAGTTTTTGAGTGCTTAGCACATATGAATCATGGTAAACATAGACTTTTAGCCCTAACCTCTATTCTGAAAGTTTAGGCTGTAAATAGGACTGCAGAAATGTTCACTAAAGGAGCTGTCAGTACACATACATCATCTATTTATCATTTCTATATTGTACCAAGCTCAACCCAAAGGAAGCATCCTTCCTTTATCTCCTCTCTCTCCAACAGGTTTGAATACTCAACTGTTTCCACTGTAAGTTCATTTCTTCAGCTGGCAGCAAAGTTAGAATAACTTTTGAGAAGAAATTTATTCTGCAGTTGTTACAGCTCAGGCACTTTTATATGTGGAGCAATACTGAACCAGCAATTTGGAGGTGGCATCTTGGCTTTTTGACTCAGGAATGAAGTGGTGGACAACACTACTAGATTGTTTCACTGCCCCTATGAGACATTTCATAGATCTGCTAACAAGAAAAGCTATAGTATCTGTAGCCTGTGACCATACAAATACACATCCACATCATATCGTGCAGTGACTTCTTTTTAATGCAAATGGACACCACCTAATTTTCACAGTGTTTAAGAATATAGCATAACTATGTCTGAATGGAGTTCTTTGGGGTCAAAATCCTATTCCCATGAAAGCAAATGGGAATTTTTCCTCTGGCTTTCCTGGAATCCTGATCTGGCAAGCCATGAATGCAGATACGTCGCATTTCTTTCTCTTTCTTCATTAACTTACTGTGATTTTTTTTTTCCTGGGAATCAGATTAGAGAATTCTCATTTGGCCAAATACCTCTCTGAGGTACTCCAGTGAGACTGGAACATTTCCTGTGGCTATCATATCCTCTTCAGTATGCTTCAAAGTGAACGTCACAGCCTTTAACCATTGAAACAGGCTTTTCTTTCACAGCAGCAAAACAGCAAACCAGCCTGGATAAGATGAGAGGAAGACCATAAATATTACATAGGGTCTGAGGTATTTGCTGTAAATTCAACAGGAACTTTTCCTGCTTCTCACTGGGAGAGATTTCTTGGGAATAGAAAACTCTCTGGAGTTTCTAATAACTTCTTAAGTGCTATTGGGATTTTAACATTCCATATTACACAACAGGAAGCAGAAATGCCGCATACAGTTGCCTTTAATAGGAAACAGAGTCTATATAGCAAGGGAGGAATATTTTAAATGGTCTTTCCCTTTCTTTTGTATTTTTTAGTTAAAATGTGGTTTAAATAATTTTTCATTTACAGAACTCTCTATGCTGCTCTATACTGACAGCCACTAGGACAACCTGTTATACTCTAGAGGCTAACTGGATCCTCATTCTCTCAAAGCTATGGGATTGGGTTGGGAAGCCCAGGAGAAGAGGCTGTCATACAAGTGCCCTCAGGCTTCAGCTTTGTGTTTGCAGATGTTCTTGCACAGATAGGACTGAGCTGAATCTAGATCCAGGCATTCTTTAATGTCAGCAGGACCTCCTAAACTTCAGCTTGAAGCAAGATGAGTTTCCTGTTGAGCCTCTCTTAGAATGGGGCAAGCTTCAAACTTCAAATTGGCAGTGTCTGGTTTTGTTTGCCTGGAATATGAGTTTCGAATACAAAAGCCTGACTGGGAATAGCAAGCCCACATAAAGGGAATGGGATGCTGGTGAAATCTACAAGTCAGACTTCTGACCCCTCGCTTATGCTGAGCATCAGAAAAGGCAGGCAGAAAAGAAAGGCAGGTAGGGCCATTCCTGAAAAAGGGGTTTCCATACCCTCCCTAAAAATGCCAAATGCCTCCTTTTCTCATTTACACGAATGAAAAAAACACAGTCAGTACAACATATATAGCAAACTATAGTTAGCAACTCCTTAGTAACTCCTTCACAGAGAATTTACTCCCTCGGATCTTAATTCACTGAGGCATGGTTTAGCCTTCTGCTACAGATGGGTTATGCTGTTTGAGGTTGTGCACACGGTCAGGGTGGTTTGCTGAACAGTGTTTGCTAGTCATATAGCCAACACCTGACAGCAAGGAAGGATTCCCCCTGCTCCTCACTCTGGAGAACTATCTTTGTGCTTACTGAGAAATACCTAGACCATTTGAGAGTCATAAATGTGTTTCCTGACTTTCAGCTGAGAGAAATTCCTTCCAACTGATGTTGCTTCTTTATACAAACCGCAGGGTACATGGGCTTGAATCAAACCCAGCCCTTTCACTTGAAGGTAATTTGCGGCTGTTCCTTGGGTCTGAGCAAAGAAGGGGGCTTGAACTTCTCCTTTCCCAAAAGCAAGTGGCTGGTGAGTAACACTTGTGAGTAAGCCTCATCAGATGTCTGTGCAAATGAACCTTTCCCCCACCCTGTCTGTAACACGTACAGAGTGATCCAAAGAAAGTTGGGGTTTTCTGTGAAAGTGGGGCTAGAGCAAGCCTTGGCACAGGAGTTAACCTCCAACTGCAGAGAAGCTCTGCCTGGAACCCTTGTTTCATTTCCAAATATACATGTGGGATAATGTTTACAGTAAATACAGATCACCTCCACGTCTGGGAAAGAATTTCATCTCCATGCACTTCCATGCTTTCCAAGAGAGTTACATTTTATAGCATGTTTTTTATTTATAAGTGGTAGAAAGGGGCCTGTGTTGTAACAAATGAGTAATCAATGGGTAGCATCCAGCAGCTTGCTGTTGGTTGGGTGTAATTTTCCCATCTGTAAAGTGCTCATAGAGACCCACTGACCATTTACAAACTCTGTGCACCACTTAGAAATCAGACTGCTGAAAAGGTGAATATAAGAGGCCATATATTAAAGGAAATTTCATGCCTGGGAGTTGCATTAGGTCCTGCGTGGTTTAGTTCCATACTTATTGGACAACAGTGAGAAAAGGGCTCCTGTGCCTTTCCAGCCTCTCCCAAAAAGAGCAGGACAGACAGAGTTTTTGTCCTGGAAGTTTGCTTGCATGCTCATCCTCAGAGTCTGGTACCTTTTGCTCATGTGTGTAGTCATTTCCAGGCAAAGCTGTTGTGAATAATAACTAGACTGAGACTGAGATCTGGAAGTGAGCTCCTGAAGAAAGCTTTTGTCCCTCTGTGCCTTGCAGAGGGTTTCATGCTGAGTCCAGATTCAGACAAACCCTTACCAGGCTCCCCTGCAACAGGCTTAGAGGGACAGAGATGTAGCACAGGGATCACTGTTTGCAGCTTAGGTGTGATTATAAAACAACACTATGGTGGGAAGCAGCTCTGGCTGGAGCAGTTGCTCCTGGGGATGGGACCGCAGAGCTCCCTCTGTGCTTTTTTTCCCTTTAAATTGGAAGCTGTCTCCTTGCTTGGAGATGCAGGAATCCTGTCTTCACCTTCTCCACCCTGCATCTGAGCTCCAGAGCAGAGGCCACCACAGCCGGGCAATGGGCTTTGCCAGATGATGAGAAGAAACATCAGCCTCAGCCCCAGCTGGGAGGGATGGGAAGGATTCTACCCTCTTGTAATCTGCTTTTTTGCTGCTCTGGAGTGAGGCATGGGAGAGCAAACTGATGACAGGTCAGGCCTTTTACCTCACTCCAGCTCCTTCCTGCAGGCAGTGCTTAATCTCCGTTTCAGCATTTCTGTGCCCTTGGGATCCAGGAGATGCAGATTCCCTTTGCAGTCCTGCTCCTGACCCACAGTGTGACTGCAAGAAGTCATTTCACAGCTGCCTGCCTTAGTTTCACCATGCAGGATTCCTGTCTCTCGCCCCTCTCTAGGGGATGCTGAGCATGAGGTTTATACAGGAACTAAATTACCTGTAAAAGAGATAAAGGTTCCGGTTACAAAATTAGATTCCTAGTTAGTAGCTTCTGACCCCTCTCATTTCTGGGGCTACAATTCATTTCTATTTGTGATTTTGAGCATGTCTGAACAATTTTGGCAAGTTTGGTGTCAGGAGTTTCTGATCTGGAGCTGTCTGCAAGAAAAATAGAGAGGTCTGTGTGTATTTTTGCCTTTCCAGGACTGAAAGCTGCTGTAAGTCCCAGAAAGGCTCTTCCTACATTAATAACATTTTGTGGCTTCTATCATGAGGCATATTTAAAAAGGCTTGGTTTCCATAACATGAATAATAAGGTGAAAATTGTCTCCTGTTACTATTTCTCAAGTCTAGTCCTCCTCCAGTTAGTACCAGAACTGTCCCCCCCTGCCCCTGAGCATTGAATTCAACTGCTTAGGCTTGTTAATAGCTCTTAGGTTTAGTTTCCTGCATAAAGCCGTAACTGTAGCTCCTCAGTGGGTATAAATAGACACAAATACACAATGCAGTGATGCTGACTGACATTAACTGGGAAGAAAGCCCAAACGTGTATTCCTTCTCTTCACCTCTGCTGTCTGTCTTCTGAATGCAGACACACACACATACCAGCATGCATCCTTGTACAGACCAAGACACTGGAAGGGGTTTTGGAACTAACCTCTTGAAAATCCTACAGCTTTCCTTCTCCTGTGTAAATGGATCTGTAGTTTAAGTTTGGATATGAAAAAAAAATGGCCATAACAAGAACTGTGTGCAGACTTTTGACGGCATTTTTCAAGAACACAGAGTCTGCAAATGAATGTGGCGACCCACCAGAAACACTGCAAGTTTAGCATTCCTTCTCCATGACTTTATGTATACAGTGTTTGGAGGAGGAGGCTTTTTCTGGGGCTTGGGTTTTTTTTTAAGAAGAATAATTCTAACCCAGCAAATCCTTTTAGAGTTAAAGGGGAAACCATCTCCTGTAAGTCTGTCTGCAGTGACTCAGCTCTGTGTTGGGGATCTACAGTGCAAAACTGGGGATATGAATGTGTTCCTCAGCCATTTCTCCAGGGATAGCTGCTTCCCACATGGCCCCATGGGTCCTTGCTCACAGCCAGCATCCCTCCACCCTGCATGAGGGCTACATTCAGCCCTCAGGGATGGGTGGAAGAAGCAGGATTCTGTAGGAGCATGTGCTCACATGTTAGTGTGCATGGATGTACCCACTTCAGCACAGGCAGATCTGAAAAGTGAAGGACACATAGTCTGGGGTCAGCCATCACAGCATCAGCGGGGCACACGGGCCCATGTTCATGTGGCACCATCCTGAAGGCTCATTCTCCAACTGGAGTTGCCAGCAACAAGCCTATCTGTAGGCAGTGGGTGTTGCTTATCACACCTTATCTTTGCCTTCTCCCCCCACCCTCCCACCAAGCTCTGCTTTTGGCAGCTCTCTGCAGGTCATTTCAGCCTATAGCACACAAAGCAACTGGTCAGAAGTGTTTGGTCAAGGCTTTCCTTTTCTCCTCCCCCATAAAAATGGCTTTTAGACAAACTACTTCCCATGGAGAAATTCCCTTTTGCATGGACATTCCTGGAGGAGGGGGGATTGTCCAAAACACTGAATTGCTTATGGAGGATGTAAACATCTGATGATGCTTAGACAGAGGAAAATAACCCCAAACACATTCATTTTCACTGGACTGAAGTGCTTGAGCATGTTTTCTTACAGAAATAACGTGTGATTATCCTTAAGTGGTTTCTGCAACTGATAAGCCTTTTCTAAGGGCTTGCTCTGCACTGGCTGCTCAAGGCATAAATTCCCAGTGTTGTCTTTTTTTGAGCCTTCCATCCCACTTGGAGAAAAGCATCCAAGGGGATCATCCACATCAGGCTGGATTTATAGGAGGCAGGCAAGAAAGGAGAGGGAATATTTTCACATTCTTTTGAAACATAGATTGGAAAATTTCCCTAGGAAAGAAAAGTGCTTACGCAGCTTTAGTTACTGTACATGTGCTTTGGATTGTGTGAAACCCTATCTGCTTTTTCTCAGCAGAGTCCTGATCCCCACATGAGAGAGGCAGACAGACAGGAAGGCAGACGGGCAGAGCCAGCCGCAGGGACTTGCTGCAGAGCCCCTTCAAGATCCTACAGGAAAGTGCTGAGAAATGGCCCCACCACCTGCATTTGTTGGTTCAGGAGGGTCAGAGGAAGAGGAGAAGATCTTCTTCCTCAGGCTTAGACCCAAAGAACTTGTGAAAGCACAATGATCAGGGTGCAAAGTCTAGAAAAGATGATCATGGCTCCAAAGTGCCTCAAACTTGTCATCAGGGCATGAGTCTTAAGGGTTAGAGGTTCTGTTCCTTTACTCCATGTCTTGATACTGCTCATGCAGCTGGATACTCCCTGCCCATGGCAGAGCATACTCAGGGTGGCAAACCCAGGCCAAAGCCTCTAACAGCATGCCCAGGAGGGCAGTGAAGAATGGATAATACACTTTGATTAGTGTCAAGTCTCCAGTACTCTATCCTACCTGTGGAAGGTCTCACCTCCTATCCAGGGGCTAAATGCTCAGACAGCTTTGTTTGCTTTTCCTGGAAATGAGGAGATTCCTTCCTCTGCTGTGCACATGTGTGTCTTGAAAAAGAGTCTGGGGAAAGAAATGCTTGTAGGCATGTGTGTATGTATGTGAGCAGCCACACTATCACTATAGATGACAGCAAAATAACACCTTTTTGTTGCTCCTGGCAGGATCCAAGGGCAAAAGCACCTGTGAGAGTACAGAGAGGTCCCCTCGTGCTGTAATGGAAATGTAGTGTTGGAGAAAGCAAGGCACAGCTTCCAGAAGATGACTGGGCTAGCACAAGGACTTCTCCACTGCTCCTGCCCATGGAAATGTGTGTCCCCACAGGGGCTTGGCATATATGTGAGGGGGAGGAGACAGCTTCCTGAGAGCTAGTAAGGCAGGGGAAGCATTGGGAATGCAAATACCACAAACCTAAATCTGCTAATAATTACAGCCCAGCAGTGCTGCTAGCAGTGCTGCTTTTCAGGCTGGACCCTCACCCTCAACAGATTCCTTGGGCACCCCTGGACTCCTCTTGGCTGAAATCTAGGCAAGGTCTGGTAGAACAGCAATGTGGGGGCAGCTTCCAGTCTCCTGAATCAGCATTTTGAAAGCTAGACATGCTGAGTTACCCGCCTTGCTTCCTTCCCCCAAGACGTGTGTGGCTATATACAGAAAGAAAATACACATCTAGCTATGTGTTAGGACACACATTCCCGCCTCTATGAAATGTCAGCCAAAATGTAGTTCAAACATTGCTCAGCCTGATTCTAATGCTATTAGGCTTCAGAAATTACACCCCTCCCCAGGAATGGGTAAGAGCTGACACAAAGCAGCAATAACAAAAAATGTCCCAGCTGTTGTGTCTGGCCTTTTGAAAACAGGAATTCCTTGGTACAGAGCCTGAAATCTTACTCTTTCCATTTGGCATTGCCTGAAGGCACTATCACTAAAAGGATATATGAGGAAGGATTTATTGTCAGTAAGGTGCTTGGAGCAGCAACATTAGCTTTTTAAAGACCTGAGTATAGACGGACATTAAGGAGCATGGGGGGTGGCCTTTGCTTAGGTCTGGTTTTCTTCCCAGGACTGTCTGCATGAAGAGCCACTTGCAAGAAACACGTTTTGCTCCAAAGTCTAATAGCCCTATGCCACTAGCAGGGGTGGCTCATAGCTCTTCATGGTTTAGTCAAGTTGGCTGCAGTCAGGGCTAAAGAAACATGAAGCAGAACAGGATCCTCTAAGAAGTATCCCTTGGGATAACAAGGTACGAAGTTCCTCTTGGCCTGTTTCACCTGAGTTTTCTCTGGGGATAACAATTTTCAAAGGAACAAACTGTAGGAATAGCCTGTGATTCCCTTAGCTGCTGTCAGAGTACGTGTAGATTATTCCCAGAAATTCAGGACTACAATGGGAAGCAGGTTTCAGCAGGACCCGGATTAAGAGCAGAAGCTGTTGTCTTTTAACTTTCTGCTGCACAGGACCCAGGGCAGGTAGCGTACCCCTGACAGCATCCCAGGCCAGGGCTACAGGAACTGTCTGGCAGTATGAAGGAGCTTTAAAATGCTCCACTGAGCTCCAGTGTGCCTTCCATAGATCTTTGGTATGTGACTTGATGAAATGGAGCTTCAAGTAAAACACTCAGTAGCCCAAGATGCTATTGCAGGAGTTGGTTACTTTGTATATCTCACCTGAAGAACACAGAAGCCTACAGCTTTTGAAACAGCACATTTCCTCCAGTTTATAACATGCAGCTATTCCCAGGGCTGTCAAAACCTATAGTTTTTTTGACCTGGACATTTTCCTTTCATGGCTTGTGACATTGTCTCTAGCTCAGGCGGTTGGTAATGTGTCTTCAGTTGCATGAAGAAGGCTGCAGTGATTTAGGCTAAACTGTGTGCTTCCTCTGACAAGGGCAAAAGCAAATCTTTGGGAGCTCAGAGCTTTCCTCCTTTCAGCCTCCCCCCAGTCAATCCACATCTTCCCTCCATCTGATGATACAAACATGCAGTTATTTCAGTGCAGACTCCTATTGTTCACAGAGTCCTTTAATGGTAGAAACCAAACTTTGTACTTGGAGTGCTTAGTTTGGTACTAGTACAAGCCCTGATTTATTGCCATACTCTTTATTAATGCTGTGTGCATAATCATGCCACTAAAATCAGGTCCTCTCAGTCAGAACTCCACATAGGGCTGAGCATTGGGGACTGGCATTGTGATAAGATTTTCACTGATCAGAATGTCAAACAGTTGGAAATTACACTGAGGTTTCTTCTACAAAAAGTGCTACTTTTAAAGTTTTCTTTCAATATATATAATCATGAAGAAAAATCTGGTTCAAAACACTTAGACTTGGTAAGCATTTAGTGTAAGTAAGGGCAAAAAATAGCCTAGATGAAAATTTGATAACGAGAACTCATGATTTGTCTCATGACTAACACAATTACTTGGAGTTTGTTTTGTAACAAATGCTGCAAATGTAAAATCCTGGAAGAGAGATTTGAAAAGTTCCTGGTGCTTGCTTTGGCTCTAAGAAACCTGCTGTTTGAAGTGAAGAGCATCTGCAGCTCCTGTTGATTTCAGGAGGAGGACACTACCTCCAGGATTTGAACAACGTGAGGGAAACAGTTAAAAGAGAATCAACAGTCAGACTGAGAAAATGATCTCATATTTGTTTATGTCCCTAGCCAAATTTGTACTCATTTCCTCTGTGAAAGGTAATAAATTGTCTCAGCTAGAGTCTTCCACATCAAACTTTTAAGCAACATGATGCCTACAATCCCTGTGGCATTGCTTATAGTCTAAAGAGGTCATGCATGGCTTCTAAAGCTGAACAAACAAGAAGGGCTCCTGTGCACCACCTTTTCAGTGCCAGCTTTCCCAAGGGCCTGTGGAGGCTCAGACCACCAGTCTATTCCTTCTTACTTGTCTCAGGAGACTGTGTTTGTCTATTCCATGTTTCTCAAATTATCAGACCCTGCCAACCATTTCACTGGCCAGGCCTTCAGTTTTGCTCTTACAGTAGGGAAGCTGAAGACCTGGGGTCATCATTACGTCAGTGAAGTTAATCTGTAAGTGAAATATAAAGAGCTAATCCATAAATAACAGTACAAATTCAATCACTTAGCACAAACTATTAGCAAGTCCACTGAATTAATAGAGTGCCTTAACCAAGGCTTAAAACCACCTCTGTCACTTCTCATTTTGTTTCTGACCGTTAGTGATTCTATTTATACCACAAGTACAGTGTTCAGTCCTCATTTCTTGTTTAGCCATCCAGCAATTCAGCATGGAGCTGAGAAAGAAGATTCACCAGCATATCAAATTCTAAGAGTAGTTGTTTTGTATTTCTAAGTTGATTAGTATTTCCAGTAACTGGTAGGGCTGTGTAAGTGGTAATATTATAATTATAGTTACATTCCATTATGTTTTATTTAAACAAACTTTTTTCTTTTCCAGTCTAAGTAACATTACTGTGTTATTTTTATGATGTAGTCCTGTGGTTTCTAAAGTAAGGCTTGCAAAACCCTGCGAGTTGACTGTCCCAGAGCTGGTCCATGGATTGCACTTGCTTGCAAACTCAAAAAGAGACCCCTGCTAGCTGATATGAAGCTTTATGTCCCACTGCCAAAGGGCTTGACATGTTAGATGGGTACCCTGGTATGCGATGGTTCCTTTTGCAGCTTAGTAGTTCCACACCCATTAAAATTGAAACAGATTTGGAACCTCTTACCTACTACATTCTTGTTCTCAAAGGGATTTTTTTTTTCAGTATTTTACGAAGAATTAACCCTAAAGCATGGCCCTGGAGAAGGAAGGGTTTAATTGGTTCAGAAAGATCAAAAAGCTGCTCCCATAGCAATCAAAGGAGAGTTTGCCATTGTTTTATGAAGTTGGAAGAGTTTCAGAGCATTCCATGATGGCTGCTTTGGGAGTTACAATTATGGTTTCTATCACTGTTCTTTGAGTCACAGCTTGCTCCAGATGCAAATTCAAAAAGTAATGGGTTTGGTGTATGAAATAGAGACAGGCTGGGGAGATGGGATAGGATGCCAACTGCAGGTGCAGTTTCAGCCTGTGGGCTGGAAGGGATGTATTATCCATTTCATTTCCCCCACTGTGGAGCTAATCTGGAATTCTGGAAAGATTTTCCTGCTGTAAAATAACTTGTACTTACTACAGAAAGACCTATTCATGGTAGTGCCAGTGATGGTTATGGTGGTTGCAACCCAACTGAAAGCACGGAGACAGACATCCTTCCCTCTAGAGCTGCAGGTGTGGCAGAAGAGCATTTCTGGGGGAGGATATGGTTAACAATAGTCATTTCTTATAATCTTGTTGTCACAGAGTGCTTTTAGAAGCAGAGTCTGCCTATGCATATCTCCAGGAAGTTATGGCACCCATCTATACAATCTACTTTTGTACACCTTTAAGGAGGTGTACATACCTGTGTTTCACTAGAAATATGCAGGTAACTCTTACCAACAGGGTGAGAGTCCAAAGGAAGTTTTAATAAACAACCCGAGCTGGAGCTGGCTTACACGGAAAGCTGGCACTATAAAATTTGTAAGGCTATTCTCACAGCCTTTACAAGTTACAGTTGTTTGTGTGTGAAGTGAATACTTACATGCAAATAAAAGATGTACTTGCAATTTAAGGAGTCCAGGGGAAAGTTTGTTTTCATTAAACAATTCATGAAACAAAGGACAGCAATGAAAAACAGGAATTCTCCCTAAATCATCAGTTCTATTAAAACCTGCTTTTTCTGTTGCACCAGGGCAAGGAAAGTGCTAACCTCATGGCAGAGGTGTGAGGTGAGGCCATATCAGCGCATGTGTTCCTCCAACCACACTTGGTTTGAAGGCCTGGCCTGGGGCTGGTCGTCCCTGCTAGCCCGTACAGCACTAAAGCTGTTTTCAGGTGGAGATGCTGGGCTATGAGATGTGGCATCAGGCTGAGGGAAGAGTTCAAGAGTGCTGTAAAGGCATGTGGCTTCTGGCTTCCAGATGGTTTTGCATGTGCTGGTATCAAAACTGTAGTCCATCCCTGTCATAACAGATGAGCATAGAATCATAGAATGATGGCTTGGATTGGAAGGGACCTTAAAGCTCATCCAGTCCCAACCCCCTACCAAGGGCAGGGACACCTTCCACTAGACCAGGTTGCTCCAAGCCCTATCTAACCCATTCTCACTTCTCTAACATAGTCACCTTCCTCAAAACCTGGAAAGAGGAGTAGAAGGTATCTTATCTCTGGAGGTATGAGGAACCTGCTGTAAAGACTGAATCTGGGTCTCCCAGGCTCCTGGCTCCAACTCAAATCACCAGATAACTCCTGCACTCTTCTTTTACAGCTGCTGATGCAAAAAAAGCTGTGGCAATAATCTGGTGCTAAACCTTTGGATCAAATAGTTTTGCTGTTAACAAAATAATTCTATAGAATGACTTGGCTGTCAGCTGAGAGCAGGAGGAAGATCTGGGCAGTGTATCACTGTCAGGGCACAGCACCAGGAAATTAAGCTTTATTATGTGTTCTCTGCAATGGAGCGCACACGGAAGTAATGTTTATAGCACGCACGCCACTGCTCTTTCTCTTAACTCTTAATCCTTTGCCCACCACACTATGGTTGGGGAGTTTTCTGAGGGGAAAGCAAGGCTAATTTCTAGGCTTACTCTTGAGAAATAAATAAAGATGGCTGTGAAGTTTTGCTCCTTTCCTCCTTTGTTAACTTGTCAGCTGAGCTGACTGCTCTGCCCTGCCTCTCTCTGTTCACTTCTGCAGTGAGCATACCAGGAGGGGCATGAGCCAGAGACATCAAGGGGGGCTTTGTCACCCAAATAGGTCAATCTCCTGACACCCACTTCCCTCTTGTGCTGTCACTATCAGCTTGTCACGAGGCCAAGACCACCAATGTGCTTCCTGCTTGGAGCTCAGGGCAGAATATAAATGGTTTTGTGCATCACCACTGCTGCCCAAACCCACAGAATAAGGGACAAAAGAGTCACTTTGACACCAGCATGTCTGCCACATGGTAGCGTGTCAACGACACTGTGGATTAGCAATGTGGCATTTAAAAGCATTTACCCCTCAGCTGTAGGAAAGTGGTAGTGGTAATGAAAGTCTGAAGCTGTGTCTTTGGTTCTTTTCCAATTTAAAGATTAGATACAAGACTATATAAGGCAAGAGATTTGGTGGCTGGTCTCTAGTTGTATGGTAATTTTTTCCATTTCCTCTGGCCAAAGCTGTAAAAGCAAGCTAGAGTCCTGACCCAAAGCGAAGTCCCCAGCTGCTGTCCAGTTGCTGGCATGTCTCTTTGCCTCTGAGAAACTCTGTTACATTGATGAATCCCAGGTTTTATTTTAGAGTATAATAATACTGATAATCAGGGACCTGTCTCTAAGGATCTGTTCTGCAGAAATATTGTGATGTTCAGAAAAACACCCTCTCTATTAACAGCAGTGCTTACTGAACCTTCAGCTAGCTTGCATTTGTGTTGGTGAAGTATTTTGCTGAGCATGGCCAAAAGGAGGTGTATAAATGGCAGATTGGTAGTTCACAGTAAAAAGTTTCTCTTCAGAGGCTTTTCAGGAGAAAATGAGGAGATGCTTTCAATATAGGGCGGTCTCGGCCAGTTAGAGACATCCATAGTTCAGACATAGTGCAGTTGTCCCATAAAACAAAATCGAACTTTCCTTAACTGCAGAGCTACAAATGTCACATTTCTAATTGGAGCCCCAGGAACAAGGGGGTTGTGGTTCAGCCCTACTTGGTTAACACGGCTCAGCCTCTCTGTGAGCTTGAACTTTCAATTCATTCAACATATTAATGCTAAACATTGTTGAAACCACCAGGTCTCTCTCCAATGGACTTCCTATCAAAACTATTAGTTTTACAGGATCTCTGTTCCCAAATATGTAGTTGTTTAAAATTGCTGGAAAACATTTGGCTAGGCTTGTTCAGAACGGGGTCTTTGCTCATTTCCAAGGTTCATGAACCTTCACAACTCTCTAGGTGAACTTGGCCTGACTTTCCTACGTAAAACCAAATCCCAGTCTAGGTCAGTCTCATTTGGTTTCATGTTTCACTACAGATTCATTTTACAGCTCAAGATTTAAAGACCTGAGTGTGGGACAGAGACACGGCTCACATAAACACAGGCAATAGCTATGATAATAGTTGTACATCTCATTTGTCATATCTGATGCTGAAATGTATTTCCCTATAGCGAATCTTGCAGTTACTGTGATGTGAATTAGTCGCAAAGCAAAAATAGGAGTTGTTCATATGTTAAAATAATTCCACCAAAGTTTGATTTACTTCAACCCTCTGTTTGGTCTCAACCATTGCAAGGTTGCAAAAGTACCCAAATGTAGAGGCAGAAAGCTTAGTTTGTTCTGAAATGATCACAAAAGGGCAAAGACATAGGCTAGAAATGTACACTGTAGTGCATAGTATGTGAAATCTGCCGAAAAGTCTGAATTAGACAATTCTCTCATGCTATTTCCTTATAAAAGCCCAAAGAGGCAGTGCTTTATGTCAAGAAGCATGAGTCAATCCCCAGGGGAGGATGCTCAAATGGAAAACAGATCGAAGGAGGGTTCTGCAGGCTGTGCTGCTGCAGGTCCTGTCCCTTGAAGTGAAAAGCAGAGTAAGGGAGGAAAACTGGGATTGGTAACAAATGATGTGATGGCAGAGTGTCAATCACAGCGGGATTTCATCCTGGCCCCGTGTTACAGAGGCGCTGAGAGAGCTGCTCCACCAAAGGCTGCGTCAGCACTTTATTTAGTTTATACTCCCATTACTACCTGCCCTTCAGGCTGAGGCTGATTGTTCTGGGAGTCAACCTGGCAACAGTTCTCTTCAGGTATTTTCAGCTGAAGAATTGTTTAACCTCTCAGTCCTGCAGCCTCAGTCCCAGCTTATCCCACCACAACACAATTTTCTTACAGTAGCTGTGGTTGCAAGCCTGAAATGCAGGCTCTGTAGCAAGGACAAGGGTTTGCACAGAGCTTCATCCCCAGAAAATACCTGCACCCTCTGCCCCTCCTTTCTTTAGGCTGAAAGCCCTTTGGAGGCTAATGGAACTGGTAGGTATTTTTGAGGCAATTTCCAGCTAGCTTGAATATGAACATTGTGTTCACCAGGGAACGTGATTTACAACTTCAAGCAGCAGAATCATCCTATCCAATCAGTTACTGCCTGTCAGCAAAGCTGGAATAAATGCATCTTCTGCATCTAATTCTGTTGTGAAGTAAAATGCAATAGCTTAAAATCCCCCATCTTTGTAATGGGACATGAATGCAGTCAGCTTGCCTGATAGGTGATGGCTTATTAACCCAGCATAACTTGATCAGACCAAGCTGAGAGAATAAACAGCAATAAATTGCTGGAATGAGATGCTCTTCTCCCAGAAGCTCTGGTGTTGCTTAGATAGGAAACTAAGGCATCACTTGGTGTAGTGTGAAGCCTCTTGCTTAAATCAGTCTCCGTGCCTAAAGTTTGGAGCATGGTAAATATGTCACCAGTTCCTAAAGCATCTCCTGGGACCCATATACCAGGAAGACTGACTTCTATGTCAGACAAGCTGACAGAAAATGTAGAATTAGCAGGCACTTGGACAAAACTGATAGACTGGGGAGGAGTTAGTGTGGCATCTGTGGGGAGAAATCACACTTCACAAATCTATTACAACTATTTGAAGTGTCAAACAACCCTTAGCTAAGGCTGAGGTGGCTGATGGAGCCAGGCGGCTTTTAACAACCCCCTCACAGGGAAAGACTTTTCATCAACTACAAACTTATAACACTAGCAAACAAAGGATAAAAATCCTCAGATTTTTCACTGAAGTGTTTTACAAACACTCTGGAGTGTGGCAAAAAAGTGACTGTGTTTGCTAATAATGCACAGTTATTTACAACTACAGCTGACTGCAGAGAGATGCAGAAGGATCTCCTGGTACTGAAGGGTTCATGGAACCGCAGACTGGTTTGGGTTGGAAGGGACCTTAAACCTCATCCAGTTCCAATCTCCTGCCATGGGCAGCGACACCTTCCACTAGAGCAGGTTGCTCCAAGCCCCATCCAACCTGGGCTTGAACACTGCCAGGAATGGGGCAGTAAAATGGGGCAGAGATATTCATTAAAACTGGCAAATGAGATTTGATTTTGCCAAAGGCAAGGTAGAGCACACAGGAGAGAGGCACCCCAACCACAAGCACACCTGGTTATCACTGCTTTGGAAAGTGTACTATGAATTGGCCTGTGCAAACATCAGCTCAGTTTTCACTAGAGACCAAAAGGTAGGCCTTAACACAGACAAATAGCAAATAGCACAGAAAACACTCTTTATGATTAAATAAATCCCTGGAGCAGGGATTCTGTGTGCAGTCCTATTCATCTTGTCTCATGAAGGGCATAGTGGAAAGAGGAGGAAAACAAGTGAAAGGATGAGTGCTTTCAAGGGATATGAGAGAGGGCTTCGATCACACGTGGCACAGAGAATACAACATTGAAACTCCTCAACAGGGACTGAAAATGTAACAGGATTCACCACAGTGCAGGTCAGGCTCAGGGAGAAGATATCTGGCAGTCCCTGACCTATTGGTGGTTGCAAGGAGGAGGTCATGCCAAGGGAAGGATCTCTGCAGGCTTCCCTCCTTTTGCTCTCACTCTCTACATATGGTTATGTGCTGGGTTTGATGGGCCTTTGATTTGACCTCAGAAAGATCTGTTCCTACGATAGTTTCTACCCTAGCTGCCATTAGGGTCCATTCATATGCTCTTTTCTAGCTCAAGACTTTACTGTCCCGTGCTGCTCCAGCAGCTTGCCATGACCATCTCCTGAAGATAATCCTCCCTTTTTCCAGTGCAAATTGCCCTTGGTTCTTCTCAGTCAAAGCCATGTGTGTTAGTGAGGTCTCTTTATCTGAAATGCTTAAGCTAAAGGGCTGATTTGCATTGAAATGCTTTTAGGAATCAGCAAGCAGTCTCTCCTAAAAGGAAGGTGGTGGGAAGCTAAGGGCACTTATTCCTTTTCATGCGCAGCTACAGGATGGAAGAGACTTTTCAGGATCAGGTATATGAACCTGGACTGGTTTATAATTCAATCCACCTTTTGGATGGAAACTCCCATTCTGGTAAAGAAGTTTTGGGTTTATTTAAATTCGTGCTCAGTCAGTACTTACTTTAGGTTTACCAAACAAAAGCTAGGTAAAGTTATTTTCCCTTGTTCTCAGTGCAACAGATTAAACTCACAGCCAAGATCCTAGTGAGAAACCTTTCCTGAGAAGTCCTAAAATCTGGTGATGGATGAACCTATGCCATGACCTGAGGATGGTTGTTTTTCGTCCAATAAGTGAAATATCTCTTGTGACCAACCTCACTGTGAAAGTCCAACAAGGCAAGAGTAGATCTTGAAAGGAGAGCTGGCCAGATAAGAGTATTTGATTATGAAGGGGAGAGGTTTGGGGCTGTAATGGGAGTGGAAATACTAATGAAACACAGTACCAGAGGAAAGGACAATCTTTCTGCTAGGATTCAAGCTATTTTGTACTGTGTCACCCACAGCAATGTTCATAGCAGCTCAGCTGTGTACCTACATACCTCCAAATCCGTCACGTTGTTAATATTTTGGAGATTTTTTTTTAGTCCTTTTAACAGAAGGGTTTAGCTTTTCCAAAAAAAAACCTACAAAATTTCACCATCAATGATCAAAGCCCTGAAACAAAAGGTTAAATGGCCAGGAGCAGAATTCTGGAGGGCTGCAAACTTACGAGCTACACTGGAGTACTGAAGCTGCACGTAGGAAGGTATCCAGTGATTGCTGGAAAATAGCTTTTCTTGGTCGCTGACCAGGATGATTGCATGAGAAAGTTATTGCTCTTACCAGATACACACCACGCACTGTGAGTCAGTGGCCAAAATCAATTAGGAGAGATCACATCACACCACAGAAGGCAAATATACTGTCAATCTTCCACTGAGCAACAGGACTGCTTATTAGCTTATTGAGGATGTCATAGGAATAGCAAGGGGTGAATAGTTCATGACAGATTATTTATGCATCAGATTTCCTCCCGCACAGTCTGTTTGCAAACTGACCTTGACATCTCCCCTTGGAGATGTACAGGGGGACTCTCATGATGGAGATGTTTTATGGAAGCAGTATGGTGAAATACAGAGGGACCCAACAGACAAGTGCCAGGAGCAGAACCCCTCTTCTGCCTTCTTTTGAGCTCAGTGCTTTAGCCCCTGAACTTGGCATCCACAGCAATATGCAAAGCCTGTTGATATCCCTGAGTGCCTTCCCACTGACCCCCATAGATTTTGGGTCAATGCTGGATCTCCTCCGCACGTGATATCACAGCCTGCTTTCATACAAATGAGTGGTGAGGTCACACATTCAGGCCCTCAGGTCTGCAAGTACTGAGGTCAAAATCTGTTTCAGTAAGGGGAAATAGAGCAGAAAAGTATTTGGCTCTATTCAGAGACATGGAAGAGGAGAGGATGAGCTGGGCAAGAGCCCACATGTGCTTGAAAAGAACGCCTCTGATGCTTTGCAGACATGGGGAGGAATGCTTCTGGAGACCAGGCTGGAGGAGCTGCTACAACTCTCGCTTCAGAATAAAAGCCCATGCAGAAGGGACAGGAAAACGAGTCACTGCTTGCAAAGCCTGCCTGTGTTATCAGGTCTTGAGCTTGGTAACGCTTTTCCTTGGCCTGTGAAGCTGGGATCTGCAATGCTGAGAAGTGACAAGCTTCCTGACACCTAGGAAAAACCAGCTCAGAGGCGCTCTCAGCATGGGTAGTGCTTTGGTGGTCTAGCAAAATCACTGATGAGACAAGGTCATTTCTGCGTTTTCTAGGGTATCACAATTTGGGGTCATTTTGATGAAAGTCTGGTTGCTTTTGAAGAGCAATAATTATCCCTCCTGGCATTGTGAAAGACCAGAAATCGTCTGCAACATGTAGAAAGTTCAGGGTCACCCTGACCCAAGCTCTGAGTCAGACTGCCCAAAAAGTGTCTGTCTTCACAGGCAACGTGTTTGTGATTTCCCTGAATGCAAGTAGGCCCTGGGACAGTCCCAGAGAGGCAGATGGCACAAACACAACACTCCTTAGATGCTTTCCAAGGTAGCTTGGGAAAAGTGCTTTTGCACTTTGGGCCAGAACCATGAAGAGCAGGAATCTGTCTGAAGACACCTGCCCTGGCTGCTAAATGGGTAGTTGATTCAGCAGTGTTAGGTTCAGCAGTGTTAGGTTCAGCTCTACCCAACATAAAATCATAGAACCCTAGATCAGTTTGGGTTGGAAAGGACCTTAAAGCTCATCCAGTTCCAACCACTGCCAGGGACACCTTCCACTAGAACAGGTTGCTCCAAGCCCATCCAACCTGGCCTTGAACACTGCCAGATGTTTAAACTCTGGCAGGTTAAAGCCATTCCCTCTTGTCCTGTTCCTACAGGCTCCTCTTCAGATTTCTTGTTGGCCCCTTTAGGTATGTGAAGACTGATCTCCCCTGAGCCTTCTCTTCTCCAGAGGTGCACAAAAGTGGCATGTAAGTGCCAGTGAAGTAGAGTAAACACTAGCCAAGGGGCTGGCTGCTGCAGTAGATATTAAAGACAGCAGCCACCAAGAGATGTGAATATTTTCTGAAAGGAAAAGTTCTCAGCAGGATATAAGGGCAAATCAAAGGAGCCCTTGAGAATTCCTAAATCCTACAAAGCTGTAAGATCCGTGAACTCACATATATTGTGGTGACGAATCAGATACAAGGAGATGGAAGAAGTTGCTCATCCTGGCAGGCCCTTCAAGGGCACACAGATTGCCCAAGCTCTCTTTAACAAAATAAACAAGCTTTTCTTTTTCTTTAACAAATAAAAAGCCATCACAGCTGGTTTTTCACGGAGTTTCTCTGTCAGGAAGCAATGAGGTCTTGCTGCCTGATTGATAAAACACACTCAAACTTGAAGTAAAGAGGTTTTATCTGTTGTGGTCTTCAGGGCATCACTGCACTCTGTAGTATTAAAGATCACTCTGCTGACTCACGCTCTGCTCTGGAAACTGGAGCCCTCTTGGCAATTCCCTTCCTTTCCACCCTCCACCCTGGCATCTTTTTCCTTGACAACAGTTTTCCAATTTCTTTTTCTTTTTTCTTTTAACTCGGACTCCATCCAGAAGAGTACAGCTTGTTGAAGGCAGTGTTTTGCCTTCTCTAATCCTATTGGGAACAGATGGAAGATTACAGAAAAACATGCAATGGTGGCTGGAGAAAAAGCTGCAGTATCTATAGCTGCCAGTGTACTGTTGTCTTGCACACACCTAGCCAAATGCAAGGCAGACCTGGATGTTTCTTCCCAAATCACTTGAAAAGATTCAGGGTGAGAATTGTAAACGTTTCAAAACTACTTTAATTTCAAAGCTTTCTGGAAAACAATACAGTTTAAAACATTCAGTTGAAGTTTTTCCTAAACAATACTATTTTAAAGTGGTTTTTTTTTTCCTATCAAACCAATGATTTTACTTGGGATGTTTTTGTAAGACGAAGGTTAATCTGTTCTAACTGTTGCCAGATACACACCTCTGATATCTGTCCCCTTTGAAAGGTCATATTTTTTCTTTCTGTGTTCTTCTCGGTGTGAGCTAACATGGAACACACTTTGAGCATCCTTGGAAGGTGGTTTGCTTAGGGCAAAAAAGAGTTTCAGAACCAAGTTGTGTTTCCAGAGTTCTCATGGCCCTCATCTCTTTTCAGCCTGGTGTTCAATGTCTGTTCTAGTCACTGACTGCTTTTTCCAAAACAGCAAACCCTCAGTGTTCTGAAATTCCCAGTCTGACTTGCTGGCCTCAAGCATCTCTGCTGAGAAGCAGCAGGGTAGATGTGTGGGGGGGACACATCACATGCAACATTATTAACATTATTAATGCTTGGGCAATATTAAAAAGAAAACACTAAAAAAGCCTTTGAGCAACCTGCTGTAGTGGAAACCATGGCAGGGGGTTGGAACTGGATGAGCTTTAAGGTCCCTTCCAACCCAAACCAGTCTATGATTCTATTACTATGCTAACCTTGCCCTTTTTGAGTTTTTTCTTACTCATCACCTAGTTGCTACTTAGCATCTGATACTGAATAACAGTTTCAAGATGATCCCCCAGCCTTTAAATCCCTTTTTCAGTTCATTGTTGTTGTCAGTGTGTTTATTGTCATAATAAAAGCAATTATTATATTGCTAATTACAATGACAGACCAGCTGGGTCATTTTGGCTTTTGCAATTGTAGGAAATTAGATCCAAGAGCTGAGCTGAAAGCATAACATGTATTGGGTTTTGGAGGAGGAGGATATAATCCTGCTTTTCCCAGGAATGGCAGGTCAAAAGTGAGTAAGTATTGGCCACTCTCATGCTGTTACTAAGATTTTCTGTATCTGCTGCTGGAATTTCAAGCTTCCCCTTCTCTTTCCTAGCTCAGAGTTGTGTAACTACTTGAGATTCTAAAGGGGTTTTCTTTTCTTTTAGCAAAAGTGTTGCAGAGAAAATTGTGACAAGTGCAAAAGGAAATCAGATATGCTCAGTTGTGTGATTAGGCTGAATGATCAATGTCCTTAAAGCCTGGTGTTGCCAATAATAATCTTTCACATATTTTCTCCTAATAATGGCTACAGACTGTGTTAATATAGTAAAACAGTCTGTTCAGCTCACACTTCTGCTTGCTCACTTGACTATTGTGGGTTTCTGCTGTTAGAACTGTAGTATCAGAGACTGGTTTGGGTTGGGAGGGACCTTAAAGCTCATCCAGTTCCAACCCCCTGCCAGAGGCAGGGACACCTTCCACTAGAGCAGGTTGCTCCAAGCCCCTGTGTCCAACCTGGCCTTTAACACTGCCGGGGGGGGATAGCCACAGCTTCGCTGTGTCAGTTCAACTGAAAAAAGGGAAGTAATGCTCTCCATAGCATTTTGGGGAGCCAAGTATTAGCACATCTACTAACAAGCCCATTGCATATGCTAACACGTGCTCTTTGGTTCAGTGTTTTGCCCCTATTCATGGTTCATTCACTAAGATATGGAGTGGTTGTATTTCTCGTAGGATGCTCAGTGGGGACCAATTTGTCTCTTAGTGCAACTGAAGTAATGAGTGTTAGGTGAGTTAGGGGGCTTTGGGAGGGTTGTTGGGGGTTTTTGAAAGCTTTTCTTTGTGGTTGATATTTGTGATGCTCTTGGCCTACTTGGCTTTTTTTTCCCCGTCTGCTTCTGCTTAGTTTGGTGACGAAATGCACATCCAAGTAGAAAGAAGGAGAATCAGCAAGAAGCAATTTACTGCCCTGTCTCAGAAAAGCTTCTTGTGAAAAATTTGGAAGAAAAACAAAACAGGCCAGAACTGCAGTTGATGACCTGATCATCCATAAACTAATCAGCAGAGCTGTTCCAGTACATACAGGCTTCAGTAGTTGAGATTCTGGTCACAGATCTCTCATTTCTGGAGAGCAAGAAACAAACAAGCTCCTCCAGCATTCTTCTTGCACGGGAAATGACACACTGGTTTGGTTTAAGATCTTGCTGCTCTTTCAGGCAAGGAGCAGCCATATGAGCTTGAGCTCTCTCTGTATAAAGCAAATAACCATTTTAAGGGAGCCAGCTTTATGGGACACTGAAAGGGACTGAGAGAGTAGAAAGATATCTAAATCTCTGTCCTGCCTTTTGAGACTGTGCCTTTTTAGGTTCATCTTTACTGGAGACAGAAGAGCAATAGGGGCACAAGATCACCATACCTTTCTCCAAATCATGGGTGCCCCAGGCCCATGGGAGGGACTGTGTGACGCAACTGCTATCACAGCCTCCCAGGAAAGTCACTGTTTTTGCAGGACCTGGAACATTTTCCCTGTGCCTGCTTGCTGGAACATGAGTGTTTGAGGGCAGGCACCATATTGTTTTGTTCTGTTTCATACAATACTTGGCAAAGAGGAAAGAGAAGGGTGTCCTGGCTCTCTACCAAGTCTCCAAAGTGCTAAAATAATACTAGCCCTGTAATAAATCTCCAATTTTTATCATTGTCTGACACTCTGCAGCTTATTTTGGCTCTGCAAATTTGGACAAAAAATGTGAAAACTTGTCAATGTGGAGCAAATGAGAGCACCCAGCTTTAGTCTGTTTAGCAAGACACAACTATGAATCACTGCTCTGTGGTGAGAAGCACACAGGATTTCCTGGAAACAAATTCAGGCCTTGACAGAGCTGTTTGATCTTCAGCTGGTGTTTTGTTTTTGTTTTCTGAGCAGCAATAACATCATTGTAAGTTATAAACAGACCTTTTTTCCTTGTCCTCAAAGCAAGTCATTAATTAGTTAACAACATGAATTAATTACTGCCTGGCCATAATTAAAGGGGCCATATTTGTTTTATCTGCTATGTTCTTTCTAATAGTGCATTTGTACTAATAGTCTCTCAGTATCCAGTTCTCTCTGCTCCCTTCAGGATCAGCTCTCCTTAAAGCCTGGTACAACAGCTATCCCTATGGATAGCTGGCTTAAGCAGAGATGAGATATGCAAAATAATTAGTCTTGTATGACAAAGAGAAGCCCCACAGGCTGGGTTCACAAAAGAATCCCTTGTTTTTTTCCTTAAGGTTTGACCCATGCCTGCACTGCTAACCAGAGCCACGCTGTTACCTTGGAATGGGAATGTCTGTTGAGTTTATGGCCTGAAACTATTGACAATTGCTTTGTCATCGTATTTGGTGGCTAAATAAATGGTTTGTCCAATTCATTCCTGAGAATGTCTTGCTGATGGGGCTGTGGACAGTTTATATGTATATATTTCAAGCTTCAAAAAGAGAACACTTCGTATGTCCTCAAATAAAATAGAACTTACTCTTTGATGCAGATATTTCTGGTAGACCAGCAGGGAAGAAACAAAAGCCAAGCCTGGGAGTGCCTGCCCTTTTTCTGGGAAGCCAATTTGTGCTTGCCTCTTGCCCTTCCCTCAATGGCCTGTGTCCTGTTGACCTTATAACAGTCTTCCAATACCTAATGGGTACTGACAAGAAATCCAGAGAGGTGCTTTTGACAAGGGTTTTTAGGGACAGGACAAGGGGAATGGCTTTAACCTGCCAGAACAGGGGAGATTGAGATTAGACATTGGGAAGAAGCTCTTCCCTGTGAGGAACTTCTCTGAGGCGCTGGCACAGGGTGCTCAGAGAAGCTGTGGCTGCCCCATCCCTGACAGTGTTCAAGGCCAGGTTGGACACAGGGGCTTGGAGCAACCTGCTCCAGTGGAAGGTGTCCCTGCTTGTGGCAGGGGGTTGGAACTGGATGAGCTTTAAGGTCTTTTCCAACCCAAACCAGCCTGGGATTCTGGGATTCTATGACACATGCCCTGAATTAGGTGCAATGGTTTGGCCTTTGAACTGAGTTTCCATAACCTGTTAGTAGAAATGAATGAGACATGCTGCACAGACAGCAAGTGTAGTAAGTTCCAGGAACATATCCCTCTGCCAGATCCCTTCGCCAAACTTGTAATGGAGAAGGCTAGTACTGAAGCAGAGTGAATCTGAAAACCTGATCCATGCTTCACAACATCTCTTAATAACTCACCATTACACTTTAAATACACCAAAAATGCATTCCCCCAGCACCTCAAGCCAAATAGAAACCTGACATATTCAAAGGGAAAAAATAATCCGATGGCTTCCTTTATTGAAGTAGTAAAACTGCCTTGGTGATTCCAAATTGCTCTGTGTATCTGGGAGACAAATACTTGTCATTCTTGAGAAATTCTTAGTCAGACTGGGCTATTAGTGGGCAGCCCAGGAAAGCTCAGGCATCTATATTAAAAAACTGTGACTTTACCAGATTCATCAGATCCTTCTTATTCTTTCACTGTATCCTTCCTCTATCTGTGTGCTGCCAGTCCCTGAAGGACTTGTTATACCCAGAGGTACTGCATGTCAGGCAAATCCGTTCAGTGCAAACAGGAAAAAGCCCTCCCTCCTTCCTTCCTTCCCTGTTCTAGCGTGTCTACCCTTTATAACAAGAGATCTTGATGCTTTGCTAGGTGTGGTGCATGTCCTACATCAACAGCCAGCATACATACATACGTATATCTGAACCAAGCAGTTGCTTGCACAGATGTCCACTCAGACTTCTTTGTTGTAGAGTTTTCAGGTTAGTGGCTTTATATGTGCTCCAAGACTTGACAGGCTGAAAGAAATGAGATATGGCTGGCTGTCACCATGTATGATTTGTACGGTCCTTGGGGGAACTGCAGGAAGCTCTAGGAGTGAAGTTGTCCCTCCCTACCCCTCCCACTGAAAGATCCAGCCATTGCACCAGGGCAGTACAGCCCTCCGGAGGTGCTTGTGAGGGATTGGTGAGGGGCCTGTGCCTGGGACAGTGCTTGTAAGGGCTGTGGCAAGAGAGAGGGACCTGAGGAAGTCTGTGGTGGTGAGGAGGGAGTGGGGCAGCATTCCAAGCAGAACTGAGACTCTTCCAGCAATGGAAGTGTTCCTGATAAGTGGCCATTACCCCATCCTGGCTGGGGTCAGCTTCCCTGCAGGTGTGAGTCCTCTTTCCTGCTCATGGCCCCAAGCACCCTCTTCTCCCAGGAGAGTGGGTTGCAGCTTGTCCCTTTAGGCAAGAAGATTACATCAGCATCAGCTGATGTCATGATCTCATTCCCAAATGCTTTCCCCCATGCTTAAGGTTTGTTTAGCAGGTAAGGAATAGCTGGCAAAACAAAGACTCCTCTGCTCTGTTTAGCTCCTCCTAGCTCCTTTATAGAATCCTAGAATAGTTAGGGTTGGAAAGGATCTTAAGATCATCTAGTTCCAACCCCCCTGCCATGGGCAGGGACACCTCACACTAAACCATGTCACCTAAGGCTCTGTCCAACCTGGCCTTGAACACCACCAGGAATGGAGCATTCACAACCTCCCTGGACAACGTATTCCACTGCCTCACCAACCTTACAGTAAAGAACTTCTTCCTTATCTCCAATCTAAACTTCCCCTGTTTAAGTTTGAACCTGTTACCCCTTGTCCTATCACTACAGTCCCTAATGAAGAGCTTCCCCCCAGCATCCATGTAGGCCCCCTTCAGATACTGGAAGGCTGCTAGGAGGTCTCCACGCAGCCTTCTCTTCTCCAGGCTGAACAGCCCCGACTTTCTCAGCCTATCTTCATACGGGAGGTGCTCCAGTCCCCTGATCATCCTTGTGGCCTCCTCTGGACTTATTCCAACAGTTCCATGTCCTTTTTATGTTGAGGACACCAGTGAACTGCACACAATACTCCAGGTGAGGTCTCACAAGAGCAGAGTAGAGGGGCAGGATCACTTCCTTTGACCTGCTGGTCATGTTCCTTTTAATGCATCCCAGGATACGGTTGGCTTTCTGGGCTCCAAGTGCACACTGAATCCAGCTCATGTTAAGTTTCTCATCGACCAACACCCCCAAGTCCTTCTCCTCAGGGCTTCTCTGAATCTCTTCTCTGCCCAACCTGTAGCTGTGCCTGGGATTGCTCCGACCCACGTGTAGGACCTTGCACTTGTCACGGTTAAACTTCCTGAGGCTGGCATCAGCCAACCTCTCAAGCGTGTCCAGGTCCCTCTGGATGGCATTCCTTCCCTCCAGGGTATCAACCAAACCACACAGCTTGGTGTCATCGGCAAACTTGCTGAGGGTGCACTCAATCCCACTGTCCATGTCACTGACAAAGATGTTGAACAAGACTGGTCCCAACACCAATCCCTGAGGGACACCACTCGTTACTGGTCTCCAGCTGGACATTGAGCCATTGACCACAACTCTTTGCGTGCGGCCATCCAGGCAGTTCTTTCTTCACTGAGTGGTCCATCCATCAAATTGATGTCTCTCCAGTTTAGAGACAAGGATGTCGTGTGGGACAGTGTCAAACGCTTTGCACAAGTCCAGGTAGATGATATCAACTGCTCTACCCCTGTCCATCAGTTCTGTAGCCCCACCATAGAAGGCCACCAAATTGGTCAGGCAGGATTTCCCCTTAGTGAAGCCATGCTGGCTGTCACCAAGCACCTTGTTGATTTTCATGTGCCTTAGCATGCCTTCCAGGAGAATCTGCTCCAAGATTTTGCCAGGCACAGAGGTGAGACTGACTGGGTCTGTAATTCCCCGGGTCATCCATTTTCCCCTTCTTGAAAATGGGGGTTATATTTCCCTTTTTCCACGTGACTGCCATGATTTTTCAAATATGATGGCCAGTGGCTTAGCAACTTCATTCCCCAGCTCCTTCAGGACCTGTGGATGGATTTCATCAGGTCCCATGGACTTGTGTACCTTCAGGTTCTTAAGATGGTCTCGAACCAGATCCTCTCCTACAGTGGGCCTAAAATCTTCATTCTCACAGTCCCTGCATCTGCCTTCCAAGACTTGGGTGGTGCGGTCAGAGCCTTTGCCAGTGAAGACCGAGGCAAAGAAGTCATTCAGAACCTCAGCCTTCTCCAAATCCTGTGTAGCCAGTTCTCCTGAGAGCTTCGGGAGAGGGCCTAAGTTGTCCCTTGTCTGTCTTTTATTTGCTACATAGCTCTAGAATCCCTTCCTGTTGTCCTTAACATCCCTAGCCAAGTGTAATTCTAACTGGGCCTTAGCTTTCCTAACCTGGTCCCTAGCTTCCCAGACAACATCCCTGTATTCTTCCCAGGCTGCCTTTGAGCTCTAGTTCATTTGAATCAGGCTTAGCAAGCCATGTCAGTATCTCTGTATCGTCATCCTGGCTTTAAACCCACCCTGTGAAATGTTAATGCTGGCTTCAGCTACCTGAGTGTGGGATTACACTAGACAAAGGTGTCAAGGCACTGAAAGCATTGTGGAGATTTTCTACAGCCCTAGAAGTCCAAAGGCCACTGACTCCCCTCTGTGTGTGGAATGGAAGTGTAATGAGGGAATTGAAGAGCTGTGTGTTTGGGGTGTTTTTTCTGCTGCTGTCTCACAGGTCTCTTGGAAGATGCATTGGGCCACTCGAGCAGAGGTTGTGACCTATCTGCTGTCTGTAGGAGGTGTGCATGTAGCTAGGAGTCACCGTGGACTTGACCTCTGATTATGAGCCCTGGAATGCAGAAGTCCTGGGAGCTGCACAGCAGACACCAAATACCCTCTCTTTAGCTGCAGCTTCTTCCTCCTCCCCCTCACACCCTCTCTTTACTCTGGAGAAACTAGCCCGAGGCCATCAACCAGCAGTGAATATTAACAAAAGCAGCTCAGTAGCGATGTGTGCTCCCCACTGTGCTGGAGGCCCTGATGATAGGAGTCTTTTTGTCCCAGCCACAGGCACTTCAGTGGCCTCTGCATGATACTTTGCTCAAACAGTGGGCTTTGGGGCCAATGCTTGCTACTGGTGAGAGCAGATTCCCTATTCCTCAATCGAGGTGGCATGAAAAACAAATCCTTGCCTATCCCTTCATGCACAAGCAAGCTTCCCAGTAGCTTATGCAGGACACAAGGAGTTTTATACGGAGTCCCAGGGTATGAAGACAGGCTGAGAAAGTTGGGGCTGTTCAGCCTGGAGAAGTGAATGCTCAGAGAAGTGAGACCTCATAGCAGCCTTCCAGTATCTGAATGGGGCCTAGAAGGATGGTGTAGAGGGACTCTTCATCAGGGACTGTAGTGATAGCACAAGGGAGAATGGGTTCAAACTGAAACCGGGAAATTCAGGTTAGATATAAGGAAGAAGTTCTTTAAGGTGAGAGTGGTGAGGCACTGGAACAGGCAGTGTTAAAGGCCAGTTTGCACAGAGCATCCCTGCCCATGGCACAGTGGTTGTAACCATATGATCTTAAGGTCCTTTCCAGCCCAAACAATTCTGTGATTCTATGATTCTATGCTCAATGCTTCATGCTGCCCCAGTGCTGCTGTCCCTCATGGGCAACACTAATCCAGACAGCTGCAACCTGCTGCAGTCCCCTGGAGCTGCGTGTAAGGTATGTGCATGCTTTGGGATGTGTGGGGGTCATGCTCATGGCTGGCTGGGAAGAACCCTTCCCATTCATCACTGCGGAAAAAACGTGTTTTGCTTCCTGAAAGATGTATTTTGCTGCTCTCCTGGGAAGGCTGCGTGTGAAGGGCTGTCAACAAGTGCAAGTGCTGATATTCCCACCCTCTTCCTCCCTTGGAGGAACGTGACTGTGGGCAGAGAGCCTGGACAAAGAAGTGAGGATGGGCCTTATTTTCACATTCAGCTGAACTGGCCCACTGTGCGGCTGGGGAGAGGGTGTGGCTGCTCCCTCTTTATCCAGCCCAGTTGTCGAATGTGACTGCCTCTGCCCACCTTCAAGAGCAATGCCTTTCTTCCTTGGAGCTCCATGGACCTCTCTGGTCTTAGCAGAGCACAGCTGCGAGCACATGAGCAACTGCTGGGCTGATGCTGCATCTGTTTCTAATAATCATAGGATCATAGAACCCCAGTCTGGTTTGGGTTGGAAAGGACCTTAATATCATATAGTTCCAACCCCCTTCCATGGGCAGGGACACCTCACACAAATCCATGTCACCCAAGGCTCTGTCCAGGCTGGCCTTGAACACTGCCAGGGATGGAGCATTTACCATTTCTCTTACCAACCTGCACCAGTGTCTCACCACCCTCACATTAAAGAATTTCTTCCTTATATCTAACCTGAACTTCCCCTGTTTCAGTTTGAATCCATGACCCCTTGCCATATTGCTACAGTCCCTGATAAAGAGTCCCTCTCCAGCACTCAGTTTCTGTGACCATAGTTTTAGTTAAACAAGCACAAAACTTAAAGAAACTTTTGCTTTCATCTGTTATTTGAAATAGTCCAACCAGGCCAGGTCGGACAGGGCTTGGAGCAACCTGGTCTACTGGAAGGTATCCCTGCCTGTGGAAGGGGGATGGACCTGGATGAGCTTTAAGGTCCCTTACAACCCAAACCATTGTACCATTCTATGATTCCATTATAAAAGCTTTGTACTCCTGCAGAGACTACAAGGGTCCATGCCAGTAGATACTATTGGTAATAAGGAGCTGTGACAATCAGCTGCTGCATGTGGTAACAGGTCTCTAATCAAATAAGCTTGTTCCAGCCTGACCCGAGTGGAACAAATGGCACTGATTTGGGAAGCAGGGCATGGCTGGCTGCCACGTTTGAGGGACCTTTGGACTCAGTGCAAGGTGCATCTGACGAAATTCCCACAAGGAATGGGCTTGGCAGCTTGCTGGGAGGGAGGTTAGATTGAAAACAACCACTTAGCTCTGCCACTGAATCTCACACAGGGCTCTCCTTAAGACCTCCAAAGCCTAGGTACTTTCTTCTTCCACACCTTTGATTCTCAGTTCTGATGGAGTCCTCAAGAACTCTAATGGGAATCAATAAACTGTAAATAACCATTAGGTATATCAGGTTAGATATAAGGGAGAAGTGGATGAGAGTGGACATGTAAATGAAAGTGCCATGAGAACCACAAAACCTGAGCTTGAAAATACTGTATCACAGAACAGTGTTTCTGTTGTAAGCACAACTACAAAACAAGAAACTCATCTCATGATAATTAGCTGTGTGGGTGTTCTTGTTTTTAAACACAGATTTCCATATGCAAGATATGTGGGCAGTTCCTACTTCATTTATCTTTGCTATTGAGTTCATGTACAAATAATCCAAATTCCAGATATGTTATTTCATGGTGATAAAGCGAATAGGATCCCATAATACAGAGCCAGGTTAAGCGACCCTAAAACTTTGAGAGGCATGTTCTGAATTTATGTAAACTGCAATTAATGGGATTGCTCCTAACTCTGGCTTTCTGTAAGTTGATATAACCTTGGCAGAGCTGTGTCTGTTTCTAGAGTATCTTGTTGTCTCCTCTTTTTCTTTCAGATTCCTTAAAGAAAGTAAATCTCCTTTATATCTAGAGGAGAACAATGGTTTGCGGAGAGATAGCATGTTATGGCATCCTTTAACATTCAGATGTGGGGTGGAATACAGAATAAAAAGCAAAGTAGCTGGAGGACAGGCTCTGAATTATGTTCTCTGTGTCTAATGATCTCATTCAGCCCTATGAGGTGTTCAAGTAAGGGAAGCTGGAAGAATAGCTATGCTTCTGGAAGAAGTGGTGTAGTAACTCATGCCTTGCCAGCACACCTAGGTACTCCTTAGGATAGCCTAGGCTGGCAATATTTGCTCTATTTCAGTCTTTAAGAAGACAGAAAGCTGAACTGCAAAGAGTAGGTTTTCATATTGAGGATACTGGGAGATTTCTCAGGACACATCTCAGTGCTTTTTGCGAAACTAAAGTGTTTTATAAGAGGGAAACTATATAAGATTGTCCAGCTACTTTTCTGCCATACTCTTCAAACACCTAGGTAAAATGTCTGAAGTGGGAAGTTTGTCATAAATCATTTCTCTTGGCTGATCCTCACATTCTGTTTGCAGCATGCAGCTTTGTGGGTTTTTTTCTCCAGTATTTATGCAATGCAGGTGACCTTATTTGTGCTTACATGAGAATACAATGAAAACTTCAGTCAGCTGAGTAGGAAATCATGTGTACTTCCCCTAAATGCCAGGCAGGGATAAGTGAGCTTTTGGATCCAGTGATTTCATGGTCCTCAAGGCTGAAACTGGATTCCAGCAATACCCACTCTTACCGTTATTCCAGTGATGACTAATTCAAGTGATGATTAATCAGCCCTCTGCACGCTCTCTAGTCTGTCCAGCCCTGGCTCTGACTCCCCCTGCTCATGATGCTCCTGGAAAGGATTAATTCTGATTGTCTTCTTTCCATTCACAGTGTCAGTGCCCAAGAAAGGACAATTTCAAGTAGGTTAAAGGGTAGAAGATCTTGCCATTAAGCCTTCATTGAACTGGATGATTGAGATGTCCAACTGTCCTGGTAGGTATTTCAGCCAAAGAGTGAAAAGGGTTGTTGCAAGGGCAGCAAAGAAGCCTGTGTAGTTCCCTGACACTTTAAAGCCAGACATAATATATTGTTAAAGCGCTGGCTCTCAAGCCCTTTGGAGTAATAAGGGAGACTCCCGCTACTGGTGGATACAGCTCCCCACACATTCAGGCAACAGCCACAAGTCACAGGCAGAACTGATCTTTCCTCTGTAGCAAAGGTTTAAGAAAAACAAAATGCAGGAGTGAGAAATGTAAGGCTTTTTCCTTACTTTCAAAACTAAAACTAAGCCAAATTATGTGTTTTTTTCCACGGTATTTTTATTTTTTTTAATGGATCTTTTTCTCATAGCTCTGTTTCCTGAAGTGATTCTGTTTCTCAAGGTCATCCTAAGGCTGCAGATCCTCATGGCATCACTCTTCCAGCAGCCTCCCTGGCCTGATGGAGATCTCAGGATTCTTAGGGAAACTGAGAAGCAGCAACAGCTTGTCCCTGCACCAAGCTGCGCTTTCCTTGTGTCTCCAGCTATCCCCTTTCCTTTGGGGCTCGCACACTAGCATGTTGCTTCTGATTCTCAATTGAAGATGGAGATGTGACCTCGTGTTTCAAGGTTCAGAAGTTAATCCTGTAACCGTATTGGATATCTCAGGGTCTGTAGAGCTCCGGGCATTCACCCCCTGAGGTACTAAGGGTACTTCTTGGGTAACTTTAGCCACTGGAAGCTGGGTGTGTGGTTTCTCTCGGCTGGAAGAGCCTTTTGCAAATGCCAGCCTCCATTCAGAGCACCAGAAACTGGTGTGACTTCCTTAAAGGACTGTGGGCTAAATTAGCCCTTGGTTGTAGAGAGCAGCTGAATGGTTTTTTATGCCCAGATGACTGGTTAACTGGAACTTTTAGGTATAATTTTTTTCCTTACTGACCCTCTTCTTCCAGTTATTCTCCCTTGTTCTCTAAATCAGATAAGTACAACCCAAAGAGTAAAACCAGGAACTGCAATAGGCATGAAAGCTGAGAGCCTGGGTCTGGCTGTTTTGGAAGAAATGAATTGGCCTTTGTATTCTTGAGATAAGGAGCACAAGGGGATAAGGGTTTGTGGCTGAAGTTTGTAAGTTCACAAATGTTATCTGCTTTGTGAAAAGCAAATATTTGATCAATCAAACTGTGTGGAAACTTGGGGGGGGTACGTACATAATCTTGAATTCGTGCTGTTATTGTTCAGATGTGGTATGGGATGTCTCTTTGGCTTGAAATGGTGTATGAAGGGTCTAGTTAGCAGAATGTGAAAGGCCTCTGACAAAGAAAGGGTAAGAAGTTCACCATTAAAAAACAACCTCCACATTCCCCAAAGGGGAAGCCTCTAGCCTCTGCTTCCACAGGCATCTTCTGGATGTAGGTAGACATCGATGTGTAAGTGGACTGCAGAGAGGAAATAGAAAGAAAAGGAAGTTCACAGGGTAAATTCTGCTTGCTGCAATGTTCCCATGGGCTGGGAAGCACTCCTGGTCATGTCAAAGATTGCTTTCAGTGGGAGAAGTATTTTGACAGATACATGGAATTGCAAAGCAAGAGAATTTTCTTGTGCTTTATTCCATGTTTTTGCTGCCAGAAAACAAGAAAAGGCTGCTCTTTGCACATTTTTTCCTAAAGTCATTTCTGTAATGGCTACCTTATTAAAAAGGGAACATGGAAACTTACAGGAAGGGAATAAAAGCTCAGCCTAATTATCATTGTTCACCAAATGCAGGGATGTCTCCACAGTGGCTCACAACAAAGGTTCAATTTTATGAGCATCCTTCTTCCACAAGTAACTGGTGTTGTGTGCAGAGGGGAAGAATTCAAGGATAGAGCAAGACAGAATGAAGCGTCTATGGACTTACCCACCCAACATCCACCAGTACAGGCTGGGAACCTCTGAAGCCCACAGGCTGTGTCTACATCTTTGGTCTGGTTTACTCTCTTGTGTATTCTGAGTTGACTACCAAATACCAAAATTTAGTATGTTCCTTTTCTACTTAACAGCATTTTACATACCAGAAATTCTTTCAGTAGCCCCATTTTTGAGAGGTTAAATATATTTTGACATTAATAACACTTAAATGAGTTCACTGTCAATTTACTTTCTCCACAACTTACTAGCAAAAAATGCACGCTTTCATTATTACAGTAAATTTTAGAAGCCAGATCACTCATTGTTTTAAATCAGGGTCCTGTTTCCATTCGGAATGATGAGTTGTTCCTTGCTTTTATCAACAAACCAGCTGAGAATTGGCTCATGCAACAAACCCACACATGTGGGTGTAAACCCAGACAGAATAAAAATAGCCTTTTGCACATCTTGGTGTGCAATTCCTTGCCTTCAGTCCCTGGTAAGAACCAAAATCTGACCAAATACTGTCTTGCCTACCAGAAATGGAGACTGGGAACAGAGCTTTAATGTCAACAGCCACTTCCTGAGCCCCAGTAACTCTGAAACCTCCAAATATGTCAGAGAAGCAGTGGGAAGAGCAAAGCTAGGATAGGACTGGTTAGTGGCTGGGCTTGAGACAGTATCACAAAGATCTACAGTTTCTAACACGAGTGTTAAATACAAAGTATATTGTGCAGAAGAGTAGAGAAAGTGAGAGGGAATTGCAGTCATCTCCCTCCTAAGTAGCTGAAATGAGAGTCCAGGAAGTCTCTCTGAAGTGTGGAGATAAACCACATCCAGGGAATATTGCAGCATGTGAATATTGCAAAACACGTCTGGGGTATGTGCCTGTAGTACTTCTGATGGGTGAGGGAAACTCAGACCTCACCATCTCTAATTCTTGCAATTTAGTGGAAATGGTTCCTGAGCTGATTCCAGCCAGGCAAATAGATGTGCTTTGGTCCTTGTTGCTGCTTCAGGACTTAACCTATCTGGTCCCCAAGACATCTATATGCATTTGTTTTCCACCTCAAATGTTTTCCATGCCAGGTCTCTTCAGTGGCAGACTTTCTCTTGCATGCATCTCCTTGAGCCGGGACAGCATCTCCTGTGTCTCTCCTTTTCCCTGTGCAATGCTATGCACTTTCTGATCTCACCCAAGCTAGCTGACTTGGCTTATCCCAAATTCAGTGAGGAGCTGGGCCATGTGCTGTGGCTGACTTTGGCTCCCTTTTATCATGCCCTGTGGAAACACACCTCTGCTGGGCAGCAGATTGGCATTTCAACCTTGACTCCAGCAGCATGTGAACTGATGTCCTCAGGTGAGTTTATAGGTATGCTTTCTGTTCCCATGAACTTGATGCAGCAGATATCTACTCATGAATAAATAACTGCAGGCAAGGTTCCTTCTCCAACATTTGTGATAGGCCTGCTTTCAAGGTTTTTTTTCTGCTGAACATGAGCTCTCTTCTCCAACTAAAGCAGTGTCAGATCAGACTTCTCCAGCCTGAGGTCTAAGCAAAAACAGAAGGCTCTTTCGGCTCACACATCAGACTGACATGTAATATTTCACAGTGCCTGCTACAGGACCCCAAAGAGTTAAGCTGTTGCTTTGGATAAAATCTATCCAAAAGAAATAGAATAAATTTAATTCTGCTATATCTGGACTCCGAGAGGTCTGATGGCATGAGGTATTGTGCCGTGCAGCCTTTCAGTGGTCATCCACACTGGTGTCTACCTTGCGTTTTAAATTATGTGCAGTAAGTACAAACATGTGCACTGCATTTTCTTACACCTTATTCTAATGTTTGTATGATTTCTTTAATAGACTTCCCCCTTTTCTTTTTCTCTCTGCCATCCTGGTTACCTGGTGCTCTTCTCTTTCTGGGGACTGCAAAGCCCTGCTTTATCAAGGCCCACTGCAGCCCACCAGATCCACTCTTGCAGAGCAGCTTCATCTTGCACCCTGCAGCAGCCAGAGGCAAGAGTTTTCTTGCAAAAGGAGCAGGGTTCTTTGGATGCATTTCTCTTTGCAATTCTGAGAGCAGAGGCCAGCAGGATGCAAAATTTGCTCTCTGGCAGTGTCGCCAGCTCTTGCAACTCTTGTGTTATTTTGTGCTTGAGGACCTTGAGATAAACTCAAGAGGTGAAAAAAAAAAGGAATAAAACTGTAGCTATCATAATTGTAGATTCAAAGCCTGAAAATACAACTCTACTGTCTGACAAACCGAGATCAAAAGAACCCAAGTATTACTACTCGGTAAGCCACTTGCCTCGTTTCTCAAGGTTTGTTTCAGGATAACTTGTACTGCTTTGCAGTTGGCTAAAGGGCAGGTAGTATAATAGCAGTTGTGCTTCAGGTGTGTAATCATATCCTGAGACAGGCTGTCAGCCTTGGGGTGAGAGTGAGCTTGCCTGAAAACTGAAAGATTCCATAGAAGCAACAGAAGGGATTGAGCAGCTGAGGAGAGATGTCCTCTTTAACTCCTCAGGTGTGGATTTTTGTGAACTGAACCACCCAAAAAACCCACTAACCCAAAAACTCTACAACAAAGAAGTCTGAGTGGACGTCTGTGCAAGCAACTGCTTGGTTCAGATATAGTATGTATGCTGTCTGCCAAAGTACGGCATGCACCACACCTAGCAAAGCATCAAGATCTCTTGTTATAAAGGGTAGACACGCTAGAACAGGGAAGGAAGGAAGGAACAAGGGCTTTTTCCTGTTTGCACTGAACGGATTTGCCTGACATGCAGTACCTCTGGGTATAACAAGTGCTTCAGGGACTGGCAGCACACAGACAGAAGAAGGATACAGTCGGTTTATGTGAACTGAGGTTGTCAGTTAAGATACTTATTCATTTGTTTCTCTGCTCTCTCATGCATCCTTGCTTCAAGGTCTTACAGTGCTGAATATAAGCTGAAGGGACCAGTGCTCTGAGGGATGGAGATGCCTGTCCAGATCATAAAATACACTTGATCAGACCTACTCTGAGACCACAGGAGGCTTAGAGAAGACCAAGGTGGTATTCTGGGCAAGCATGTACCAGCATCCGTATGTGCCTGTGCACATGTGTGGTTGAGGACAAAGGCTGTTGTGGGGCTCTTGACTGGCTTTGTGCTATTTTTATCTTTATTTCAAACAAACATTGTGGTGCTATTCTTTGATGGGTTGAAGGACATGAGAGCCTCTTTTTCCCAGATACTTTTTCTGGGAATCTCTGTTCTCTCCTCAGAGCGCAGAATAAACAAACTAGAAATTTTGGGTTTTAAAATCAAAATAAATAACTATTGTTCTGCCTTTCCCCCTGCCTTCTTCCCTTCCCACCATCTCCCCAGCTGCCTTCCCTTGACCAGAGCATCCCTTGGGAACTCCTCTGTCTCAGATGTGATGGCAGTCCTGAGATAACATATCCCACCATCTCCTCCTGCTGAGACCAGAAGCAAAACCATCCCAAACCAATGAACCTTGCCTGCTATGAGAGGAAGAAAGATATCAGGGTCTTCTGAATCTCAGGCAATCCTAGTATGGCATATGGGGATGTAGATGTGACCTTGTAGAGGGCCAAGAAGAAATCCAGAGAGGGGCTTTGGACAAGTGCCTGTAGGGACAGGACAAGGGGAATGGCTTTAACCTGCCAGAACAGGGGAGATTGAGATTAGACATTGGGAAGAAGCTGAAGGGAAGGAGACTTGGGAGAAGATTCTGAGCAACTTGATGACACTGAAAAGTAGGAAGGCAGAAATTATAATGGTCTCCATAGAGAAAATGAAAGTTATAAAGAAAGAATTCTTTCTGCACTTGAAGATTACAACAGTATCTGTAGGAGATAACTAGTATCATCAGGAGATTTACAGGAATTAATTGTATTTAAGCAAGTTATTGCTGATAGAGGTTACAGGGATCATCACTAGTTCTTGGGAGACTTTCCTACATTGAGTCTTGAGAATGCTTGGTATGCATTAGGCATTGCTAGGAGGGACTTAGCCTAGATTTAGTCTCTACTGCAGTCCTAGTACTTCAATATTTAGCTTTAAAAGGAGCTGGGTTTAGAGGGGCTTTTTACAAGGGCCTGTAGGGACAAACAAAGGGGAATGGCTTTAACCTGACAGAACAGGGGAGATTGAAATGAGGTCTTAGGCAGAAGCTCTTCCCTGTGAGGGTGCTGAGGTGCTGGCACAGGGTGCCCCGAGAAGCTGTGGCTGCCCCATCCCTGGCAGTGTTCAAGGCCAGGTTGGACACGGGGGCTTGGAGCAACCTGCTCTAGTGGAAGGTGTTCCTGCCCATGGCAGGGGTTGGCGCTGGATGAGCTTTAAGGTCCCTTCCAGCCACACCAGTCTGTGTCTCTATGATGATAAGTTGATATGAAAGCTGGTGACGGTTTTTAACTAAATGTTGCAATTAAAAAAAGAATCCAGTAGGGCACTTAGCTGACTATAATAAGGCAATTTTGGGTTTGTTTCTTGGTGGAGATCTGAGAGAGAAGCTTTGCTAATTTACATTAGCTGTAGTGCAGCTCAGATCCATTGGTTATTGCTGGGAACCAAGGACATCCATCAGGGACTGGTGGTTCATTAACCATGTCGGCAAAGCAAGGACACAAAATAGCAACTGGAACAATGTGCTGCAAGCATTTGCCAGTGCCAAGTCTAATTACAATTTGTAACAAGCTTCATTCTACGAGGTGTGTGAGAGGTGGAGATGGGGCATCTTCACTGAGACCCTTCTATCCTGAACAAAACAGTCAGTGGAGCATATCCCAGCCTGTGGGTTGTGGCCACAGAGACTGTGGGAGAGGAAACAGCCATTAGGAAATAGGTGGTTGTCTTTAATTGCCAAAACACCACAGCAAGGCTGCAGGCAGAGTGGCTGTAAGGAACCACGAGTTTCCCCCACAGCTCCCACCTCCCAGGTGTCCCCAGGCACAGTGAGGAAGACCAGCCAGTCTGGCTCTGCACCCCTGCTCTGTTCTGGGAGTTACAGGAAAGGAGCGTTTATTTGCAGTGGTAAATCCAATGGTGCTCTTTGCCTCATCCTGAAAAGACTGAGCTACTGCCAGCAACTCGTGGTAGTTATGCTTCTCTTGAAGGTGTAAACAGCTGCAGGAGGCTCCAAGGTCAAGGAGAGGAACAGGACCATGAAGGCAGATGATCCCAAAGAGAAAGAAAATAGAAGAATGCTGGGAATACCCAGGTACAAGCACCACTGCTTGGCTCCTTCCTGAAGGTCTGCAGGAGCCCAGGGAGATGCTTATGTTCCTGTAGTGCAAGAAAAGGTGTTTGAGCCTTTATCAGTGCTGTGACTTTGTGCTGTGTCTTTGGGAGAGATACCACAGCATCTCCCCTCAGATGTCTGGTAGTTTGGAGCTGTTTCTTATCTCATGAAGGACCCTAGATAATGCACTCTGATAATAATGGACTAAAAGATAATAATGGACTCCAAGATAACAATGGGCTCTGATCCCCAAACCCCTTTCCACACAGGGACTCTTCCCATAACAACAAGCAGATTGGTAAGGGAGGGTTGAACTGGTTCTATTAAAAAATATATAGATAAAGAAAAAAGACAAGCTAAGGCCCCTCACCCCTCCTAAGTGCAAATCAACAACATCAACAACCATTAAATATGAAATTATATATAATTACTATATTATATATCTATTTATATATAGTAAGTATGAAATTAATCTTCTTAAACATCCAGAGAGGGAGACTCCACAGGCAATCTTGGAGAGCAAGCATAGGGATGTATGAAAGTATTGCTTAATATGTAACCAAAATCATCCTTGGTGGAATTTAAGTCTGGATAACACAGACACTTGAATGTGAGATTAATTGCTGGACTTGCATATAGACAGACATGCCTGTGCACAGGGAAACAGAAAGATACAGAAATACTGGGGAGCACTCAGTGTGGGTGCCATAGTCCTACCCCCTACCTCCATCAGCTACAGACAGCATCTATTCTGCAGAGCACCAGCAGACAGCACCCTCTGCCCATGGGATACACAGGATTTTGTCCCAGTTTGACCAGTACTGGGCTTTTCTCACTCCAGCATCCTCCAGGTGTGGACAAAGCCCAGCTTTTGTGCCTGGGGATGGCCAGTCCCTGTTTATAATGCACTCTCATTACCAAGGAAAAGTGCAGATAGGACATGTTTACTTGATGTGAGTATCCCAACCTGGCTCCTGCCAGAAGAGCAAACCAAGAGAACAGGGCTGTACTGGGAATGGCTGAAATAAAAGCAGGACAGCCACAATGTGTGTGGAGTCAAATGCTCTGCATAGTTGCGCTGTCAGCAAACACAGCAAGCCAGGGAGCAGGGAACCAGAGGCTAGTACGGCTTCTTTCTCTGCTCCTATTTGCCTTTGCATTTGTTATCTTGGACATAAAGAGGTCTGGGGATTTGGGCAGTTAACCTCAAATAAACCCTAAAAACACTACTCCAGTGAAGTGGAACAGTGTCTGTTGAATTTAATGGAGCCGGGCTTGCTTTCACCAAGGGTGATTTGAACTCTGAAAGCTGTTTCCTGATAGCTAATGGCAATTTTGGGGTGTCTCGTTTTGCTCTGTGGGTAACTTTGATTACTGTTTTTTTACCTTGGCTTTATATCAGACTCCTCTGCACAACTGAGTGTGTGTACACGTGTGTGAGAGAGAACATCCAGCAGTGAAAGGATGCACCACTGTAAAAACAGGCGTTTGTTTTTGCTGTGAAATATCCTTTATACTCAGACAGACAGCAAATATTTGACACTGAGCAAGAAAATCAGGTATGCTGTTTGACAAAGCGGATGTCCTGACTCACCAGCATATCATTTCATTGCCTCACCCAGCCCCATCACTTAAAAACGCTATTTAGGATCAAAGCATCCTGCAGGCAGGCAGTTCTGTTTCTTTAAACAAACCCAAATCATGCTTTATAAGGTCAGCAAGCTCCCAAAGAGTGACTTGGTGGAATACAGCTGCAGATGGATAGCTGTGGCATGAAATGAAGCTGTTTGGAGAGGCCACCAGCAGCTGACAGCGTTAACACAGAGGGCTGGGTGCAGGAGCTCTCTGGTGGCACTTTGACAGGTTGGGGATTCACTGACAGGTAAAGGAAGCTCACAGCAATCAAAAGCACTGGTCTCAGCTCTTGGCAGGTAGTGGATCATGGATCATTTCCAGCTGTATTGATCTCTTGAGGGCTTTGGGTTGTTCAGGTGCAGGCTGGAAAATAAGCACTCTCATGGACTGTTGGAAAGAGAGCCAGGAACTGTAGTTAAATATAGGCTTTGACCAAGCAAAAAGATATCCAAATGGTTCCGTTTTCTTGCTCTATGTAACTGCTAGCAATTGACAGATCACTGAAATAAAATACAGATCCAGCAACTTGGAGGCCCTGGAAGATAAAAGTCTGACTGCATCTGTTGCATCTCCTAAAAGCACTAAGCTGTTTGATACAGCTTCCAGGATTGGGACTTCTGATGCAGCCCACCTTGAGAGCAGCAAAGCAGAGGAAATAAAGCATCCCCCACTTGGGGTGGTTTCTGGACAAAGTCCAAAGTGGTCCCATGTCCTATTGGAAAATCTTGGCCGAAGGCAGGCAGGAGCAGAAAGAATTCAACTCCTAGGGAAACCTTGTTTTTAATAGGATTGGATGCAAGCCACAGTTTGGGAATTCAGAAGGCCATATCCCATTCCCTGGTTGTCAGTGATGTCAAGCACGATTTCTTCCTAGTTCATTTATTTATAAACATTGTATGTTTACAGCTCTCCTGGTGACTTCAGTAAGCCTTGACTGACATCTCTCTAGGGTCACAGGGCAATCTAGCACATCTCTGTTCTGGTCTCACATGTTCTACAGAGGTATGCTGGGTCCCAAACTCCAGAAACCTCAGCAGTGCCCAAGGATTAGGAAGCTGTCCTTCCCCTGGTATCTCCTTGTAGCCCTTTGGAAACGCAACAAAAGCTACTAACCCTTTCTCAAAACTCAGCCTATCTATTTGCATGGTATTTCTAAAGAAAGATGCATCAGATCTTGGTTATTCCTTTTCAAGCCAAGCTTCTGCATGTGGATGAGGCTTGTGCTGTTTCTGAGGAGGATCTGTGCATTCAGGGGCTGATGGGGGACACAGCAAAGCCCTTTTCAACACACTACCTCTTGTGAGTTTTCTGCTCCCCCTGGTTATTGCTGGGTGCATGTTGAAGGAAGAGGTACTCAAGTCTGAGAGCTCCAATTTAGTTCAGACAGAGCACACAAGGCAGAGTGATTTCTCCATCCCTTCCTGCCAAGGAGAGCAGGATGTTTATGTACTGCTCAGCTAAAGGTACCTGCAGCCTCAAAGCCTCTTACTCAATTTTGCCTGGTAATTGGAATTTCTTATTGGCATATCCAGTATCAGTGGATCCAGCTGAAACCTGATGTCCCTAAACAAACTATGCCTTCAAAGTCTGGCTTGCAGCATCCTCCCAGAGGTTCCTGGCTGGCCTTCATTCCTCCCGGAGTTCCTTTCAAACAGTCCCTTGTTAGCCCGGGAACAGGGCGCATCGCTTGGCTGCACGTTCACAGCCCCCATCGCTGCTCAGGGCCCAACCAGCCAAGGGATTTATGAGACATGCAGCCCAGAGGAAAAGATTGGGTAATTGGAGAAGTGGCCTCAAGGAGCCGGTGAGTCTGTTTATCTCAGACTCCCCTGGGAAGGCAGCTGCACCATGTCACCTCCGTCGTGCAAATCCCTGCTCATAACATCCTACAAATGGGATAATGCTCCTTTATCCCCCCATGCCTGGATTTGTGCCAGCTCAGCCAAGGGGTGCCTTTGTCTTCCCTGGCAGTGTGTGTGTGCAAAGTCTAGCAGCAGCAGAATCAGGCCTGCCATAAATGCCATTTGCAGGAGGAGAGCACCAGCTATCATCAGGTAGGACAGAAATCCCCTGCTGCCAGCATCTCTAGGATGGAAGGAGCAAGGAAATGGTGTTGTGGAGCTGGGGAGCTGCCTGCTCTGAACCAGCGCTGTGTGAGATGGAAGAAGGAGGGCTGAGAAGTTATTTTTGGGGTTGTGTTGCTTTTTTAATGCCATCACACATGGGCCTGTGGGTCATTCCTGCCCTGCAGGAACAACCCAGCTGCAGGTCAGCCCCTCAGGGAGTGTAAATCTGCTCAATTCGGATCAAAAGCATGTTTGCCACCTGCCTGCTTTGTTAACTGGATTAGCCATTTACAGGCAGTCACTCTTTTATGGCTTCAGTGTCTGGGTTTCCAACATAATTCTTCCTTTCCCTGTCTCAGACTCTGTTGAGTCTGGCCCCTCGATCTCTGTAATTGAAATATAAGCATTGCTGTGCAGCAGACAGATTCAGGCTTTCTTTCTGGGCTTCTTTTCCTTTTTTTTCCCCTTTAATTTCTTTCATGGTGACCCATGGGAGTATGGCTGTAACTTTAAATACCTTCCAGCACCATCAGTTGAAATGAGGCTGGGGAAGAGGGAGAATTAAAATATGCGTCAAAGGAGTACACAGGAGAAATACAAAGAGGAACAGGTACCCTGAATTTAATCACTTGTAGGGTCTTTCATAGACAATGATTATCAGCTCAGGAGGGGCTAGCGCCTGTAAGGGTAGAAGGAGACAGCTGCCTCTTCCCAAAGTCTTTACTTTCCCTCTACTCCTCTTCCCAAAGTCTTTTATGGAGAGACTGCTGCGCTCCAGGGTGGGCAAATGTGGGGTCCTTGGGAATTTTTTCATCTCTCCCATCAAACCGCGTAGCCTAAATTCATTCCTCACCTCTGTCTGGCAAAGAATCCTCCTAGAGCAGGATATGTGGATAGGCATGTGGACCTAGAGAAGACTAAAACTAATAAAAACCTCCACTGAAATGTCAGAAACTGGTTGTACTCACTGTAGTGCTCTGACCAAGCAAGGTACTGAGCTGTACAGTGCAAAGCAAGCAAAAAGTCCGTGAAAACATCGCATCTGTCTTTTCCTGGGGTGGAAAATCACTGTAACAAAGGCTGTAAATTCAAACTGAAAAGTTAATAGCTAGGAAAGCGTGTGTTTGCTTCCATCCCCTTGTTTACTGAAGACTTATATCTGAGAGTCAGAGCAAATGCCCTTCACTCCTCCTCACTGTCATTTATCATGTATGAACCCAGGCAACAGGTTGCCAGCTCTCAGGGGGAGCCACTGCCCTGGCTCAGGATGAAATCAGTTCTGCATCTTCAAAAGACACAAATCATTCAAAGGGAAGAAGAAATTGTACAAACAGAGTGTCTGGGGCCAGGTCCGGAGACACCTGGAGTGGGCAGAGCTGCGGTGATTTATGTGAGTGTACTCCAAGGCATGGACCATCCACGTGTGCACTGCTTGGAGAGCTGACCTCAACCAGGAAAGCTTGCCAAAGCCATCGAGAGAGGGCTGTGTCCTGAGCCACAACCATCTTCACTGCAGGATAGGAAAGAGTCTTGGGAATGGCATCTTGGGAACTCTGTGACACAAAGGATTGGGTATCCTCACATCTTGTTGCTGTTGTTGACCTTTGAAGATACAGAAACATCTCAAGGGTGCTGCCTGCTGTGAGTGATGATGCTCTACTGGCCTGGGGGATGCAGGCTGACATCCTGCTGAACCAGAGAGGGACTTGAGAAAGGAATTCAAGTGAAAAGTAGTATTTGGTGCACTTAAACCAAGAAGAGAACCTGCTCCAATCAGGTGTGTTTACAACTTTGTCACAGACATCCATGCTGACTTCTTTATTACCCACAATTTGCTGTTCCCTGCATGTAAAACGCCCTTTACATGCAAGACTGTAAGATTAAATGGGGAGAGACTTTTTAGCAGGTCTGTTGCAATAGGACAAGGGGTGATGGGTTTAAACTAAAAGAGGGGAGATTCAGGCTGGATGCGAGGAAGAAATTTGTTACAATGAGGGCGGTAAAACACTCAACACCACGTGCAACTAGTCTTTAATCTAAAAGAAATAGAAATAATATCAAATAGCACCTCCAAAAGTTGCTCCAAACATAGGAATGAAAAGCTGGGTGGTGTGGACCACTCTCCTCTTCCAGATGATCTTTCTTCAGCATTGAAAAGGGTATTTGTTTTTACCTAGAAGCTGAATGGTGACTACCCACCCTCCCAGATTTAAGCCTCTAGCTCTCTCCACTGAAGTCAACAGCCGTTTTGGCATGAATCATTACAAGACAGAAAGAGTTTTGTTACGCCTAACAAACCTTTCTGCTTAGTGTGGTGGGTGGGAGGCTCAGTCCCAGGCTGATGGTTACGTCTCTACCACATATTTCACAGTATAGCTGTAGGTTTGCCAACTGTCAGTTCACATATTTTCATGGCTACATCTTGCTCTAAATATAGGAAAAGCCTGGTAACCACTGACGTCAGGCTGTCCTGATCCCAGCCAGCCCCCTACCACCTCATTAACTCTGAAACATGCAGGTTTACATTAATAAAAACTAGGAAATAGAGAGGTGTGAAAGGTAAGGCTCAAAGGGAGAAAACAAGTACCAGCAAACCTGACATGAAATAAAAATAATAAAACCTAAGGAAAGACTCTGAAGAAGGGGTGATGGATTGAAAAACAAGCCCCAGCGTTTGGAAGTAGGAGTGTAAATTGTCACTGTTTAAAGAAAAATAAAGGCTGGAGAGGAAAGAAACTTCTGCTCTGATCCTGCAGATGCTCTGCAGATGTGTGAAGCATGTGCGGTGCTGTTAACTTCTTGAGAGCTTGATAACACATATACATAATTGAAAGAGAAATTAGCATTTGTAAGTGGTATTTACGAGTATAGGAGCAAAAACTGCACTGAGCTTACCTTTAAACATCCTGTTTGTCCATCATCTAGCAGGGTTTGTGTTGGCTTCCAACTGCCCAGAGAGTCTTTTGACACTGAGGTTTCCTGCTGGACAAGGAGCAAGTAATAGTGAGAGGATGCTGCATTTGTGACCATGTTTGGCCTCTGAAGTATCTCCAGGCTCAACTGATCCTGTGGGAGACATCAGGGCTGCAGGGGACTTGGCCCTGATGGACAGCTGACTACAGCTTCACCAGGCATCTGATGTGCTCATCAGCAGGACACCACTAAGCACCTCAGCATGGGAATGGTGGTGTTCAGGTCTAGGGTGCCTCCTTGGATACTTAAGCAGATTTAAGTACCTGTTGGGTTTTCCAAACCATTCACCATTCCCAGTATGTTTGCATGTGCTTCTGGGAAGCTCTTTCTCTTCTGCAAAGCAGAATTAGAGTAGAAGCACTTGGATAGTTTGTGCATCCTGTAATTCTCCTCTTTTGTCACAGACATTGGAGAAGTGACACAAAGTACGTGATTACTCAAACTTGGGGAATTTCTGTGCTGCATCTTGTCCAAGGAGGTAGGCAGGAAAACTGAAAATCTTCATGCAATTGAGCAAATTGAAGCCAAACAACACTGTAAAAATGTGTGTCTGATTAGTTCAGGACCAGTTGCTGTATGTTAACTGTCTCCCTGTTCAGCAGATCTGCCAGTTCATAAACATTCATGGAAGCAAAAAGGCTGCGTCTGCCTTTAATTGGGACAGATAAACCTCAGGCAAGCCAAATTCCTGTGCATGCCTGCACATGTCCTTTGCAGAGCTATAGTCTCTCTTGGTGATCTCACTTAAACATAGCCAAAATGATTAAAAGATTCTTTTCTCTTTTGTTTTGAAATGTGATTTTCTCTTAAAAAAAGATCTTAATGCTACTGACTGCCACGTAACACAAACTGTTAGTAGATCCCAAAACAGTTCACAACAAAGAGTTAAGTATTAGGCAGGGTTAGGATTTAAAACAAAACTGAATTAACTGATTTTCTGTCTGGAAACGCTGATTTATCAGAATTGAAACTATTTGTGGGAATAGGTATTCCCCTGGATTAAGAAATAAACCAAAACTGTTTTAGCACTGATTTAAAAGGCACTGCTGTGATATGAATTTAAACTTTTATTTTCTGGAGAGGAACAATGCTTTATCTACTAAAAAGTTGGAGAGCATTTAAAAAAAAAAAAAAAAAAAGTAAAAATTGAAGCAAAACATCTTGAAATTATTATAGCAGAGTCTTTTGGATAATAGCCTGGTGAATGTTTTAGAGATACAAAGTTTTGCTTGAAGACAGATGCAGAAATATCAAGACCTTGACAGCACCTCCAGCACAGGAAGGCCATTTTGCCGCCAGCACTAGTAGGTGTAACCTGCCCATCCTGCACTTGGGTGACCTGAAGGGCAGACACAGATGGGGCAGGTGTAGGAATAGAAATGGAGGTTCCAAATTCTAGGCCAATTTCCTATCCCCAAGAATGATTAGAGGTATTGAAGGAGTATTTCATAGAGGGATTAATTCACTCCAAACCTGCTCTCCAGATGAGTGTCACAAATCTTCTATTTCACTTCTTTTTAATTAAAAAAAGAAAAAAGTTTAATGTATTTCCGTTGTACCAACCATCACTTCTTTCGATGGGTGAAATATTTTGTATGCAAATAATGTTTTCAAAGCAAATTGCTCACAAAATTTTCAAAATGGAAGAGATTATTTCGAGCAAGAAATAATGGGGGTTGGCTGAGACCTCCTGAGGTTTGACCTGAATATACCCTTGGCCATGAGAAATGGTTTACACTTTGTTTTCTTCCTTCAGGCAAGTTTAGGTAGATTCTCTCATCACTTATGGAAATCTTTTCAGAAACCATACTTGCTATTTCTGAGACTTTGATGCAGAAGAGGAATAGATGGGCAGCTGGCACAAGTTTTGTTTTTGACTTCACTGGTGTCTGGACTTGCCCTAGTGTTTGTGTCTCCAAAGTCTGACTCAAACCCAGTTCAAGCCAACGGAAAGAACCCAGCAGCTTAACAGATATAAAGTTGCCACTCTTGGAAGGATAAACTTTCGGTAACACGTGGTTTCATAAATCTCTCTTCTTTCTGATCTGCTGGTGAGCTATCATCAGACTGGGGTTTTAATGATGGTTATTCAGGCATACACAAACACATTTCATCCTGCTGGTGCTACCCAGATGACGCACTCTGCCACACCATCACAACATCTTTTGGCACCAGCACTGTACCCGTTGCACACAACCCTCCCCACCTGCCAAACCCTCTTTCCACTTTGTGGCCAGTGGCTGGGCCTATTGGCCTCCATTGCTGCCCTCTTGTCTTTGCTTTGATATGGCTCTACCTCTTCAGCTGTTGACTAGCTTGACTGACTAAAGCTGTTTATTTTAATGGTGCTGGGTCCTATCATGTTCCACAGCCTGCATGGTGTCTTCATTTCCTAATCCAAGTTAAGACAAAACAGTCACCTGAATTTATTACCTGAATTTATTAGAATTTATTACTTGGAAAAATTACTGTTCTCCTTAAAGGGTAAGCATAAGGCTTATAGGGAGAGGTGGTATGTTTCATTAAACCAACTGATATTAAAAACAGACAAGATTTTGGCTGTACAAGTCTTTCCTTAGGGCATTTTAGGAGCGGTCAGTGGGCAGATTTCTCCATGGCCTCCCGTGTGCAAGGGCAGCTCCCCAGTGGATGTGTCTGCGACGTCTGCAATTTGTAAGACAAATAAATGTTTCTGATAATCCATAACTTACCTAACAAGGACTCCCCATGCAAATAAAAATAATAATTAAAAAAATGTTGTTTTTCTTCAAACAAATACTTTTAGAAAGCTATTTTGTAGTAAGTCACTCAACATTACTGATCCTCATTAGATTAGAAAAGTACAAGCTTTCCCTCCAGGATGTAAGTGCTGGAATTTCTAACATTAGAAATGATTGAAACTGAGTGGTTTGAAATGGTAATTTTTCCTGTATCTGAAATTTAAAAGATGACAGTTTTCTTTCCCATGTCCATTCTCATTATTTATCACACCTTACGCTGTGATTTACATCCATAGCAAGTAAAATGGAAAGCTCGACTCCTTTCAGGCACTGCCTCCCATCTTCTTTGCTTTTCCCAAACACCTACACTGCCACCTTCTGCCTGACAGCTCACAGCTGAATTTCCACCACGATTCTTACATTTCTTATCCTGCCAAATTCATGATGTATGTCAAAGAAAAGTTGGAATACAAAGAAGAAACCACGTGTGCACATGCACAATCAAGATGGTCTGTAAACTGACCTTTGTTTCTGGCAGGTCTCTATTACAGATGACATGTTGGAACTATACCTAATTCCCAGCTTCAATTTAGAAGAAGGGAACTTGATAGCGTTTCTCCCCATGACCCAAAACACTAAAATTCCTCGCTCGGCCACTGTCAAGCCAACAATGAGGCACAAGTGTTTTTCCACGTTTGCTCAACAGCCTGATCGATACAGGCAATGTCTGGAACATCCAAATGGGTGCTGACGGAAGACAAGGCTTAGACCATCAGTTGGCATAAGTTCACATTTCTCATTTTGGAGAAGCTACCCTGCTGTCCGTGGTTATCAGTACGAACTGTGCTAGCTGTGTCTGCTTCTACTGTGGCTTAGAACAAGGAAACCCAAGTGGCACATGTCTATGTCTTATGGATGAAAGAAAAATGTTCTTTTTTTTTTTCCTTGTTCTTGCTTTCCAGTTGAAATATTAGTTAAATACAAAGTTGAGAATAAAAAAAATCACCTGAAAGCCAGCTAAAGCCAGCTGCACTTTAACCCTTCTCACATTGCTCATGGTCAAGAATTGTTGGGATTTTACCTTTCCTGGCAAAGGAAGGGGTACCAAAGTTACCCTCTAGTTAGAAAAATTGACGTCCTTAGCAAACATGCTAATTCCTGCAACAGCCAGCCCCATGGAGAGAGGCACTTCCAAGCAGGAGCAGAGGCCCTGGCCCCAGCCCTAGAACCTTCGCAGAGGAGAGATGGTCTTGCCACGGAAAGCACCGGGCAATTACAACCATCTACCCGCCAGCTTTACCAGGCAGACAGGGCTTGCAGGCTTCAGAGACGGGGTGCATGCAAGAAAGAGTTGAGAAGTTTCCCCTGCACTGTAAACAGGATGGTTTCCCCCAGCATGTTGCAGCATGGCTGATGGAACAGTGACATCTAGTGTCCGCGGGGCTCTCCTGCAGCCACCGCTTCCCTGGCTGGCTTCGCTGGGCGCAGGCAGGATTTGGCTCCCCACATAGAATCATAGAACCACAGACTGGTTTGGGTTGTAAAGGATCTCAAAGCTCATCCAGTTCCAAGCCCCTGCCACGGGCAGGGACACCTTCCACTAGAGCAGGTTGCTCCAAGCCCCTGTGTCCAACCTGGCCTTGAACACTGCCAGGGATGGGGCAGCCACAGCTTCTCTGGGCACCCTGTGCCAGCGCCTCAGCACCCTCACAGGGAAGAGCTTCTGCCTAAGAGCTCATCTCAACCTCCCCTGTTCTGGCAGGTTAAAGCCATCCCCCTTGTCCTGTCCCTACAGGCCCTTGTCCAAAGCCCCTCTCCAGGTTCCTTGTAGTCCCTTTAGGCACTGGGAGCTGCTCTAGGATTTCCCTGCGCTTTCTCTTCTCCAGGTGAACAACCCCAACTGTCTCAGCCTGTCTTCATAGTAGAGATGCTTCAGTCCTCTGATCATCTTTGTGGCATGCAGATATCTAGCGGCACCTGAGACATGTAGGATGTCAAAGACATCAGTACAAATGTCCAAGCATGATACAGGTCACAGGGGAGACTCAAGCCCATCTAAGCAGCAGCTGGAGGGCTGGATGGTGCATCAAATGAGCAAAACCAAAGTTTGCTTCTAGTGAAGAAGGTAATTGCTCTTGTTGGAGGATGAATTCTCCCCATCCAGGACCACAGCAGTGAGGCAGCATCACTAGGAAGCCTCTGTCTACCCAGATGCCTCTGACAGTCTGTGTCACAGCAGCTCCAGGGTATCATGCTTAACTGTGGTCTTACCATCTGAATGTCTCAGTTTAATATCATGTTCTCAGTTTAAAACCCCAAATACAAGTGCTTGCCAGTGCCAGTGATTTTAACTTACCAGAATTTGGTATGAGTTTGATTGGAAGATGTCCCCATCTCTATTCTTGCCATTAAACAGGAGAGTCCCACTATATCTGCTGTACAGACACAGGTAACTTTTCCTCTGGAGAGCCTAAACACGGCATTTAAACATCTCTGGCAGATCAGTACCAATAGGCAACTGGGCAGCATCTGAACCTTATGTGAGTGTGTTCCATCTCTGGGCTCCGGGTGAAGGGCCCTCTACTGCTGGTCCCTGACACACAGCCAAAGGCTCACTTGGAGACAAACTGAGCTGCATTTCCTTCTCCTGGTGCATGAGGAGGCCCAAATCTGAGCTAAGTTTAAGATGTGTGCCTCCCTGGTAAGTTCTATGCACATTATAAAAGGCAAATTACTCTGCATTTTGCTGACTGAAATACAGCTTATTGGACTTCTACCTCAAGTGCATGAAAGACAGGGGGTTTCCTACTGAGATGACAGAATGACAAACTTGAGCTTGGACCCCTATGAAAACCATTTCTGATGGCTTCTGTAAATTTTCAAATTGCAGATATTTTTTAGCATTTTTGCATCCTTATACTTCACCAAAGGCTGTTTTGCAATATTTGCTGCTTACCCCATGATCGGTTTTATCTGAGTGCTGGGACTGACACTTTTTTCTGCTCATGATGGGATCAATGCACAATGCGATGCACAAGCTCCTGAGCCTGGTGACTCCTCCCTGCTGCACAGAAGTGAGCAGCTCTGCTCTGATTCCATGCTGCTGTGGATTCCTTCTCCTCCCTGCGGCTGTGCTCTGAAACTCCATTATCCCCCTGCACAGGGCCTTTCTTCAGTACCTAAACTCATCCAGAGCTCCTAATTATTGCCCTTTTTAGGCAGTTGCTGTCCTATTAAGTTACCACAACAAAATGCATTTTGTTGATATCAGAACTGGTTTCACAGCCACAAGTGACACCAAGGGATGGTTCTGCAAAGGCGCTGTTTAACATTGACCACCACCAAATAAAGCAGCACCATATCTAACAATGTCCTCACCCATGAGACCATCAGGTCTTTTTACGCACCACGTGCTTACATAAAACATGTAATAGCGGTACTATAAAGCGATAGCATCCCAAGGGCTGACTTTTGGGTGGTGTCACGTACTATGGCACTGTGCTCCTCAGACTGCTGGGTCTGTTCTCCAGCAGTTGAGCTGTCATGCAATGAAGTTTATTCTCTGTAAAAACACGGGAGGTTTTCCAAAGTGCAGATGAACTACTGAGAAAAAGAAGAAAATCACCGGGAGCAGAGCACCTAAATCCCACTGAAATTAAATTCAATCCCCCTCATCTCCTACAGAGACTTTTGGTCTTAGGCTGGCAAACAACCCTACTCTTGCAAGCCAACAGGCAATTGAAAGTGTGCAGAGAACATGTCGCTGAGGCGTATGCTCTACAAATACCCCAACTGCTGTCCTCAGTCAATACAAATGTTGCTGCCTGAATAGGGTTGCAGAGAGTAAGAAACATTAGTTTTGTAATGTGTCTTGTTTATTAAGCTCCGTTTTCACTGATGTCCTGAGTTGACAAAAATGTTTCCCATCAAGACAGACGAACAGAAGCAATTCATAAATATATTTATATATATTCCAAACACTGTAGGTATAAACAAATAAAAGCTCTGGTTTGCTATTTTGGGAGGTCCTGTGTAACCAGCATTTCCAACTGGCCAATTAGCAGCACGTGTGTTAATCAGTGTAGAACTTCCACTTTTTTTTAAAGGATCAAATCCAGTGTTTTAAAATTATTGCTCATTATCAGACAAAACCCAAGATATAAACGATATTCATTAAAAATCCTCATTAACAGCAGGGACCATATATTCTGAAAGGACATGCAGCTTTATAGTGGTTTTTTTTAATGTAATTAAGACCAAAACTTTCAGAAGTGAATTAAGATGTTGGGCAGCCAATCTGAGGACAACACAGGAGCCAAATTCTCAGCAGCTCTGACCTTGGCACCTTCCTAAAATCTACCTTCTTTTAAGCTGTCAGGCTGAGCAGCCCCAACACAAACACCTCCAAACCACTAATGGCTTGGGGTAGAGTACCCAACTGTAACACTGCTCCGAGGCATTGCCAGGGCATTAACTCTTCTCCCGGAGAGTGTTGCTCCTCTTTGCTGAATCCCTTGGTGTGGCTGCCATGGACTGGGTATGAGGAAGAGGAGCAGTGCACAGAGAAACATCATGGAGCTGCAGACTGCAGTATTTTTCCTCCCTCTCTCATCATCCTGGCTAGCAGGGTCAAAGGAGGGGACAGTGGCAGGTACCAATGGATGGTGAAAACGCGGATCTCCTTGCAGGGTTTGCAACTACAGGCATCTCAACTTCTGCAGCTACTGGTAGCAACACCTGGCACAGCAGGTTCTCCCTGTGCCTATTGCATATGCTACTTGGCTAGCGGTCTTCTGTCAGGGCTACACTACAGCAGTTCTTGCTCCCTTCTGCTTAGGAGGACCTTGGGACCAGCATCCACCTTCCTGTACCCTCCTGGTGGGGCACAGCTCACTGACCTCCTCGCTCTGCTCTGGCCGGCCCACTTGCTTCTCTGCAGGAAAACAAGGAGCAGCACTACTTGTGCTAACCCCTCATCAGAGGAGCCTGGTCCCAGAAGGGAAGAAACCTACTACCCATCTTGTGCCAGCATGGCAGGTTCCTCAGGGCATCACAACAGAGGTGCACTGCGGGGCCTTCTGGTTATCATCCACTCTTTCCCCACTGTGTCTCTTCGGGTACACCATGCTGGCCATCTTGAAGAACTCATCTGCAGCATCCAGGGCTATGAGCCGGTCCTAACAAAGCAACAGAGGTTCACAGTCACTACACACAGTTCACCTACCTGCTTCCCTTCATTTGAGCTCACCTGCAGGAATGGGGCAGTGGGGAGGAAGGCATGCTAGGAGCTACTCACCACCACAAAGAGGTAGCGTTCAGAAAGCTCCCAGCTAGTTGGAAAGATGTTTGTCTCTTCAGAGAGCTTTAACAAGATGTCCCGGGCTTTGCCCATGTTCTGAGAGTCACTGATGATGCTGAGCTTGGTCACTGACAAGAGGGAGTCTGCTTCCTTCTGGAAACCTGGGAAAGGGATGTTACAGAAATGAGTCAAACAGGCAAGCAGGGTCATCCCTGAGCCCTCCAGGCTCTTGCGAGGTTCATTCCTGCCCTCCACCTTGGGCTGCTGCATTCCCTGTTTGCTAAAACAAACTAGCATTTCCCTCAGGCAGGCTGTGTCTGCATTTGAGGCAGGTATAAGCGTTCAGAGCAAGTTTGTTGCTAGCTTTCCACAGCCAGGGTGTTGATTTCTGATGCTGCCAGAGCTTTCAGGGCTGGTGTTGTTGGAAGGTAACAGTGATAAAAAACCTTTGGCAGTAAAGAATGACTGGGTAATTTTTCCTTTAGCAGTCAGCATCCCTTATAGGAAGGGTATCCAAGGAAGGAAAGGAGGAAAATAAATGCAGGGATCTTTCAGTGTAATGGCTACCATTAACTCTTTGTTCAGCTCCAGGGAGCTGGTGGTGGTGTGTCTCACCTGAAAATACCTATGAGGAAAGAGTGGTGGTCTTTGGATTAAAGCACAGCTCTAGATAACAAAAGACAGCAGATTTCACATCTGGTTGCACTTAGCTATGCTCAGGCCAAATGATCCCCAGCCTTGAGCTTCCCCACCCTTTGCAAAACAGCTCCTGAGCCATTGCAGACGTGAGGGAGATGTCGGAGAGCCACATCAACATGCAGTAACAAATGCAAGGGTGTCAACTGATCCTTCCCGTGTTTGCTCTGTACCGGCTACGTGAATTCATCGTGTTCCTCCCACCCAGAACAGCAGGTAGGGCAGGAGCAGCTGAGATACCCATCTCTGTCTCCCAGTGATAATGCCCTTGAACAGCCCAACAAGTGTGCTCAATTCCCACATCCTTCTCTCATTAGCTGCCAACCTCCCTCAGAGCATGATGCAAGTCCCCACACTGATGTGTCAGTATGGGACATCTCCTCGGCCTGAGTGTCACATGCTATGTATGTATGTGAGAAACCAGGTCACACACTGAATTCTCCAGAGGAGCAGCAGCTCAGAACACAGGACTGGTGGGTGCAGTTCACTATTTGCAGGCTAGGAAACATTCCAAAAGTAGGAAGGCCACTGTTGAGTCATTTCATTTGGTGAAAGAATATTTCAAATAGGAGTAAACAAAGTGGGTGGTTTAGCTCTCATCAGCTAAAGGCATGGGCTAAGGAAGAAAAATAAGACTTATCTGTGTTCAAATCTGAAAGCAATATTCATTTCTCCCTGTTGATCTTGTTTAGAAAAACCCATGTGAACTCGCAGGTGTCCCTGCTAAGTTTCCACAAGGAAGCTTGAAACAGATGACTCTGCATGCTATTACAGGCTTGAAAGGCTCCACCACTGATCATGATTTACAGGCGTTTTGATGTGCCACGGTAGCCCCATCTCCTCCCAGCCATGCCTGAGCTCTGGAGAATCTCCACAGGCTCTCAGCTGCTATGTGGGCTACCTGATGGCATTGCTCAGCAACCTCATTCTGTTTGCCTATGGTTCTCCTCTACCAGCCTAATTCTGTAGAGCTATTCCCATTCTGAACCATCACTGGTACCACAGAAATCACATCATTTTGTCCCCTAGCTTACCCAAATCCTCCAAAATGTGTTTCCACCTGCTTCTCACTTCTTTTCGGGTCTGCCGTAAGGTATAAATATCATAGTTGAGCTTTTGCCATTCCTGCAAAGCAAAGGGATAAGAGATCATCATTTGCATGTGGGGAGGTTTCTGCTGATTTTCTAGGAATTCCAGCTTTTAGAAACAGATCCAGAGCAGAACTGTCGATGTTGGCACAGAGGGATTGGTATGAAGGTTGACAAAGGTCTGTGGGCCAAAGCCCTTTACCCCAAACCTTGACACTCCAGCTAGTATCAAAACCTGAGCTTGTGAAAGTACCTTATTCAGCCCTTACAGCTTGAGAAACCACAACCACACATTAATATATTGCAACACCTTATTTCCATAGCCTTGCAGTTCAGTTGGCATGATGATAGCCATGCAGTTCCCATGGCTGATGATAGCCCATGGGAAACTAAAAGTTACTGCTCTCAGCATGGTCAAACATTGGCTTTTCCAAACTGCTCAGCCCTCTGTTTGGCATTTAACTGGAGTAGGCAGGGTTTCAAAAGTATGAGAAAACAAGAAAAAAATAGACTTTTTTTTTTTTTAAAGGCTGGGGTATCCTTTTTTAAATACCAGAGAAGTGGGATGCATGTGGATGGTTGAGGACTGAGCTGGAGTCATTTGACATAATAACTATTAGTAGCTGCCAGTTGCTACAGCTAATGCCTCATCTAGCTCTACAGCTTAAATCCTTGCACTTGACCTCAAGCTTTAAATTCCCTGGCAGTGTTCAAGGCCAGGCTGGACTGGGCTTGGACCAACCTGGTCTAGTGTGAGGTGCTCCTGCCTGTGGCAGGAGTTGGAACTGGGTGATCTTTAAGGTCCCTTCCAACCCAAACCGTTCTATGATTCTATGATATATCTGCATAATGGGTCACTGTCTAAAAGGGAAGAGTTTAAGGTTATTTACTGAAGCTATACCAGCACAATTAAACACATCTGAAGGTCCCTTCCAACCCAAACTATTCTATGATTCTATGATTCCATTCTATAAGTATGCATTCCTGTGAAAATCCATATATTCTGCAGGAAAACCAGGAGTACTTTACTAGCTGAGTTTAATCAATGCCCACACTGCAAAGGATGCATTCACAGAAGCATCCCAACAGCAGGTCATAACCTCGCTCAGCTAATTCCCTTGCACTAATAACCTTAATTAATCTCATTTCTCAGCAACAGATTACAGAGATGGACTCTTGTAGAATAAACAGGCATTAATCTGTGCTGTCTGCCTGGGATTTTCCTACGTGTCATGCTGGTTTCAAAGGGGTTAAACAACACGCAGAAAGGCTGGATGTATTCTAGAAATCCCACCGGTTTTCCGATACCTGGTGCCCTAAAGAACTGATCTGATATTGAGCTGGAGATCAGACTTTGGAAGAAGCAGCCGTTGGGGTTAAGTCACTGGTGAATTCAGGTCAGGAGAGCAGGGGAAACAGCTCTGCTCACTCTGCGCTGCTCATCTTCCCATAGAGCAGAGAGAAAGCAGGCAGGGACATCCCAGCACTGCACTCAAAATCAATCCTTGAATTAAAATTACCCATTTGCACAAATCTGAATTAACCACAGGAAGCCACAGTAGGTTGCAGTTCCTAGCCCTGGAGTTTTTTGCAGCTAGTTTTGCAAGAGAAAGCAGGCAGGGACCAGACCCTCCTCTCTTGTGGCACCCAGGAACCCAGATCCCCTCAGTGAAAAGGAGAAGGGGGGCTGAATTGCATTCAAGCTTTGTGGGAAGTTTATTGCAGACTTGAAAGGTTTAAAAAGAGATTAAAAGGGCTGCACGATGGTCCTTGCTGGCAGGGATCACTTGGAAACATCTCAGCCTGCTTGTGATCCCATGGTATAAGCAGAAAGGAGAGCAAACCAATCTGGGCATGCTGTGGGGATATAAGCGGCATGTCTCTGCCTTCCTGCAGAGATAAACAAGCTTTAACACAGATAGTCAATCCAGATGGCCATTGTGGTTCCAAGTGTGCTTCATGCAGATGATTTAGCGAGCCGGGGCAGGGTGGGGGGACGGGGGGAGGAAGATGCTCCTCTCCCTGAAACGTAGTTTGCTGGCACTTGGCAGCAGCTTTCAGGGTTAAGCTCCACGGCAAGCAGTGCTTAGCATGCAGGGAAGCTGCTCCTGATTTTCTCTGGATTAACAGCAGAGATCATGAGGATGAGGCTGAGCAGCAATGGGCTGAGCTCTCAGAGGGACTCATGCCCTGTTCTCCATCAGCCTCAGCAATCCTGAGTTTTCCCAGGCAATTTCTTGTGGCAGAGGCATCCTAAACACTGTGGGCAGGAGGCTGTTTGCTGTGTTACTTTAATGAGGAAATCTTTCCACACCCAAAATTATTCTACCAAGCATCTCCCTTTAACAACAAAGCAGAGGAAGAGCAATGCTCGTCCTGCCTGGGTGTAGGAATGGGCAACATCAGAGACTTCGGCTGCATCTGTGCACCGCATTCTGTGCGCCCACATCCTTGGTGTTTCTATGGGTCTGGGACATCCCAGCATTGCATTCAAAATCAATCCTTGAAGAAATAAATGCCCTTTTGCCCAAAATATGGATTAACCGCAGGAAACCAGAGCAGGTTGCAGTTACTGGCCCTGGGTGAGAAAATCCTTTGTGCATGGGTCAAGAACATCCCAGGAGCAGCAGGGGAACTCCACCAGCTGTCTTCTCTGAGTGCTCAGCCCTCCAGATATTTACCTGGAAAACTGACTGTAGTGTGATACACTAAAACTGCAAATGCCAAACGGAGGTGAGAAAATGCTGGGCACGAAATACAAGCCAGGTTGGTGCACAACTCAGAGCTCTGGAAAAAAGTGTGCCAAGGAAACAGGCAAGCACTGTCCAACTTTTCATCCCTGATCATATGAAAGTTTCTAGTTAGTATGGAGCTTTCTTCATGTTGCCAAAGCAACCTTCTGTCAGAAACATTTCCTTTATTTCTTTGAAAGTAATTGGTGTCACCATTCTGTTCAAGAGTTACTTTGGAAATGAGGTCAAAACAGAGTTGTCAGGGAAGAACTGAAATATCAGTGCAGGAAGGTACCACATGGCATCCAGGGATGCTCCTGTGTGGCTGCGCCGGAAGTAGTTGAGCAAATACAAACTCTAGATCCACGCTCATACACTGAACCATCAACTGACTTTGCAGCTTTGAAAAAGCTTAAACTGGGTTCAGTTTAAGAAAGGCATACAGGTTAAGAGGGTCAGTTCTGGGCTCCCCAGCTGGCATCCCCAACCCTCTACAAACCCATCAGCACTCAAACCCAGCATGCCCCAGCAACAGCACGTTGCAATACTGACCTTCTCTGCAATCTGTTTAAAAACAAAGAAGCCAGTAGGAGAGCAGGAGAAAGCAGAAAAAGGGTCTGTGTCAGCTCATTAATGGGTTCCCAGGAGGATCATGCATAACTCTGCTAGCCAGGTCCCTCACAGAAATGCAGGCAGAGGAATTTGCTACCGGGGTTTATGATGCCACCTGCCCCAAAGGAATAAGCCGAAAGAAGAAATAAACACTGCATTTACAAGCCATAAGAACAATGTTTCCCTAGTCATAATGCAAAACCCTACCTTTAGTTTCTGTTCACAGCCCTGTGGTGCAGCTGCCCAAAACCTGGCTCCTTCTCTGAAACCAGTGCTAGTGCAACAGCTCAGGCGCTCTGCCCACAGCTGGGTGATGCCATGCAACCCATCAGAAGACACTGAAGCAACAAAACCACCACAAACTGGACTTCTGGGAGGTCCACATCACATACATAAGCCAAGCAATGAGCCCAGGGCAGCTCTTGCTGTTAAAACTGGAGAACTGTCAGAGCCACAGTAGTCCAGTTCCCCACAAAATGCTTTCCTCCACACTAGCAGGGCACATGTTAGAACAGTGACTTCACCTATATATATGCAGTATCTTAAGGAACATCCGGTTTTCCTAGAAAGTCCCCAGTTCACCTCCAGGTATGGGGTTTTGCTTTACATCACACCAGGTTCAACAATGCTGCAGAACAGGAGCGTATTTCCGTATCTGAAACATTGACCCCAGCCTTCAAAAGCTTTGACAACAGCTTTGATCTCCAAAGGCTGCATCAGCTTTATCAGCCCCCTTCAGCCTGCCCTTCAGCTATGGCTTTTCTGGTTTTCTCTGCACATACTCTTCCTTGCCCACACTTTGCTTCCAAAAGTGCATCCAAGGATGTGACACTCATCAGCCTCAAGCAGAGAGAAATGTGAAGCTGCAAGTCGCTCAGTCTTTCTGACTTTAGGAGGCTCCAGTGAATCTTGCCTCATCTACCTACTGCACAATGGGTTTGGCAACCGCTCCAGCAAGCTCCACCATGGTCAGTGGCCCCATGAGCCTACACTCCCAGCACACAACACTGAGCAGGAAGACCAATTGCGTGTGTGAAACAGGATGCACCCGGGACGTCACGGTGCTTGCTTTGCAGAGCTTCCTGCCCTAGTTCAGTGAGAAGCAGCCCTGCCATCCTTATACAAGCTAAGGGTACACTGAGTTTGGGCTGGAGCTGCCAGATTTCTCACAGTGGGGCCATCAGGAAGAGCCAGGGAGAAGAAACAGTTCCGCATGGATCACATGTGCGTCCAGCCCCACGGTGGGAGCAAGGAAATGATCCCGAAGGAGGACACCAACACTGCAAGCTGCTGACAGCCCCACCACAAATGATAACACGGTGCATTCGGTGTTGGAGCACCTGGCCCTTTGAATGCAGTTTGGTTTATTCATTTACCGCAGTCCACAGCACAATGATGACCAGGCCAGAAGAGATCCATCCTGGGACCCTTCCCAAGTCCTGTGCTAGAAAATAGCTAAGAAAAAGGTGGGGAATGGCAAAGCATAGACTAAGTGCACAGCACACCAGAAGTTCTTTAAGTGAAGGAGCAGCAATAGAGGCAATAGTTCTCCTTTAAGTCCCCTTTTAACCAAAAGAGGACCTATGGTTTTGTAATGTTGGTGCACTGCACACACAAAACTCGCTCCTCCATCTCCTGTCCAGCAGCACCCACACGCTCTCCCTAGGGACTTTGGGAGCAGAGCAGCTCCCAAAGCAGATTATGGCTTTTGCAGCCCAGTGCTCCTTTGCAATTAGACTTTTTTTCCTCTCTCTCAGGGCTGAAGTCTCATTAGGAGGGGAGGGCAATGCAATCTGGCCTACTTTTAAAATGCTTGCCAGTAGTAAGGAGAGATTTTGGCACTTGAGGCCGAACACAGGAATGTTCGCTTTGCTGGCCAAGTCCCTCCCTGTCCTGCCACACAGAAGCAGTTGCAGCTGGAAACTGCAACAGCTTGCTGGGCTTATACATTATGCCTCAGTTTCCTTAGCTGTAAAAGAGAGAGGCAATGACTAGCTGTAAAGGGCACCATGCCATCATTTAAATAAAGCACATCAAGCACTGGCTTTCTTCAAAGTCAGCCTGATGTTGTACTCCTCAGGCTTTTTTATTAACTGCATTGCATAAAGACCCCAGGGTATGTGATCTTATATCTCTTGTGGAGAGGAAGCCGCATGCTCTTTGTACTTCCCTTTTTCACTGGCAGGAATGGTGACTGCTCAGACCCACTAAGAACCTTACTGATACACTGAATGCAGGAGAAAGCCTTGGTGTTAGGACAGGCAGGCTAGGACAAGGGGTTAGGACAAGCAGGCGCACTGGTGTAAGGATAGGCAGGAGCAGGAGAGCCCTCCTGCTCACCCACAACTGATGCTGTCCTCTGCAGGGCTGACACACAGCTTTCATCTGCCCAGGGAGCCATCCTTTTAGCAGCCCATCCATTTGTGATACTGTTTTATAAGTAATAATAGCTTGTAGGAGGCCTGCCCCATCATGAGCCCTAAACCAAGCTAAAAGGCGCTTGAAAGGGCTGGAATCAGGAGCTTCAGTACTGCCTAAGTACACCCAGCTCTGCAACAACCAAGGATTGGCATAGCCCCCTAAAACAGAGATGTCCTTGTTTCCTTCAGCTAATTTGGGGTGGATGACACTCCCTGTCTTCTTGAAGACAAGCAATCACAAGGTAGAGAAAACAGCAGTGGGGAGGGAAGAGCATATCTTCAGTTATAACTGTAAAGGTTACATGAAGCCATTAAAACATAACAAAATCATCTATTCTAATATTAATATTTATTCAAACCCCACCAAAAGCCCCTGAAACAAACACATTAAATGGGGATTCTGGTCAGCTGTATACAAGGATTGCATTATCTCATTTTCAGTTATAAATACTGTAATTTTGATCTCAGCTTTACCTCTGGAGTTTAAGGCTTCTTGTGAAAGCTGAGCTAGCTTTTGGTTTTGAGGGGACTATAACAGGAGGAAGAGTTACAGTCTTGCAGTCTCTTGGATGAAATGGAATCATGTTGAAATTAAATGGGAAGCCTCCAGGCTTTGCTGCAAGCATTTTGAGGTCTTAGAAGCAATCAGAGAGGGGAGAATGTGTCACTATTTGCTACAGCCTGCTCCTAATCAGGCCACTGAAATCTGCTTTGCACCCAAGTGCTTTAGTGAAGGAAATCAGGGCTGCAAAGCAGCCTTTATGTAACAGTGATAATTTTTCCCTTCTGCACCAAGAGCTGTGCCAGTTCTCTGCTTCTCAATAATTGCTGTACAACCCATCAGGAAAGTATTTAACTTGACATGTCAGTGGAGCGGCAGCTCAGCTCCAGGCGCTGCCATTGCCGGGTGAACGCCACTGCGGGCGGGGCTAACACCAGTCTGACCAGGGAAAGGCCAAACCAGGGGAATACTGGACACAAACAAGCAGCCTGTGAAGCTAGGCAATTGAGCTGGGGATCCCACTGCTACCAGTACACATTTGGTGGTGGTGGCGTAGAGGTGCTTGCAGGGCACCGTGCATCCCAGCTCAGGGAGCATCCCAGGGATGACATCCACAGATGCATCCACACCAGATATAGGGTAAAATCTGGAGGGTGATGGAGCAGATGGGAGGACCTGACGTCTATGTGAGCCAGAGTGGGGGACTTTGGGGTGTTTATAGCAGCTTAACGGGTGCTTGGTGAAACTTAGTGCAGGAATGGCACCACCTCACCTCCGAGTCCTTGTCCAGCTGGTTCCTGACCACAATCATGTTGTACAGAACCCGGTCATCATCTGCCTCTGTGTGGGTCACGTCATGTGGGGTGCTCCACAGGTTCTGTTCCTCATCCCGTGCCAGTGTGGCTCCAAAGGAGGCGTAGGGGTTGTTGTTACTGCAGAGAAGGGGAGAGACGAGGCAGCGTTAGGTACTTCATCATCATCCTTTTACCTCCCCAAGTACCATCGCGTACTTGCCTGTGTGCAAGTACCTGATGGGAGAGAGCGAAGGAGACAGAGATAGACCCTTCTTAGTGCTGCCCCATGATAGGACACATATTGAAATACAGGAAATTCTGTTTACTCATAAGAATGGTGGGTGAACACTGAGGTTGCCCAGAGAGGTTGTGGAGTCCTTGGAGACACTTAAACCCGACACGGTCCTGGGCAACCTGCTCCAGCTGACCCTGCTCGAGCAGGGATTGGAGTGGATGCTCTCCAGAGATCCCACATCCACCACCATGTTTCTGTGTGACCCTAGAGGTCTGTTTTCTCCCCAGCAGCCCAAACCCTACCAAATCAAGCAGGCAATCCCTACAGGTGCTCACCACACCAGCAGCTCCTACCTGAGAGGTACAGAGATGCACTGAGCTGTGCGGGGACCTGTGCCAACATGCAGAAAGGACATGTAGCCCCGTCTCTATCTGGGGATGGAAATGTCCACAGCCTGCATGTGAATTCTAGCCTTATGTGGTCAGCAAAGCAGACCATCATCTTCTGGGAAGGCTGTCCCCACCAAGTGAAGTCTTCTCTGCACTGGTGGCAGTTCTGTTGATTTTATGGATTTATGTTGCTACTGGGGTATGCATTTTTCTTTACAGGATTATTTAATTTGGCAGTTGGAACTGGATGATCTTTAAGATCCCTTCCAACCCAAACCATTCTGTAGTTCTATGAATTCTGCTGGGACATCTTTTAGCAGAGGATTTCCATAATTTTTCTAATCAAGATGTCCAAACACTTGAGCAGAACACCACAAATGGAAAAGTATTTTCAGCCTTACCCAATAGTCTCACCAGCCATCCTGTGGCAATCCCTGCTCACTTCTGTTTATTTCCACTGTTTATTCCATTTGCTATCCAAATCTCATTCTTTTCACAAGGAAGCTATCCAGCAAAACATCAGATAACACTGCGGGTGCTTAACCATGATGCCAAGCCAAAAAAAAAGATGCTAAGATGAGCTTCAGCACGTAGATAAAATAGAAAAAGCCCTTCACATCAGCATTCCTGCAGGAAGCTTAATTAGACTTTTAACAAACCAAAAACCTGAGCAACAGGTAATAAGGGAAAAGATAATCTCTTATAATCTCTCGTTAAAGACAAGCAAACAAACGTAACTTAGAAGGTGTGGATGGCATAACTCAACCCTTCCTACGCTGGAGCCAGCATGGGTTTTCTCAAACCATTTTCCAAAGGTGGAGCAGACAGGATCCCAGCGTGGAAGGCATCTCTCAGGAGCCAGATGTGCTCTCAGCATGTGTCCAGTCCCATCCTGCCTTCAACAGGCTTTTTCCCACTCAGTGACTTATTGGTACCCACAGCATCCCATTACTTCAAACAGTAACACCAACAAGCCTTAGCTTTTATGAGCCACTCCCTCACAGTTTGTAAGGACTTCCCAATGTGCCTCTATTTCCAAAGCATCCAGCAGCCTGTAAGGAAGGCAAGCAGTGCCCAGGAGTCAGCAAATCCACACAAGCACAAGGAGCCCTGCCAACAGGGAACACCCTGAGTGTGCTGGACTCCCAGGAAACATTTAAAATGAAGAAATAGGAGCAAAAATAGGAGCACACAAACAGCAGCCTGCTTGGCGGTTACTGTGGGACCAGAGGGGACCCAGCCCATTTCACACTCTGGGTTTTCTCCAGAAAATGGAGAGCACTAATGCTTCATCAACGCATTTCTGCTCCAAGGGACATTCAGTCCAGATTAAACTCATTTTGGAGTCCAAATTCTCATTTTATTTGCATCCCAAGGACACCACCTGAGCCAGATTCCACTTTTGTGTATCAAGAGGCAGACAGGCAGCCTAGATGCTTCCCTGCAACAGCCCAGCTCACTGGCTTTGTCCAGGGTTTCCTTTCCCAGCCCCACGCTATGGTCCATCCCCATCTCCACACAGAGTGCTGGCTGCTTTCACTGGCCTCATGGGTTGTATATGCCCAGGTAAATATGCACATCATTATACACAGATTACCTCCTCCTCACTGCTTTATTCTTTGACACATTGGACTTATAAGGCAGCAACCAGTCCACTTGGGGAAAATAAGGTGAAAAGTCATAAAGTCAACTTTTTGGTAGCAACACCACCTCCCCAAAATCTGAAACTCAGCTAAAATATCTGAAATCTCAAGCAAGTCCTTCCTTTTAAACAATGCTGCAATAAAACCGACAATACAGCAGCTGTGCTTTGGCAAGATCCCTGCCTTGAAATAAAAGCCCAAAGCCTCCTGAAGAAGGACAAGCCAGTGATTAGGCTGTTAGATTAATTATGCCAGCACAGTGTGCAAGAGCAGGTGCCTTTGGAACGCCCAGCATTTATACAGGCTTTCCTGCGTAGAGCCAGCAGCATTAAGTGGATCCCCAGCAGAAGGCATGTTACTAAAGAAAGGTGCCTGGGGAGGGACAGGCACCCTGGCCAGTGATGCACAGGATGGAGCCTCCCTGCATGCCTGCTCTGCTCCCCTTAGGTTAATTGCCAATTTCCTGCACTGAAAGCCCCATGCTCGGGATTATCTGGTTATTATTTAGGGAACTGCTCTAACAGCACAAAATCAGGACATTTCAAACACTGGTGCCAGCTCTGCTATTACCTGACACCTATGTAGGCCACAGCAGAAGCATCCCACCTTCCTTCCTGAAATGCCCCTGTCCCACTGATGACACAGGGAGGGCACAGTCCCTGCCCCATCCCAGGGCTGGGGATCCCACTATGGGCTTCAGCAGCAGCCAGGACCCCAGCTGGCAGCTGGAAAGGAAGGAGAGGTGCCGCAATCCCCACACACAGATGTTTTGCAACATGCAAACCCTCCTTTATGCGCTTGCACAGCTCACAGCTCTTTTCCATGACTTGGGGCTTCATCTTTAAACAAAACCCCCTTCCCCAGCAACCTCACAGCTCTGTGCACAAGACAGATGTGACCGACAGCAGGAGGGAAAAAGCTGTTCTCCAGGAAGCAACATGCATGTTGCTTTCATATAAAGCTGGCTCCAGCAGTATGTTATCTGCTTTTCAGCATCCCCTGCCTGGGAATAGAGTTCTGCCCAACAGTGGGACCTGACCCACAGCGTAATGATGGGGACCCCTTTTTTGTTCAGTGCCTCAGCCTCCTCTATTGAAACCCCACCATAGAAAGACAAAAGCTGAACAGTTCCTATGGCGAGGAGCACACAGGAAACATCAGAGATGCTGCCCTTGGTTCACTTGCTAAAATTTAGCACAGAATCGTGGAACGGTTTGGGTTGGAAGGGACCTTAAAGCTCATTCAGTTCCAACCCCCTGCCACAGGCAGGGACACCGTCCACTAGAGCAGGCTGCTCCAAGCCCTGTCCAACAGCCTGGCATGCATTGTCCCATGAGGTGTCAGAAAGAACCCGGCCCCTACGGGAAGCCAACCCGGGTGGAAAGAGAACTGAAAGCAGTTTGGTACCAACGGCAGAAAATCCCTTGGGAACCTTGACCGGCTCTGACAGGGGATGGCCAACCCCCCAGGGAAAGCAGCGGCTGTAAAATCACTGAGACGGTCTTAGGGGGAAGACGGGGCTCGGCGTGGCGCGCCGGGGCAGCCAGCCTGCGGGAAAGAGCTGCTGAGAGTGGGGGAGCAGAGGGGCTCACGCACGGTTGCGGACCAGGGGACCGGACCCATCCCCGGTGGGAGCATCGGCGGGAGAGGAAGAGGGGGCTCAGCCCCATCTCTCGCAGGGGCAGGGGACCGACGGGGTCTCACCTCAGCAAGGGCTCTTTCTCTGCCGCCGCCGCCTCCCCGCCGCAGCAGCCGCAGCAGCCGCACAACGAGTACAGCCAGGCCCGCAGCCCCATCGGCGTCGCCGAAGAGCGCGGCGGGCAGGGCCGGACCGGGCCGGGCCGGGCCGGGCCGGGCCGGGCCGGGCCGGGCCAGGCCAGGCCCTCCCCGGGCCGGTCCCTCCCACGGTCCCTCCCTCCTACGGTCCCTCCGTCCCCCATCCCGGTCCCGCCCCCGGCCGCCGCTCCGCCCCCGTGCCCTTCCCCGTTCCCCCGGCTGCTCGGAGAGGGTCGACTTAGGGCCAGACATTCTCTGCACCATCCCGCATCCTGCCGGACTCTCGGTGCGGCGCTGCATTGCGTTCATGGCCTCTTGGCCCTTATGTCCCTTGTGGCTGTAACGGGCCATCACTGGCCACCACTGTGTGGCTCGAGCGAGTCCAGAGGAGGCCACGGAGATGCTGCGAGGGCTGGAGCAGCTCTGCTCTGGAGCCAGGCTGAGAGAGCTGGGCTGGTTCAGCCTGAACAAGAGAAGGCTCCTTAAGGGGAGACCTCAGAGCAGCTCCAGTGCCTAAAGCGGCTGCAGGAAACCTGGAGAGGGGCTTTGGACAAGGGCCTGTAGGGACAGGAAAAGGGGAATGGCTTTAACCTGCCAGAACAGGGGAGACTGAGATGAGCTCTTAGGCAGAAGCTCTTCCCTGTGAGGGTGCTGAGGTGCTGGCACAGGGTGCCCAGAGGAGCTGTGGCTGCCCCATCCCTGGCAGTGTTCAAGGCCAGAAGCATACAGGAGCATGGAAGATCTCACATGCTCTGCCAGGAATTCTCAGGTGAATTCTAACTTCCATTTCATTCATCACCACACAGTCAGTCTTCCCATCTTTCTTAATTAAAAGGTGAAATTATGGGAGAAGGACTTGTTTCTTATTGTTTCTTGAAGATCCCAATGCTGGGGCTTTGCTCTCAGCCAGGGCTTCCAACTCCCCCACATGCTCTGGGGAAGGATTTACAGAAGGGTGAGCTAAGGGAGGAGGCAGAATTTATTTGTTCTCCAACATTTTGTGTGCTCAGGCATGAGACCAACCAGCCAACGTGCCAACTGCCTTGAAAAGGGTGTAGCAGTCAGCTGGGACACCGGATCCTATGGGAAGAGATGTAGGAGCTGTGAAACCTGGAGGTGAGTGGGACATTGACTTCATTGCAGGGAAGGAGGATGAATGGCACATCTTTAGGGAAAAGAGAAAACTCAGTTTTAAAGCTTCCCAGGTAGAAAACAGAAGGGCCCAGGGTTGTGGTGTCTGGGTTTAAAATACAGAAATTAGGATTTGTTTTCCATTTGAGAAATGGGGGTAATTAATTACAGGAGTTCGTGAGTTTTGCAACACGTGTTTTGTAGCTGCAGGAAAAGAAGCTGGTTAAGCGTTCTGCAGGTGAAATGAGGGAAGGTTTTTCTGCCAGAAAATTAACTGCTGGCGATGGCATAAACACAATTACAGAGCCAGGCTTGCTCCGAGAGCCACAGCTCTGTTCTGGATACAACAGAGCAGCTCTTCCCAAAACAAGGTAGGAGGTTTTGACAAGGCTGCCCAGAGAAGCTGCAGCTGCCCCACCCCTGGCAGGATCATAGGTTGAGACTCATCTGTACATTGCTCATGAGAGCAGCCTGTGCTATGGAGACCTCGGAGTTAGAAAGAGGGCAGGTGACTGAAGCCCAGGACATCATCCCTTCCTGTGTGCAGCCCTGCCCTCTGCAAAGCACAGGCAAAAGTGGGAATATCTATACCCCAGAGAAGCTGAACTCTTGCCAGATGCTGTAGGACATTGCAGATAATGAAAACATGGCGGGGGGGGGAGGCTTGTGGTGCTTGTGTTGTGTTTTCCCTTGGTGCAGATACACACACACATACATACAGACACCCCAGGTACAATTAAAAGCAGATGACCCAGATGAAACACTCAGGACACAACCCATGCTGCAAACTGCTTCAAGGCAGCCTCCATCTGCAGTCCCCGGGGGAGTTTCATTGATTTCTCTTTACATTAGGAAGGGCTTAAAGTTTGTGTTACTGAGCACAGATTCACAGTCCTGTGCAGAATACACACTGAAGGGAACGTGCTTCAAGCGAGCCAGGGCCATGCTGGCTTCATGCTGTATGGAATGAGCATTACTATAGCAGGCAAGCGGGTAAAATCCTGCCCCAAACCAGGGGAGGGGCTTTGCCTAGTCCTGAAATTCCAACGCTGTGTGTTCTATAGTCAGTGCAGGTGTCATATAAGGCTCTGCTTGCGCCTTTGCTCTCTGGTGGACACCAGCACCCCTGTGAGTACAGCTCTGGGGTGCCCGCAGCACGTCAATCCTGTTCTCCTGCTGCCTTGCATCACCTGCTGCCCCTCGCACCGCTCCCCGGGGTGCGCAGCGCCGCCCCGCACCCCCACTCGCGGTCCGTAGCTCATCACAGGCTCAAGAACCGCGCAAACGCTGCAGCGGGGCCGGATCCCGGCAGGGCGGAGGCGCCGAGCCTTGTCTTCCGGTCCTTGCTCCAGCGGGCGGGTGGTGCCGGGCCTCCGCCTTGCCCAGAGCGGAGCACGGCAGCGGGGCGCGCTGGGAGCTGCCGAGGCTGGGAGCGGTAAGAGGAGGGTTGAAGCTGCGTGGGAGTTGGGAGAAAGGGGGTTGCTGGTGGGACAAGGCTGCAGTGAGCACACGGAAGGCACCTCGAGGGCTCCCCTCCGAAAAGGGTTTTGGCAGGGCTGCTGTAGCCTGCCAGGGGCAGTTCAGGGTCCCTTCTTGCACCACGACATGCCCTAACCCTTTACTGCCTGATGTTTGATAGTTGTGTCACTCGCTGTCGTTGCATCCTTCTGCCTTGCTTGTTGCAAGCATGTGAGAGGAGCAGTTGCTGGTCAAGCTGCAGGGAGGCCTTTGGACAGGCTCCTGTGCTCTGTCCTCACGCTACCGAGGTGTAGTCATATGGCCAAGAGCCTTCTGGTACAGTGTGATGTGTGAAGAGCAGCGTGCTATAGAATCAGCTAGGTTGGGAAAGACCTTTAAGATCATCAAGCCCATCAGGGACTTGTGGGAGCCTGCCCAGTATGGTTTATAGGACTTGGAGGAGGGTAAATTGATGGGTGAGCAAGGGATCTGTGTGCTGTACCTGTGAAAGCAGATCTGAATGCTGGGCAGATGGTGCTGTGTATGTGGGGCTGATGTGATGGGAGGCCTGAGGGGTCCTGCAGTGAGGCCAGGCTCACCTGCCTGTGGGGGTGAGTCTGTATTTAAAAGTGACTTTGGACACTTCTGGGGCAGCAAGGGACAAAAGGAACGCTGGATGGTTCAGGAGACGCAGGGTGGAGTTGCTGTGATCGTGTTGCTAACGCTAAAACACGGATTTCCTTTAGAAACAAACTTTTCTGCAGTCAGTTTTTTTCTGATGCTCTGCTCAGTCCCCCCAAATTTCACAGACAGTCCAGCTGGAGTGGTGATTTATTTCAGAAGGCACCCAAGCGGATGGGGAAAGCAAAGGAGTAAGGAGAGGAAGGGTTTAAAAACCTAGAAGGCTTTTCCTTGTCAGACGCCACTAGTTTGCTTTGAGATTAGCTCATACTTGTGGGAGGGATGCCTGGAGAGCATGCTCACACTCTGCCTGGAGCCTCATGGGCAAAATCCTCCCTGGGCCCCTGCCAGCAAATGGAGAGTCCAGCCCTCAGGGTCACATGCTGAGGAGTTGGATTCTGTGGTGACAAACCCGACTGGCTGCCTCCTCCCACATGCCAGGTCACCCCAGCATGGCCACCCAGATGTTCGAGACCAGGGGGCACGCAGCCATCTACCAGAAATACAGGTTTGCACCAGGCAAAGAGCTGCAGCGAACCATTCTCAGCTACCTGCGGGAGAAGGTGCGTGGGGTATGGCCAGGCTGAAGGGAAAACAGGGTGGTGGCATTTGGTGGGGTGGTGGCATTTGCCTTGATGAGAGTGTCACCTTGGTTGGTGACACTGGGAAGGATAGATCAGTAGGGCTTAATGCAAGATGTGGGCATAGAAGAGCTTTTTCCACGGGTTGTACCGTTCCAAGGCTCTTCCTGTGTGGATGCTGGGGGAAGAAATGGAGTGAAAATACAAAATAGGGTGATAGCTTGCTGAGATGCATCCGCTCCTCTCTGCAGAGGATAAACCCTGCTGAACTGGTGGTGGATGTTGGCTGTGGGTCTGGACAAGGCACCCGCTTCCTTGCAGAGCACTTCAAGAAAGTGGTGGGAATGGACATCAGCGAAGCACAGATCCAGGAGGCCAGGGAGGGCCCCTCCATGCCCAATGTCTCCTACCTGTGAGTGTCGGGGCAGCAAAATTCAGGTCCTCATGTGGAGGTGGAGTTTTCTGAGTGTCACTGTTATAACAGCCAGCTGGCACCAAAGAAAATCCTATTTGATGGAATTCTTGGTGTGAGCGGGCATTATCCTAGACTTTGAGTAGCCATGGTCTTACATCCCAAGTGGTCATCATCAACTCCAAGAAATACGTACTGACTTAATATGCTACTCTCTAATTCCCATATTACACACTGCCCTTTTCCATTCCCCTTCCAGTGTGTGCCCTGCAGAGGAGCTGCCATTCAAGGATGCCTCAGTGGACCTCCTGACTTCATTCACTGCTGCACATTGGTTTGATACTGAGAAGTTTATGAGGGAAGCAGAGCGTGTGGTCAGGCCGGGGGGTTGCGTGGCCATCAGCACCTACACCATGGACATGAGTCTGCGCTATGGAAAGTGCTCTGAAAAACTGACCCAGGTCTTTAGGGAGGTGAGGTGATGAAACCTAAACCTCAGGGCTTCCCCTCCTGGTCTGAGCAGGGGAAAGTGTGTAGTACTTAGAGGCAGAGAGGAAAGTAGTGGGCTTGGGGGATATGGCAAGATGGATGGATGAGAAAAAGAGGGCATTAGGATTAATAAGGCAGACTGATGTGGAGAGAAGGGCTGCAGAGCAGATGTGGGGGGGCTGGTATTGTCAAAGAGACTTCTTTTGCTCTGTTTACAGTGAAAAGAATGGGAAGTAAAGAAAGAGGTTTTTTTTAGTGATGTTTCTTGACAGAGAGTGTTTTAATAACTTGATAAAAGGAGACTTTCCACTATGAGTAACAGCAGTGCAGGGAGCAGGACAGGACCCTTATCTCTATAATAAAAGAGTATTCTGAAGTTCTTGATGCTAAGAAAGATTTTGGTGTGTTTCAACGCCAAGAGTGTTTAATAAAAAAGTACATTTATGAATGCATCAGATCTAGGGCCAAATGAAACAGAGCTTTCAGGAGGGCTCTGTTTGCTTTTTAATACACTGCCTTTACAGTGCTGGGACCTGCTTCTGAAATACTCGCATCACAGAATAAAACTTGTCTTGGAAGACTACAAAGAGATCTTCGAGGCCTTGCCGTTCCCAGACAAGAAGAGGTGAGCAGAACCCCCTCGGTGCAGCACCAGCAGTGGACAGAGGTGTCATCTCCGCTCCTCTCTCTGCCACCAGTCCAGACAGAGTTGGGTTTGCCAGAGCAGGCAGCTGCCAGCTTCCAGCACATGTCTTTGTACTGTGGCCAGCATGGGCTGCACTTCCACTTCTGCTGAATTGGATGTGGGTCTATGCTGGGCCAGCATGTGAGGTCTGAGGGGTGCAAAAGCCCTTCCTGCTCAAGGCAGAACTGGGTTAGGGATTTTTTTTGTGGTAAGTTATGATAATTTGAGGGTCTGGGCTGATCACTTAATGATGAAGGGGAAACAGTGGAGTGAGTGAAAGAACTTGCCAAGAACTGCAGGGAGCCAGTGCCTGCCTCCCCACCAAGGCCTGGGGCAGGGGCTGACTCTGCAGGCATAAAGGACATATTGGCAGTGGTGGTGCAGGCGTGTTGGTGTCCTGGCTCCTGGAGGGGAATAGGCCTGTATTGAAAGGGCTGATCAAGTCACAGACTATGTTAGATGGTCCTTAGAACCATCTCTGCTTCCCTAGTAGTGCATCAGTTGGAGCTTCTTACCTACCAAATGCCACAATTGGATGTTGTTTCCATCTGTTGGTATTTCATGGTATCAGGTATTCACCACCTTGTCAATCTGTTGTCCTTGTTTCACTGCCTTTAAAATTTAACTTGCCAATGCTGCTTTCTTCCTCATGTCTCCTAGAATTACCGATATCTTTGATAAAATTCCCATGACTGTCGCTGGTGCGGTGGGTTACTTAGAGTCATCTTCTCCATATCAAGCCTTTATGAAGAATGACCCTGAAGCTGCAAAATCCCTCCTCCAAGAGACAGAAAAGAGGTGAGAAATCTGCTTAGGAAAACAAGCAGGGCATGGAGGGTGAGGTTGTGGAGACCCCTTCAAAGCTGGAAGTGAGCTGGGCAGTGATGTGCTCCCTCCTTCCCCCCTTGTGGAGGGATACACGTCAGAGGTTAAACAGCAGATCCTCAGCTCACCACAGAACTACTGACATCAGTTTGAGTCAGTTGACTTAAAGCTTTTGAAGTCCATGTAGCTGTACAGTGGGCTTGCACTGATGTATCCATGTTAAGTCTCATCTCAGAGATGTCTTGGGTTTCTTTGCTATCCTCTTGACTAGCAGAGGACAGGAGAAAACACTGACACTTGCATCTTGACCAGCCTATTTTGGCCCACAACAAGGGCCTGCTGCAAAGCTGGGAAGGGGCAAGTGTGCCTGCTGACTTACTCATTGACCAAGACAAATTCTGTGTATGTGTTGGAAGCATCTGCCGTTAAGACCGCCATGCAAGGCATTTGACACTGTCCCACATGAAAACCTTGCCTCTAAACTGGGGAGCCATGTATGTGATGGATGGACAATTTGGTGAATAAGGATGGTCATAGTCAAAGAGTCCTGGTCAAAACAAAAGGGACATGGAGCTGTTGGAGCAAGTCCAGAGGAGGCCACAGAGATGCTGCAAGGGCGAGCAGCTCTGCTCTGGAGCCAGGCTGAGAGAGCTGGGCTGGTTCAGCCTGGACAAGAGAAGGCTCCTTAAGGGGAGACCTCAGAGCAGCTCCAGTGCCCAAAGGGGCTGCAAGAAACCTGGAGAGGGGCTTTGGACAAGGGTCTGTAGGGACATGACAACAGGAATGGCTTTAACCTGGCAAAGGGGAGACTGAGATGAGCTCTTAGGCAGAAGCTCTTCCCTGTGAGGGTGCTGAGGTGCTGGCACAGGGTGCGCAGAGGAGCTGTGGCTGCCCCATCCCTAGCAGTGTTCAAGGCCAGGTTGGACAGGGCATGGAGCAACCTGCTCTAGTGGAAGGTGTTGCCGCTCATGGCAGGGGCTTGGAACTGGATGAGCTTTGAGGTCTCTTCCACCCCAAACCATTCGGGTTCATCTCTGGTTGTGGGTGTCACACCATGTCAGGTGGGAGCTGGCTGAGCAGAGTGAGACCCTTCTTCTGCTTCATTTCAGGATGCTGGAGATGATGGGAGTTTCTTCTCGGGAGATCCCAGTGGAGTTCTGGGTGAGGCACGTCTGTGTGCTGGGGTGCAAGGCACAATGAGAGGAAACCCTTCTGAGCTGTGCTGGAAGGAAGGAAGGAAGGCAGGCAAAAGTGGGTTGTCTCCTAATAGCCCACTTGGTGCCACTCTTATTCCTTGGGAAGATTAATTCTGGGGGCTTAAGATTTGGAGGTGTGGAAAGCAGATAAGGGCTTATGCCAGCTCTTGGGTTCCTGTCCAGCTTGGTCCTCCAGTCTCCCCAGGGCTGCACGGGAAGGGTCCTGTTTCAGACTGGTGGTTGGGCTGCACCCCATCTCTGCAGACGAGAATCACAGTAACAGCTGAGAAACTTTCTGCATTTCTTACACACTTGGGAATAAAACCAGCTGAGAACAAGTTGCTGCGGCTCCTCTTTTGTAAGAGAGGCTGCAGAGCACCTGCTGGCATGGGTTACATTGGTTACATTGCTTTCCTAGGCCTTGCGTGGCCTCTTGTTCCATGGGACAGATGGGCTTTAGGTAGAAAAGGCTGTTTGCGCTTCCCCTGCCTGGGCTAAGCTGGGAGCTGTGTGCTGCCCCTTAAGGCCGAGCTGGAAAGGGGCTGTTCTCACCCACTGTGTGACCATCGCTGGTGCTTTGCTGGCTGGTGTGGATGTAGCAGCAGCTTCTCTGCCCCAGGATTGCCCAGCACTGCTGCTTCAGCCCTCAGGAGGTTTCTTCCCCACAGCACACTCAGGAACCTTTTTGGGCTTGTTGCCACAGGGCCAACAGCCCACTGTTGTTCAAAGGGAAGATCAGAGGCTGTGTTTTGTGGTGGGGCAGATAGAGGCAACAGGGTTCTACGCTGGGCACAGCATGGCACAGGTTTCCTCCTGTTTGCCTTTTGGGTATTTTCAGTCCAGTCACAGCCTCTGCTGGGATCTTCCCTTTCCTGTAATTCCTGCACTTGGCAGGAATGCTGCCCTGATGCCATGGGGAGGGTTGTGGCCTCTCTTGGTTACACCTTGGTGCGTGGGTAAGAAAGGCAGAACCGATACCTCTGCTCCCTGCCTCAGAGAGCGCTCCCGGAGGAGGCTTGTGGGGCTGGAGGTTTTTCAGTGGGGTTCTGGGGCTCTCAGGTATGCTCCTGCCATGGCTGCAGAGTCTGAGCCTCCTTGCCCTGGCTAAGGGTGCCTGACCCTCGGTATATCACCACTGGGGTCACTGGATGCTGGCTCAGCTTGCCCAGGGTGGGGAGCAAAGGCTTTGACCCTGCTTGGTGCCTCCCCGGAGGGATAGTGGGTCCCAGGAGGACAGCCGGGGGAAGAAAGCCCATCACTGGTGCGAGGCTGGTCCCTGTGTGCTTGGGCGAGCAGCAGAATGAAACCTCCCTTGCTGGGTGAGGATGGGGCTGGTGGCTTGTCTTCTCCTCAGGATGCACTAGAGGTCTCTTCCTGCCCAGGACACGGCTGTGGGGATGCGTGTAGGGAGCCCCAGCTCTGTCCTGGTGGGGTGAATTCCCACAGCCCAGGGACACCCCATGTGCCTCCAGTGCCAGCACAAAGGCTCTGGGGACAAAGTGTTGTTTGGGGTTTTTATCTTTAAATTGAACAGTTTTTTCTCTCTATCCAATGTCCTCACTGAGTAACTCTGGAGCTACCAGCCCTTCCCTCCCCAGCACTGCGCGTTGCTCAGCACAGCCCCAGGGTGATGCAGGAGGTGACTGGCAGTGATGTAACACCAGGGATTGCATCACCAGCGTGGGACACACAGCGTGGCACAAGCCAGCCCCACGGCACCAAGAGGCGGTGAAGGGTTCTGGGGTGCACAGTAGGGCCAGCAGCACTTTGGTGGCACTGACCCACTGGGCTGGTGGGTACAGTTCTGGAGATGGTGCCAAGTGGAGGCCACCCGATGTCCCTCCCCTGCCTCAGCACGTGGCCATGGGCTCCTGCACGTCTCCCAGGGGGGTTGTTTTTTAAGCTGGCTTTTGGGGACAGCGTTTTTGGTTCTTTCCCTCATCTTTCCCAAGCCTGGCGACTTTGGCAGGAGCCAGTTCATCCCAGACAAGCTCCAAAAGGGCTCAGGAAGGAGCCATCTGGGTTCCCCCTGCACCTGCTCCCGCAGCGTGACTTGTGGCCAAGGCTTTTCCATGCTGGCAACACGCAGCAGCCGATGAGTCACGGGCAGTTGCCTCCCCTGCCTGCGGCCGTGCCCGTTTTCACTTTCCTTCTTGCACCCAGAACTTCCCATGTACCGGAATTTCTTGTCTGAGGCATTCCAGTGGCTCTGCCGGGCTGTGTGCATTGAGGAGGGAGCTCCATCGATACCACTTTCCCAGCACAGCACTGCCTGCAGGTGCGGCTGGGAACCACCAGGGCTGGAGCGATGTCTGCGGCGGGTCCCCAGCACCCTGCAGACCCCACAGCGCACAGCCCGTGCTGGCTTTGGGGTCCCTGTGCAGTCATGGCAGGAGCTGACACAAGCACCTCTGCGGGAGCCGTGCCCAATACAGCCAGGCTTTGCTGGCGGGGCTGGGACTGGGATGTGCTGAAGCGTGGCACTGCTGTGTGAGGTGTTTGCCGGGGTGCCAATGCCCAGCATAGTGAGACCGCATCCCACCAGTGACAATCCCTCGCTGCTGCTCAGCTACAGCTCGGGGCAAGTGGAACACGGGCATCCAAGCAAGGTGCCCAGGAGACCTCGATGAGGCACTGGCACAGGGTGCCCAGAGAAGCTGTGCCTGCCCATCCCTAGCAGTGTTCAAGGCCAGGTTGGATGGGGATTAGCTGTAAGGTCCCTTCCAACCCAAACTGGTCTGTGATGATACGATTCTATGATCTTCAGCCTTTCATTGCAGCCAGCCTGAGTGCTGGTGCTGCGCTTGTGGCCGCAGTTTCACTGCTCAGCTTTCGCTTTTCCTTCGTTCCTCTGGATCTCCTTGTGCCTGCATGTAGACATGAGGTTTTGTTTACTTCTCCAACCAGAAATGTGCCCGAGAACTAAAAGCCACAGTGGTGGGAAAGAGAAGCCAAACTCGGTCCCACAGGGATGTGATGCTGCTCTGGGACTTGACGGGTGACCCGAGCGTCCCCAGCCCTGGCCTTGGCAGGGGCCTGTGGCAGTGGTTCGTGGTGAGTCTTGTGCATGCCAGGGCCATCTTCTAGCCCTGCTCTGGGTCCTGAGGGTGCAGATGAGGCCATCCCAGCACAGCAGGCACTGAACATCATCTTGGTGCTGGACATCACTCTCTGGGTGCTGTGGACCTTGCTCCAGCCCCACTGGTGGCTGCTGGAGATGCCAGAACACCCCGGCCTGGCCCATACCTTGATCTGGAGGAAGAAACGCCCCACAGGAACTGCCCTATGACCTGGCTGGCCTCCACCGTATGAGACCCTGAGCCACCATCACTCTCCTGCTGCTCCACTGAGACTGAAGAGTTCCAGGCAGGGCCTGGACCTGCTTCCTCCCCTTTCTGCCTGGGGCCATGTTTATTTTTATATCCATTGGGATTTTCTACTGAGGTGCCACCTATTAACAGCCCATAGAAGCTGTGGCTGCACCATCCCTGGCAGTGTTCAAGGCCAGGTTGGACACAGGGGCTTGGGGCAACCTGGTCTTGTGGAATGTGTCCCTGCCCCTGCAAAGGTTGAAACTGGGTGAGCTTTAAGGTTCCTTCCAGCCCAGACCAGTCTGGGATTCCATCCCAGCTGAGCTGTACCTCACCTCGGTGACGGAGGTGATGATAATTTTGCTGTTTGGGCTTTTATTTCATAGTTGTATTGATTGTGAACTCATTGCAGTGAATAAAGCTTATTCCTATAAACCTGTGCATTTCTGGTGGGAGGCAGAGGTTGAAGACAGTGCCATGGTCTTGCACACTGGAGGGCACTGAACCCTGGCTGGGGCTCAGGCTTTTAATTACTGCTATACCAGAAGAGGCTGGTGTGGGAGCCTGGTCCAGCAGCAATGTGTCTGTGACATGCTGTGGAAGGAAACCCTGATGGGAACGTCATGAAGCTCAGCAAGGAGAATTCAAAGTCCAGGCTGTGCTGGCGACTGCCCACATTGAAAGCAGCTCGACAGGAAACGCCCTGGAGGTCCTGGTGGGTGCCAGGTTGAACATGAGCCAAATGCGTGTCCTCGTAGCACAGAAGGTGGACGGTGTCCGGGGTTGCTTGAGGAGTGTTCCAAGCAGACCAAGGGAAGCGATCTTTCCCCTCGGCTTAGCCCTGGTGAGGCCACCCCTGGAGTGCTGGGTCCAGTCCTAGGCTCACCAGTGCAAGAGAGACGCGGACAGACTGGATAGAGTCCAGTAATGGACCACGAGGATGATGAAGGGTCTGGAGCATCTCTCCTGTGAAGAAAGGCTGAGGGAGCTGGGACTGTTCAGCCTGGGAAGAAAAGGTTCCGGGGCTCTTGGTGTTGCCTACTGACGGGAGAGCAGACAGTGGGCACAACCTGAGACACGTGGAAGTCCATGTGGACATGAGAAAACACTGTTTCTGTGAGGGTGGTGAGACACTGGCACAGGTTACCCAGAGAAGCTGTGGAGTCTCCAACAAAACCAGACACAGCCCTGGGCAGCCTGTGCTGGCTGACCCTACTTGAGGAACGGTTGAACTGGACAATGTCCAGAAGTCCCAGCCCACCTCCATGCCTCAGTACAGCACCTCTGTGCTGGTGTGCCCACCATAGCTGTACCTTCCCGTGGCCTTGTGTAAGGACTTTGCGCATTTGCTTGGACTCCTTGAGGTTGGCAGTTTGTTTCCAAATAGGAGCGTTAAAAATTGGGTCCTTCTGGAGCAGTGACCTCTACGGCCACCACGTGAAGCCCTGCAAAGTGTGCTTGTGCCTCTTGCTGCCTCACTGCAGGTTTGCTGTTTGGATACGGGCGTTGCGCTAATTTTGAATCTTTAACGCTTGATGAATGCATGAAATGAAAGCCCAGCAGTGACGGCTTCACATCGCAGGACGGTACCTCGAGGAAGGATGGACTTTGCTGAGTGGAGGCATCATTCCAGATCTCAGCAGAGAGATGTCCACACGTGAAAGCTGCATTTCCAGACTAAGCAGGGAGGAAGCCCCATCCAGCTCCAGCGCTGGCGGCGCTGGCAGCACCACTCATTTCCAGCAGCCTCCCTGCAGAGCTCTACATCCCACCTGGAAAACACTGTGGAAGTACTTCTGCTTTCACCTGTTTTCCTGCATTTTGTCATGAACCTGGTCTGTCTGCATAACCCAGAGGTGCCCGCAGGCTGCATTGTGCAGTGCCCGCTCTGGCTGTTGCTTCCATCCCCTCCCTGCCACAGCTGTTGTGCTGTGCTTCCCACGGGGAAACTGAGGCACGAAGTGCTGCTGCTGCTCAGGAGGCAGTGGGACCCTCCGAGCCCGCTGTGCCCATTGGGCTGTGAGCCTGGGGACTCCCATAGCTCCCAGCGCGTGCCAGGCTGGGTCACGGCCGCCTGCGCCTCTGCACCACTCGACGTGGCAGCAGCGTCCCCCCGTTCAGCTCCATGGAGGGTGCGCTGGAGGCAGCCCTAGCATCCCCCTGCCCTCCGGGCGCTGCCGCGCTGCCCTGTCGAGGCGGCAGTGGGAGGCGGGATTCCCTCGGCCGCCGCTTTCACTTTCCAGTTTCCAGCGCCGACAGGCTGTGGATTTTCCTGCCACCTGAATGCGCCGTCGGGGCAGCATAAAAAGCCGTGGAGATGAAGCAGAGAAGGGAGGTGAAGCAGCTCCCCAGCACCAGCCCCCAGCCCGACTGCCAGCATCTGAGTTCACTGCCTGCAGCAGTACCAACAGGGATCCAGCCCGGAGCGCTGCGCTGTGTCCTCTGTGCCTTCTGGCTCCACAAGCTCCTCGCCCCATCCATCATCACCTGCTCACTGTCAGGCTCTCGTCAGCACGATGCTGTGCCTCAGCTTCATCCTCCTGCTGGCGCTGGTGGTAGGGACCAGCCTCGGGGCTGCCATCCCCCAGGATGCCCTCAAGAGGAGCTGCAGCCTCTCCAAGTACCAGTTCCTCGTGCCCCATGAGCTGAAGGCTGTGCAGAAGATGAAGGAGCACTTTGTGAGTAGGGCTAGCAACAGGGGGCTGTGAGCTGGAGAGGGCAAGGCAGAGGGGATGCCAAATTCGAGACCCTCAGTGACAAGGTGGATGCTTTCTGCAGCAGTCTGGGCACAAGGAGGATGTTTCCCAAGGGAGTCCTGGGGACAAGAAGCTTGCTGACTCAAACTTCAACCTGGTTTCAACCCCCTCAAGGCTGACCAGATTTGCACAACGTCGCCAGCGGTGCAGATGACATTTTTTCAATGTCCCCCTTGGTTTGTGCCTGCAGGAGGACATCATGCTGCTGTCGGGCCACAAATGCAACACCAGGCTCTTCCATCGCAAGTGGAGCACGCTGGAGTTGTCGGTAAGAGCGTGGCAATGCTGTAAGAAGGGGGTACAGCCCCCTCCAGCCAGGACCTCCCCATCCCACCTCCATCCATCTGCACCATGGGCAGTCTTTGAGACCCAATCCTCCAGCACATTGCCATCCCTGGCAGTGCGGGTGCCTAACCAGGACACTGCTGCCCACAGGTGCCCGACCGAGTGATGCTGGTTGAAGCTGAGCTGGACCTGGCCATCGCCGTGCTGGGGCTCCCTGCTGTGCCCAGGCTCACGGAGCTGCGCCAGCAGCCCCTGGCCTTCCTCACCCAGGCTCGGGAGGACCTGCGAGGCTGTGTGAGTGTCCCTCCAAGTCCCCAAGCCCGTGCACCCCATGCACCCAGGTCACCTCTGGTCCTTACTCAGCTGCTCTATCGTAGGTGGCCATGGAGGCTCCTTCTTATCATCCCTCTGGGAAACTGCGGCACTGGCTGCAGAGGCTGGAGATGGCCAAGGAAACGGTAAGTCAGGGCAGGGGGCTCCGGGGTGTTAACCAGCTGCACGCTGCATGGGGCTGCTGCACCTCTCTATGGTGCAAACCTGACCCTTCTCACCACCACAGGAGACTCCCGGCTGCCTGGAGGCCTCAGCCATCCTTCACCTCTTCCAAGTGCTGAACGACCTGCGGTGTGCAGCCCTCCGGGAGCAATGCACTTAGTCCCTGCCGGTGGCATGGCACAGCATGGTACAGCACGGCGTGGCATGGAATGGTGCTCACCAGCCCCAAAGGATGTCTGGAGGACTGGGAAGAACGATCTTTACTGCATCACTGGACTGTAATTTCCTATTTAAGCATTTTTCTTATTTATGTGATGAGCTCAGGGAGCAATTCTTTTTCATAGTCTGTTAAATTATTGGGGTTTATTATAAATGACTTGGGAGGAGGTAAATGTATTTATTGGATATCTTTGTTTTGCTGGTTTTCAAAACACTGTTTTTTAAAGAAATCTATTTTTATCTGCTATTTATTACAGAGTACATTATATATATTTGCCTGCATAAGTTATTTCTTACATACTATTTAATATGCAGAATAAAACAAATTTTATAAACAGATGAGCTGCCATCATATCTTTTGAATACGCTTCACAGTAACTTCATTCCTTTGGAAAAGTGAGGTATGGGGGAGGAGGAAGGATATTGGGTGAACTTTGAGCATTTGCAAGTAAATCACAAACCTTTGGCACTCATGTTCACCTCCAGCTGCCTGGGGACACCCCAAATGCCCCTTGGGGTTGCCTCTGGGGACAGATGAATGCTGTGGGTGGCCCCGGGGACAGGAGCCCTCTGGCCACCCGTGTTGGGTGGTGCGAAAGAGCACATGAGGCCTGGAGGAACATGCAGCCTAATGCAATGCTCACGTCCTAGCATGGGCTGGGCAAGCTCCTGGTTTGACCACCCCAGGGCCACTCAGCCATTGTATCTTTTGAATATTCTTCACTGTAACTTCATCCATTTGGAAAAACGGCTTTCTAACGGCTGCCTCCAGCGCACCCTCCATGGAGCTGAACGGGGGGACGCTGCTGCCACGTCGAGTGGTGCAGAGGCGCAGGCGGCCGTGACCCAGCCTGGCACGCGCTGGGAGCTATGGGAGTCCCCAGGCTCACAGCCCAATGGGCACAGCGGGCTCGGAGGGTCCCACTGCCTCCTGAGCAGCAGCAGCACTTCGTGCCTCAGTTTCCCCGTGGGAAGCACAGCACAACAGCTGTGGCAGGGAGGGGATGGAAGCAACAGCCAGAGCGGGCACTGCACAATGCAGCCTGCGGGCACCTCTGGGTTATGCAGACAGACCAGGTTCATGACAAAATGCAGGAAAACAGGTGAAAGCAGAAGTACTTCCACAGTGTTTTCCAGGTGGGATGTAGAGCTCTGCAGGGAGGCTGCTGGAAATGAGTGGTGCTGCCAGCGCCGCCAGCGCTGGAGCTGGATGGGGCTTCCTCCCTGCTTAGTCTGGAAATGCAGCTTTCACGTGTGGACATCTCTCTGCTGAGATCTGGAATGATGCCTCCACTCAGCAAAGTCCATCCTTCCTCGAGGTACCGTCCTGCGATGTGAAGCCGTCACTGCTGGGCTTTCATTTCATGCATTCATCAAGCGTTAAAGATTCAAAATTAGCGCAACGCCCGTATCCAAAAAGCAAACCTGCAGTGAGGCAGCAAGAGGCACAAGCACACTTTGCAGGGCTTCACGTGGTGGCCGTAGAGGTCACTGCTCCAGAAGGACCCAATTTTTAACGCTCCTATTTGGAAACAAACTGCCAACCTCAAGGAGTCCAAGCAAATGCGCAAAGTCCTTACACAAGGCCACGGGAAGGTACAGCTATGGTGGGCACACCAGCACAGAGGTGCTGTACTGAGGCATGGAGGTGGGCTGGGACTTCTGGACATTGTCCAGTTCAACCGTTCCTCAAGCAGGGTCAGCCAGCACAGGCTGCCCAGGGCTGTGTCTGGTTTTGTTGGAGACTCCACAGCTTCTCTGGGTAACCTGTGCCAGTGTCTCACCACCCTCACAGAAACAGTGTTTTCTCATGTCCACATGGACTTCCACGTGTCTCAGGTTGTGCCCACTGTCTGCTCTCCCGTCAGTAGGCAACACCAAGAGCCCCGGAACCTTTTCTTCCCAGGCTGAACAGTCCCAGCTCCCTCAGCCTTTCTTCACAGGAGAGATGCTCCAGACCCTTCATCATCCTCGTGGTCCATTACTGGACTCTATCCAGTCTGTCCGCGTCTCTCTTGCACTGGTGAGCCTAGGACTGGACCCAGCACTCCAGGGGTGGCCTCACCAGGGCTAAGCCGAGGGGAAAGATCGCTTCCCTTGGTCTGCTTGGAACACTCCTCAAGCAACCCCGGACACCGTCCACCTTCTGTGCTACGAGGACACGCATTTGGCTCATGTTCAACCTGGCACCCACCAGGACCTCCAGGGCGTTTCCTGTCGAGCTGCTTTCAATGTGGGCAGTCGCCAGCACAGCCTGGACTTTGAATTCTCCTTGCTGAGCTTCATGACGTTCCCATCAGGGTTTCCTTCCACAGCATGTCACAGACACATTGCTGCTGGACCAGGCTCCCACACCAGCCTCTTCTGGTATAGCAGTAATTAAAAGCCTGAGCCCCAGCCAGGGTTCAGTGCCCTCCAGTGTGCAAGACCATGGCACTGTCTTCAACCTCTGCCTCCCACCAGAAATGCACAGGTTTATAGGAATAAGCTTTATTCACTGCAATGAGTTCACAATCAATACAACTATGAAATAAAAGCCCAAACAGCAAAATTATCATCACCTCCGTCACCGAGGTGAGGTACAGCTCAGCTGGGATGGAATCCCAGACTGGTTTGGGCTGGAAGGAACCTTAAAGCTCACCCAGTTTCAACCTTTGCAGGGGCAGGGACACATTCCACAAGACCAGGTTGCCCCAAGCCCCTGTGTCCAACCTGGCCTTGAACACTGCCAGGGATGGTGCAGCCACAGCTTCTATGGGCTGTTAATAGGTGGCACCTCAGTAGAAAATCCCAATGGATATAAAAATAAACATGGCCCCAGGCAGAAAGGGGAGGAAGCAGGTCCAGGCCCTGCCTGGAACTCTTCAGTCTCAGTGGAGCAGCAGGAGAGTGATGGTGGCTCAGGGTCTCATACGGTGGAGGCCAGCCAGGTCATAGGGCAGTTCCTGTGGGGCGTTTCTTCCTCCAGATCAAGGTATGGGCCAGGCCGGGGTGTTCTGGCATCTCCAGCAGCCACCAGTGGGGCTGGAGCAAGGTCCACAGCACCCAGAGAGTGATGTCCAGCACCAAGATGATGTTCAGTGCCTGCTGTGCTGGGATGGCCTCATCTGCACCCTCAGGACCCAGAGCAGGGCTAGAAGATGGCCCTGGCATGCACACAGACTCACCACGAACCACTGCCACAGGCCCCTGCCAAGGCCAGGGCTGGGGACGCTCGGGTCACCCGTCAAGTCCCAGAGCAGCATCACATCCCTGTGGGACCGAGTTTGGCTTCTCTTTCCCACCACTGTGGCTTTTAGTTCTCGGGCACATTTCTGGTTGGAGAAGTAAACAAAACCTCATGTCTACATGCAGGCACAAGGAGATCCAGAGGAACGAAGGAAAAGCGAAAGCTGAGCAGTGAAACTGCGGCCACAAGCGCAGCACCAGCACTCAGGCTGGCTGCAATGAAAGGCTGAAGATCATAGAATCGTATCATCACAGACCAGTTTGGGTTGGAAGGGACCTTACAGCTAATCCCCATCCAACCTGGCCTTGAACACTGCTAGGGATGGGCAGGCACAGCTTCTCTGGGCACCCTGTGCCAGTGCCTCATCGAGGTCTCCTGGGCACCTTGCTTGGATGCCCGTGTTCCACTTGCCCCGAGCTGTAGCTGAGCAGCAGCGAGGGATTGTCACTGGTGGGATGCGGTCTCACTATGCTGGGCATTGGCACCCCGGCAAACACCTCACACAGCAGTGCCACGCTTCAGCACATCCCAGTCCCAGCCCCGCCAGCAAAGCCTGGCTGTATTGGGCACGGCTCCCGCAGAGGTGCTTGTGTCAGCTCCTGCCATGACTGCACAGGGACCCCAAAGCCAGCACGGGCTGTGCGCTGTGGGGTCTGCAGGGTGCTGGGGACCCGCCGCAGACATCGCTCCAGCCCTGGTGGTTCCCAGCCGCACCTGCAGGCAGTGCTGTGCTGGGAAAGTGGTATCGATGGAGCTCCCTCCTCAATGCACACAGCCCGGCAGAGCCACTGGAATGCCTCAGACAAGAAATTCCGGTACATGGGAAGTTCTGGGTGCAAGAAGGAAAGTGAAAACGGGCACGGCCGCAGGCAGGGGAGGCAACTGCCCGTGACTCATCGGCTGCTGCGTGTTGCCAGCATGGAAAAGCCTTGGCCACAAGTCACGCTGCGGGAGCAGGTGCAGGGGGAACCCAGATGGCTCCTTCCTGAGCCCTTTTGGAGCTTGTCTGGGATGAACTGGCTCCTGCCAAAGTCGCCAGGCTTGGGAAAGATGAGGGAAAGAACCAAAAACGCTGTCCCCAAAAGCCAGCTTAAAAAACAACCCCCCTGGGAGACGTGCAGGAGCCCATGGCCACGTGCTGAGGCAGGGGAGGGACATCGGGTGGCCTCCACTTGGCACCATCTCCAGAACTGTACCCACCAGCCCAGTGGGTCAGTGCCACCAAAGTGCTGCTGGCCCTACTGTGCACCCCAGAACCCTTCACCGCCTCTTGGTGCCGTGGGGCTGGCTTGTGCCACGCTGTGTGTCCCACGCTGGTGATGCAATCCCTGGTGTTACATCACTGCCAGTCACCTCCTGCATCACCCTGGGGCTGTGCTGAGCAACGCGCAGTGCTGGGGAGGGAAGGGCTGGTAGCTCCAGAGTTACTCAGTGAGGACATTGGATAGAGAGAAAAAACTGTTCAATTTAAAGATAAAAACCCCAAACAACACTTTGTCCCCAGAGCCTTTGTGCTGGCACTGGAGGCACATGGGGTGTCCCTGGGCTGTGGGAATTCACCCCACCAGGACAGAGCTGGGGCTCCCTACACGCATCCCCACAGCCGTGTCCTGGGCAGGAAGAGACCTCTAGTGCATCCTGAGGAGAAGACAAGCCACCAGCCCCATCCTCACCCAGCAAGGGAGGTTTCATTCTGCTGCTCGCCCAAGCACACAGGGACCAGCCTCGCACCAGTGATGGGCTTTCTTCCCCCGGCTGTCCTCCTGGGACCCACTATCCCTCCGGGGAGGCACCAAGCAGGGTCAAAGCCTTTGCTCCCCACCCTGGGCAAGCTGAGCCAGCATCCAGTGACCCCAGTGGTGATATACCGAGGGTCAGGCACCCTTAGCCAGGGCAAGGAGGCTCAGACTCTGCAGCCATGGCAGGAGCATACCTGAGAGCCCCAGAACCCCACTGAAAAACCTCCAGCCCCACAAGCCTCCTCCGGGAGCGCTCTCTGAGGCAGGGAGCAGAGGTATCGGTTCTGCCTTTCTTACCCACGCACCAAGGTGTAACCAAGAGAGGCCACAACCCTCCCCATGGCATCAGGGCAGCATTCCTGCCAAGTGCAGGAATTACAGGAAAGGGAAGATCCCAGCAGAGGCTGTGACTGGACTGAAAATACCCAAAAGGCAAACAGGAGGAAACCTGTGCCATGCTGTGCCCAGCGTAGAACCCTGTTGCCTCTATCTGCCCCACCACAAAACACAGCCTCTGATCTTCCCTTTGAACAACAGTGGGCTGTTGGCCCTGTGGCAACAAGCCCAAAAAGGTTCCTGAGTGTGCTGTGGGGAAGAAACCTCCTGAGGGCTGAAGCAGCAGTGCTGGGCAATCCTGGGGCAGAGAAGCTGCTGCTACATCCACACCAGCCAGCAAAGCACCAGCGATGGTCACACAGTGGGTGAGAACAGCCCCTTTCCAGCTCGGCCTTAAGGGGCAGCACACAGCTCCCAGCTTAGCCCAGGCAGGGGAAGCGCAAACAGCCTTTTCTACCTAAAGCCCATCTGTCCCATGGAACAAGAGGCCACGCAAGGCCTAGGAAAGCAATGTAACCAATGTAACCCATGCCAGCAGGTGCTCTGCAGCCTCTCTTACAAAAGAGGAGCCGCAGCAACTTGTTCTCAGCTGGTTTTATTCCCAAGTGTGTAAGAAATGCAGAAAGTTTCTCAGCTGTTACTGTGATTCTCGTCTGCAGAGATGGGGTGCAGCCCAACCACCAGTCTGAAACAGGACCCTTCCCGTGCAGCCCTGGGGAGACTGGAGGACCAAGCTGGACAGGAACCCAAGAGCTGGCATAAGCCCTTATCTGCTTTCCACACCTCCAAATCTTAAGCCCCCAGAATTAATCTTCCCAAGGAATAAGAGTGGCACCAAGTGGGCTATTAGGAGACAACCCACTTTTGCCTGCCTTCCTTCCTTCCTTCCAGCACAGCTCAGAAGGGTTTCCTCTCATTGTGCCTTGCACCCCAGCACACAGACGTGCCTCACCCAGAACTCCACTGGGATCTCCCGAGAAGAAACTCCCATCATCTCCAGCATCCTGAAATGAAGCAGAAGAAGGGTCTCACTCTGCTCAGCCAGCTCCCACCTGACATGGTGTGACACCCACAACCAGAGATGAACCCGAATGGTTTGGGGTGGAAGAGACCTCAAAGCTCATCCAGTTCTCACTCCCTGCCGTGGGCGTTGTGTGATGTAAGCGTGATGGCCACACTGGGGCAGAGTAGCTCTGGGTATGTCCCATGCAAAGGAAGTTCACTGCAAGTTAAGGGTGGGGTGACTGTGTTCCTTTGCCAGCCATGGGTGATGGAGCTGCAAGTGCCACAACTGGCCAGCATTAGCCTAACACCCCTGCCAGCTTTTTGTAGCTCAGGATGATCCCATCAGCTTCTCCTGGAGGGTGCTGTCTGAGCCAGCAGTGCTTCAGCTTCCCCCTGGGTAGATGAGGGAAGCTTTCTGCTAGGCAGCCCTGGCTTGTAGCAGCCTTGCACTTACTAGGATGTTTGCTTGTATATGCAAATTAATACTAGCCCAACTTGGTTTTGAATAGGGAAGAGTTGTGTTTTTTTCCAAAGGGAAAACCCTTTGGGATTTAAAATCCTGGAATCCTGCAGGATGCAAACAGGGTAAGGTCCCTTGGGATTTGGCACATGTCTGCCTAAGGTAAGGCAATAACAAGCTAGTTTTTTCTGTTGAGGCTTTTGTGCCACTTTCAACATCACCTAAATTATGCTGGTGCTGTGGTGAGGGATGTGGCTAAGCTGTGCTGCTGAGATCTGTTTTGGTTTCTTTTTCCAAGAGCTGTTTATGCAATGGAGCTTTCTTTTGGAAGACTTGTTCTTATTTCCCATATATACACACTTTCATGCTATCAAATAAGCAGGGAAAATCATCTACCGAATTACAGAGAAAGCAGTGGAGTTTGGAAGTTTTTCAGCTGAACGTTCTTAAGGCTGGTCCTGAGTGGCAGAGCCTCTGCAGCTATGCAGGGAGTGCTGTCTTACATGTTGGAGGTGATGTTTCTGCAGACAAATCAAGTAAGCCAACAGCTGAGCTTTATTGATGGATCATGTTATACATTCCTGCTTCAAACCCTCTGACCAGAATCCGGGTTGATCATGTGTAAGGAATCAGTGTGCTCTCACCTCTCAGTGGGAACGTGTTTTGGGGATGCCTGGCACTCTGAAGAACAGGAAAACAAGTTGCTGCTGGTGTTATGGGAATGTACTGTTTTCTAATGCACCAGATACTTTTGATGTTGTAATTTCTGCTCCCATCTGGTACTGTCCGTGATTCAAAATAATAATTCCTGTCTATCAGTAATCATACAGGGAAAAATTTTGTTATGTTCCCATGTTACCACCTGGGGAGTGTTCAGTGAGATCTGACTGCTTTTAGTTTGCTTTGACAAAAAAGTTTATTTGAGGAATAAACTTCATTTTGAACCACAGGTGATTTGAGCTGCATGTGTAGGAGTAGCTGATGGGTTACTCATTTTCATGCAAAAAAACAGCACTCTGGACTACAGGGACAAGCCAAAAGATACTGCTGAAGGCTCCCTGGAGTCCGTACTGCTGCCTCAGTCAGCAATGATGTGCTTCCCCTGCACATCAGATGTCTCAGTTTAGCTGTCACCTCTGTAGCTGCAGTTGAACCATTCCTTCTGGAGAACTTTGCCCTGCAACCCACGTCCCCTGTCTCTCCCTCTGCACTGATGCTCCCACAGATGTGCTTGCAGTTGAGGCTGGGGTGGCTTTTCTGTCCCAGGGTATTCTTAATTTTCTTTTTGATTAAAGAAATCTTATTTCTATGTTCTCCTCAGAAAGGAAGACTTACTGCCCCAAGACAACAATTCTGTGTGCACAAACAACTGTCTCCAACTGCTTCAGATAAGTTTTGGCCCCATACTGATAGACTTGATAGATCAATGTAATAGCCTTTGAGAGGGGGAAAAAATGGAGATTTACAAAACAGAAGGCTGCAATTTGTGCCAAACCTGGCAGAAATGGGAGAAGGTATACTGGGAGAAATGCAGTAACTGAAATAACTTTGGTGCAGGCATCTAAAGGATCAGGTTTTATCAAACAGCCCCTTGCATCTGCTAAAGTATGACCAATTTGTCAAAGTAGTAAGGAATTCCAGCTGGTTTGTGGGAAAGCCCTGAGGGAAGGCACTGGCCTTCACAGGCCCACGGTAAAAGTCTCATCCCTAAATGCTGGAATGAAAAAGGGTGAAGGAGAAAAGTTCAGGTATGCTTCATAAGTATTTCTCCAAGTCACTCCCATGGTCTCTTGCCTGGTAGGATGTGTCTGGGTTGGGTACCATAACTGTGCTTTATTGAGGCTGCTTCAAGTGCTATTTCCACAAAGAATCATTTTACTTAGCAAAACAGCTCCCCAGTCATAGAATGGTTTGCAGTAATGGTTTTGCTTAGAAAGAACCTTAAGATCACCCAGTTCCAACCCCCCTGCCATAGGAAGGGACACTTCATCCTAGACCATGCCACCCAAGACTCTGTCCAACCTGGCCTTGAACCCTGCCAGGGATGGAGCATTTACTACTTCTTTGGGCACCCTCTGCCAGTGCCTCACCACCCTCACAGCAAAGAACTTCCTTACATCTAGACTGAACTTCCCCTGATAAAGTTTGGCCCATTACCCCTTGTCCTCTCACTACAGTCCCTAATGAAGAGTCCCTCTCCCTAAGAGGCCCCCTTCAGATACTGGCAGCTGCTCTGAGGTCTCTACGCAGCCTTCTCTTATCCGGGCTGGAGAGCCCCAACTCTCTCAGCCTGTCTTCATACAGGAGGTGCTCCAGCCCCTGATCATCATCGTGGCCTCCTCTGGACTTGGTCCAACAGCTCCATGTCCTTCTTAAACTGAGGACACCAGAACTGCATACAATACCCCAAGTGGGGTGTCATGAGAGCAGAGCAGAGAGCCAGGATCACCTCCTTCAACCTGCTGGTCATATTTCTTTGCATCAGACCAGAGGAGCTCTCAGCCCCTGTTCTGTCCGCTGCTCCTTACATTTCTAAAGGCTGCTTCTCTCCCTAAAAGCTGATGAGCTGGGGGCTTCCCAGATCCCTGTCTGTTGTACTGTGTTGGGGTTTGAATGTGTCCAGAGTGGAGACTCCACAACACCCCTGGGCAGCCTGTTCCAGTGCTCTGCCACCCTTGATGTCAAGAAGTTCTTATTTGTGTTGAGGTGAAACTTCTTGTGTTTTAGTTTATGGCCATTGCTCCTCATCCTATCACTGGGCACCACTGAAAAGAGTCTGGCCTTGGTTACTGTCATCTCAACACTGCAGCATCAGTCACCTGTTTGGACCATCCTAACTGAATGATAGCTGTAGGCTATGTGTCATGCCATGTCGGCACATGGATATGAGCCAGTAGAATGTTTATCAGAGAACATATTAAGGGATGGACTAAAAACTGTAAGGTCTGCTTCACAGAGGAGCAGGCGCCCAGGCTCTGGCACTGTTAGGAGCAGGGATGCCTTGCAAAAATCAACACCCTCTCATGGTCCTGTCCTGGCTCCTCCATAGTTTAACCCCAACTCCAAACTCCAGGTTGTCACTGGGGACTGTGACCACCATGGACATGAAGTCACACAGGCAGACCATGCTTCAGGAGATGGAAGGAGAAGATTACTCTGTCCAAGAAAAAGAACTTAAGATTAGGACTGGTCTAAGCAAGAAACCCAAACCTTAAGAAGACCAAAATCATTGTGGGGCTCTTGCTTTATTTTTTTATCTAGACCTGCAGGGAAAAAAAAAAATGGCTTTCTAATCTGATTTTGAACCCTGCTCTGGTGTTTTGTTCTCTGGTTTTAGCACTGCCCAGGGAAGCAGCAGCTAAATTTTAGGTCAATGCAGTCCCTGAGCGGTGTCAGCAGTTGAACACGTACACTGATTTTAATCGGAGGGTTGTGTGACTGCTTGTTATAAAGCATATATCAAATCTAAGCCGCTTGGTAGTAATCATGAGCTGCAGCCCATGAGGCTGTTTGCCCTCCTCTTGGAATGTTTCTCCTTCAGTGCTCTGCTTACAAACTGTCCACAGTGATGAAGTTATCGACTAACAGAAAGCCAGCTGTTACTGCAGGAACTCTTGAGATCCCTTTTCAATATGACTTTAATAAAGCAGTGTGTAGAAAAACGCTCTGATGTTGCCATCACAACCACAATGAAATTACAGTGACCTGCTCTTCTTCCAAATGGCTTGCAGCAGATGTGAGTTGAAGTGTTCAGGAGGAAAAGTGTTACATGTTGCAACAATCTCATGTGCCTCACATCAGTGATACTCACTTTTTCTTGGCTACATGCATATGAACTAACAGCTCTAATACTGCACATGCCATTGTCATAATTACTGTCACACAGCATCCTCTTCCTTCTGATACTCCAAAGCCATTTTCAGGTCTGCTGTGGCAGGTCAGTCACAACTCTAATGATTTCAGTCTAAAAGCAGAATGCTTTTGTTTAAGAGAGGGAGGGGGGAAAGCCAACACAGGTTAAACCCGAACAAGCGAGCAAGGTGGTGGAAAGCAAAGACTATTAGTAAGCAGATTATCTGCCACATGAGAGATGCGTCCTCCTTGTTCACTGGCTTCTTTCACTGTTAGAACACAAGTTGTGCAATACTGTGTTACTTTTATCTTTGTAGTCAAAACCAGACCCCTCATCTATAGAGTCCTTCAAACCAGATATATCATAAAATCCCAGACTGGTTTGGGTTGGAAGGGACCTTAAAGTTCATTCAGTTCCAGCTCCCTGCCACAGGCAGTGACACCTTCCCCTAGAGTAGGCTGCTGCCAAGCACTGTCCAACCTGGCCCTGAACACTGCCAGAGATGGACCATTCACAGCTTCCTTGGGCAGCTTGTAAGAAAACTAGCCTAAATCTGACCCTGTCTTAAGGCCTGAAGCCATGTGGCTTTCTCCATTAAAGTCTGTATTTTTCTATTTTCTCTAGGCAAAATGTGTGATCCCAGTTGTCCTGTCTTGCTGAGCACTTGAGAACTAGCATCTCTTCTGAGATTGCAGACTCAGGGACCAAAACACGAGCAGCAGAGACTTCTACTTTATTTTTCAATGGATGGGATGTGTCTGAATATAGAGTTAGCATTTTTAAAGTAAGGGCATAGAAAAGTTGTGTTTAGAGAACCCATGAGGGAGTTTGGATAATGGCTGTTTCTCTTTGCTCCTGACAATATGAGAACTTTCACAATTGCTTATAAAAGCAGGAGCTCATACTTTAACAAAAAAGCAGACTTCCTTTGCTTAATTCCCCAGCAGACATGTTAAATAAAAGCTTGAGAGAAAGACCAATAAGGACAGAAGAAGACATGCATATTCTTTAAATGGTGGTACAGTATAAATGAAAGATGTTTGTTTCATCTTCTCTCTAGCTTTAGCAACAGTGACAGTGGGGTAATGAGAAATGGTTCGGTAATTGCCTGAAATCCAACACAGAAGAAACCTTGCATTTGTTTGCAGGAGGAGGTGATGTCTGTAACTGCTTGCATTCTTGCTGTGGGAAACATGAAAGACTTTCCAGGTCACAGACACAATGATCAAAAAATGAAATATTCTATCACATGTGCATCAATTGAGATGAGATTACAAAATTACGTTAGGAACTACTCTTGCCAGTGGTTACTTCCTCAAGTGCTGAATCTTTGAGACTCTTGCCTCTTCAGCAGCACCTTTGGAAATATCTTGGTTTGAGGCCTTAAACATGCCTGACTCGGGTATCCACCAGGAAAGTTTTCACTGGAAAAGTCTGAATTATCCCCAGATCAGCTGGTACTTCTGAAAACCAAGGTTCTCTGTAAGCAAACAGTATTGCTCAAGATTCTGGTCTCTTCACTCCCTGGGGTGACTCAGAGTTCAGCTTCAGGAGTAGCTTATACTATGCTCTTTGAGCCTAAGTGAGAAAAGGAGGTGAGAGAATGAGAAAAACCTCTTGTCAAACACAACATGAAAGAATGAATAAATATGAGTTGAGAAACTGTGGGAGTGGGAAGCGTGTGCACTCCCCATGTATCCCTTATGATACATATTTTGTGTATATACAACACATTCACTTAGTTTTTCCCAGACTAGATGTTATGTGGGTAGAAAGGGAACACAGTAAAAATAGGAGACTGTTGCTTCCAGTAAACAGCACTGTCTCTCTGTCTAGACTTGCAACAACGCTGTCTGAGGAAAAAGAGTAACTGGGGCATGGGTTCAGATGAATCTGATTTGCAAAGACTTTTCTTCATGCTGTCATAAACTGAAATTGTCAAGTAGTCGCAGGTCACCAAACATCGGGTGCTGAATTTTTCCCATCACTAATAAGAGGAACTGGCTGAGGGTGCAAGGAGACTGAACACTGTTACAGCCTGTACTGGACTGTATTGGCTCGGCTTTAATTAGTCTTTAGAAGAGGCAGCAGTTTGTTGACAGCACCTTTATAAATTGTCTCATAAAAATGTTTTACTAATCCCAGCACAGGTCACAGTGGCCAGATATTAACTGAGCTGCTGTGCTGCAGAAAAAGGAAGGCCAGCTGGTGATACTTGAAGACAAAATAGAAGCAGATTTCTTGAGTTTTCTGAAGAGCAGCTTAGCTGTTAAGATAGGGCATTTTGAGCCTAACTAATAATAATGCTGTAGTGAGTCTGCCTTGCTTATTGAATTCTTGACATTCCTAATGGGCAAGTGACCTTTGGGAGAGAAAAAGTATCAGCAAAAGTGGAATGTTCATCAGTATCTTGAATATTCAAGCTTGTATTCCCAGAATGATGCCAGCAAACAAGCTGGGAAATCCGAGTGCTGAGGCTGACTTTGAAACCTTTGTCTGCTTCAGAATGTCCCAGCAGGCTTTACGATGGGCTCACGAAATTGTGTCGTAGGGTTCATAGTCCGCTGCAGAGTGTGAAATGGCTTTGGCTTATTGCTCTCCAAGGTACAGCTTATCTTCAGGACATCTTCTTGGCTCTGAGCTGTATGGGAATCTGGAAACAGAATCACACAGAGGCTTTTCTAAGACACTTAGCATCTTGAGTTCCTCACAAACACAGTCTCCAACAGCCCGGCAAAGGAGAAGGGACCCTCTGCCATGGCACAGCTGGGGAGGAGGCAGGCAGTGAGGTCTGAACAGGTGCGGCCTCTGTGTGAGGTGCCCTGTCAGGGTCCTGTCTGTCTCCTGCATCTCTACAGCCAGCCGATGGACTCATTTTGAATCAACATGCACTTGGATTAGCCTGTAATCATACCTCCCTCCCTTGGGTTCAGTGTTTTGGATAATTTTTGAGATTTCCCCCTTGAAGTTGGTGATTTTTAGACACCCAGCTGGTGTGTCCGTGTGGCATAGCCACAGAAGACAGTAAAAGGAGGGATGCCACGTTCACTCTTTCCAGCCATCATCGGCACTCCTGAGAGCAGGTTTTTCTAAACACTTACTTTATTTCTTCATCTCCCAGTTACATTTTTTTCCCAGCTGAAAACCAAAGCATGAGCAATATGCAGTGGAGAGGCTGTTGCTGAACTGTGGAACAGGGAAATACTTTACGGCCAATTCAGCTGGGTGCTCCTCTTTCCCATTAAGCTTGTGAAAGGGTTAGAACAATTTAAGGCCTCTGAGTGATGGTTCTGCACTGGTTTAACTAGATTGGACTAAGCTAGATTCCAATTTTATTTTTGGTGATTGTGAAGTGTATCATTCCAGTGAATGTTTAGGACACAGAGAGTATTTCAATAGCTGTTTGCCAAACTTTCCTTGTGTCTGGTCTCTAGCTTTGCTTCATCAAACCGTCTAATGCTGCTCTAATAGCTTTTATTTTGGTCCCCTTATTTATGGAAAGCTACCAAACAAAGAATTTGGGAAGTTTATGCACATATTTAAGTTTTACAGATCAAAGGGCTGATCTAACTTAATTGTGGGTGTTTTTGAATTTTCAACTGGTCACATTAGTTATGATGTCAAATAATTTACTCTTGATCGTTGAATGCACTCTTATGATCAGGTTTTTTTACACTGATTTAATCTGACTATTGCTTCCACTAAGCTGCTGCTGGGATGTAGAGTAACTGAACTAATTTAAGCAAGCAGTAATGCAAAGGCTACAGCCAGCGTAGTGTGTATTCTCCCCTGAGGAAATCACCCTGACAGCGGCTGGTCTTTTTTTCCCTATCACTTCCCCCTGGTGGCTCGGTGTGATTTATGTTCTACTTGAACCAAATCACGTTTCCACAGACCCACAACGGGACGGTAGGAGGTGACACTGGTGCTGGGGGAATGCCGGGCTGTCGCTGGGGCCGATGTCAGCGGCTGGTTTCCCTCACGCCCCGCTGACCCAAAACGGCGCCGCCTCACCTGCCGCGAACACCCCCCACATCCCTCCTCCACCAACTCTCGCGAGATCCCGGCAGGCGCGCCCCCGACGCCATCTCAAGTCTCGCGATGAAGAGACAGTTGAAGGGTGCGCGCCTCGCGGCGGTCGCGTCTGCGGCGCTGCCCACTTCCGGTGCCGCCGCTGAGGGAGGAGCGGAGGGAGGAGCTGCGCCGCCGTCGCCCGCTGCCCCGGGCCAGCCCCGGGGATGGTGTTGACCGCGGGAGCCGGGCCCTGACGCCGCGCTCAGGTAAGAGCGCGCCGCCCTCCTTTCTGCCTGGGTCAGGGGCTGTCTCCCTTAGCTCAGGCCCGGTCTGTTTGCCCTCGCCTCAGGCCTGGCTACTTCCCTTCCCCACCCAGTGCCTCCACATCTCTCGGGGTGGCCCCGACCTGCCAGGCCGCGGAGCCCCGGGACCTGTTCCCTGGCCCAGCTGGGGCGTGTCTTCACTGCAGCAGTCCCCCTGTCCCCCGTGGCGGCGCAGGGAACGGGCACTGGCGGTGCGGGACAGGGCAGGCCGCCGCTTTCTTCGCTCCCGAGGGAGCTAGAGAAATCCCGGGGCTCTCTTGCCCTTCCTTATTTAAATAAGCACAGTACCCCTTTATCACCGGTCTCCCCGGTGTCGTGCACTGGTGTAAAGCCTTATTCTCCCTTTGCGGTTGGCAGGTTTTGAGCGCTTCCTTGCTGTGCTCTATCGATAAAATTTGGGGTATAGCTGGGGCGAATTATCTCTTTCCCACACTGGTCACACTTCTCGCTGGTTTCCTAGTTTCTAGGATAAGCAGTGAGAAAACACATCTGTAAATGTTTTTAGGAACTTAGTTACCATTGAATTTGATTTCATTTGGATTTGGCACTTAAAAAGGTGGGATTTTTTTTCGGGGTGGTGGTGGCCGATCTTACCTTCATTTTACAGGGTTTTTTTTTTTCTGTTTTGTGGTGGTTTTGGTTTTATTTGAGGTTTTTTTTTTTTGTCTTTTACGACCCTATGTCACTATTTGCAGACTCTCATACTTTTCCCTCCTTTTTTATATATAGATATATTTTTTTTAACTTGCTATTGTCTTTCTCTTAGAAAAGAGAAAGAAAGAAGAGAAAAAAAAGCAAAAAAACTTTTGTCTGCTTATTCTTTTTTTCTCTAGTGTAGTGGGAGGAAAAAACCTACTAGGTATTTCTTTTCTTGAAGCTAACCGCACATACCTCTCAACTTAAGAGAACTTGTCCTTGTTGCAAATCTTACTAGAAGTTCATACTTGGGTACTATTGTGAAATATGTTTTCCTTTGTATAAACCTTGTATCACTTACTACATTCTTCTCAACATCCAAGTGTCATGGTGGTTGTTTCATTTCTTGTTTGTACCCCTTCATGAGTGTTTTGGTGTTGGCTTGATGTTTGGTATAAACCTGGTAGCTCTCTCACAACCTTGGGAAAGCAGTAGGGCTGTCCTGTACAGATGCAGCGAGTAGATTGGCAGCCTAGAGGATTTATCTCCTGTTTTTTCTAGGGCAAGAGAAAACAAATCGACAAGTGAAGTAAATGCTGTTGCAATGGACCTGTTAAACTTCACTTCAGGGCTTGCTTTCATTCTTGCTTGCGAGAATGAAAGACATATCAAGACATACAGAACTGAAGCTGGCAAAGATAAATTTGTGTCATGTCTTGCCATTTCACAGTGTGCTTGTCTTCATCTCAGTGGTTTACTGGACTTCATTATTTGCCTTACAATTATCTTGGCTGATTCTCCATTTTATACTGTGAGAGCTGATGTTACCTGAGCATCCGTTTCTTGGTAACTGCTACATACCTGTCTCGTCCTCTGTGCAGACCAGTTCACATAAAGACTATATGCTGGCTTTCTACATGGTTTTTTTCTTCCTTTATTTTGTTGAATTAATTCATGTGACTAAAGGATAAGTATTTCTCCTACCATTTTCGTGGTGGTGGTGCCTAAAGACTAGGGACCTGGTCAGCATTATGTTGGTTTTGGCTGAACTGTTAAGAATGAGTTGCCCTCAACTAGGAGTAGTGTCAACGTGTTTTAAGCCATGACAGACTGAATGTTTTGGTTTTATGGTTTTGGCATGCAGTCTGCCTTTTATTGTAATTTATTAGTGCAGTTATCTTCTCCAGTGGAGGACTGGCACAGCAAAAATATCTTCATTTCAGTTACTAGATCTCTGTATGTAACTTTCTCTACTGTTCCTTTGCCCTGTGAAGAGTTACTGTTGTGCAGCTGCATAGCTAATTGCACTCTTTGAAGTATAAAAATTTCCTTTCTTGTGTCCTGGTAGCTAACTCAAAGCTCACTTCCTAGGGTTAAAGAGTTGTTCCATTAAACCCTCCCCTCCCCTTTCTCGAATGTCTGCCAAAAAATAGCTCTGAATATTGTCCTGTGAAGTGTGGCTGAGAATGGTTGCAGCAGGTTGTGTGGCAGAGGCATTTTCACAGCAGTTTTCGAAGGACCAGTGTCAAGCAGTGGTGTAATTTGGGAGATGGTGCAGTGAAACTAGATTGTAAACGATGATGAAAGTCTGACCTTTCTCCAGCAAAGCTGAACTTCCTTTTGGCCTAGTGTACTATAACCCTCTGTGTTCACATCTGAAACAAGCTTTCATTCTTCAAGTACTTTAGGCTTTGTCATTAATTGCAGTCATGTTAACTGTATATATCATATTCTTTGTTTGTGAAGCATATGACAATAGCTGTTGAATAAGGAGCAAACTGTAACCTGGTTTTGTATTCTCCCCTTTTCTTCCTCATGCTTTAGTTTTGTCATTGACTTTGTTCTGGTGTTTGTGTTCTAGATTGAAGACAGCAGTAATGCTAACTCTGGCAAGCAAGTTGAAGCGGGATGATGGTGTCAGAGGACCCCGTGCATCCAATCCAGCTTCTGATTCAACTCGGAGGGTGTCTGTTCGGGATAAATTACTTGTTAAAGGTGAAAGGAACTCGTATTTAAATACTGGGGGATTTACAGTTTGCAGGTGTGCACCAGCGAGCAATACTAAATTACATTAATGGCTGGACTTGATCTTAAAGGTCTTTTCCAACCTAGTTGATTCTGTGATTTCCAGAAGTATTTTTAAAATTGCGTGTGAGTTACCTCAGGATTTATACTGTAGGTTATTATATTGTCATAAATCACATCTCCAACAGCTCTTTTCCTCTAGGACACTTATTTTCTTTGACTGTTGTAAAACATATAAAGCTTCCTCCTTACTGCACTCATTGGGAACTGTGTCATCAATTAAAACATTACAATAAAAAATTGTCACGAAAGTGTCACTGAGTATATAGGAGAATATCAGATTTTACTTGCTAGAAAGTTATTTTTTTGAGCAAACCATAGCTGTGTGTGACAGAAAAGAAACTCCTAAAAGTAACATCAACATTCCTGTGGTCTTTAATGATACAGATCAGAGGCAGTAAACTTCAAAAAACTTAAAAAATGAATGCAAGAAGATTTTTCATGGGCCTGGGGTCACTGGAGGTTGCTTATGAAGTAGTGTAATACACTCATTTTTGTAGTGTCATATGGTCTGTTTTAAGAAGGCTTCTGTAGGCTGTTGCTGGCTTGCTACTGGTGGGGGGAAAACCACAGGCTTTTACTTTGTGGCAGTTCTGGGTGAATGAGGTAGTTTGTGAGACGGTTATTAAACTATTTTACAGTAAAATTGTGGACAGCTCTCTTCATTTTTTCTGTAGCATAGATAAGCTTGTGTTTACAAATCCATAGGTGCTGACGCTTTGCAGTTACTATGGGCTTACACTCGTATATACTCCCTTTGGTAATAGCTGAGTTTTAAAGCTTGAGCTATGAAGCCTGATCTAGTGTCAATATGTTGTTTAGGTTGATGTTTCTGCTGAAAATGATCAATAGCAAATATGCTAGTGTTTATGTGTAAGCTGTTACTATGAGGATTCATGCCAGTCAAAGGGAGCTCATATTTCCTGATTTTATTTCAGAATGGCTTGAGATGGACACTGGTATATTTGCATGAATAATATTGCCTAATTCTAATATTGCATATGGCTGTTTGAATTAGGGTCGATTCTGCTATGTAACTGTATGCTGGAACAAGGTTTCAGTGCAACTGCTGCTGCCTTAGTGCCCTGGGAAGTCTCAAGTAGACTGCAGGAAAATGATATTCATAATTTTGTTCCTTTGCACTGTTTAAGGACAGAGTTTTAAAACACTTTAAACCCTGATGTTATAATTCTCATGATGAGTTTGCTTTAGGCTTGCAGTTTGGAAATCCTTCTTTAACTCCAGTTGTGAGGGAAAAGGTATCAGGTGGGAGGAATAAGCTTTTTAACCAGGCTAAGCTACAAAGCCAGATTACTAAATATATATGTCTGATATTTTCAGTAACCTGCATATGTAGTCTTGAGAGGAAAGTAGCAGTATAATATAAATACACTTATACTACAATGCCTTTAACAGGGCGAGTTGTCATAAGAAACTTTACTGTACCCTTACAGCAATCATTTTTCAGTTATATGACTAAAACTTTACCTAAGTCTGCAGGGAAAGGAATGTAGCTATAGAAAATTAGTATTGACATTGTATTTGCTATGGCTGCCATTAGCAAACCAATGCAGACTGAGTATTGAATGAGTTGAGTCCCAGACTGACAAGTGTTAAAAGCAGGTCACTGCTGGCATCCTTCTGACAAGTGTGAGTACTAGATCATGATGTGCTTGTGTGTGAAAGTTGTATCATGTGGCTCTCCGAAGAAAGTTGTAGGAGGAGCTGTCAGTCTGGTTAGAATGGTTTCTGGACTGAAATGTGAACTGACAGTAGCAGTAGGTCACTTCTGTATAACTACACTGAAAGTGGGAGGAAAATCTAGCAGCTAGTGTGGAAGATTTGTTGGGGATATTCTCTTTTAAGCTACTCTTCAAACTAAATGTAGACCATTCAGTTACAAAAGTTTCTAGAACTTGCTTCTTCTCTTTAAGATAGCTCAGCTGCAGCAGCATCTACAAGATTAAGAGCCTGAGTGAAGGTGGGAATTCTGATGTTGATAGTGTTTTTAAGTCGCATATGGATCTGCAGGAATGAGTTTGATAGGGGGTGAAGAGCTGCCTGCATATAGAAATGACACTATGGCATCTGCACCAACTCCAGGGTCTTTTACTGCTTGATTATATAGAACTGTAATACACTGGTGTACACTCAACTTCAGGTTGTTGTATTAGATTTGAAACAAAGCTGGTGGGAGCCTGTAAGAGAAGTTGTCACTGATGCTTGTTTAGGTGGGAGATATCAAACAGGTGAGAGTTGCAGAGTGGGTGAAAGGCTCAATCACATCAGTCTGCTGGCAGCTGTGAATTAAAACATCAATCTGATCTACAAGAGGAGGAGGAGATGAGAAAAGGCCCAGCATGTTCTTTACTTGTTTGCCCTATCAACTGTGCTAAGCAATCCTGTAAATCTGACCTAGCCCTGAGAGATGGCTATAGTGTATGAACCAAGGTGAGGTAGCTGCTTGCCTGCCCCAGTGGTGGTGATGTGCTGGAGAGATGCTCTCCTGTTACTGATCCATGGTAAATTGGTGATAGTCTAATAAATTCTGCAGGCAGACATCTAGTTTTAATAGAGGTATCGTCCAGATACAGACAGTGTCTGGTTTTTATCTGGAGGTAAATTAAAGACGGCCTTGTTTGTGTTGATAAGAGAGTCCAGTTCAGGAAGGATCTTTCTGAAGGATGTGTTATTACACTGATAACCCTGCAGTCCTCAAATGTATTGTGTACAGTGACCAGTAAAAGAGATCAATGCTATTTGGATTACGGGATAGGCGACCATGACCCCAGCCACTGATAAGTGTAGACAGTGCTTACAGGCTTGTAAAAATTTGTCACAGACCAACTACATATGTATGTTAACTGATATTGCCTTAAAGTAGGAAATATAAGTGATAATTCAGGAATGATGTCAGCTATTTGCACTATATGGGTGAGAAGAAAATTCACAAAAATATTTTAAATGCTTTTAGTAAAACTGGGAGGACATGAGCTATTAGCAGCGTGTTGTCATGCCCTGTCCTTGGGTTTAGTGATGGGTGCAAGTTAGACCTTTTTTTTTTTTACCCAACTTTGTAAAAGAGCTACTTTAAAAACACTGGTGCCCTTTGTTGTTTTTTCTAAGCTGTTTCTTTGTTTACTTAAATATCCAGTATTGTTACATATTTAAATATCAGTCATGGCTCAGGGCATTGTTTTGCTGGGTTATTTCATGGATGTATTATCAAAGGAGGAATCTCTGCCACTAAAATTTTATGTAGGGAAGTAATTCTGAGACAGCCGGATATTCTTTTCCAGCTGTTCTTCCTCTGGAGCATCAAAGTCATGGCTGCTAAGCAGGATTTTGTAGCAGCCTGTCCCCTGCTGAATAGCTCAGCAGCTGATGGAGCACATGTGGGAGGTTAGAAGGTGTATCTAGAGTGAGGAGCATGGCGGTGGTTCTGACCTGAAACCCTGAGAAGTTGCAGGAAAACATCACTGCTTTGAAGTCACTGAGAGCATGAGTGTCTGAAGGTGTGTGGGGGGTGAGGATTAGTAATTCCAGCTGGCAGCCCTTAGAGAGAGGCTTTCTGGCCAGGAGAGAGACGCCAAGCAGTGACTAACGTGTTTCACCATAAATCACATGGAGAAAATGCAAACAACTGGAGAAGGCAGAAAGTAATTACTGATGTGAGGAGGAGGGGAAATGGTTCTTGAAGGGCGTCTGCTGCCTCTCTGGCCATGAAAGAGGCTCTAATAAAGCGTAAGTTTGTTAAAAGTTGTGACATACTCTTGCATCTGTATTTTCACTAGATTTTCAGTATAAGCTCAATTGGAGAGTAAGATCCTAATTCTGTAGGCCCAGTATACAAGTTAAAATAGAGAAAACGGTACACTTGTTTTAGCAGCTTTCAATTTGTTCTGTGGTACAGAGTTTATTTTTGATGTTAAATTCATCTCTAAGAGGGAAATTCATTACATTAGAAAGAGGGGCTGCAAGATGCTGTAAGCCATGCAGTGCTGAACTTGACAGGCACATCCTTTCTGAATGTTTGAAAAGGGCTGAGGACAAGTCCAAATCATATTAAAGACTAATACTGTATAATGAATTTGACTGCTAAATTGAATTAAAGGTAGAGAATATTCCAGGATGCTAGTAGCAGCAATGTATATGATTATTGATCACAAAAGTTGTCCTTTGAATTTATTTACAGGAGTGTGTGTTCCTATTTTTTTAAGTGCACCTAATCACTTTTATATTACTGGTTTGATTGTGAACAGCTTGAAATAAAAATGAATTAGCATGGTTTATTCCTCAGTTGTCTTCAACATTTGTGGCTTTCACAACTAGATCCAGGTAACTGTAAATGTTTCAAGTGTGCATTTTTATAAGCCTGAAAGAACAGAAGTGGGAAACGGATTATAAAAGTGAGGTGTACGTGCACTGTAAGTAAAAATCAGAAGAATCCATATATTTGCTTTCTTCAGTCCTTCAAGTACCGGAATATCCCTCCTCACAATAACAGGTGAGGAAAACTGAGAGGGGAGAAAATACTTTTGAAAGTTAAAAAAGAAACCTTCATCAGGGACTGCAGCAACAAGACAAGGGGTAATGGGTTAATACTAAAATGGGAAGTGCAGGTTAGATATAAGGAAGAAGCTCTTCCCTGTGGTGAGGCGCTGGCACAGGGTGCTCGGAGAAGCTGTGGCTGCTCCATCCCTGGCAGTGTTCAGGGCCAGGTTGGGTGGGGCTTGGAGCAACCTGGTCTAGTGGAAGGTCTCACTGCCCATGGCTGGGGGTTGGAACTAAGTGATCTTAAGGTCCTTTCTAACCCGCACCAGTCTGTGATTCTATGGGTCATGCTCTGTATCTTATAAAAAGTTCATGCATGCAGACAGCAGCAGCATTTCTGAAACAGCTTTGAGTTGAAGCTCATTTGAAAATTTACTACTGGAGACTTTTCCTAGAACATGACTGACAAAGGGAGGCCAGATTCAGTGCATTGCTTCACTTCTGATGCCTCTGATTTTCAGCATACATGAAGTATTGCAGAGTTAAGAGATTTCCAACCACAGTGGCTTTTTCTGTTTTTTTTTTGATGTCAGGATAATGCATTTTGTATAGAAACTGAAGCATGGGATTTGATAGTGTCTTGTTTCAAGCAAACATTTGGAAGTGGAAGGAAAATACACATCTCTTACTCTAAACTGGCAGCATTGTTTGGCTTAGTTGGCTTCTAATACTGTTCTGTACAGTTGAGGAGCTAAATAGTGAAAGTTATATAGGTGGATGGATAAGATTAGGAGGCAGACAGCATTATACTGCTGGAATTAATACTTTTGTCAGAGTGTTAAGGTATTTCTCTTCATCTCTAAGCAGTATTAACAATGTGCATTAAAGAAGGACTAAACAGAAGAAGGGGCTTTTTGGACAAAACCAGAGAGAAGTAAGTATTTGCTGTGGATAAGAACGTTCATTCCAGTTGAGGAAATAATGCTTTCACTTTGTGTACTTCAAAACAAAACCCAGTGGGAAGCATACAGCCTGACTCTTTGTGGCAGTGCTAGTAAACAATGTGGCAATGACTTGTTGAGATGGGGTGGGGAAGAGGAAGGAGCAGAATAACATGAATACAGTCTGCATGGTACTGAATATAACATCCATGTGGGTCTCATAAACCATATGCCTGTACCCATGTCAGGAGCGTGTGTTCCTGTTTCTATCCTGAGAATTGTCATGAGTAGTTATTGTGAAATCATTTATAAATAGCCTTGATTGCTTGTATTAAGTTTAGCTCTCCCCTGGTTTATAAAGTTCCTGAACTGCTTCTGAGACATAATCAGTTTGCATTCAGCTCTTCCAAAAGTCTGTTTAAATTAAACCCTTTTTTAATGGTTTAAAATAGAATTTGGAGCTGTTCAAGCAAGTGCATACTGGGTCAAGAGCAGGACTACAGATACACATGCCACTTGAGTGTGCTCCTCCACCAGATCACACAAGGTCTGAGGAACACCAGACTGGCTGGTCAGGGGCTGGTCTGGTTTTGAGATGCCTGTACCTATCTTAGTTTTTATCCTGCAAAAGCTCTGACATGTGTCTACACTTCAGGGCTTTCAGACCTACCCAGGATGGCTCATCAGAGGAGGTGCAGGGCTGTGCAGTACTGCTGGGTTTTCTGCTTCCTGGCGATAGCCCTCTTGATTGTGAGAGGAAGTGAGATGCCCACTAAGTGGGTGGTGATGAGTGCCATTTTCCCATGGAAGTTCTGGAGTGCTCTTGCGCAATATTTCCTGAGACGTGGGTTAAATCTACTGGTTTGTCTTGTCATCTTAAGGAACGGTGTGGTGCCTGGCTGTGAATTGAGGCACAGGTACTGATTAGCCATAAAACATGAAACACAGATTGGATTTTCTTTACTGTTCAGCTGTAGTTAGTTTTTTGAAAGAGGATGTCAAATTGAGGTGAAGTTTGTTCTTTAATTTACTGAGGCTTTTGGGGCTGTCAGAAGTTCAGTGTGTTGGAGCTCTGGTTGCTGTTTCTACATTTTGCTTATTTAAAAACCTGTTAAACCCTGCCAGTAAATTGGCAGACAGCACAAGGGGCAATTTTTTACAGAGAATATTCTTGTTAGTGGTATTGCTTTATGTAGAAAATACATAACTTAAAACATCAGAATCTTAATGGAGCTTGAATGATCTAGTCAAAAATCGTAGAATGATAGAATGGTTTGGGTTAGAAGGGATCTAAAGGCTCCCTCAGTTCCAACTGGAGCCAACAGGTTGCTCCAAGCCCTGTCCAGCCTGGCCTTGAACACTGCAAGGGATGGGGCAGCCACAGTTTCTCTGGGCACCCTATTACCCTATGCCAGTGGCAAAGCAAATTACAAAAATAATTTCAGTATCAAGACTGTCACTACCAAAGAGTCACAGAATTTGGAAAACTTGAACATTATAGCTTTGGTCCATTAAATGTGTCTAGTCATTGTTAATCAATGTTTATGTGGCACACTTAGTAGTAACATGTTTCCTTACTTGATGTTATTTTAAAAGTTTAGATTATTGAAGGTCTTTGACTGCTGGCTTTTTTTTTTTGTTAGATTTTTATCAGGTTGTTTTGTTTTTAATTTGTGTTTTGTTGTGGAGTTGATTAGAAACCTTAATTTTGGGGAACTTGCCTTTGTTCACAAAGCTTTGGTGTGTATTAGTTATGATAGCCTCCCACCCTCCCCGTGTCTGCACACCGTCAAAGAGCAAGCACACTGTTCCATCCTCATGGGTGTGGGTGAGCACCATCATTTTCATGTTTTTGCAGGAAAACCCACTCATGATGAAACAAAGGGAAACACAGACATGTGAATGCACTGCAGGAAATCTTCACACTTCAAATGATCTATGGGGATCAGTTAACTCTCTGACCCTTGCAGGAGGCAGAAGTGAGGCCCCAGCTCAGCCCTTTCATTGCTGGGTTTGACCATGTGCTGTCCATTGGTGTCCCTCTTTGCCCTGCTGCCCTTTTCCCAGGATTGAAACAAAGGGTGGGCAGGATTTATTAAAGCCAAACAACAGAAGAACAGAAACCAGTAAGGAAAATGGCCAACTCCTTAAATAAGAGCCAGCTCCTAAACTCTGCCATCTACTGAGGATTAATAGTGGCTCCCACTATGAAAGGCTGATGAGTTTAAAGGGAAAGGAGTGGGGGAATACTCCTACAGTGCATTTGTATAGCTGCAGCCTCCAGTAGTTGGTTAATGCCATGTCTTTAGTTTTACTTTTTGGTTATGAATCCCACCCCCCTTGATTATAGCTGAAATTAAATTTTTGGTATCTTTAAAAGGCAGTTCTCTTTCAAAACTCAGCAGAAGCATGTCACCAGTGTTGGGGGGGATTTTAGAGTGCAATTGTGAACTTCTTAGGTGTGTGTGAAACAGTGCTTCCAGTTTGGTGGGGTTTTCTCTCAGTATAGTAGGCTGCAGATGTAGGACTACAGGGCTGTCCCAAGCAAGTGGGAGGTGGGAGTCAAATACGCATCATGCTCATTGCAGAGCCCAGCCAGGTTTGATAAGCATGGATGCAAGGAAGGTTCTGGGGAATTAGGGAGTTCTTAGTTGTGATGAGTTTGGGTTCTGCGCCAAGAAATAGCTCCCTATATCTTAAACTGAATTACAGTTTTCTTTAGATTTGTGTTTTTCAGAGTTGGCGTTGAACTCTTAAACATTGTTGGTAGCCCAAATAAATGGGCTGTGTCTATGCAGACCAGAAAGCAAAGTTAGGAATCAAGTGGTGATGGTGGAAAAAACCCTACAGGAAATGCAAAAAATATATATTATTTAAATTTAAGTTTCCTGGAACTTCAGAAGTAAAGGCAGAAGGGCTGTCTTGATGCATCTCATTTATATTTCTGTGAAATAAAAGTAATTTAAAGTAAGACTTCAGTAAAATACACATACAGGGAGAAAGCAGTGAGTCTTCCAGAGAAGATAGCATGGTAGAGAAAGTGAATGTGCCTCCCTTCCTAGGAGCTGTGCAGCTGACTCTGGTTACTTTTTCTTTTATGAATACCTTCTAAGTTTTATGCATGGGAAATATAATAAAATTTAATTGGACTGCGTATCTATAACAAACTGTGCTCCCAGATGAAATATCCAACAGACACTGGAGCAAAAAAGAAAAATCATAACACTCCTGAGTTTGACAGTGCAGACGTTTGAGGGGAGTACAGTGGATGCACTGACCAGTGCATTTTACCCTTCCAGGTGCTTGAAGTGAAGGTTTGTCTTGCTCTGTTTTTGGTGCTCTTGATGCTGATTTCTGCACACAGGACCACATCTGACAGTGCCCTTGAATTAGGGTTTCAGTAGCTGTTTTCAGGTGTGCAGTATGTGCTATCATGCTTGGAGGCTTCCCTACAAAAGCAGTGCATGACCTGAGGCAATCTAGCTGATGATGGAAGAGCTTTAACAGTTGGATACTGCAGATGGTGCTGATGCTCGCAGGCTGTGAACCTCCTGTGCTTGTTTTCGTCATTGGACTGGCACCTTGATTCTTGAGGTTTTTCTGCTTTTGTGTTTTGCAGGCTGTGGAATTCTGGCCTTCCAGATTTTAGTGCCATATATATACAATTTTGGGGGTTTGGATAATGCCACCTTTTGAAATGCCAGTGCTCTGGGTATTAGAAGGCCTGGCACTTCAGTCTTGGCAGAGCTGAAACTCCTAATCACAGTAGGATACATTTGACTGTAGGGCAGATGAGAGTTTTTAGTAATGAATTGTGGTGCTTAAAAGAGAAATTTCAAGGCAAACTTCCATTCCAGCTTAATTATATTTTTAAGTAAAATTTGATTTACAGAGTGGTTTAAATGAGATTTGACTATTTGGACTTCAGGAATGGAGTTTTGCTTGCATAAATAACAGTTGATTTTTTCCTCTTTCAACAGAGGTTGCAGAACTTGAAGCTAATCTACCTTGTAAGTATAACATTTAATGGCATGCTTTTTAAGGGGAAAAGGACTATAGAGCTGAATGTTTTGACTGAAGTATGAATGCTAATGGGATGCGCGGATTGACTCCACAACTCGTTAAAGTTGTAAAGTGGGTATGCTTTTTATTCAGCGCTGAGACGCATGGGGATAATTCCTCAAAGTCATGCATGCCTCAGTGTTGTTTCCCTCTACATTTATTCTCTAAAGTTATATATATTCATAAGGTTGCACAATACGCCTATACATATTCATGTCCTATCCCCGCTTCGTATTATAATGACTTAGAAGGTCCTTTGTGCCTGCGCAGTACCCCCTCTGGTCATGGGCTTCATCTGGTCAAGATGAAGTAAATGAGTCTTCCTCCTGTGGGTAGGAGTCTTCAAGATGAAGTAAATGAGTCTTCCTTTTCTTGAATTTTCCACCTTTTAGTTTTCACATATGGCCTTAGGGTTTGGTCGGTGTCCCAGCCATAAACCATCTGCTTCTCCCCCTTCAGGTGTCTGCTTTTCCTTATCAATAGCTGCTTATCAATAGAATCAGGCCTCTGCTTTTCCTTGTCAATAGAACCAGGTGTCTGCTTTTCCTTATCAATAGTTAGTGTCTTTGTTCTGCTTAGTAGGCATGATAGGTACAGAAAATACTTTTGTTTAAGCAAGCGAATTCCTCAAACCCCCTTGTACAACCCCCCTGTACATTGGTTAACCTTGTATCAAATGGAAGGAAAGCTATGCAAAACTGCCACTCATTTTCTGTGTTGCTCCCTTTTAAGGGATTGTAGTGAGTAAAATTAGTGTACTTTGGAAGCAGTATTGAGTATTTGGCTCCAGAATTTGATTGCTGGTGGAGTGGGAGCTTCCCTCTTGTAAACCACCCAAAAGGTACCTGGAACTGAAGAGTGCATTTATAACCTCACTCCTGTTCTTCCTCCATTCTGTCTTTTTCAAAACAGGAGATCTGGTTCAGAAAATAACCAGTTTCTCAGGAAACACATGAAATCAACCTAGTGCTTTTTCCCATGCGATCTGTAACCTCATGTGTGGGTTAGTAGTGAAAATACTCATGAAAAGTAGTTTTGTTTTGTTTTTTTTAAAAAGTGATCCTTATTCCTTTAGAAAAAATAAAAGGCAAAATTATGTGATTTTAGCCCTGCATGTTACTTGTAATGGATGTTATGCTGCTAAAAGATGAAAATATTAGTAGCCAGTTTAAAGTAGTCATTTAAGAGCACAAGGTAAATGGCTTGTTGCTTCTAGAGCTGAGGACGGGTAATTAAAAATCAAGTGCTTTCTGTTCCTTTGCTTTAGAAAGCCTAGTTCTGTAATGGGAGCAAAACACAAAGCCCTTTTATAAAGAGGAGTAAAGTTCCTACTGCTCTGTGTTTGTTTCTAAGGCTGGGTGTTGACAGTGAAGCTGAGTTGCTGCTGAGCTCTTTCTTTTCAAGTGTTGACCAGAACAGCATCATTCTGCCGTGAGTTCTTAGAATACAGGCGAGCACAACAAATTTTTGCTTAAGCAGGTTCAGTTACATTCAGAGCTCATTGCTTGCTTTACAGAACTTCCTGTGGTGCACGTTCCTGTTTCAGAGTAACTAAGACGGTTTTAGCTGCAGGGAAAGAGGCAGGAACTGCTTGCAACAGACTGAGAATGTATGTGCAGGCTATTACTGTGCTGTGCATTCACACCATCTTGTCCATGTGTTTATCTTGCAAGAAAACCAGTGAACATTCTCTGCAATTATGCTTGCAGGTAGCTTGTAATGTTTAGAGTCTTTCCCCAGTTAGGGGGAGCTTTGACCATGTGTTTTTCTCTCTGGGTGTTGAGAGAAAAATTCTCAATACTGTTTCTGATGAGCATCTTCTACTTGCTAATGATTCCAAATCCAGGTCAATATTCAGATCTTAAAAATCAGGCTTTTCAGTGTACAGACTGCCTGATGGGAGGAGTTACAAAGGCAAAAAATACACAATAGAAGCGGTAAGAAGGGATGTCAGGAAGAGGCGTTATTTTAACTCTATGTTCTTCTTTCTTGAAGGCAATTACAGAGATTTCACAGAATAATAAACTTTTTTTTTTCTGTAGACTCTCTTTAGGATAACAAACACCTGAGAAACACATATCAGGGTTTGTAGTTACTACAATGTGAATGCATTACTACGGTTTGTGTATAGTTCTGGTTATTTTTTCAGGCAGATAGGGTCTTTATCTCTGATACTATTTGGCTCCTTGATTACAGAAAAAGAACAGCCAGCCTGATATGTTAAGAAGCTAACGGCTGCATAATATGAATAATAGTGTATCCATGGATATTTACACCTAGTGCCAGATTGACAGCTTGCCTCTGCCATGGTGAAGAAAAGCCAGTTTTGTGCATGGGAAGGCAACTTGGTTTCTGTCGTGAAATGCTAACAAAGAGCTTTTATGCTGTGAACTTGCATCTGTTGAACTGAAAACACTGACTAGTTTTATCAGGTTGCTGGTTTTTTTTTTCCACACTTGTTATTCATTGTCACTGTTCTCTTTAAATACATCTAGTCTGAGAATAAAATGTGTTTGGTTTGTAATGGTGCTCTATATGTTAATGAATGTAATTGGTTATACAGAAGAAACTTGTTCAGTTTGACAGCTGAGCTGGCTTTTGGATGAGGCTTTCAGTAAAGGTTGTATCTCATACCCTACAGGTATAAATAATCCTTTGTGAGAATCAGGCTGTGGAGGCATGACCTCTTGCAGGCTGCAGCGTGTGATCAAATGTTAAGATACACACATTAACATTAAAGAACTTGTAAGAAAGAGGTGCTCGTATTCTGTATATTGTCATCTTAACATGCAGCTATGATCTATGCAGAAAACCAAAACTTTTGGCATTTTAAGCTATTTGAGACACCATGGATTACTGAAAAGAAACAAGTTTCTTCCTCAGCTCAAAGTGAAGTTCCATTACTGCAGGTGACCTGTAACAGTATAGGGAGGAGGTGCTTAGAGACAAAGTGTAAGAGGAAATCACTTGACTGGAAGGTAGGGATTAATCAGGGAGTGAATTTGGAGAATATGAAAGATGATATACTTGCTTTCCCAACAGTGGAAAACCAATTTTCTGATGTAAATTATACTTTTGCTTCACAGGTACATGTAAAGTGAATTTTCCTGACCCAAACAAGCTTCATTACTTTCAGCTAACTGTAACCCCAGGTAATTTTTTTAAACGTTACTTTTGGTTTTGAGTGTGCTCGTGTTAAGGAAACATTATTCCAAGAGTTTGCTCAAGAATCCAGTAAACTTTCTAGTCAAAGACTGGCTGTAATACAGTGGTTATATAGAGGCAGTGGAGAAACTGGGCTGGATTTTGGGTAGTAGATGCCAATAAAAAGGCCATCAAAACTGAGCAGGTTTAGGAAATAATCAGGTCTTGTTTGTTCACTTTGAATTGTTTTTTTTTTTCCTCTTGGTTGATTTCAGACCACCTTGCTTTATTTGCACCACATCTAGATAAATTGCCGTACTACAACCCTGTTACAAATTTATTCTTTTCTTACTGGTTGCTTGACTCTGAAGAGGTAAAGAGATAGATGACAGATATAGCGCTGCTGGAAAACTTCACATCTATGCATGTCTGATGATGCTTAACAAGTAGGAGCCTCTTAGTCTTTGAATACTGAAATATGTGGAAATATCTTTTATTATTAATGCAACTTAAGCACACTGTGAAGCTTCAGGCATGCTGTTCAGTAAAAATGTTTTCAGAATTTACTATTTCCACATAAGCTTCTGAAATGGCTCACATAGCTGTCCATTTTAGGATAGAAAGTTGTGCTTGTGTTTTATGGATGAATTTCATGGAAGATCATTTAAACTTCGTTTTCACTTATTTTTACTGTGTTTTGCCTTTGGGACTCTGCAAATACTTAAATAAGAACATGGACACGTACAGTACACTGAATTGAGTTAGATGTGTCGGGATCAATATGTCTCTGCCAACTGATTCTTGTAGAGGCACATTTTCAACAGAATTCCAATACAGTATGGCAGTCATCCTGGTGTTTTACCTATAGAAACAAGATTTACCCTTCAAAGGGTAATATGTTTCTCATAATCCAGTATCTTGAAGTCAAATGAGCACTAGATGTCACTATTGCTGCTTGTTATCCAAAATCCACTAGGACTTCCTCAGCAGTGGAGATCGTGGGTGGTCTTTGTTATCATGTCCATTCATGCGACTCCTTTTTGTGATGGGAAAATGAGTAAGACTGCCCTAGTCACTGTAAATAAAGAATAAATGCAGGTGTTGTTACACGACTTTTAACATCTCATTCTGTGTAGGAGATGTGTTCATGCTTGCTTGGTGTTAGTCTTGTCCCAGTTTATGTGATGCTGCTTTATTATGTTTTGCAGAGGAGTCGACTTTACAAGATCATCACTGTGTGAGTTAGGGATGTGAAGCAATGATAGCTTCTTCATACTAATTCTATAATATCTAAATACATAGGTATTTATGTTCTGTTAACTGCTGTGCAGGAAGATGTTGCAGTCAGAAGACAGTAGTTGAATGCAGAGCATGGGTTTTGTGCTAGCTTCCTTGCTGAAATGATCTTGGGAATGATATGATCTTAATTAACATTTTGTTGCTCTAAATATAGCTGCACAGCTGAAGTCTCTGCAGTTGCAGTCTGACCCAAGTAAACATCTATTTTCAGCTGTGCATAATTCAGGTACAGAATCTGGGGATCAGATACAGCTTAGCACAGCTCTCCAAAGGCAAAATGGAACACATACCAAGAAAATCTTTGCAGCTTTCTGATTGCCTTCCTTATTGACGTTTTTCTGTAGAGTATGCTAAATCTTAGTTTTCTTTGGGATAGCAGAGGCAGGTGGGTGGTCATCACAGATTTTTTTCTGTCTCAAATGGCCCAAAAATCTTTGCTTGAGCCAACTATTTTTGTAGCGTCTAAACAATTTTGCATGAATCTTGACAGCCCAGAGGAAGATTCTGCTTTCCTCTTGCTTATAAATCTGTCTTGCATTGAGAAACTGAGTTCCTTCTAGAAATCCTGCTCATACATCTGCCTCTTCATGGAGCACTTTGCAAATACCTCTGCAGCTCACGGATCAAGAGCTGTGCTCAGCACAGCTGCGGGTGCCAGGGAATACCTAATGCTGCCTTGCAGTTCCCGTTTAGGACCTATGCAGTACATGTGTATAAGCCAGGGCTGGTAGTCTGCTCAGGAAGGAGGCTCTTGCTGGCTCCCTTAAGGTTCTCAGTTTGCTTATCTGTAGTTACAGAAGTTGCATCCTTATATGATAAATTTGGTAGAACAGTGTTAATTCTTTTCATATCTAATGTTTAAATTCTCATATATTCTGATTAATATGAGAGCTTGAATTCTGTAACCACATTTTTATAAGGAATCTTACACCAAGCCAGTTCTGGAAGAAGCTGGCTGTCAGGGTTCCATGAAGGTACTGACTGAACATGTTTTTTAACACTAGAAATGCCATTTGTGGTCAGTGTTCTAACCTTATGTTATTGACAAAGCCTATGCTCGATGCTTTGTTTAATGCAGTCTGGGCTTGAAAGGACAGAGAAAGCAGCTTCTTTAAATTCTCACAAAAAGACTAATTTGAGTAAGAAAATAAACTTTATCACCAAAGCAAAATTACTTCAGCTCCCTTGGTCTGCACTTCTCATAATAACCTTTCTTAGTAAGTATTTAATGTCACAAAATTATCCTGGTGACAGTGAGTTTTTAAATTAACTGTGTTTGCAGAAAATCTTGCCAAGGGCGACTGCTGATTTTGTGTAATTAAAGAAATTGGAATTCCTTTATGTTATAGCTTTCTGCAGTGCACCCTGAGTGGATTTATCTTAGAAAATGGGTAAGACTTAGATTTTACTGCTACAGTAGACAAACTGTGTTAGTGAGGCAGATACTGCTGCCTTTCTCTGCTGTCTGAAGCTGCTTCTTTTGTCATCTGAAACAATTGCTCTTTTAAAAAAATGCTTTAGACAGGCACTTGCCTCTGTTCTTGTTTTTGCACCAGTACCACTTGGATCAAAACCTAGGAAAATAAGGAGGTGCTTATAATGCAGGCAGAGTCCTGCCTGCTGCACTGATATTTGGAGCACAAAATTGGAATCTGAGACTAAAACATGGTAATGACCTGGAAAAAAAAAAATGAAGAAGGTGAGTTTTAGGTAGCTTACACATGAAGAAAACTATAGGAATATGTGTAACTAATACAGTATTACTGCAGTTTCCAGACAGTTGGAATAGTCTGGTTTTAGTGTGGTTATTTTAGAGCCCAGTTCTTCAGGGAATTAATGAAGAGCCTGTTCTCTGTTTTGTGTGCTGTGAAATGACAAATCTCAGTGAGCATGGCTGAGCATTTCAACACTGCAAATTCAAGGAGTTACTATCAAAAGCATATCCTTTGCGGCCTGTCCTAATTATCTTGCATTTTCTTTTAAAGTGATAAAATAATTTGATTTAGTATTTTCACAGCAGTTTTAGCCATCAAAACACCTTATGAATACAAACAGATTATAGTCAAGTTGTTGATAATGAAACTTCAAACTGAAGTGGGAGAGATGCTGGCTGTTAATGCAGCTTGAAGACATAAATTTAAGTGGTAGGAGGAAAACTGGAGCTCACATTTTTGCAAAAGTCTCATCACTGGCCGACTTCTTAAGTTATGTGCTAAAGCTATTTTATTTGACAGTTTTATGTTTGAATTGTAGTACTTTCCTCATCATTAACTCTGCCAGAATTTGAGTTCTTCCCACCCCTGTTCCATGCCTAAAAACTTGAGGGTCTTTATCCTAGTCTGTATGGATGCTGTGGGACACAGGGAAGGAAACTACCACGTGGAAGAGCCTGTTGACTTCCTTGAGATGCTGTAAGATGACTTGATTCTGAAGGCTTATCTTGTTAATGCATTGCAAGATTTCTGGCTGGGTACTGAGGTTCTCCAGAGATATGAATGTTTAATATACCTTTGGGAGATGGGTAATGAGTAGCATGCTTTATTGTTGCTTTAGTGAAAACCTTACAAACATACAGGCAGAATTGTAAAGGAGGGAGGAGAGATGCTTTACGCTTCTACTTTGGCAAATACATCCTTGCTTATTTTGTAACAGAACCAGTAGCATACTCAGTGTATTTCTTTGTTAGTGCTAGTATAGACTGATGCCAAGGGAAACCTGAAATATAAAATGAGTTGTAATGCAAGACAGCATTTAGTATTGAGTTGACTTTGAGGGAGACTTCATCCCGAAAATATGTGGAAATGACCTGCAGTGCGAGGCACAATGTATGAAGTGCTCCAAGTCTTCCAGAGATTTCTCAGCCTTACATATAACACAGGAAGATGAACAAGACGAAACTGAGTTAATACATGAGGTATCTCTTACAGCCTATGGAGGTGTTAATATGTGGTTACAAAGTGCTTGAGCTAATATAAAACATGGTTTTGTTAAGGAAAAGGGGTGTTGTTTCACCACCTGGTCCTGCTGCTGCTTTTCTGCTGATAATTTAACCCTCTGCATGCCATTTCATCTCCATAATCCTGCAGGAAACTGCACTCTTTTTGTGGTTATGGTTTTACACATTGAGAGAGGCTCAGCTGGTCTTGTACCCTCCAGCTGAACTTGCCTTTTCTGATATCATCCTGCACATGGACACTGGGAATTTCTTCCATAGCTGGGTAGAAGTGGAGCTATCCTGAGCTAGGTCTGCATGATGGGGAAGAGCAGAGAAAATGAAGACCAATTATTCAGCTTTTTTCCTCAACCCATGCATCTCTTGAGCAATGCCAGAGTGATATTTGTCTGTGCTTGAAGTCAAGGACCTACCTTAATGTTCCTGCATGCTGCCAAGGCTGTGGGCGTCATGCTTTTGGCGTGCAGAGAGGTGGAACGTGGCTCTAGTCTTGCTGCTTGACTGGCAGGAATGTTACGGTCTTTTGGCATTCTCTTCTCCCTGGGAACCATTCTCAAATGTTTCTTTAGGACAATTGTATTACAGTGAGGATTCGTTAAATCTGAGGCCTTTCTTTTACATAGGGCGCATCCATCAACAGGCACCTATTTCACGTGAGCAGGGGTAGAATATGAGTTGTTGCCACACGCTTTTAAGTCCACAAAATCCACAAAGTCTGCACACTTTAAGTCCACAAAAAGGAAGCAGTGAAAATAAGCCAAAGAAAGTGATTTCTCGCTGCCTGATTTCCTGAGCAACCTTAAGTGCTGGCATTTCTCCTTTACCTTTCTATACCTGCAGCAGGCTTCTCCCTATGCAAACATACGTGGGTATTTCATGTGATTGCTGGAGAAGGGCTTGTGAGCCCATGGAAGGCTTTGGGGTACATGGCTTGCACTGTAATAAGCACTTAATTCCTCTATGGTGTGGCTTGTTTTAGTCCTGTCACAGAGTCCTGACTGGAGATGATTCCAACTGTGTTTTTTACACAGGATGACATCATACTTGGAAATAGTGAGGATTCCTGACACTTTGTTGGAAAGCTATTCCAGTGTGCTAGATGGTGCATAAAGTGCAGTTAGCTGTGACCCAGGAGGTAATGTGGTAGTGTCTCAGCTGTTTGAACTCCTGGGAAATAATGGACCATTTTTCTTATCATTCCTTTCTGGAACAGTGAGTGTCCTGCTTCAAGTATTGTGCCCATTTGACAGGGAGCAGTTTCATCAAAGGGGTATTTGTATAACTCACCTTTTACATCTCATTCATTAGAAATGGCTTCTTTACAAAGATAAGACAAAAGATAAATGCCTTTTTTTTTTTTTCCTTTCCGTAAAAATCAGTGCATGTGCATTTACTTTCTGGTTAAGCAAAGGGGGCATGAAAAGTCTGCTTAATAAATGAAACGCACTTCAAAGCTGGATTGGAGTGGCAACAGAGAACGTGTTTGAAAAGCCTGTGTTCTGGCCAGGTTATTAAACTGAGATTTGCAGTGGCTAAATCTTGCATAGCTGAGTGTGGAGGCAACTGGAAACATCACTAGGTGGGGTGGGAAATACCAGCCACGCTGTTTCCACACTGTGCCTGTGCTAGTGTTGAAGCCCAAACTTTCTGATGCTGTTCATGTGCTGAACCTCTCGCAGTCTATACAGGCTCCTGGGAGAAGCTGGATTGCGATATTGTCCCAGCAGCTTTTTTGCTGTTCTGCAGGCACAGATCCTTTGGAGTGGTGTAGTGTGCATTTGAGCCTCATCTTTTGGCAACATCAGCTTTTACAGGCTCACTTCCCCCTATAACTGAGGGTTTGTGTTATTTGACAGGGTGATTCCCTCTTGTTTTCAGTAAGCAAGCTGGTAAGAGGTTGTAAAGAGGAGGAGGACAGGAGCTGGCTGCTCTCTTGTGATTATGGCAGTTGCAGTGTGGAAGCTACAGGCTTATGCTGACAGTGGTGAGATTGTAGCATTGACTGAAACTTGAGCAAGTGATATGGGGCAGTAGTTGGTAATAGGAAATAGAAGGTCATGCTAGATCTGTGTAGGGATTGGTAATGCAGCAAGTCCAGAAGACAACAAACATCCTGAATGAGGATTCTGATGACCTGTATTAGAGGAGCTATTTTCTTTTAGTGGTTTGGAACAAGCAAGATAATAAAACTTTCTGTAAACTATGGACCACTTCACATAAAGCAACTTTACAAAGGAAAGTTAAAAAGTATACTGTCATACAGTGATAAACAGCCTTCCTTACCTTCAGGCCTTCACCGTGGCTACACTGTGTGATACAGAGAGCTAGAGTACGCAAGGTGGTTTGAGCCTAAGCATTCCTTAGATGTCCCATACCCCCACTGTGGGCTGGGTACCTATCTGCACAAGACGTACTAGGAGGATTTAGCATTAGCAAGTGGAATATGTATCCAGCCTATTTCAAGGGTCGGTGGTGTGGTACTGCGTGCTACGTGGCTGATGTGTGGCCGAATTATGTTCATGCAGACGCAAGAACCTCCATCAAAGGTTCCTCTGTCTCACTATTGCCTGGTATTCTGATGAGGAAGGTGGACTTTCCAGTGTCATTCTGAGACTCTTAACTCTTCTGACTTAAAGTTCCTGCTGTACAGGTGTTGAGAGTGGAGGAAGAGACCATGTTCACACTCTTTTGGGGCTGGGTGGCAGCTAGTGTTAGGTATAACTAGGTTAAGTGTTTGATTTTAATCTTTGTAATGACAGATCTTTTGTGTTATATGGTGTCTGTTATTTTCTCTTGCTTAACTATTATCCTTGGTTTTTTTCCCCTTTAGATGAGGGCTATTACCAAGGTGGAAAGTTTCAGTTTGAAACTGAAGTTCCTGATGCCTACAATATGGTGGTAAGTATTTGTCATTAAGCTAATAGTTGTCAGTTTAGATTTCCTTTCCAGATAATAGGACTTCAGAGGGAACTTGGTGTTGCCACTAAGCAAGCATCTTCTATCTGCTACTAAAATATCATGGGCTGTAGAAAAATCTTGGTTGGCTAGAGTTTTCTGGGGGTCATCTGAATTCCTGCTTAAAGCTGGGGTAGTCTAAAAGTTGGATTTGGTCGCTTAAGGCATGGGAAAGTTGGCATTTCAAAATCTCTTAGGATGGAGGCTTCACTGCCTCTCTGAGCCTCTGTTTCAATGTTGAACTACTTTTGTTGTGATTTTTTTTTTTGTGTAATAATTTATGTTTTCTCAGCTTGTCTGTGGCCTCTTAACCAATTACTGTGTATCTCTAAGAAGAGCCCAGTTCCATCTCCTAGTAGAGCTGTAGACAGCAGTAGGGTCCCCACCTTCAGCCTTCTCTTCTCCAGGCTGAACAAATCCAGGACCCTCAACTCCTTGTGCTATGTGTGCTCTGATCTTATCTGATCTTGGCAGCTGTTTGCTGGGCTCACTCCAGTTTGTCCATATATCTGCTGCTGGGGAGTTCAAAATAGGACACAGTGATTCCAGATGCAGTGTTGTGAGTCCAGGGAGTGGGGGTAGTGTTTTTTCTGGCTATTCTTTTGCAGTCCAGTGTTTGCAGCCAAGCAGCCTTGAGGCTTTTATTGCCTCGATATTATATGCCTTAAAGAATAATTACTGGTAACTCTTGGCAGAAACTGCTTGGGAGCACAGATGAAACAGGACCTGAGAGTCTCCCTTGTGGCTGAGGTGCCACTTTCATGTGTTCTCTCTTGTTAATTGTTCTTGAGATCTTAATGATTCTTCTCACAAAAATTGGCATATCTAAGAGAAAAGGATGCAATAAGTGAACAGAGACCTCTTTGTGGCCTTCAGAATGGTGGTTTATATTCTGGTACTGGATTTGGGTGCTTAATCGCTCCTGAGAGCATGCAGCGGAGGCCTTGGAAAGCACAGATGTGGTGAGAAGTGGCCTCCTAAAGCTCTGCCAGTTCTACTGGTTGTCTCCCAGGCTGTCTAGTTAAATATCTTTGCAAAGTAACAGTGTCAATGGTTATTAAATGAACAGCTTTTCAGAAGACCTACATATGATTGTGGTGTCTTTTGTAGGTAAATAGAAAGCTCCAGACAGCTTGGCCTTTTCAGGCATGAGAAGTGTTGGCATTTCACTATTGTACTTTACCTTGCAAGGGGGGGAAGATGCAATTATGGTAAAAATAACTTCAGATGTTATTTTCCCAGTTTTGCTGTAAAAAGAACAAGGTTGACTCCAAAAATGGAAAGCAATTGAGGCCCACATTTGGTTGTCCTGATAGTTTGATACTGAAAGAAACTTGATTCATTGGTTTCAGTATTTGCAGTTAGGTATATGAATTGCAGGAAGAAGGAAGCCTCATTTTCTTCAATTTGAGAAATTTTGATAATTTTTCTTGATTTTTTTTTTTTTTGTTGTTGTTGTTATTGTTGTGGTGGTGTTTTTTTTTTATAACTTTTTCCCATGCTTTTGCTTTCTTTTGCTGTTGATAGTTCTGAGCTCTTCTTTCAAAGAGGCTGAAGAATGTATAGGGGAGGACAATGGAGACCTTTGGCTTGTTTTCACATGTACCACACTGAAATTCAGCATTATGTATAAGTAGTAGTGGCAGTTTTAGCATTGTTTATATACAAATGAGAAGGAGGTGCAGTGATCTGGAATTTAGTTGCTTGTATTCCCAGACTGAACTTGGAGAATGGCTCATTAAGACTGCTAGCAGAGTAGAAAGGTTATGTTTCTAGAAGCAGAGGACTTAGATTTTTGTTACAGAAGATGACTTCATAAGTTTCCTAATGTTCCTTTATAGTCTATGAATACATACTTTTGACAAGGACGTTTAGGGATGGGACAAGGGGGAATGACTTTAACCTGACAGGAGACTGAGATGAGCTCTTAGGCAGAAGTTCTTCCCTGTGAGGGTGGTGAGGCACTGGCACAGGGTGCCCAGAGAAGCTGTGGCTGCCCCATCCCTGGCAGTGTTCATGGCCAGGTTGGCCAGGGCTTGGAGCAACCTGGTCTAGGGGAGGGCGTCCCTGCACGGCAGGGGGTTGAAACTGGATGAGCTTTAAGGTCACTTCCAACCCAAGCCAGTCTGAAATTCTATGGAGCGTGCACTATAGCTTATAAAAAGCTCATGTATGCAAAGAGCAGCAGCATTTCTGAAACAGCTTTGAATTTTACTCTCCTTTCATAGTAATATTGGTCAAGGATTATCTGCTCAAGCTGTTTTGGCTTTGTTTTGGTTTTAAAGTGTTTAGGATACTGGCTGTCATTATTTATATACTTCTCTCAGTACAGGTAGCTGTGTTAGTGTTTACATTGTATGGTTTGGGTTGTGCGTTTTTTAAGTTCCCCTTAACATCACCAAAGTATTTCACACTACAATACAGGCCACCCACACTTGTCACACTATAAATACAAAGGTGGTTGTTTAAGGCTGATTAACTACATCCTTGTTCTAACTTGACTAAATTGTTCCATCACATACCTGAGAAACATGGCCATCAGTATAAAGGGAGAAACCCTTTCATGTTCTTTGCTGTCATCCTCAGTAATAGCAGTTTAATCACTGTGGCAATGTTGGGCACAGGGGAATATACACAATATAGACTCGTTATAATTTCCTAAACTTTTATGTTGAAGATGTTTACCTAAACAACCCTGCTGCAGGAAAGTGTGATGTGTTAACAGCAGAGCTGAATGTTAATTTGGATCTGGATTTTTTTGATTCTCAATTACTATAATTAAAAAACCTTCTGGCTGTTACAGTTCTCTGCTCAGAAGTTCTGCAGCAAATGGTAATTATATTTTTTAATGCAAAAATAAAAAGCTTGCCTGTGTGTAATTTAGGTTGAAAATTGGATTATGGTTAGGTTATAAACGAAAATGTGTATGTTAACAAATATTGAGATAATTGTGCTGAGGCTGTAGTTTGTTTTCTACCAGGCAGAAGAAAAGTGATGGCAGTGTTCTTAATAGAGCTCTTCAGACCAGCCCATAAGCAAGGCTGGGATATTGCACATCTGCATCCAGCTCTTTGCAGTAGTGCTGAGTGTGTTTATATTGGGAGTAAAAAAGACCAGACAAGACTAGCAAGTTGTCATAGCCCTGCTTCAGAGCCTGCATCTGTTTTCTAGGTAGTCTTTTTAGCCTGCAGTAAAAAACATCTGCATAATTTAAAGTATAGTTTATATAAAGCATCCTTTAATTCCTGTAGCATTCTGCTACCAAAATCTCATGCTTGGTGCTCCTCTGGAGGAGGATTCTCTTTGCCCTTCTTTCCTCGTAAGCAAGCATTCTGCTTCTGTACTTGGGAAAGAAGTGGATGTTAATAGAACGGTGACGTAGTGGAAAAGTATAAGAATATATAACAAAAGAGGAAGACTTCGTATTGTGGACTGCAGCCGTGATGCATTATTCTGTCCAGGGAATAAAAATATGGGAGGCTTGTTTGGAAAGTAGTGGGTCTGTGAATACAGAGAAGTAATGTATCCTTGGGCTTTAGGTATGACTGACTAGGATGTACACCAGTGTTTGGTACCTGGGCAATAAACTTTCTTAGAGCAAAGATTCAAGAGCATAAAATGTAGGAGAGATGCTTTGGAGCAAGCACTGCTGTGAAGTGCTGCTTCTTGCCTGTGAACAGAGTGTGTTCAGCTGGTTAGGGCTTAATCAGACTTCTGTACATTGAGCTGCTATACTGAAAATTAGAAATGTTTATGATTATCTATAAAGCAATAAGATGTAATAAGGGTTCTTCCACTATATCCATAATTAAGTGAGCCTATTTAGACTGTTGGAGAGGTGGATTGTTTTAGAAGCATCTGAGCTTGAGAACTGGAAAGAGATCCTGCTTTTAATCAGGTGTTGGAGGCACAAAGATGGTTCAGGTAGATTTGTGCTACAATGCTAGCAGTAATTCATCACCCCACTGATTCATCATTGATTCCCGACTGGTCTCTGCTTGCATATCCATACATGCATGAAATGGCCCTTAATACATTGCATACTTTCTAAATGTGCTGTTCTTTGTATCATTAACAGGTGTAACAGTGAAGGAAGGACTTCTTTAACAATGTAATATATTATTTACCAGATAGCCTCTGGACTGTTTTCTTTGGTGGTAGGATATTGTGTCAGAACAGAAAGCAGCTGGTATTGATACAGATGTTGCAGAGGGATCATGAGAAGAAAACTAGAGCAGGGTTAGCTAATTCTGTAGTGTGTTCTCAAACCCACCATGCCATTGGAAGTGTTAAAATCTGTTGGTAAACCTGTCAGTTGGCATTTAAAGTATTATACTTGTTAGGCTGCACATCCGTGAGCTTTTCTGTAAATCAAACAGAAGTTTGTAAGTGTTTGTGCTTACAAAGCCTGCTGGGAATGTTGCTGTCCATAAAGATAGGAAGCTGTGAAACAGCAAGCAAAACATTTAATGTTGTACGCAGCAAATGCCTTTAGCACTGAGTATTGTTGTGTGACCTCTGCATCCACAGCATCTGTTCCAAAGCACTGCTTTTTTGGTTGAGCAGCTGCCTGGAAATAGAGGTCAGTGGGAGATGGGAGCAAATGTTAAATAATAATAATGAAATAAATCCAGTGACCAAGGGATTGATTTTTCAGAAACAAACTCCTTTTCTGCCTTGAGTTACAGCTGATGAAATAACGGATGCTACAAGACTAGGGACTTGGTGCTTTAAGGAACCTGATGAATGGTACAAATCTGGTTTAATGTTCACATAAAACTAAACTGCCTGCCACAGCAAGTCAGGCCTTGTTTGCAGCTTCTATGGCTTTGACATACCATTTTGTAAGAGTAGACAGAGACTCTCCAGTTTACTAATATTTTTATGCCTGAGGTGCTTTAGGCAGTGGTCAATAGCCAGGAGTTTTGACAGCAGAGCTGCTGTCTTGACCCTTTTCCTGGCATGATAGTTGTGGAAACAACAAGCAATCCAAAGGGATTTGATTCCTGAACGATCAGATGTTACAATTAAGGGGCCTCCATCAAGCTCTTTGGTGACCATACCTTTAAGTCTTTTCTTTGGAACTGATGGAAAGGGAATTGGGCTTGAACTCCATCATGGCTCTGCCTGGAACTTTTGAGGCAGTGCAAGGAAGCTAAGGGACCTGGAGTGCACGACAGGGGCAGTTCTTGTGTCAAGACCCACTGCTACTGTAAGCCAGCTCTTCTTCCTCTATTTCAGCTGGCTAATCCAGGAATATGGCCTCATTTCCCTTGACTTGTGTCTCTCTACTACATGGTCTCTCTCCTACACGCTTAGCTGTGTTTGGCATTCAGTTTCAGCTGATCTTGAGCAGCTCTTCACGGAACTGGTAGGGGAGAGTGGCAAAAAATGCTTTGGTTAGCTTGTAGCTTGCTCCCTGAAATGTGCATTCCTGTTAATGCCTCTTTTGGGCTGTTACATTTTTTAGAAACAGTAAAAAAAAAAATGGAGTCATAGTTGTAGGATGCTTCTGAAGCTTGTTCTGCAAAACTTCCACCAAAACTCAAGTTGGTATATGTCTAGTTCTCAAATGCTTGTAATGCTTTCTTGTACCATTTATATTCACTAATATGTTGAAGTGGACTGGGAATGGATGTGAAAGATTTTCACTTCTCAAAACTAATGAGAGATACTAAAAGGTAAGTGGCTGCTTAGAAAGGGAGAAAAAATGAATCCATTCTTGTGTTGTGACCCGCAGTGAAGCCTGGGTATACCTGTGCAGCTTTCAGTATCTGAGGTAAAGAAAGAGTTTGAGAGGCGAAATGGGTTTTGTAAGCTTTGTTGTGCAAAGCGTTATGTGTATGACCTGGAGCAGGCTGGACATATTCAAGTGAAACATCAGCTCAAGGAAATCCTGTGTGAATTTGGTCTAAAGAAGACTCAAAGATAACTTGAAACAAACTTGAAGAGGAAGTTTTGTCTGAAGAGAAATTTCATGATAGTGCTGCAGTTGTCCTGTTTGAGTAACAGGAAAAGGAGAGAGAAAGAGAAAACTGCTTTACTGTCAGAGCTAGGTTTTTTTCCTGATTTTTAGAATGAAAACACTTTGAAAGGATAAGGAAATTCTTTTGTTTCCATGATACGAAAAATGAGACCAGTTAATTCACTTAGAATTTGGGGATTTTGAGATTTATCATAGAGTTGTAGAAACATAGACTCATAAAATGGTTTGCAGGGACCTTAAAGCTCATCCAGTTCCAACATCCCTGCCACAGGCAGGGACACCTTCCACTAGAGCAGGTTGCTCCAAGCCCTGTCCAACCTGGTCTTGAACACAGCCAGGGATGGGGCAGCCACAGCTTCTCTGGGCACCCTGTGCCAGCACCTCAGCACCCTCACAGGGAAGAGCTTCTGCCTAAGAGCTCATCTCAATCTCCCTTCTGGCAGGTTAAAGCCATTCCCCTTTGTCTTGTCCCTAAAGGCCCTTGTCCAGGTCCCCTCTCCAGCTTTCATGTAGCCCCTTTAGGCACTAGGAGCTGCTTTAAGGTCTCCCTGGAGCCTTCTCTTCTCCAGGCTGATCAATTCCAGCTCTTTCAGTTCTGTCTCCAGAGCAGAGCTGCTCCAGCCCTTTCAACATCTCTGTGGCCTCTTCTGGTCTTGCTCCAAGGGATCCATGTCCTTAGTTTGTATAAAGCTTACTTTTTCCCTGCTCAGTGATATGTTCACTGTTTGAAGGTGCATGCAGCAGAAATTTGCACTTTATCTTGATCTGCTGGCATGGAATAAATACTGCTTCTTCCCCTTCCTTGAGAACCAGACATTATCCTTCAAAACAGTGTGAAGGTGTAGCTAATGAAAAGCTGTGCTGTTAGAAAACTTCTAAGAACATGTGTTTTGAAGTCATCTTGATTTGATTTACAAAAAATCATTTGTAAAATGTTTGAGACTATTTTCTGCATTTTCAGTAGTGCCATAATCCAATATTGGGGTAGTCCCAAGTGTCCCTTGAGTTGCTGCACAAACATGAAATAAGAGTGGAGAAAATTGACGTCTGCATTGTATGTTGTAAATTTGTTGTGGTGATGTGTGTTTCTTCTTTTAGTGCCAGACTAAAAGAGATGCTGTTGGTAGCTCAGTGCCATGCATATTACTTTTTTTTTTTTTTTGCCAAGGGGTCTTAGTTAAAAAAAACACAACACCTTACTAAAAAAGTGATTGGGGGAAGTTGAGAACAAAGTGATACGACAAAACGCATCATTCTGGCATGCAAATACAGCTTGGGAAGCTATTTTGTCTCAACTGAAGATTTCCTGGGAATCAGTGGAGGAAAATAGCTCCATCTGTAATATGCAATTTAATTGAAGTGCTGAAAGATATTGGCCTGTGCTGATGTATTCCAGTACATTCACTATAAGAAATCACCTGCTTGATCGAAAGCTGCAAATTGTACTTTGGAGAGCAGGGATGGAACAACATGCTGTTGCTAAGCTCCTGGAGTTTTTATGACCTGCTATTTACTTCACAAAACTAGAGCAAATGAGACTGTGTTTTAAGAATCTGTATTTCAGATATCATATGGAATTCAGAAATCTGGTGATCTTGTCTGAAAAGAATTTTGATGGCTTTTTCTGTTAGTGTCTTAAGTTCAGATATGATGCACCTTCTTGATGCTTCTTGTAATACTTTATATTCAGTTGCCAACAGGAAGGTCTGCATTTAAAAGCAGCTGTTACTACCATTGCATCCTCTGCTGGTTAATAGACCCCTAATTTGGATAAGCCTTAGGATGTTAAGTTCTTAACACTTAACATTCAGTGTTAAGAAACTGAATGACCTGGAATGTTTTCCTTCCCCTGAAGGACCCAGGTGAAGAGAGTGAATTTTCTTGCCTTTCTTTAAAGTTATGTTTCTCTGAGGAAAAAGCCTAATACCAGCCCAGCTTTTGTGAAGAGTGGCTGAAAGGGCGGAGAAAGCTGGTGCAACTCTCATAGGTTGTTATCAGTGTCTTCTAACATGCAGACCTAGGCTGTGAATATCAAATGTTTGCCTCCTTCAGTTCTATGATTTGTGACAGCGATGCAGTTGTATTTGGAGGGATAACATTGTAATTTGTGTTCTTTCCTGTCAGCCTCCGAAGGTAAAATGCTTGACAAGAATCTGGCATCCGAACATTACAGAGACAGGAGAAATCTGCTTAAGGTAGTAAAAGCATTCTGTATTTTTAACCTTGGAGGTTTGTCTGTGTGAGAAAGTGTGTGTTTGTAATTTTCATGCCGGTATGTTTTTCAACAGATCCTGCAAATCTGACCCTTAAGAACTTTGATATCTACTGAAAGTACTGTCATGAGAGACCATGAAGAACCTGGCTTTTCAGGTTCAGACTTACTATTCTGTTCTACTTGGGGTGAAAATGTAAACTCCAATCTAAATAAAACTGAAATGTGTTTCCTTCCTCAGTAAATGAATAGTTCTTATGCCCTGAGAGGGCTTAAGGCTTTACTTGTTTAATGCCTGAATGTGTTACGTGCTTGAAAACAATTTATATTTCAAAAAGGAAGGAAGAAGGTCCCTTAAACTTTGACAGTAATTATTCTATACTTACCATTTAACACTGTAAGACACATGCATCAGTTAGAACCACACAGAGTTGGGACAGTGTATGTCAAGGTAGGAAGCCCAAATGCTTCACTGAAGGGAGAGGCTTATGTTGCTGGCTGCTTATCCCAGCAACATAAATTGTAATGTTTCAGTAAATGTCTCATAAATCATAAATGTTTCCTCTTTAAAATCAGTTTCTGAAATGTTGTAATTTCAGTGTTTCATCCTGAGTACTTGCAGGTGAAATTGGCCAGAAACCAAGCAGAAACAGGAGTGAGAAGCATGACTGTCATCTCTCAAGTTAATGGGACATGAAAATAGATGAAACGGAAGCAATGGATATAAGTGAGACTGAAAGCTGTTCTGAAAATCCAAAACAGTTGCCATCATATGTAGTAAATTAGTGCCTAATAAAAAGCTAAATTTTTCCCCTAGAATTAAAAATTATTTTAGTGCTGCGTTCAAAGTCCTGAAGGTCCTGGTGAATATGGAATTATCACTGGGCAATCTGTTACACTTCATAGACAGGTCGGGCTCATCAGCTGATAAGAGGTAGAAGGCTGATACTAGTGCTTTTAGCCATAGTGGTCTGCTCCATGCTTCTAAGAAGCTCCTCTCAACAGAGTGATAGAAACCAGCCTGAGGAGGCTGTAGTATGTTTATGGTGCTCACTAGTGCCGGACTGTGGCAGGATTACAGGCAGTGAGGGCTGGTGTCTTTCCTGCAGACTGAAGGATTTAAAAGCAGTGGAAAAACATACTAAATCCTCTGAAACTACATAAAAATCTGCTTGTACACAATTATTTGAAGCTGATGATACAGAAGCTGTTTTGGCAAATATGTATTGCTACTTTTAGCAATTCTGTAGTGTGTTTCAGTGCCTTGTCATTTGACAGTAGGGAGACTGATTTACAGTTTAAATTCCACCTAAGTCCTTGTGGCTTAGTCAGTGGAGAAAGCTTAGGTGATCTGAGTCTAATAGCACAAGTAAAAGAATGAGTAAGTGAGCTGTTTGGAATCAGAACAAGAAATACTGTACACCAAATGACAGCTAACAGTTTAACCTCTGACTACAGGGTAGCGTCTTCTGGGATTAAATAAAGCCTCACATTCTTGAGCATATGTCACTGTTTCTTGTCTTTAAACAGTTTTAATTAGTAAAGATGAAATGTAGTGTTGGAACATCATAGTTTTGCTGAAGTAATTCTTCAGCATTTGCACTGAAATGTCAGCTTTATTTGATTGTCAAATACTTTAGCATCTCAAACCTCTGAAATGTCTTACCATTTAGTTGGGAAAACTAAAATAACTTTGATTGCTTTATGCCTGTTGTAATGGAGCATGCTCTCTATATATAGTACCTGCAATCAACTTATACACAAGTCTTTACGTTAAAATAGCTTCAGTTATTTTTAAAAGCAGAAAAAAAATCCTCATTGGTATTTTTCCTAGCTGTCTCTTTACTGAACTTACCTCACACCATGGTATGTGATTCAGTAGTCATCCCTGAATTAAAACATACCGAATTATTACGCTTGTGATCCAGTGTAATAGTTTGGGGAAGAAAAAGTGTTGTTTCTCTGTGCTTTACGCATTGTGGTCACACTGGACCATACTTATGCAGTGGAGGCAATACCCACATGTGAATGAAAAACATTGGGATACCTAGAAAAATTAGGCCAGTTGACTGCTCTTTTGACAGTGTGTAGTGCATGTCAATGTTTTATTTTTTAACTTCTGTTGATGTGATTTCTGCCTGAGATGGTGTGTTTTGTTTTTTTTTTTTTCTCATTGACTGCATAAGCTTTTAGAAACAGTTTAATCACTCAAATCTCACTGCTTTTCTGCGCCATGATGAGGTGGTCAGTGTTGTCAGATGTGTCTTTTTCAGCAGTAAATATTGCTAGCTAAAGTTTGGTTGCTTCATGAGGTAATATTAAAGGCTGCTGATTGGAGAAATGTTTGAAGACTGATTCATCTAGTTTCATCTAGAAACTAGAGTCATCTAGTTTCATAGAATCATAGAATAGTTAGGGTTGGATAGGACCTTAACATCATCTAGTTCCAACTCCCCAGCCACGGGCAGGGACACTACACACTAAACCATGTCACCCAAGACTGTATCCAGCCTGGACCTGAACACTGCCAGGGATGGAGCATTCACAACTTCCTTGGGCAGCCTGTTCCAGTGCCTCACCACCCTCACAGTAAAGAACTTCTTCCTTATATCTAATCTAAACTTCCCCTGTTTAAGTTTGAACCCCGTTACCCCTTGTTCTATCACTACAGTCCCTAATAAAGTGTCCCTCTCCCTAATGAAGAGTCCCCCCCTTTAGATACTGGAAGGCTGCTATGAGATCTCTGCGCAGCTTCTCCAGGCTGAACAGCCCCAGCTTTCTTGGCCTGTCTTCATACAGGTGGTGCTACATCCCCTTATCATCATCATGGCCTCCTCTGGACTTGCTCCAACAGCTCCATGTCCTTTTTACATTGAGAACAGCTGAACTGCACACAGTACTCCAAGTGAGATCTCACAAGAGCAGAGTAGAGGGGAAGGATCACCTCCTTTGGCCTACTGGTCATGCTTGTTTTGATGCAGCCTAGGACACAGTTGGTTTCTGGGCTGCAAGCACACACTGAAGCCGGCTCATCGACCGACACCCCAAGTCCTCTTCTGCAGGACTGCTCTCAATCTCTGCCCAACCTATATCTGTGCCCAGGCTTGCCCTGACCCTTGCACTTGGCTTGGTTGAACTTAATGAGGTTGGCATCAGCCCACCTCTCAACATAGGAATTGTTCACAAAATGAGAAGTTATTTGTGGAAATTCAAGCTGAGCAGCTGGCTGGTCACATCAGCGGCTGGTTTGGTTACTATAGCCTCAAACGTAGTGATTTTTGCAGTCTTCCCATTGGAACTCAGATATAAAGATTTGAAATCTGTCTGGGAGATCTCCTTAGATACAAACAGCTGATGTTACAGGGCAGTTATGAGTTCTAGGTCCCCAGTGGCTGAGGACACACTCAACTTTTCTCAAGTTCTGCTGCTGAAGACAAAGCGAATGGAAATAGGGTTGTACTGCTCTTCCCTGTTCCTGGTGAAGGTCCCCACCTTGACAATCTCCTGCTCATGCCACAGTGCTCACCCCCAGCCCTGCTACTTCTGCTTCAAGTCATAGAATTGTAGAATCAACCAGGTTGGAAAAGACCTTTAAGGTAGTCAAGTACAACCTTTACCCCAGCACTGCTATGGCCACCACTAACCCATGACACCGAGAGCCACCTCTACACGGTTTGTGAACACTTCCAGGGACAGTGACACCAGCACTGCCCTGGGCAGCCTGTTCGAATGTCTGAACACCCTCTTGGTGAAGGAATTGTTCCTAATATCTAGTTTGAACCTCCCCTGGTGCAGCTTGAGGCCATTACATCTTGTCTTATTGCTTGTTACCTGGGAGAAGAGACCAACCCCCACCTCACTACAGCCTCCTTTCAGGTAGCTGTAGAGAGCAGTAAGGTCCTCCTGAGCCTTCTCTTCTCCAGACTAAGCACCCCCAGTTCCCTCAGCTGTTTGTCATCACACCTGTGCTCCGGACCTTTTACCAGCTCCATTGCATACACTTGCTCACCAGCTTTAGTAGTTTGAAATGCTGCAGAAGTTGCACAGTTGGTTTATCCCTGTCTTTACTTTTGCAAATTAATTCTCAAGCATCACAAGGGAAGCTTTGGAATGTTTATTCAAGCTAAATAGTACTAGGTGAGCTTTAGAGCGCTCCTGTTGTAGGAGACAGCAAAGCCCTGGCTATTTTAGAATGGTCAAGTAAAAAGGCTTTTCTGTCCATCAGATGTCTTGAAACTTTGGTGGAACAAGTGACTTTTGTGCTGTATAATGCAGGCTGTCAAAGGCAGCCTTTTGAAGCACTGAGTGGGTGAGAAACTCTGCTGGTTGTGCCATTTGAGAACTTCCAAGTAGCCCAGGTCCTCTCTGGCAGTAGGACTCACCGATCATAGATCTTTCAGCAGAAGCTATGTGCAGATGCTTGTTCATCTACCAAACTAGTACGTAATGTGGTTTGTATGTTTCTGTTCATCTAGCCTTCATTCTGCTGTGTGTATGATGCTCTTGAGAGCAGGTCACCGTTCAGACAGACCTCAGAACTGTTTGGCAGTTATATCTAGGTGATCCCCATGGAGAGCACAAGATGCAATTTCTCTAGACACCCTGTGCTGGGGAAAGGTTTTAAATAGAGGCTTAATGATCATTCTCAATCTTTAGGGAGAAGGAGGATGCTGCTCTAAAAATGCATCGGCACATGAGAAGTATTAGGTTTGCATATCTTTGTTGCTTTTCTGCCAGAGCTCTGAGAAGTGTGAGTGTCTCAAGTCCTGGCTGCTGGAGATGTGCCAAGAGAGCTCTGAGGCTTTGGGGGGTGGGGGTGTTAATGAGGCTTAGCTATTGTGCTCAGGCACTTTGAGCTCCATCAGTGGAGATTTTCGTCTTTTTATTGTGTGTGTTAACTTGCTCCTCACTTTTAAGTTCACAGTGAGGTATATGACGAGGCAAAGGGGAGTACTGGAGCACAATTTGATGAGGAGCAGACAGAAAGCAAGCTAAGAAGTCTCTGCTTGCTCAAAACCTGAAAATCCTATCTCTTGCCAGGTCAGGGTTCAGCAGCATTTTTGCTTTTACTTTTGTAATATGTAGAAATACCGCAGCCGCAAGATGTTATTTTTCACGTTCTTGAAATTAGCTATGAGCTTCACTAGTGGTAGTGGCATATTTCATCTATTCCAAGGCACAGAAATAAGATGAGCAGCACAGTTAAGGTGGAATGGTCTTGTTCAATATGATCTTCCTGTTCCTAGCCTCTCTACATTGTAAAAGGATTAATGCTTATTTCCTTGGATTAAAAACTAGGCATATCCAATAAATAACTAGACAGAGGCTGTATGGTCCCGTCATTTACTGTAATTTAAAAATGACTTAATACATGTTATCCTGCAAGTTGGTAAAGCCTAATAGTTTAAGACTATTGCACTTTAAACCTATTACTTCAATAGTAGAAGCTGCTGCTGGTGACGATTTTTTTGTGCTTTCCTACTTTGCTGTATGAGTTTTCTGGCTTAGATAACTTAGGAACAGAGGAAGACATGCTTAGGAAAAGATGCTTCCAAGAGTTTTCCAGACTTTCTCATTCAGACATTCAGATTATTACTTTTGCTTTCATAAACGTGAGCAAGACTTCAGTTTGTTTCTCAGTTGTGTTCTGATCTCCAATATTCTTACTTCCCATAACTGCTGATGTTTGACCTGAAAGGTCCAGTAATGACTAACCTACTAAATACACCTCAATGATTTCAACTTGTAAATAGGTCAACAGCTTCACTGGACTAAGTATGTAGAATACGATGCAGGTCATGTAGAATTTCTACACTGTAGTAGCACTATGTGGAATGTAATTCTAAGACGTAACAGTTCTTGTACTTTAAAATCCCAGTATCTAGATATAGCAGAAGAGGTAATTTTTGTGTTGCAGCTTCTCCTTAAGTTTTTAATGCTTTCTGAAAAGATTTCTGACAATGGTTGTTTATGTAGAAGTTGCACTGTATAATACATGTGTCTTTTTTTTTTCCAGTTTATTGAGAGAACATTCAATTGATGGCACTGGCTGGGCTCCAACTAGAACATTAAAGGTACCGTTTCCTTTTAGATGCATACATCAAACTAGATATATCTTATAAAATACTTCATGGACTTGGAAAGAGACAGATAATGCGCTTTACTCTAGAAACAACTGAGGGGTTTGTCTTTCAGCAAGTGTTGGTGGCAATACTGAAACAAGTACAGTGATAACTGATTACAGAAATGTTTGCTAGTTTTAGCATAGCTGCACACATACTGCTTTGGCTGATAACAGGGTTTGCAGGTGACTCTGAGAAACCATGCTCAGTAAGGATGGTCTGCTTTTTTTTACCCAGGTGACAGATGCGAGAGCATGACATGAGCAGGGCTAACAGTAATCCATAAGCTTTGTAATTCCCACTGTATAGATATTCCTGAAAAATCTCTTATAGGTCTTTTCCAACCTAAATGATTTGATGATTCCTCCCTTTCCCCTCTCCCCTTAGGTTCTGGGAGTTGGAAAAGTGAAAATTGCATTTGGGAGAAATGCCATGTGGAACAGAATCAGGAGCGTAGTTACTGCACTGTCTGGAATTCTGTTTCATCCTTAGTGTTCAAAGCGGGGAACAGCACATCTGCACTTAGGTATTGCATAAAGCAGGACACTCTTGGCTAGTTTAGTCACTCCAGTAGGGAACTAACTACCCTTTGACCTTGCCTGCAATGTCATTTTACCCAAGTCACTAAAATACAAGTGAAATGTGGCCTGCTGGTAGTTGTGCCAGTATGGCTGCAGAATGACTTCAGAGATTGGTCCCACCACAGCTGGGCAGAGTCAACAAATTCAGTCATGGTTCTTATATGAAATATGCTTCAGGAGATGGTCACAAAGGACATGTGCTTCAGTGCAGTGACTGCTCTTGTCTTGCTACAGGATGCAGTCAGTTGTCCATTTACTGTTACATGACCTTCCTGCCAGAAGAGTGTTGCAGAGCACTGAGCAGCAATAATCTCCCCTTTGCTTTTGCCAGGAAGCTTGCCAGAATTAGCTCTTAAAGAACATTAACTGCATTAGGTGGTTGAAGGGTACACATCAGGTGTTTGTTTCTTTTCAAAAGGCAAATTGAAAATTAGTTTTATCTAATACTTGATTTCCTTTTCGGCACTATGAATGAGGTCTGTGACTTTCTTCATGTGTAAAACCTCTTCATGAGCATAAGACTTTCTGGAAGGTGATGTGGGCTCTGTGTGTGTGTGTTGGTTTGTGGATTTTCTTAAACCTGTTTTTATTTTATTACCTAATATGGTTTTGTTTTGCCCCTTATGTTTCTGCTTTCATATTAGGTTTAATCGAGACGCTGACTGGGTGGTTCAGTTGACTAGTTCTGTTCCTGTCCTTGTATTTCATTCCCAGAGAAAGTTTTTTGCACTACAGGTTTTAAGCTTTGGTATTAGAAATTCAGTGCACCAATACTGCAGCTGGACAAGAGTGTACATGTATTTTTTTCTGCCTTCCTAGCTTTGTTCACTGTATCTTTCTGATAGAGATTAAAGTACTGCTGCACCTTTAGACTGTGGGTGGGAATAGCTGTTGATGTTACGTGTACTTAACTTCCTGTCCTCACTGATGATGGAAGATGTGATTAATCTTCACTTCCATTTTATTCTTTCATCAGTTTGCTAATTGCGCATGATTAATTTTGTACATGAAACATCCTGGAATCTGAGCTACCACTTTGACCTTCAAAAAATCAGAGGGGAAAACTTCCACAACCCCAAACAAAAGAACCTGGGAACTTAGTCTGTGGGTATTGAAATAAAACATTCAAAAGAGAAGAGGAGATAATACCTTTATAAAGAAAACAAATGGAATCCAACATCCCCCTTGGATTTTTTCTTTACCCATGGGCATTGAAGCACCACAACTGCAAGCTCAGATTTTATAGCTTTAAGAAAAAACACCCCAAATTGCAAAGTTTTAATTTCTTTTTTGTCTTGAGAGTCTCCATTTTAAAGAAATGTACTGTTTCAGTAAGTGTTCTCCCGCTTGTCAAGTTGTCACTTCATGTGACTTGAAGCGTCATCAAAAAAAGTAAGTACAACACGTTGCTCCTAACTTCCAAATTGTGCCTGTGTAGGAAAGCCGTAATTAACACTGTGTCTCTAGTACAAAAGAAGCTTAAACCCAAAAGAGCACAAATAGCCATTGGGGATGTTGGTGAGCTGCAAGCACTATTCTGCAAATAGTGTTTTTTCTGGGGATACAAATTGTAATTAGATGGTAACTGGCATCTGAGGTGGTCTGTTTTTTGTTGAAGACGTTCTTCATCCATTCCAGGTGTGCTCTTTGAAAGGACTTTTAAATATGGGAAAGGTGAGTCTCAGTCAGAGACAGGGCTCCTGATGGCCAGTCCATCAGGTGCTGTTCCAGATCTTTGGCTGGTTGCCACCAGCTTCATGCATACATTCCTGTTGTTTTGAAGCTTGATTAGTCTCCAAGATTCCAGGCTACGTGTGCTGCTGAGATGGAAAATATGGAATTGTGCTGGCTTATCAACAGTATGGTCATGCAGTCAAGTTTCTTGTCAGTGTGCATTAATAACTGTAGTAGGTGGCAAACAAAAGCCTTGAGATGTGATTCAGGTTACTTTTCTCTCTTAACACGCTGCTTGCACCCAGTACTCCAGCCTCCCTGAAACCTTTGTTTCCATCACTTATTGAACACCATGCTTTGGAGAACCTGCTTATCTCCACAAGTGGATTACAGTGTGAATTTGCACCGAAGCACTATGGATAGTATCCGGTCTTAGCCAGTGATGGACTTGAAAGTCAGTATTTCATATTCAACTCATAAATAATATGAAGGCAACCTGGTTTTCTGAAGGAATAGTACCCAAAATTGCCCAGTAAAACACTCTAAACCACTGCTGAAATGCTTAATTTGAAATTGGGGGTGTCCTTGTAGTCTGTGACAAATTGGCAGGCATTACTTATGGCAGCTATTCTGAGTGCTTTAATAAAATCATTCAAATAGATAACACAAAAGCTTAAAGCCATTGTGCACAAACCAGCTCTGCTCTATGCTATTGCATGCATTCATGCTAGGTGTTTCACCTTTTAAAAAGCTAATGTTTGAGAAGTTCTGTATTGTCTCATCTTCTGTATCCATATTCTACGCAGCAGAGATCTTACCTGGAAAATAAACTGCTGTGACCTTTTTGCCACTTTATTTAATATCAAATGGGTAGAAAATTGAAGAGGCTTTTAAATTATGCCTTTTAACTTTCTGAAATAAAAATTAAAATCTTGTAAATACTCTGTAAAAATTATCTGTTAAATTTTTTTTTAACAGTATAGAGAATTCTTAAGGGGTAGGGAAAAAAAGCTAATTCAGTTTTGCTTTCTAGCATTTTGTTGGACTCAGTGTCATCTCATCCATGATTGCATTCTCTTTAAGTTACTAAGTGTTGGATGTTACCTTTTTTTTCCACTTCTTCCTGCTGCTGAACACATTTCTATGGGCCACTGTGAAAAGCAGCCTGTGTACTAGAGAAGGCAGTAAAGAATGTGTTCTCTCTGAATTCCTGTTAGATAGAATTTCATCAGGTTATGAAGAAAGTTGGGCTTTAATCCTGAAACAGATTATTGGTAGGTTAATGTTTTTAAACAATCTATATAGAATTCTTTAATTTATGTGATTGTGAACATTTTCTCTGTAGAAATACTCCAGGATCCTAAATGCTTAGGTATTTTCTGGTAGCACTTTGTTCCACAGGTTATGTAAAAACCGGTGCAATGCTTTCTAACTGAACTTTGTGTAATCTTTTACTCATAGTTAGCTATGAGTTAGCAACAGGAGCTTATTTACCTTTCGATCTCCGTCTTAACGTTCTGCATCATTTTATTGCATATTTCTTTCCCTTCTAAAACAGTATGCATAAAGCTGAAGACTGTTGAAGTTATCTGTGGCCACTGCTTAGGCTGTCTGAACTTGCTTTTCTACTACTTTTAGCTTTGATGGTCAAAATTGAAGTTCTCCAGGCAGAAAGCAAACAGATGGATTTAATTCCATTCTGTTATCAGATTTTTATCACTGGAGATACCAGCTTTTAAGTACCTAGTGTGAAATAGCTCTGTTGCTGTTGCTCTGATTCTCTGCTTCTTCCCCCTCAATAATTCCAATTGCAAACTCAAAAGTACTTCAGTAGCTCCTGTTAGTCCTCAGCATGCATGTCCTTGTACCTTATTTGGCATGAGTATCATCTGACTGGGTAAGAGAGGCCTCCTTAGTATTCATCAGCTTCCTCTCAAATGCTTGTTTGCACTTTGCTATAAAATTCTCTTCGGCGATTGATCTTAAAAAATAAAGGCAGAAGAGAGTCTGTGTATTGTGATTGCCTAATTGGTTCTAAAAGTCAAACTGTCTCTTCTGCAATTGCGTCTAACAAACTACAACTGGAAATCAGTCAGTGACTGATTTCTGAACCATAAAAACAATCAAAAAAAAAAGCACATTTGTGCAGCCCTGCTGGCTGGCTCTGGAGGGCTGAGCATAGCAATGTTAAAACCAGTAATATAAAAAGGTATGATAAATGTTCACAAGGAGTATTTGGTCTTTTTTTTTTTTTGTAACCCTGTTCTGATAGAGCTGCAGTTGGTCTCGGTTGCTTAGAGATCTATTTTCTGTAGGATTTTCGTGTTTACTGCTAAGGTGTATATGTATTTCAGTTCTTCACTGAGCTATTTTAAAGGGCTGGCTTTTATCATTTTTGTGTTACTGCTGTCAGGAGAGGCAGGGGCAGGAATGGCAAAAATCAAGATAGTCTTAAACTTACGGCTATGCAGAAAGCTATTTATATCCACCTATAGGAAAACAATTTTTTGTTAGGAATTCCTTTCCCATAGCTTCAGATACTAGGTTAAGAAATACCTGTGCTATTAGATTATCTAATCTAAAAATAATTCTCATTTACAATAAACTATTGCTATTTGGATTTTACCCATAAGAGGCTTATATTTAGTTAGTATTTAATACTATTTGAGAAAATATGCCCTGTTTGCTGTTGTCTTCAGGGAGTTAAATTACTTTCTTTGTAATCATGCAAGTGTCAAACTGTAGTCTCTTGGAGAAATAAATCAGAGGGTCCAGACTTAATTTTTGCAGTTACCTTTATCTCAGTGTTTAAGCATAAACCTGAGTAGCTTTAAAAGCTTCAGTATAAGCACAAAATTTTCATCCATCATCTTAATGAATGCTTGATGTCTGTTGTCAAAACTATATGTAATTAGTGCAGAGGAGTATTTCAAACAATAACTGTCACTGTCTTGAGGATGAAGGGGAAAAGTAAATCTGTATATTCTGAGTCATTCTCATTAATTCTACTGCTGATACTTTTTTTCCTCATCCAGCATTATGGTAACATTGTTCTGCTATTGATTTATTTAAATTCCATTTTGGAATGGGTCTTTTATTGTATGTAGAAATGTCAAAGCATGAGCTTGTAAAAGCTGCCTTGCTGAATGGATTATGTTTGTCTCCCATACTAGTAAAATGAGAATGAGAAAGTCATTGAAAGTGCAAAGCTGAAGGCTTCATGGCCGTGGCAAAGAGCACAAATGCCAGTTAATACAACACAGGAGATGTTACTGGGAAGCAAAGCATAGCTAGCAGGGAGTTTCTTGATCTTACATGAATTTTACAGCCATATCCTGGGATCTTCTTTGTCATGATCACTAAGTGTGAAACTGAGCCCCTGAGAAATGGTGTGTGTGATCTCAAGGGGGAGATGGACTCTATGTCTTTTGCCAGAATGTAAGTAGTACTTAAGGGTGTATTAGGAGTTCCCAGGGGTTCAAAGCCTTCTTTTTGGTACGGTTTGGAGGGTGGTGTTCTCTTTGTTGGTCCACATCTCTATGTCCCTGTCTGGTGCTGGACCCCACATGATATGCATTTGCAGCAGGACAGCTGGCCTGATATTATCCAGCAGTTTAGTTCTCACACAGCACAACTGTTCTGATCCCATGGACTGTGGGGATAGGCAGAGATCCTGCTTCAAAATAGCATTGACACTCTGAACCCAACCAGAGCCTGGCCTTGGGGAAGTTCTCACCCATGAGGGCTGGGCCACCCATTGTGGCTCTGATCAGCACCAGGCACTAGGTGAGTTGAGCCCCAAACAAGTGGTGAGGGAGATGTAGTTGTTGCAGTCAGCTGGGTTTCTGAATGTCCTCAATCACAATTTAAATAGGTATTTTAGGTGTTGCAAGAGGCACAGCTTTACTACAAGGTACATTTTGATGGTTCAAGCCTCCTTCTGTAAAGGAAGTCATCTAAAAAGTGCAGTGCAAAAGACATATATTTCTTTGATGCCTTTGCTCTCTAAAGTGCTTAAAAATGGCCACTGTCACTGCCTTAATTCCTTTGCTGTTCTTCTCCACCTCTATAAATTGAATAAGCAGCAGACAAAACCACCTTCAGATGCAGTATGTAAGCCACCGAATGCAGTCTTCCATGTGGATGTGACAGTATTCTGGTTTTGTTAAAATAAGCTTCAGGAAAATTTTCTGCAAGGATATATTGTGTTGTATTTTGATTTTATAAATTAGCTTTATGGAGTAGGGAATAAATCTCTTCTTACAAAACTGATAAATGCCCAGGCTGATGAAGGTACTTAAACCAATGTATTGTCATGACCTCTGCTTCATAAAAGGTTTACAAACACCTTTTTTTTTTCTTTTGAATAGCTTCTAACAAATCTTTGTTTTAAATACAGTAGCTGTTATTACTAACATGATTTTAAAGAGTGACTCAGCAGAACAGTGTGGTGGCTAATTAAACCCTGCTTCTTTTCCCCAAATTGTTGATTTCTTGAATGCGCAGTTTGTGCCAGTTTTAATCAGTTCAGTAGACTGGTCTCCAGGGGGCGATGCTTTAGTGTTACCAGTGCTGGAGTATAGTTCATTAAGAAGCTGTCACAGAATTGCCCAGGGAACAATTTGTAAACGATTATCTCCTTGCTCTGAAGTAACCTTGGGGACAAATGTCAAGGAGTCAGTGACAAAAGTAACGGATTTTAGACAACTGCTCCTGCATACTTGGCAATTCACAACTGTCTTGATCTCTGGGAGAGGAACAGACTGGAATTGTTCCTGGTTTCTTCCCGCTAGTATATTTGAGCATGGAAGAAAACGTTTTCCAGCCTTCCTCCTTTTTTGTGTTTGCTAACTGGAGCAGTTCATGCCGTTTAAATTGCCCAAATGCCTTTAAGTAAGCTACTGTTGTGTTTGGGTGGAAAGCATGAGCAGGAATTGCAGGCACATGAGAATTGAGATGGCCTTTGTAGTTGATTCAAAAAAGCTGATCTCTTCATCATCTTACTCCAGATGGAAATGGTGTTTTACCTGCTACAGGAATTTTGCAGGATACTGGAGCAGTGTTACATGCAAGATTGGAGAGGAACGGGAGAGGAAATGTGAAAGAGCATTTTAACTGGTAGAAGCCTGTTTAGGAGGGAAGCAGGTTTTTTGTAAGCTCAAAACTGCCTACTGTTTCAGGCATGTAAACATAGTGGGGTTTTTAACCCCTTGGGCCAGCGATAAGTTTTGTGTGGTCAGTTACACTGTAGTGGTTACAGGCAGGCAGTTAGTCATAGAATGATTTGGATTCAAAGTGTCTTCCACAGCTCATCTAGTGCAACCCCCTACAATGAGCAGGGACATCTTCAACTAGGTCAGGTTGCCCAGAACCACATCCAGCCTGGCCTTGAATGTCTCCAGGGATGGGGAATCCACCACCTCTCTTGGCAACCTGTGCCAGTGTTTTACCATCCTCATTGTAAAGAATTTTTATCTCGCATCCAGTCTGAATCTCCCCTCTTTTAGTTTAAAACCATCATCCCTCATCCTGTTGCATCAGGCCCTGATGAAAAGTCTCTCCCCATCTTTCTTATAGGCCCTTTTAAGAACTGAAAGGCTGCAACAAGGTCTCCCTGGAGTATTCTCTTCTCCAGGCTGACCAACCCCAACTCTTAAGCCTGTCTCCATAGCAGAGATGCTCCAGCCCTCTGAACATTTCTGTGGCCCTTCTCGGGACCCTCTCCAACAGGTCCATGTTTTTCCTGTACTGAGGACTCCAGAGCTGGATGCAGGATGGCAGGGGAGGTCTCACCAGAGCAGAGAGGCAGAATCGCCTCCATTGACCTGCTGGCCATGCTCCTTTGCATGCAGCCCAAGGCAGGATTAGCCTTGTGGGCTGCAAGCATACATAGTCAAAGAGGGAAGTTTGAGATGGTGATGGAGGGCTGTGGAGGAGACAGAAAGAGAAGCCCAGCAGAGCCAGGGGAAGGTGGGGCTGGGTGGGATGAAGGGTGCTTAATTTTCTGGGCTGCAGTGAATACAGAAAGAAGCTGGGCTTGTTTGTAGAAGACAGCAGAAGAAGGTGAATGGAAATGGAAAACCATCTTGAGCTGGGGCAGCAGAGAGCTGCCCAGGGAGACAGCCATGCACTTTCAGCATGCTGAGTTTTTGTGTGTAATTTCAAGCCCTTTGTACATCACAGTTTGGAAAAGTTTGGCACTTGTTTCATTGCAGCTACTGCTTCAGTGTGTAAAAAAAACAAACAAACAAACCACCCCCCCACCCCCCCAAAAAAAAATCAACCACAAGCCCCCAAATTAAAACCAACAAAAATCACCACTTGCTTCAACCATCTGCTTGTATAAGTGACTGCTGCTCTTTTCATTGATCTGAATGCGTTAAATTATATATGAAAATGGTTTAGCAGTGAGCTTTAATCAGTCTATTAGATCAGAAATTCTCCTTGGGTCTATAAAGAAGTTTCTTTGATTGGAGTTTCATTAGTTGCTTTTTGTCTGACTTGTTCGGTGTCTAAATTAATGTATTAAATATACTTTGCCTGCTAAAGAGAAATTTTAATTTACAAACATTGCCAAGCACAGCTCACCACTTGTCTGCGTCATGGTTTCAATGGCATGGCTTTTGAGAAGTGGTTGTGAGAACTGCCACTTGCAGAGATTTGGTGACTGTCTGAATTAGGGACTCTGACAACTGCAGTGCTTCGAGATACCCCAACCTCAGGAGAGGCCACTTCAGAAGCTGTAATTGGGATTTTGACTGAACTGTAAATATTGCCTCGGTGGCAGTTTTGGGTGGGGTTTTTTTTTTCCTCATTTGGCCATAAATAAATCTGTGGGCAGGGGTTTAATGCAGCTTTTCACTCCAGTGCAACACATAACTACTCAAGAATGAAACAAGGCGATTATAAAGGGTTATTTATAACAGCCTGTTGGTGATCTGACTTGCTTGTGTTGAATTCCCCGTGCTTGAGCTCCAAATGGTGGCTGTGCCATGGACCAGGGTGTGTTTCCTTCTTTATACCCTCTTCCACTTGCCCACTATGGTTTTAACCAGGTACTGTTCTGCTTGGGAACATTGTCTCATTAGCTCAGTTATCGTAGTTGAATCCTCTGAATTAACATAGTAGATGTGAATGAAACACACTTGCATACCCAAGACCCGCAGTTCACTCACAAAGGTATCCAATCCTGTGGGTGATGTCTGTGCTGATGCGAAGCCTCCAGGAGACCAAGACCTGCCTGGGCACAACTGGAGCAGAAACCAGATGTGGCAGTTTGGGGAATTCCACAGCCTTTTCTGCAGGGTCCATCCTGAGCAGACCATGCTGTGCTGCTTTGTTATAAACCACACAGGAGTTCCTCAGTTTTGCTCCGAGGTTACTCCTCAGTACTTGTGCTCTAGAAGTTTGATGTTAAGCATGTAGAAGAAAGTAGGCAAAACAAAGCATAGTAAAGGAAGCAGCCTCATCAAGTATTTGGCCTAGGAACAGACAGATCACTATGTCTGGTTCTCCTTTTGAAGTACATTCTCTCATTGAAGTGGAGCAGCATAAAGGTGTGTATCAGTAACATTTGAAGGCAACATATGCCCTGCTCCTGTGTGTGCAGATAACCTTTAAACTTCTACTTAGGGTTAACTTCCTGTTTTCAGAGTGTTTAAGCCAGAAGTTCAGTAAATGTTGCTAAGGATGATGCTTTATTCCATTAAAAGAACACAGAAGTTTTTGAACTGTTATATCTAACAAGGGTCTTTGGTGGCCTGCAAATCCTTTTAGTTTGCCAAGGAAATGCAAAGCAAGCATTGACGCAAGGCTTATCTGCATACAGCAAGCAGCTCTGCTGAAGTCAGTAACTCAAAGTGATTGTTTTTGCAATGCACCGGTGTCAAGTTTTTCAGATATGAAATACTTGCTTCACTCTTGTTCATCTGTTCCATCCCACTTCCCTTTCTTAATATCCTAGATTTAAGTCCAGGCTAGCCTCAAACTCATTGCAAAAAGTATTGCCCTCTGGTAGTAATTTAGCATAATTTTTTATAGAGCCATGCAAGAGTATAAAATGAATCCAACAAATCATAAAACCTGAATAGGTGGAAACATCAGAAACAGTATTAAGAATCTCACGCATACGTTATTCAATAATGATAGTTCTTTTATGCTTTTTAGTGTCTTGAATGACTGGAAATGTACAGCGCTGAAAACTCACAGCTTTACAGAGGTTTCCGTTGGAGTTTTTTTGTGGTGTTGGTTTTGGGTGGTTTTTGGGGATGTCGTGGTGCACCCAAAGCCAGCCTCAGTGAATCAAGTGTCCCAAAGTTGTAAAACCAGGGTTCAGCAAATACCAGTTTTGAAAGGATTTAGGTAAACTTCAAAAGCGGGTATTTAAGGAATGGGAAAATAACCTACATTTTTAGTTTGTGTTGTAACACTTGTGTATGGCTCAGCACTGCCTGTATTGGAGCAGAAGCTGTTTTGTCTGGATTGACAATCCCCAACTATTGTGACTCTGGAAGACTGGAGCTTCAGGACTGTTCAGTGTAAAGAAAAGCTGAGCTCTTCAGGGCTTCAGAATCAGTGTGGCTGGGTTGCTTTTCTGTTTGTTTCTTTTTAGCTCTGCTGATAAGTGGTTGAAGAGTTGTGAACAGTTTGCAGCCCTGTTTTGGTATTCAGGCAGGACTTACAAATGGACAGACCCTAGCGTGCAAGCGTGAGCTCCTTGTATCTCTTCAGGATGTTTTTTAATGCTCAGTATTGTAATTCTGTATCATACTCTCCAGTTAGAGTGTGCTGTCATGTGGTGTAAATGAAAGGTGATCCTTAAAAAGTTAATTGATTCCTGAAGAGTTTATTCAAGTGGAAGAAAGCAAATTATCATGCTTTAGTGCCCCGTTATCAAAGGTTGTGAGAAATACTCAGTGGGTTAAAATTAGGCACAAGAAATTCTTAACACCCCCAAGACATTCCCTCTGCTTCCCTGGAGGACAATACAGCCTTTGAAAGCAGCAGTGGAAGGGGCAGAGCATCCACTGGAGCAGAGTGGCTGGCTGGAGACAGAGGTAATCTCAGCCATCCCTGGTTACACACCCTGCATCAGTCAGTCCTCAGGCTGCATCCATGCCAGGGGCAGTATCCATGGGGAACCGGAGCAGACCCTGGGAGCAGTGACTCCATAGCAGCCTGTGCTGTGTTATGCATCCTCACAAACCTGAATACCGGAGAGTGAAGTGAAAGCTGAGACCTTCATGCCTGTTCCTACTCTTTAGGCTTTCCACGCCACTGAAATTCTCCTTTAATCACTGATTGTGGCTTTTTTTTTCCCCTGGCACAGCTCTACTGTACAAATAATTTATCCCCAGAATTGCTTAATACAGGTTTCCTTAATGCCAAGTTTTGCTGACCTCTGTCAGTTTCTGTGACCGTAGTTTTAGTTGAACAAGCACAGAACTTAAACTTTTGCTTTCATCTCCTACTTGAAATATCCCAACCATGCCAGGTCAGATGGGGCTTTGAGCTACTTGGTCTAGTGGAAGATGTCCCTGCCCATGGCAGGGGGTTGGAACTGGAAGAGCTTTAAGGTCCCTTCCAACCCAAACCATTCTATGATTCTATATCATGTCTTTTTCATTAGGATGTAATTGGATAGTGGCCTTAAATCATACGGATTTCTGTGGTCCACCACTCTTAAGTAGGGAGCCCTGAATGGGAAATGAGCTGAAATATGCTTGTTTATTGAAATCCTTTGCTGTGGCGAGGAAGGTTTTTACTTTGAGTCTTTATTTTCATTGTAAAAGGTACATTTTAGCCATGAATCAATTGCATGCAGTGTTTGTCCCACTAGTGGAAATTGGTCAGTGTAAATTTCATGATCAGGCAATCGAGTGCCAGCAGACCTTACGGGCAGGAGGTGAGGTGCTGATCTTATTTGTCTGGTAGGTGGGAGCTCCAGACAAAACCCAGACTTCAGTGGGATGTTGGAGTAGATTAGCTTGGTTATGTTGCTATTAAAGAAAATAATCTTTTCTCCAGGTAGAAAAACTTATCCTCAGAATGATCCTTTTAGATCTCTTTCTGTAATATTTGGATCTTGTGCATTTTCTTAGCCTTTGAAGGTTGTAAATGGAGGATGTGGACCATGAGGCCAGTGGTAGTAGAACCTCTAAATAAGCTGTGTTTGACACAATTTGGAGGCAGATTACCCTGAAGCTTCCTTTTTTTGGGGAATTGCAAACCCTCTTTATTCAGCTGTGTTTAAATAAATGCTTGAAGGCAGTAAAATGATTTGAGACATATGCTTATGTAAGAACAACATTTCTCCATACTCACACTATGCCTGAATCTCTTTTCTCTGATATTTTGACGCAGTTTCAAATACTTGTCTAACACCATCTCAATTTCTGAATTTTAAGAATGGATTGCTGAATTAAGTTTTATGCCCACCCTTTGCTGTTTTCAGTTGGTGCCATATACTAAGGTATTATTCTTCTCCTTGAGCAGAGAAGCAACAAGTATAAGGCTCCAATACATACAGAAAGAACTGAACTTTTATGTGAGTATGTTTTATGGGCGCTTCTAAATATGGAGCATCCATGAAATGTGAAAGCTTTTCCAGTATTTTGACTTAAATTAGTAAAGCATTACCCTTAATCTACATTTGATTTCCAGTAATTTCATGGGTTATTAGAAAAATAAAGTATGTGTATGTGATCAAAATACCTGACATGCATGCCTAACTGACTGTGCTTTTCCTTTGCAGGATGTTGTCTGGGGGTTAAACTCGTTATTTACTGTAAGTAAATGACTATTTTTTCATATCCACTTTCCTTTTCCCTGTCTGGTTTGGTTTCAGCATCACCCAATATGAACCCTGTCTGTTCCTTCTGAAACTGAAGGTTGTTATTTCCTTTGGCTTCAGTGGGTGTTGTGCAAGTATGAAATCAGTTTGTGCTTTTGTTTGTGTAACTGCAGGACTCCTACAGATCAGTTGAAATGCTAGGTTTTTTGGTACATCATTTTTACTTTTGGTTACAAATCTATTATGGGATATTTTGGTATCATGGGATCTTCTATGGTTTGAAATTCCTCCACTGCTTTTCAGGAAATAGAAAATCATATTGCTCTGAGAAGGAACTGTGTTGGTGTTATGGGTTTTTTTTTTAATTATATTTAGGAATTAATGACTGCCCTGCAGTCTCATTCCTATTCTGAACACTTATATTCTTTGTTAAAGGCCTCAGGACCCACTTGCAGAATTTGCTAAGTCTTTACTGTACAGAAGCTGCATTTTAGGGAGTTCAGGATTACGGTCACCTTCCACAGCCATTGCAGTTGGGTAGGAAGGTCAGGAAGAAGCAAAGAAGAGCACTAACTTGGTTGCTGCTCCACGCCATACAGAGGAAGCTGTGAAAAGCTTTGGATGAGGAGCATCACTGCGGGCTTCACTAACCACAGCCTGGTTTCATAGAAGGGAATTCCTTCCACTACTCCCTGCAGGAGGAGGGGTGCAGAGAAGTGGCTGTGCTTCCAGCATGCTCTCAGGATCATGATGCGTTTCTAAGGCCTCTAGCACAGCCCAAGCCAGTGGCTGGCTACAGTCTGCTCAGCTTTCGTGGAATCCAAAGGCTTGATTTGTTTCAGCAACTTCTTTAGGAAATTCATTTAGAGGTTTGGAGAGCTTTTGCGTTTTCAACAAAGAGTAATTGCATTTCACAGTTAGTCTCTCACTGCATGCTGATTAGCTGGAAGAAAGCAAAATTCACTGGAGGTACAGTGATATGTCTGCGGAGGCAAAACTGCATGTAAGAATAATCCATTGGGCAAATAGTTACAGGGTTTGATAGTCACGCATCCCAGGCCATGGGGATTTTTCATGACAGGTGAGAGCTGTGCTACCGAGCTTGCCTCTTGGATTTCCTTCACACCCAGCTTCTGCTAAAATAGTAGGCTTTGAAAAGCTGGCACTGGATCGTACTGGCCTTGCAGATTCTTTTGGGTTTTTCCTGAAGAAAGCCAGTGAAAATGAAGTGGATTGGTGTCCAGCTTTGAGTGAAATGGGAAATTTGCTACTTGAAAATAAGTCAGAGAATGGCACGCACTTTTCACATGTGTGAAACAACGGCATTTCACTGTTGTCACTAACCTTCAACTGGGGAAAATTATCTGGGCTGCAGGCAGAATAGAGGGTTGTGATTCGGTGTTATTTGTAACATACTAGATGATCTTTAAGGTCCCTTCCAACCCAAACCATTCTATGATTGCTATCAGCATCTTGGTCTCCACTATTACTAACCCTATACTCATTCCAAAAATACAGAGATTAAATGGGTAGACCTGAGATTTATCTTGACTGTTTCTGCTCCCTGCCCCGACATGTCCTTAGCTCTTTGGCTGTTTGCAGTCCATTTCCCCTGGGCCCTGTTTTTCCCATGGCGTAAAATCTTTCCTGTTGGTCAGACTCCAGGTTATGTAGCTTCTTCTCAGTGTGGATGAAATTGCTTTGCTATGCAAATGGCATTAAGAAAAAAGGTGTTCACTTATGAGGGTGATGAGACACTGGCACAGGTTGTGTTCAAGGCCAGGTTGGACGGAGCTTGGAGCACCCTGCTCTAGTGGAAGGTGTCCCTGACTTTGGCAGGGGGTTGGAACTGGGTGAGCTTTAAGGTGCCTTTGAACTCAAAGTGTTCCATGATTCTATGAAACTCTTCCTGCTTTATCACCACGCTGTTTGCAGGGATTTTTTTAATGGTTTACTTTACCTTGAACTAAAGTCAACAGGAATTCTGCCTCCTGAAACTTTGAATGTTCCTTCAAAATTCAGTTTAAAACTGTCTCAGTTTTCAAGCAGACGTGCATCACTGCCAAAGAAGTGTCACAGGACTGTGTGCCACCAGATGGGGTCAAATGCCCTGCTACTGTTGTCCTTTCATTAACTTTGGTTTGCAATCATCACTTATTTGCATTTACCTTTAATAGCGCTACCAATCAAGGTAGTGAGAAAATATGGTGCTCTACTCACTGGTCTTACTTTCATTCATTATCTTGTTCATTAGGGCTTTGGATTCCTTGTATGATGCAGCGAGTGGGAACCCTATAATGTTCTCTGTTCCTTTGCCAGGATCTTCTGAATTTTGACGATCCTTTGAATATTGAGGCTGCAGAGCATCACTTGCGTGACAAGGTGAGTCAGTGGTTTATTTAAAGCATGTTGTTCCTAATCCAATACACATACATGGTTCCCAGTCAGTCCTTTTAAAGTATAGGAGCTGGTACTTCAGGCAGTCGAGTGACTCACTGTATCAGCCACCAGTTAGTCAAACAAAATGTGCTTTCTCTGGGAAAGTAAATTCAGTGCAGTAGTGTTAGTCACCATATGCTGGACTAGTTGACCATAATGTAGTCATATCCCCAAAACATGATCTTTTCCACCTTGTTTCTGAGATTTTCCACAAAGTTGTACGTGTTCTGTACAGCAAATGATAGTGAATTGGTTTGGTGCAGTTAGTGAGTAGCCTTTACCTTTTAAGGTCTGTAAAAGGATCTCATCCTTCTCTGTCTCTTTCAAATATATTTTTTTTTCTTCACAGCTTTTGCATGTTTTTATTAACCTAGGAGAAGTCTGGGCTCTTTCAACAGATGAGAACTTTATTTTCTTTTCACTGATCTTCTTTGTTCTGTGTGTGTTATGGAAAAACAAAACATGGTTAGTGGTCTGATAAACATCTGTGAGATGTACTGACATCTCCCCTCTATGGATCTCTGAAGCTATGTCATGTCACGTTATATACATACATACCCCAAGCACATAAAAATTACACTTGGTATATTCAAGATGTTTTGTTTAATTAAACCCTTTTGATACATTTGTTGAAGTTAGCCTTAAAGATTGAAGAAAGCTTTCAGGTAACTGTTGATTTGAAGAGTTCATTGTGAGTCAGGCAGTGCACCTAATTTGTCTCATTTTTTTCAAGAGGAATTATTGGGATTGAAAGTTCATCTTTTCAACTGTGCTTTGTTTAATGAGTTCTTGTAGCTATTCTGGTACTTATCTGTGTTTTGCAGAGCTGGGATGAGACCATAGGCCCAAGTTGGGAAAACTCTTCCTCTGGAAGAGGAGGGGTTTTATGGTTTTATTACATCATTTTGGCAAAGAGTGTCAGGAGGCCTGACTAGGCATGAAACACTGAAAATAGTCACAAAGGGAATACAGCCCAAGAAATAAAACCAGTGTAGTGAAGGTATCAGGCTGAATAACTTTGTTGGCATTGTTAAACTGATTTATTCCCTAATACCCTGCCAGGGGAATTGGGGAGTGACACACCTACACCCCTATTGCTGAGTGTCAAATTTGGCACTTGATTTCTTCTAACTGCTGGAAGGAAAGCACTTTGTCTAGTGTCTGGGGAAGATTTTGGTAAGGAGAGATGCTCCCATGTACTAGTACAGTTCTGTGTCAAATGTGTTGATGTGACAGACAAGCCTTACCAGTGCATTGAGGAAATCGATAGACCTCAGAGCAGCCAGACAGTGATGTTCTCTTCTCAGGGAGTGATGAAATGCTGAGAACTCGCTATCTGGCATGTGTCAGCCTCATTCAGAAATGGGAAGTTGTGGAAATCTGCTGGAAGGATGTTACCTGCTTTTTATAAACACACCTCTCTCAAAAATGGAGAAGTGAGCACTCAAAATACCTACTGCTATACTAATAGCATGGGACTTTGGGATTAGTGAAGAAGTGAAATTGAGTAGGTTTTTTGACAGTCTTCTAGATTAAAAATAGCTTTGGAACATACATTTTTTATTTAGTAAACTCTTAAGTAATCTCACAGGCACCTGTAAAATTCATATTCAGCTATGTTATCTGTTTTTAGACTGTATCTGAATTTAGGTATTCAGTGGATAGTGACAGACCAGGTAGTGCCGGATTTCCATAGCCTATCTTACAGCGACATCAAGACAAAACTAATGATGTCTGTCTGGAGAGAATAAATGATGCAAGGGAGAGAACTGGCTGCTTTTACAGTCGCCTTCAAAGGGCACAGTTGCAGTTTGTTTTTGTCTCTCTCGGGCATAGATATCCTGTAGTGTATAGGCATATTGTCGTGAAGCCAAACTGCTTTGGTCCTGTCTTAGGAAAATACTTGAAATACAGTGAATATGGGAATGCTGATTTTTCCCTGAGACATTTTTACATGCATAATACAAATAGTGTATATGTAATATATATGCCTGTATGCACAACCTTTATACAAACAGATGTGTAAATGTGTCTATATATAGATAGTTTTGTACACAAACTGACAGATACTGTAAGAGAACGCCTTTGGTCATTTGACAGCATGGGAGTATATGGCTTGTAACAGCTGAAATAGATGTACCTTGAGCTGTCTTCTATGGGTCTGGAGAAGATGACTCAGGATTTCACTGATGTTAGTTCAGATTTGAAATCCTGGGATCCCTTTGCTGACATTCCAGGCTTAAGTGTGGCAGCCTGAGAGGTTAAACAGCTCATCTGAAGTCTGCCTCTGATTATTGAAAATGCAAAGCAGGAGTTTGTGCAGTCCCACAGGCTGGTGTTAAGTCATCAGAAATGACTGCTGCCTTGCACATGCTGGGAGAAGTCACACAGGTATCAAATCCCCCTCACTGGCTCTTGAAAAACGTATGTGCTATGAATGTGTTATGGATCAGGCTAGAAGGGACATTTATGATCTTTTCCTGCATAACGCACTTCTTTGTTTTTGCATTAAATCTATGGTTTATCCCTGAGCACATAGTTGTAGCTTTTGGGAAAGCAGCCCTGTTCTAAGATGTTAAAGTAAGACACAATTAAGAGCTCAAGTTGTTCAGTTAATTGCTTTAAAAAAACTGTTTCTCATTTCTTATCTGAGATCTAAGTTAGTGCAGCTTCAGCTTCCAACCCTTGGGGCCTGCTTCTGTCAGTTAGTGAACTTCTTCCCTTTCAGCTTCCTTCAGCCAGTGACAATCAACTCCCTTCTACATGAATTATTTTTTAATACATATGTTAAGGCAGCTTTAAAATACATGTTGTTAAGGCAGCGTTTGTAGCTATACAGCTCTTTCACGTTGCAAGGTATCAGTATCTTTTTGTTGCTGACCATTTGTACAACAGATTTGGGCAGAGTCATCGACATCCATTTTCACAAGTGCTAGGCAAAGAGACTACCTCAGTATTCACCTGGTGTGTATTCTCTTGCACAGTCTTTTCATCTTCTCAGGGAAACTTGTCTGTCAGTATTCAGTGCATGGAAACACTTCCTTTGTGTCACTGTAAAAGAGGAGGATTGATGGCATGCTGAGAGGAATGTTTTTCCCCTTGTGAAAATATGGCATGTCTTCTTTCGTGGCTCTGAAGTGCCAAAACTGAGAAATCTCATCGGAATAACTGTGTGTTTACCAAGGATCCAGCATGTTGCTTCCAACAGGCACTCCAGGTGCCCATACTCCTGATTTATGCCTGCATTGTTATATTTCCCAATTGTCTGTTTGGTTTTAAAGAACGTGCAGCATCACAGCCCTGTGTAAAACGGAGTCTTGGTTTTGCCTTTTGTCCCCTAGCTATTGTCTGCTGCCATCAGCGAAGGGACTTATAATTGTTTCCCTAGCTTTTCCATGGCTAGATCAGTAGTAAAGCTTGTAGCTGTTATTTTGATACCTTAATGATGAATTATTTTCCATAGGTTTGTGTGTCGGTTTGGTTCTGGTCCAGGTTTTAGGAAGCAGCATGGGTTTTAACTCTAGCTGAATTTTAGCATCTCTGGTTGTCACTGATGATATTTCTAGTCCATTGACTTCATGTAGCTTTATACACTGTTATGATGTTTGTAGACATTGTGGTTTTATTCTGAGGAAGGGGGGATCATACATTTGTAAGAATTTTAAGGGGAAAATTCAGGAGAGTTGGAATTTATGTATGACATACTGCAGTTAAACATTATTCTAGACAATTCATTATGTGCTTATGGCTGTTATTTTTATGGTCTCTAGTTTTTAATAGATCATCGTTATAGTTGTGGTTTCTAGTCCTGCTCAAATCATGTCATTCTGATTCCTTACCAGAGTAATGCTAGCACATGAGCAAAATTCCTCCAAAAGACACTGAGAACAGCATTGCCAGCCTCATTTCACCTGGGATAATGCTATATTTTCATGAACTGCACCCTCCGATAAATCACACAGTGCCAACACCGGCAATATACAAAGCCAGAAGCTGTTGGGAAAGAGAGGTTGTTTGGACAAACTTCTGCTTGTGTCACTTCCATGCTGTTGTGACAGCTGATGAATCTCTTTTCCTTTTTTGCCCTCTTTTTACTTGAGAAAATACATCATTGGTTGGCTTTTGCTATTTTAATTTATTAAAGGCTTCTCTTGGTGATAAAATTTTTAATTCAGGTTTGTTTCTGTGGAGGTGGATTTATAATGTTCATGGTGTTACGGGGTCTGAAGCCGCATCTTCCCCTTGGGATTTTAAGTGCGCTATATAGCCTTAGTTCCTTAGGAAACTAAGCTTAAAGAAAAGTCTCTCTTCTCAATTGCTTGCAGTCTTTGGAGGTTGTTCTAATGAGTCTTCTAGGATGAACATTTTCCTTGAATTACTTTAGGACTGCTGCCTTTACAAGTGAAAGCACTAATTTAATTCCTTTAGAAATCCATTGATAATTGAGAACAGTTGCTGACTACGTATTTCACAGAAGAGCTTTTATAACCTTTCATAAGTGTATGTAGGTTTTTTTCAATCCTGAAATAACAAACTATTCAGAATTTTTATAGAATAATCTTAATTTCTCAAACCCTTTCTTGGGCAACTGGTCAAGCCAGCAGCAACTGATAAAATGCCAGTGCGTGGGCCAGATTCTGAAGGGGACATTAAGGTATCTTCTGAAAACAGGTAAATCATTGGAGGAAAGTTGTCAGTAATAGCCTGTAAGTAACCATCATAAGTAAGAAACAAATACAGGCATGTCTATAGAAGATCTTTAGACATCTGTATGGAAATACAGAAAGTTGAATTCTCCCCCCCATGAGATTGTCTCTCTGCATCAACAGCTGTCCTTGCCCAGTATAGCTTCCTTAGTTCTGGAGCCACCAAGAATCACCAAAAACTTGGAAGTGTAAAACTTCTTTTTCACCAAGAGTGATTTCATCCTCACTGGGGTTTTCGCTTCTGATTGTTTGGGTTTTTTAAGAAACAGGAACTACAAAGTCTGACTTCCGAAGCACATTCTCAAAGTGGAAAGGGGTTACTGTTCTTGTGTCTCACCTCAGGTTTTATCAGATGCTTTAAATCAATCTGCCACACAGACTGGGAATGTGTGCTTTCTTTCCAGGCTACCCTGTGGGGTGCTAAATTCAGAAGCTTGCAGATTTGGGACCTTTCATCTCTGCTGAAGTTTAGAGTCTAACTGATAATGCCTTCAGAGAGTTACAAAGTCCCAGAGCTCACTGCCTGTGTATCATTTCAAATTCAATCCTTCTAAAAGACTGTTCCAAAATAATGTCATGGCCAGCTGTGCTTTTATCCTCCTGGGTTTTTACTTCTGTGCTCATACATAGTAAGGGCGTAATCACATTAAGATTTAAGTGCCTTGAAAATCCATTTTTCTGTGTAGCTGAAGAAATGCATTTGAAACTAAATAGTGTGTTCAGATTTGGGTTCTTCTTGGTCTATTGTCAGTGATCCCTTTGAAGCTAGTTTTCTTCTATTAATGTAATTCCATATATCAGAAGACTAGTCTCAATTGTTATTTGAGGCATCTGAATAAAAAGCATGATACCAATGCTAGCATGTTACAGGTAAGCAGTAACACAAAATGAAATTAAAATTTAAAAGTTTTGGAAAAAGTATTCATTATCTGTATTTCTTCCTCAGCTCTTCTGGTTTAAAGTAATTTGTTTAACTGATCTTACAGTAACTTCTTTGTTCCTCTGTCATACCTGCTCTTTTTTTTTGGTTGCCATTTTTATATCAAAGGCATTTGATTATACATTTGAGGACTTAGGTTCTGCAGTGATTCTTCCTGTTCAGAAGAGATCAGGTCTTTCACCTTGCCATTTCTCCAGAACCATCCCAAATTTCACAGAAACAGAAAGAGCAGCTGGCAGTGGCATCTTCAATGCAGATCAACACCTTTGCTTATTGAACCAACTGATTAATACGAACTACTGGCCTTCACATAAGACACCAGCCAACATCTGTGCTGGAAAGGAATGAAGCATCTTTTTCTTCACCTCCAAACTGCTTAGACTCTTTTTTTTTTTTTTTTTAATTCTTTGGCTTTATGTAAAACTCAAGGGCAGAGTGGCTTAATCCTTTGAGATTTAGGCTGCGGAGCCCAAGAGCAGAGGTATCGTGACTGTTGTGGGGAGTACATCGTTTATTGCATTAACTTGTCTTGATCAAAGCATTTGGGTTGGTTCACCTCTTCATAAATGGAGAATGAATAACCTGCAAGAACATTTCTTCCAGCTTTGAATTAATTGGGTTTGTGTGGCTGGAAGCAAAAGCTTTCCTGTGGATGTTCTTCACTGGGTTTTCTTCTTGTTAGATTTAATTGTTAGCAGTTAAATATCTTGAAGTAAGTTTGTCTGAGAATTACAAAGATTATCCACTGGTCTATAGTGACTGTTGATGAATTTGGGTACAAAACAGTTTGTTTGGGTAGTACATTTTAGTATAAAACATTTGTAGTATATAAAATATAAGAAATTAAATTCCATGGTTCACATGCATCTTCTCGCTCTGCATTTCAGAGGAAATATTATTTGTGATAAAAAGCACTAGAAATAGCTCTAAAGAAGCATTTTATTTTCAGATAATTTTGAATTATGTTAAATAACTGTATTCCTTTGATGGGTAGTGTTCCTTGAAGAAACTGAAAACAGCTGAAATGGCTTGATTTTGCAAAATAATCAAAAGCATACTGGTTGATCAAAACTCAGATACCAGCACTGTATTACCCAAGTTTATATGGGTATATAAAATTCTATCCAAATGCTTGTTTCTTTATTGGATTGGATCTGGACAATGCACTCCAAAAGTGCATTTGCAAAATGACAGAATGTTTTTTCTAATGCCTTCCTCAAGGAATTTTTTAATTAAAATAATGCTCATTTAGTTCATTAATGCATTATGTTTAGCCCAGTTCTCTTTGTCAGACTTTCTACCCTTGCCAGCAGTTCCCCATTAGAGCCATAAACTTTGTTAGACTCTTCCGGCTTCCCAAATGTATCCCTGTGAAATTTCGTGTGTCAACAGTGCTAATGATATTTGAAGAATTCTGATCATCACTGTTTTCATTTTTTACACTCAAGATTCCTCAAGTTGAGTGATAGCTCAAAGCAGCTGGAAAAGTTACCTTAGAACAGAAATATGAAGACGTTTACTTGAAGCTTATTTCAGGTGGTGTTTAAAAAATATTAATGTTAAGGTGTTTAAGCTGGTGCTAGAGGAGCAACCATGCAGGGATCACTTGTGCTAGATGCTCCTAAGTGTTTAGGATCAGTTTCTCAGCTGCACCGTGCCTGTTTAACTTCAGGGCACATGGTGGAGAGAAGTGAGGAGCACCTAAAAGTGCCTTTCATTGTCACATTGCACAGTACAGGGGGAGAACCTTTGCTTTGCCAGTTTTGGAAGGTGGCCCTGAGGCTTCATGTCTGAGGGAGGAGAAGAGATGCTCCTTTGAGTCAGCTTCCCCAGAGCTGGCAGTACTCTTCCCCTACCACAGCAACAGGGAGAGTTGTCATGGGGAAGCAGTAGATGTAGCTAGACATCACGGCTCTCCTTTCTGTTTGGCGTGGGTGGCTCTTCAGTTCCTTTCACCGGATTTTACTGAAGAGCCTTCTGACTAAATTGTCTCTTATACGTTGTTGTGATAACCTTGTCAGTTCTGTTCATAGAAATGCTTTTGATGGTGGAAATTTTTGAGTTTGCAGCTTGGCTAAAGAGGTGGTTGTGTTTCTCAGCTCTTCTGTTCTGTGTTGCAGTCACTGCTTTTTCACTAAGTGTTTCATGCACACATGGTCCAGATGAAGCCGACTAGGTGTTGTGAAAACATCTGGCTGGATGTTTAGAGGAAAGCATTTGCCATGACCCTGTGTCCAACCTGGAAATAATCACTACAGCATGCATGTGTGCAAGAGGAGGGCTCTGTGAGTTCAGAGTCCACAACTATTGCCTCTTTTAGTGCTGCACAGGCTTTTCCCTACTTGTGGGGTATTTAAAAGGTCATTGTGGTTTTGTGATCCTTCCCTCCTCCTAGCTTTACAAACTTACCTAATGCAGGTCAGAATACATTAGAGTCCATCTTTGAAGATGTGACTGTCTTGTCTTTCACTTAGTTGGATGCCAGCCTCTGTCCTGTACTCCCACGCTGGAAACATTCAACTGTTAGGTGCTTTGAAGTTTTACTAAATTATTATCAAGGGTTAAAAAAATGGGCACATTGTCATTTTCAGAGTTTGTTCCCTAAGTCCTGGCCAATAACATAATGGCATAACAAACTGAAAGCTGAAAATGTTTTAATAATAAGCCCCTGCTTTCATCTGTCAAGCCAACCAAGTGGAGAATGTAGATGATCGTAGGATTATTTGACAGCTATTGGGGAAGCATCTTTATCAATTATTGGCAGAGCAGAAGACTCAAATTGGCATTTAACACTTCATGGTAGCTTGGAAAACACAAGTAAGCCATACTGCGCATCTAAATGTGCAAGTTTCTCCTTCAATTAAATAAGGATTGAGACCAAACAGTTTTTCGGGCTGTGTCTTTAGTTTTGCATAGCAGCTGTTCCACAAACCAGCATTAGCTAACTGTCCTTCCGTGTCAGCATGGGCCATGAAAATGTATTAACTACTCCTGCAAGACCCAGGGGCGTAATGAATACAGATTAGCTGCCATTCGTTCCTTTCTCCTGTACACAAGAACAAAGGCTGATCACAGTATGGAGAGGGATCGCAAGCTGTTGGGGACATGCTGGGTTAACATCCCCTAATATAATCTTGCATAAATGAATGGAGACAAAACCAAAATGTAGCTTTGCTGTTGGTGGAAGGATGTAATAGAATATCCAACTCTATTGTGATGGGGGTAGCCTGGTGTTTTGCTAATTGTGCAGAGAGTTAGGAGTTGCAGCATGTCACATTAGCAGCCTGTTTTCTGCTGCATTCTTGTCAATACCATCAAATTCATGACTGACAGCTCTGCTGCTTGCTTGAAGTTCTGCCTTCATCCCTTTTGCTTTTTAATTTATTGTGACAGAGTAGTTTTCTACTCTAATTTTGTGCTTACAGATACTTAAACCCAATAGATTGGGCAATTGCAACAACAGAAGCAACTTGTGATGGTGCTGCTGGTCAAAAGGACCTGATGGGGTGCAGTGAAATCTGTAAGGACAAGATACCTCACAATTGCTGCCACTGTGGGTAGCTGGGTTCCTTGCATTACTGCAGTCTGACACTGCTGGGGTATTAGCATATCACTCATCTAAAAATAAGTCCTTTATAGTTTCCAAAGTACTTACAGTGCTTGTTGTAGAAAACAACAGCTGCTTTTGATTCTTTAGTAGCATTGAACACATGAACCCATGAGCTGGAATCCCTCTTGAAAAGTAAATAGGAATTATATTTAATAGGAGGAAGAAGCAGTAAACCAGGTTTGGGCATCTTTTAAATATTCAGTTTATTTCATATCATCTGAAAATCCACAGATGTCTGTCTGCAAAGCTTAAGTAGGTAGATAACCCTGAAAGAGTAACAGACAAATATGATCCTCTGGCTTAAGACTCTTATTTGCTTCATCAGGAATGAAAATTAATGTTTCAACACTACCAGTCTGTTTTTTTCTCCATTGGCTACATTCAAGCCAAGCTTTTGACCTTGTCTTGATTTACCTCATAATAATTAGTAATAATTGTAAGAGATTTCATTTTGATATCTTTAATAATAAACTGAAGAAGCGAATTTAAAGAAAAATGGGGTTTTCTACTTTCATAATCATGAAGCTGGTTAACACTGGTTTACAGTAGAATTTGTAGATATGTTTTATACTTATTTTTGTGTGTATAGAATAGGGTCTGATGTCTGCAAACTTAGTTTGATCTTCCAGCAGTGCAATTTTGAGCGTAGTTTCTTGTAGGTAGGACTTAAAGTTACACAAATTACAAGAGCCCTGAAGCAGAAGAGAAGAAGTTATGGTAAGAAGACACAGTTACCTCCTCTCTCTGCCGAGGTAGCAAAGGCGATAAATACTCAGGTATTCCCAGCTTACTCTAAGTCAGTTTGAGTCAATTAACTCAGTTAAATTTGATATCTAATGCCTAGGTCTTACTGAAGTCATTTCATGAGAGAAAACAAAGCACACTGATGGAGAGCTTATCAGGAGTTTTGCTACTTTGCTGGTGGAAATGTAGTGATAAGAGAGGGAAACAATTCACCCCGGGCAGGACCATAAAGCAGTGGGGGTGTGGCCATTCCTCTGGATCCTCTTACTCCTGGATTAATTCTCTGGTATTTAAATTGCATTCTGTTTCTTATCCTTTCCTTAATTTTTACTTGAATGTTTCTCAGTCTGGCTGTTATGTTGCTACACAGACAACCTTTCTCACCTATTTTATCTCTGCTCTGACAAGTTCAGTTTTGAAGGAGTAAAGACAGACTCCTTTCTGTACTGTGCTGCCCTTCTTACTTGTAGGTGCCAAAGGTTCCAGTTATGCACAAAACCTAAAATGCACAAAGAAAGAAGCAACCAGTTTTATGATCTAAGCCTGACATTCCACTTTTTTTATCTGCCTGCAAAATAAATCCTTTTTTTCTGCTTCTCAGAACTGAGATTGAACTGTGGTTTCAGTCAGCACAGCACTGCACTGCACTGACTGGAGTGACAGCTGAGACTCTTGTCTTAGGGGGTTTCTCTCTTATATCTTCATTAGATGCATGAGAAACTTCAACCTTAGAATCAAGACCATGTTTGTGATAAAAAGAATAGAGAATGTTTGGCAAGGAAATCAGTGAGTCTTAAGACTGAGCTCCTAACAGTAGCTCTCGTGTCTGACTTGGTTCAGATAGCCATTCATCCTTGAGGAGCCCCTCTTGGGCACTGCTTAGAAGACACAAAGCAGCCTTACCTGGGTTTTGAAACCATTCTTCTTGTTCTGCTGAGAGGAGAGTTGATCTTAATGGCTTGGCCTTCACACCATTCACTCACCCTTACAATGAGTGAGGGTGATATGATTATATCATCCATGATATAATTACTGCATTCTACAGGCAGTCCCAGCTATAATTCCTTGGCTGAAAGGAAATTCAGGTGTGTGACTGAAGTCTGTGACCATCTTCTTAAAAATAAAAATGAAGGCTGCAATCAGGAGGATTATTTCCTACACAAGACAGTACAGATAGCTACTGAAATAGGTGAAAAGGAAGGGAAAGTTTTTGCCTTGATCATTACAAGCAATCAGTGGAACATAATGTAAATTATTATAGGTGGGGAGAGATGCAGAGTTGCAGGGCACTTGAGATTTAAAGTAATTTTTTGATTAAAGTTTCCTGGACTGTAGAACTGTAATTGAGTAGGGAAAGGAGAGTAATCCATCCATATATTATAAGCTAAACAGTCTGGTCTTGAACATACTGAAATATGAGAGAATAATAATTAGGTGTAGAACAAAAGAGTATCTGTGCAGCTGAGAGTAAAGGAATTAACTGCATTGACAAGCCTGACACTTTCAGGCTTTTTCAAGACTAAAAATTATACTTTTAACAAAATGTTCCTATGTTTGGTGTGTCACTGTGGTGTGAACAGATGTGTCAACCTCTGCCACTCATTTTTGAAGGATTTCTGCTTTCTGTCCCTTTTATTACTCTGATAAAAGTTGGATATTGGTTTTGGTCTGCCAGTCTAATAATCTTGTACCAGCAGCAGAGTAATTTGAAGAAATACAGAATTATGAATACTGATTAAATTGAGTAAGGAGACACTGGAAAGCTTTGCTAGACAGCCAGCAGGTTACGTGAAAATAAGCTTGTGTTTTTAATGTAACTGCAAATGAAGGATCTTGATAGAAACATTTATTTGTTCCTTCTTGTTTATGCCCAGTGTAACCAAGTAAGGTGTTCTGAATCACATGAGGAGGGCTGTTCGTTCCATAACCACAGGTTTTCCAGCACTTCATCCTCAAGGCATTTTCAGAAGGTATTTCACAGAATCACAGAGTCTCTGAGGCTGGCAGGGAACTCTGGAAATTGTCTACTCCAGCCTCTGTGCTCAGGGTGGAGTCATATGGAGCAGGTTGCCCAGCACTGTGTGCCGTCAGCTTTTGAGCATCTCCAAGGACAGAGACTTCACAACCTCACTGGGCAACCTGTTCCCATGTCCCACTACCCTTAACAGTAAAAAAACTCTTTAAAAGACATTATTTCAGTTTGTTCCCATTGCCTTTCACCACTGAGAAGAGTCTTGCTCTGTCCTCTTCGCAGCCTCCCATCAGTTATTTGTACACATTATGGTCCCCCTAAGCCTTCTCTTCTCCAGACTGAACAGTCCCAGTCAATCTTTAGTCTTCCCTACGACGGATCCTCTCATTCATTAACCATCTTCGTGGCCCTTTGCCAGGCTCACTCAGAAAGTCCCTGTCTGTCTAAACCTGGGAAGCCTGGCACTGGGCACAGCACTCCAGATGTAAATCATCAGACCTGAGTGGGGTGAAAGGATCACCTCGCTTGATCTGCTGCTAGTTCTCTTCATAGTACAGCCCAAGGATGCTAGTGGTCTTCTTGGTCAGCTTGGTGACCAGCCAAGCCACAGGGTCCTTCTCTGCAAAGCTGCTTGCCATTCCCCAGCATGTGCTGGTTTATGGAGTTATTAATGGGCAAGACTTTGCATTTGCCTTTGTTGAACTTTGTGAGGTTCTCTGTCTGGTTCGCCAGCTTGTCAAGGTCCTTCTGAATGGCAGCACACCTATGTGGTGTGTAGCCACTGGGACTAAAACCCCAGTTTTACATCATCAGCAAACTCTGCCCTGCCCTGCATTCAGGTCATTAATGGAAAAGTTAAACAGTATTAGCCCCAATATCAACTCCTTGAGTACTCCACTAGGACTTCGTGCCACTGATCACTGATCCCTTCCCACATCCCAGCTTCCTTCTTAATCCCCGTAACTTTTGACATCCACATCAATTTCTGTCAAATTCGACAAAGCAGCAAAGTTCCTTTGCATCCAGTTCCTATAACTGTCACCAGAACTGTGAGCAGCAACAAGGAAAGGGTAGTCTGTGAGTGAGCCCCCCAGAAAGTCTGCCATGCAAGCTCAGCCAGGGCTCACTCTGAAGGGATGCTGTTGGGACTGTGTGGGCACTGACCACTCAGAGTAGACCATGAGCTTTGCATTTCCTTCAGCTGGTAGCAAGGTGATCTGGGCAACCCAAGAGGGCTGCAGGAGGGTGAGGGAATGATAGAATCCCAGACTGGTTTGGGTTGGAAATGACCTTAAAGCTCATCGAGTTCCAGCGCCCTGCCACAGGCAGGGACACCTTCCACTAGAGCAGGTTGCTCCAAGCCCCTCTGTCCAACCTGGCCTTGAACACTACCAGGGATGGGGCAGCCACAGCTTCTCTGGGCACCCTGTGCCAGCGCCTCAGCACCCTCACTGGGAAGAACTTCTGCCTAAGAGCTCATCTCAGTCTCCCCTCTGGCAGGTTAAAGCCTTGTCCTGTCCCTACATACTTTTGTCCAAAGCCATTCTCCAGGTTTCTTGTAGCCCCTTTAGGCACTGGAAGCTGCTCTAAGGTCTCCCTAGAGCCTTCTCTTCTCCAGGCTGAATAGGTAGTTCTTTCTGGGAGAGAGAAGGCCAGGTTGGACGGGGCTTGGAGCAGCCTGGTCTAGTGGAAGGTGTCCCTGTCTGTGGCAGGGAGTTTGGACTGGATGAACTGTAAGGACCCTCCCAACCCAAACCAGTCTGTGATTCTACGATACTGCTGTATACTTCAGTTTTTAGAGGGGGGTTGCGCAACTTATTTTTATTTTTTTCAGTACCGCTGCTCTTATGCAAACAACAGAAAGATACTGTGCCATTAAGACTATTTATAAAGTAATTGAGGTCAAGCCTTTGAAGTTACTGCTCGTTCATCTTCAATTCTTAAATCTTAAGGTTTACAGGAAGAGTAGCTTTGTAAAACCCTTTGTAAAGTCATATAGTGTGTCTTCCTAGCTACTCTGCTAGTATACATTCTGCTCTCCTTTTCATGTCTGAACACCTTATTGGATTACTTCTTAACATTGTAGTTGTGTTCAGTTTGTCTTTAAACTGCATTTCTCTTTCTCTACTTCCACTCTTCCACCTGATCTCAGAATTACTGTGATATGAAGTTTGTGAGGTCATTCCCAGGAGTTTGCCATGGGATCCAGGATGTTGTTTTTAAAACTCATTAGCACAAGACGTGTTTTGTCAAATGTGATGATTGCTACAGTACTTCAGGAGTCCCTTGGTCTTTGCTGGGTTTTCTGATGCGTCATCTCCAGTTGAGGTATGTCAGATTTCAAGGACAGCTCTCTAGACAGTTCTTTATACAGAATGATCTAATTACCGTTTGCAAAAGAAATGCATAAAGACATTGGTAAGCTGTAATTTGACTGTTTTACTACCTTTCTCTCTCCTTAACTATTTGTGTTTCTTCATAGAATCACAGAATGGTTTTGTTTTGAAGGGACCTTAAAGCTCCAACCCCCTGCCATGGGCAGGAACACCTTCCACTAGACCAGGTTGCTCCAAGCCTCTGTGTCCAGCCTGGCCTTGAACACTGCCAGGGATGGGGCAGCCACAGCTTCTCTGGGCACCCTGTGCCAGCACCTCAGCACCCTCACAGGGAAGAACTTCTTCCTTATATCTAATCTAAATTTCCCTTCTTTCAACTTAAAGCCGTTCTTCTTGGTGTCTGTTTTAGCACAGATCTCAGCTGGTTGTTCCAGTTCTTGTGTCACTGATACATCTTACTAAAAGTATGAGTAGTTGCTTTGCAGGATCATTACAATGGTCTCTCTAGGACTTGCAGCATTCCAGACCAGAGTGCCAGCCTCACCTTTCTTTTCACTGCTACTTTTTGTACTGCAAACACACAGCAGAGATCTCCATCCGGGACAGCTTATTTCCATTTCTTTGACTGATTCTGTGTGTGTGTGCTTTCTCCCACTGTTCTTACAGAGTCGCAGAGTTACCAGGATGGATCTGGGCCTCCAGGAACATCTTGGGCTTTTGACTTGTGATCTAGGTCCAAGAATTTAGCGTGCAAATTAATATATTTTCATTTTCAAATTGTTCATTTGATTTGGTCAACAACTTGGTTCATGCAGTTGGCTCTTAGCTCAAGGAAGGGTAGGCAACAGAAAGGCTGTTTAGTACTTGTCAGGACAGGGAGAGGCATGCCCAGATCTTGCTCTCATTATGTTGGCTTCAAGCTGGTTTTGTTAGGCCCTCATTCTTTACATTATTTGCAATTGTTTGAGTCAATGTTTTGCTTAAATAAGCATAGTCTTATCCTTGCTGTGCCATTTTATTTATTCATGTTTGAGCTTCTCTTGGACTGGGATCTGCTTTGCCTATTGTCTAACATAAGGTTTTTCACTTAACCTCATTCCCTTGTTTCAGTTGATAGCTTTGCACCAGCCTTGACAATCCTAAGAACACTCTTCCTAATAGGAAGTAGCTGGTTCTGAACATTTTCAAGAACACTGCTGTTTATTTCTAGCAGTACAAAACTGTGACGTGATGAAAATTCAAGGGTTTTTTTAACTTTATTCAAGTGAAAGAGGAAACTCATGTAGATTCCTGGATACTGACTTGAGGATCATTTCCTGATGTCATCTGCAGGGGGTTACGTAACATTGAAGAATTCTTCTAATTTGAACAGCCTGGTCCAGTGGAAGGTGTCCCTGCCTGTGGCAGGGTTTTAGGACTGGATGAGCTTTAAGGTCACTTCCAACCCAAATCAGTCTGTGGTTCTGTGATAGTTAAATGCACACACCATACAGTTCCAGCCAGTACAAGTGCCTGTGGACACCACATTTGTGGTGTAGGAGTCGATAAGCGGCAGAAGAAGTTTCTCAAGGGCAGAACTTGATCTGCTGTGTTCAAGGCTAACATTAGCTTTTCAAGCTTTTACAACACTGGAAAAGTATTTAACCCCAAAAGGCTTTCAAACTTGACATGGTTTTTGTTTTTGAAGCTGTGTAATTTTTGCTGTGGGGTTTTTATTACTCTTTGATTACCGCTTAAGTGTCTAGTTAAGAACAGCGGTACCATCCCACTCCAAAACCAGCTTTTCAAAACAATTTTCCCTGGGAGTCATTGCATTTATTTATCTCTGTATTTGTTGCAGTAAATCCTTCACTTCCTCGGCACACCCAACCACCCTGATTGGTGTTTGTTGCTGTCACTGAAGTTCTTGCAGCCACACTATAATGCGTACTTGTTTTTCTGCAACATTACTGCATTTAGACAATGTCACTAAGGTTTTTCTTGCATTGCCTCCCTGTTTTATGTTCTGCGTCAGCGTTACAGCCTTTGAAGCCTTTTCCCAGGGGGCATAAAGTACACTAAATGGCATGTGCAAAAGAGCCAACAGTACAGCTGCTAATTGTGGTAACAGAGGTAAATAGGAAAAACATTACTTTTTGATGCCATTAACTATCTTTCATAACACTTGGATTATGGATGGAACCTCTTTTGGGTTCAGCAAAGTTGATTAAGCTTTTGAAGTGGTTTGACTTGCTGAGGTAATGACAGAAATGTGGAAGAAATGCAGATGTTTTAAAGCTTTTGTTCTACATGCTTTAGGCAGTTAAGTGGCTTAAAATGAAAGCTTTTGTTTTGCATTCTTTAAATAAATGCATGGCTTTAAAACAGAACCGTACAGGAGGGTTACTGAATGCAAACAAAAAGTCTGATCTCTAAGTGAAGTTCCCCATGTGCCTCACCTGCCCAGCCTGGTTTGTTTGGATATCATTTGACTGGAGTAGAGTATGACTTGCAAAAACCCTCTCACCAGACCCAGGCAGCTCCCATTTCCACTGTGCTTATAATTTATCCATTAAGAGCTCAGATCCCAAGGACAATATCCTCTCTTGGAAATGAGTGACATCCTCGTGGGTGGAAGTGAGTTTGCAGCACAGAGGAGGTTAACATCAGTGTAATTGGGATAATTCAGGTAATTTTCTTGAAGGGTTCTCTCTATAACCCTTTCCAACAACTGTATTGACAGGATGGCCAGTGTGCCTGGCATCAGCCTTGGGCTGACCCCAGTAGCACTGGGGGGAAACAAGTACCCAACATCAGGCACTGAATAAGCAAGCAGGCTCCATGCTGCCAAGTTCAACTCCCAGGAAGTCTTCTTTGTTTTCAGCAGCCTCGGTGAAATCATTAATGGTAATAAGCAAATGGGTCACAGGGCAAATCCCAAGTCCATAAGCACTGTGGCCATATGACCAGAGGGCTTGTGAAAGTCTCCACCAACTGACTCCAGCCAAGCTGCTCCATAAGCCAAAGGGCAGATATGGCAAGAGGGCCAGGACCCGCATCACGTTTGATCCAAGGAAGGATTTTCTTGGGGAAGCTGCTTTGCCCTGTTCAGCTGGCTCAGTTCCCTCACCTTTGCACAAACAGGATTTAGATGTAGTTAGCCCTGGCTGCCCCAGCAGCTTTCACATGCTAATCCACAGCCCTTTCCTCTTCCGGTAACTTCAGAGGGTGCTTTTTTCCTTTATCTTTGCTTCACTGGCAAACAACAGAGGGTTTAAAGAAGCATGAGGGAAATGGTTCCTACTTAGGGTCTGAGAATCTCAGATGGATCGTGTTCAGCATGCTGATCTTTCTCGGCAACACATCTTCGACTTCTCCCCAGGGCAGTGTCCTGGCAGGCAGGTCTATTCTGTAACTTACCTATATGGACAGATACTTATCAAAAAAAGTCCCAAAACTTAGAATCATAGAATAGTTAGGGTTGGAAAGGACCTTAAGATAATCTAGTTACAACCCTACTGCCATGGGCAGAGACACCTCACACTAAACCATATCACCCAAGGCCTCGTCCAGCCTGGTCTTGAGCACTGCCAGGGATGGAGCATTCACAACCTTCCTGGGCAACCTATTCCAGTGCCTCACCACCCTAACAGGGAAGAATTTCCTCCTTATATCCAATCTAAACTTCCCCTGTTTAAGTTTTAACACGTTACCCCTTGTCCTATCACTACAGTCCCTAATGAAGAGTCCCTCCCCAGCATCCCTGTAGGCCCCCTTCAGATAATGGAAGGCTGCTAGGAGGTCTCCACACAGCCTTCTCTTCTCCAGGCTGAACAGCCCCAACTTTTCTCAGCCTGTCTTCATACAGGAGGTGCTCCAGTCCCCTGATCATCCTCGTGGCCCTTCTCTGGACTTGTTGCCACAGTTCCATGTTCTTTTTATGCTGAGGACACCAGAACTGTACACAGTACTCCAGGTGAGGTCTCACGAGAGCAAAGGGGCAGGATCACCTCCTTTGACCTGCTGGTCATGCTCCTTTTGATGCAGCCCAGGATACAGTTGACTTTCTGGCCTGCAAGCGCACACTGCTGGCTCATGTTCATTTTCTCATCAACCAAAACCCCCAGGTCCTTCTCCGCAGGGCTGCTCTGAATCTCTTCTCTGCCCAACCTGTAGCTGTGCCTGGGATTGCTCCGACCCAGGTGTAGGACCTTGCACTTGGCATGGTTAAACTTCCTGAGGCTGGCATCAGCCCACCTCACAAGTGTGTCAAGGTCCCTCTGGATGGCATTCCTTCCCTCCAGTGTATCAACCAAACCACACAGCTTGGTGTCATCAACAAACTTGCTGAGGGCGCGCTCAATCCCACTGTCCATGTCAGTGACGAAGATGTTAAACAAGACCGGTCCCAACACCGATCCCTGAGGGACAGCACTCGTTACTGGTCTCCAGCTGGACATTGAGCCGTTGACCACAACTCTGTGTGTGCGGCCATCCAGCCAGTTCTTTATCCACCGAGTGGTCCATCCATCAAATTGATGTCTCTCCAATTTAGAGACGAGGATGTCGTGTGGGACAGTGTCTTAACGCTTTGCACAAGTCCAGGTAGATGACGTCAACTGCTCTACCCCTGTCCATCAGTTCTGTAGCCCCATCTGAGAAGGCCACCAAATTGGTCAGGCAGGATTTCCCCTTAGTAAAGCCATGCTGGCTGTCACCAAGCACCTTGTTGTTCTTCATGTGCCTTAGCATGCCTTCCAGGAGAATCTGCTCCAAGGTTTTGCCAGGCACAGAGGTGAGACTGACTGGTCTGTAGTTCCCTGGGTCATCCATTTTCCCCTTCTTGAAAATGAGGGTTATATTTCCTTTTTTCCAGTCGTCGGGAACTTCACCTGACTGCCATGATTTTTTAGATATGATGGCCAGTGGCTTAGCAACTTTCTTTGCCAGCTCCTTCAGGACCACAGATGGATTTCATCAGGTCCCATGGACTTGTGCATGTTCAGGTTTTTAAGATGGTCTCGAACCAGATCCTCTCCTACAGTGGGCTCAAGGTCTTCATTCTCACAGTCCCTGTATCTGCCTTCCAAGACCTGGGTGGTTTGGTCAGAGCCTTTGCCAGTGAAGACGGAGGCAAAGAAGTCATTCAGAACCTCAGCCTTCTCCAAATCCTGTGTAGCCAGTTCTCCCGAGAGCTTCCTGAGGCGGCCCACATTGTCCCTTGTCTTTTATTTGCTATGTACCTGTAGAATCCCTTCCTGTTATCCTTAATACCCTTAGCCAAGTTTAATTCTAACCGGGCCTTAGCTTTCCTAACCTGGTCCCTAGCTTTCCGTACAACATCCCTGTACTCTTCCCAGGCCACCTGTCCTTGCTTCCACTTATTATAAGCCTCTTTTTTCATTTGAATTTTCCTCAGAAGCTCCTTATCCATCCAAGGAGGTCTCCTGGCCCTCCTGCTGCACCTCCTTCTAGTTGGGATGCAACACTCCTGAGCTTGTAGCAGGTGATCCTTGAACATCAGTCGGAAGTCTTGGGCCCCCCTGCCCTCTAGGGCTATATCCCATGGGACCTTACTAAGCAGGCTCCTGAAGAGACCAAAGTCTGCTCTCCTGAAGTCCAGGGCAGTGAGCTTGCTGCACGCTCTTCTCACTGTCCTGAGGATCTCAAATTTGACCATCTCATGATCGCTGCATCCAAGGCTGCCCTGGAGCGTCACATGTCCAACGAGCCCTTCCCTGTTGGTGAGCACGAGCTCAAGCACGGCACCTCTCCTTGTCGGCTCCTCTATTACTTGCAGAAGGAAGTTGTCTTCCACACAATGGAGGAACCTCCTGGATTGCTTGTGCCGGGCTGTACCGTCCTTCCAACAAATGTCTGGGTGGTTGAAGTTTCCTGTGAGGACAAGGGCCTGTGAGCGTGAGGCTTTTCCTGTCTGTCTATAGAGCACTTCATCTGCAGGTTCTCCTTGATCAGGCGGTCTGTAACAGATCCCCACAGTAATGTCTCCCATCACTGTTCTCCCTTTAACCCTGACCCACAAACTCTCTGTTGACTGCTCACCTGTCCCCAGACAGAGTTCCATACTCTCCAGCCTATCCCTAACATAAAGGGCAACTTCCCTTCCCCGCCTGCCAGGCCTGTCTTTTCTAAATAGCCTGTAACCTTCCATTCCAACACTCCAGTCATAGGAGCCATCCCACCATGTTTCTGTGATGCTTATTATATCATACCCCCGTAGACGTGCACACATCTCTCATTTGTTCCCTATGCTACAGGCATTTGTATAGAGGCATCTGAGCTGAGCTCCAAATGAAGCCGGCTCATTGGCTGGAGTGCCTGGGATATCTCTACATTGCTCCAAGCATTTATTATAGGTGCTGGCAACTGACTGAGTGTGTTGGGATGGAATGATGCCCCTCCTCCCCCAACACATCTAGTTTAAAGATGTGAAAAACTTAATTTTTCTCTTCTTCCCCACAGATAGTCACAGTAAAAACAGCAGTGGCATTTTGGGGGTTTGGTGTTAGGACTTAGCTACCTAAAGCATTTAGTCATCATTTTGCAAAATCAGAGTCGCTTGATGTCTGGAAGTGGTGTTTAAAAGGTGAAGTAGGGAAGAGAGGCTGTGAAAATTGATGCCAAGCACAGGAGTCTGTGGGAGATACCTGTGTATAGGTTCTTCACCCCCGCTCGCTCTTCTTAGAATTTAAACTGTAATTACAGAGCTTGGAAAAGGGTTCAGGTGGTGTAGAGGCTGAGCTAAATTAATCAATGGCAGGGAAATGATAACATGAAAAACACCTCGCACTTGAGATTTTCATGTTACTCAAAGGTTTCATTCAGCTCCTTTTTAAATGGGAGTGGATGTGGGGGGGATTGATGGGCATGAATGCTTATTATTTTCCACAAGATGGAAAAGAAATAAAAGGTCGCTTTAAATATAACTCATAGGGCTAATGGGTAAATCTACCTGGTAATTATATCCTCCCAAAGGTCTGGCTGGAGCTGAGTAATGGCATAGAATCACAAACTGGTTTGGGGTGGAAGGCGCCTTACTGCTCATCCAGTTCCTACCCCCTGCCGTGGGCAGGGACACCTTCCACTAGAACAGGTTGCTCCAAGCCCTGTCCAACCTGGCGTTGTTCCTGTCATGTTCCTGGTGCTCAGAAGACCCCTTTATTAAACACTTTAAAGAAAAGGGCCTGGTAGAAATTGTTTGGAATTTAACTTTGCTGATAACTTGGATTAAAGTAGTGTTCACTGAAAATAGTGCTTTTTTATTGTTATAACACTAAAGAAGGAAGGGAAGGTGCAGTTAAGTGGTTTTGTGATTTTTTTTTTTTTTGTCTCTATTTTAATTTTACAGCATTGTAAATCTAAATGGTGTGAAGGTGGACCAGGAATTGTTTCTCACAGTCTCCTCTGAGAGGTGCCAAATCAGGTCAAACCCCAGTGTTTTAAAAGGTGCCTAGTTCTTGAGCGCATGCTTCAATATGCTTTTAGAAACTGTAGGCCCTAATTCTCTTCTGTGCTTTTGGGGTGGCAGTTTTCCTGTTGTTTCCATAATTGTCTATAAATCCTTTCCCAAGTGCTCCTCAGAGATAAATAACTTGTGATAAATTTCTACTCTGGCCAGATACTGAGCTTGTTTTAAAATATCTTGTAGTAACAACTTTCCTGCATTTTTTTAATCTCATTGCAGTGTTGCGTGTTTTTAAGACAGCCAGTTGGGACTTCAGTGAATTGTTTTAATATTACAACAGTCAGGTTTGGTTTTTGTTTGTTTTGTTTTGTTTTTTTATCTAAAGCTAATTAAATAAGGATTTGCTTTTTAATATTTTCTTAATGCAAATCATTGCACGTGTGCTATCTGGTAAGAACATGCAGTAAAAATGAAAATCATGAAACCAGTAAGCTGTTTGGAATTGATGTCTTTGACCGGAGTTCTTGCCAAAATAGACATGTATAGGTTTATCTGCTTAAAGGTTACTTGTTAAACATTTTTGTATAAACAGAACTTCCTTGTTTAAATACAAAGGAGGAATTCCATGGATATACTGCTTTAGCTTTGCAATCTGTGCTGTAACCCATTTTTCAGCTAATGATTTGTGAAATGTGTCATAGCTTCTATTCCGTACTCTTCACCCACTGATAAACTTTGAATTTCCCTTCAGTTGTTTGTGGCCATCTGTTTTTCATGGAATGAAGCAGCGATTTGGCCAGCAGTACTCATGCAGCAAGTACTTCCCACAGGGCTACTCATGTACCCCTCATTTTTCCCTCACCTCCCCACAGCTCAGAGCAAAGCAGCTTTGGCTCTGCTCCAGAATTGTGTAAACTCTCCCATTTTAGATGGTTTCTTCTCATACATGAGTTTGAGAGCTGAGCATATTCAGAGCTGGGCTCCCACCGGGGTCTTGCTTATCTGGGATAGGACAGGGATCTGCAGGGGAAACACGCTGCAGCCCAGTACCTGGGACCTATAGAATACCTGTGGGATGCAGCAGTGATGCCCTTGGTTCCATGGAGCTGTGTCTGGGCTGATCTGTACCTCTTGCATCCAGCTGGTGCTTGGGGAGTACCTGCTCTGCTTTTTTTGGAGTGTGCTTAGAGTTACAGTGTTTGGTTTATTCACATTTTTATTAGTTTCTTATTCTCAGCTGATCATCTTTTTTTCCTTTAGAACGTATGGGGAAGGCATCTGTTGAAGTGTACAATCTGATACTTGCACTGTCCACTCTTGTCACTGTGCTGTATGATGGGATGGCCATTGTGCTAAGGGAATATTGGCACTGCCTGAGCTTCAGCTTCATGCTGACCATGAAGCCAGTGCCTGATTTCAAGAGAGTCCCTGAGTCTCTCTTGCACAGAGGAGCTCTGTTTCCTGGCTTAGCCCCAGACCTCTCCACCCTAAACCAGGCAAGGCTGCAGGTACTGCTCCTACACGGAAACCCAAGCCTCATTCCTCCTCACCACTCAGCACATTTCCCAAGAGCACAAGAGCAGTTTTGTCCTCCTCTGACTCCATATTTCATATCTTGAAACTTGTGAAGAATATAGTATTGATGAAGGGCAAATGATAGGAGTTAGAAATCAGATTTCCCTTTAGAAATGCTCCTCCAGATGGCCTAGCAGAGCTTAATGACTGTTTCTGATGACGTTTCATGTCTTACAGCATCAGTACTTGTGTAGTAGAATGTTACAGCCAACCCTCTCCCTCTTCATCATGACCTGGTGACCTTGATATGGGAAACAACTTCAGCATAGAGGCAGCAGCTGTGCCTCTGGCCAAACTAGCAGTGAGACGTGATCCAGGTCCAGAGAGATGTGGCAAAGCAACCACCACCAGCAGCTAGACAAGCATTCTGGCAAGAGCATACATGGTCATTAAGATGAACTGCTTTACTGGGGCATATTTCCAGCAGCAAACCTTGCGACTCTTCCCCCTCTCATCAGTGTCTGTTTTGGCATCAAAGGGTGGTTGAGGCACAGGGCACTAATGCAGATCTGGGGTTGGGTACAGTTCTTTGGAGTCTCCAGCAGAAAGGATCAAGAAGCTCCATTCAAGTGGGTAGACTCGTTATTTTTAACAAAAGTGGGTGTTTTGCACAACCGGCCTCTAGCCCATCTTTCTAGTAGTCCTACACTTAGGAGGTGTCCTTGAAAGGAAGTTAAGAGAGGGTAAAATGCAATGCTTTGTTCTTTGCCTTAGCATTCCTAGCAGAATTTTGTATGTGCCTCTTCATAATGCAGGATATGTGCTGCTCTGATTAATTTTTATGCTTCTGATTATTCAGTACTGCACATAAACAGATGTGCACATAGAAAAGTGCCCCCTGGTAATGAGGAACTGTTAAGCCATATGTCATGTGAAGATGGAGTATTACAGCTATGGGATGAAAACCTCCTGTTCAGCACTAGGTTCACATACAGCGAGTATCATGTTAATACATTCTTGCCAATGCTGTCAGCCCCTTCATCTGGCGAGTCAGCCCAAGTGACAGCATGGATTTCTGGAGCCTTCCTGCTTTGCTGAGGTCCTGCTTCTGTTAAAACACTGCTGAGAGCACATCTTCCATTTGAAAATCTCGTAAAGATACATGTGAAAAAGAGGAGTGTGCCCTGAGCTGTCTGTACTGCGCTGCTCTTGGATGTTAATACAGCAAAGATGTAGTTGGCCCTGTTGCATATCCAGTGGTTTTTCTTAGCCGAAAAGATCGATGGTATTGCTAATGTGGTTTTTGTGTTCTTGTAGCTAGTAACCTTTTATTTAGTTTTATATCCCAGTAACAGGATGAGTTCAAAAGGCTTCACTTATCAGTTACAGTGTTGTGAATGACATGCTCTGATGTTGTGTGCATGTTGCTGCTACGAGCCATCAGTCTATAATACTGAGCACATCCACCATATGCAGTAAAATAGAGCTTTCCAGCATTGTTTGCCATTATGAGTAATTATTCTGAGTAATTAATATGAGTTTGTATCAAGATAGTCCAAAATGTACCAGAGCTGAAAACTTCATTGTGAGAGTAGTGATGCTCCATTCCTGGCAGTGTTCAAGGCCAGGTTGGACGCAGCTTGGAGCAACCTGCTCTAGTGGAAGGTGTCCCTGCCTGTGGCAGGGGGTTGGAACTCTGGGCATCCACAACTTCTCTGGGCACCCTCTGCCAGCACCTCACCACCCTCATAGTGAAGAGTTTCTTCCTAATGTCTAATCTCAATCCCCCCTCTGTCAGTTTAAAGCCATTCCCCCCTTGTCCTGTCCCTACATGCCCTTGTCGAAGCCCCTCTCCAGGTTTCTTGTCAGGCCCTTTAGGCACTGGAAGCTGCTCCAAGGTCTCACTGGAGCCTTCTCTTCTCCAGGCTGAACAACCCCAGCTCTTGGTGCATGCCCCTGTAAGGGAAGACAGCTTTTCCTACAGCTCTAAAATAAACTTCATGCTTTTCAGGACTTCTTAGCATTAGTACTAAGTCACGGTGAATATTGCAGTGCTCACCTTTATCTACTGTTAACAAAGAAGTAAACAAGACCTCCAACTCCTTGGACAGCCAACAGTCATAATTTACAGGGCATTAAACTCACAAACTGCTGTTCTTTCTGTAAATTTCATGCTATTTAGCTCTTTGCTGAGTGGGCTGTACCAGAACAGTCCATGTGTGTTCCAAGGGCATCATTTTATGTATTGGCAAGCCTGAAGATGTCAAGTTATGTCATTTAAAGCAGGATTGTCCGTTGCTGATCCCTCAGGTCATGGCAACAAGGTAAAAGCAGAGCCTTGGCTTGGTGGGCATAGAGTTTCAGTGCTTCTGTGGCCCCTGCTCTCCAGGCAGCTCCAGTACACCAGGACACTGTATTCAGAACCTCTTCATCCTTTGTGCGTCTTGGGGTTTTTGTGGTTTGGGGGTTTTATTTTTGAACAAACGTAAGTACATAAATTTCCCAGGTTTTCTTGCTTTATATTCTAGCAGCACACAAAACTGGGAGCTGGATATCAAGCAAAAGGCACTTTGCTGTGTACCCCCAACATGTATCTGGAGCACAGACCACTCAGTGTGTTTGTGTTGGACACATTTAGTAACAGGCTGTAAGCACATGAGGCAAACATTATAGGAATGTAGCATCTCTCTGACATCCTGACTTGGACAAGGATCAAATGAGGAAAGTATGTCAGAATTTCTCTGCTCGGTATCTCCATGCTGAATAAACTGCCAGAAATGTGTGCTTTTCTATGGATACAGAGGTTTTATGATACTCTTATAGGTTTTGTGTGGAGGGCTGCAGGTGTAAGAGTGTTCCCTCTGAACCACTTTCAAAAACAAGTGATTTGGTGAGTTTTTAATGCTGTACAGGCTGTAATAAATGACAGTGATCAATTTTGTGCTGGTTATGTGCTGGCTGTGATGCTGTGTAGTTACCTAGGGAGGCCAGAATAACTGCTTGCGACAGAGCTGTCTCTTTCATCTGGTAAGGAAAGCTTCCCTTCCTTCTCTAAAATCACAGCCAGATCTTTGCTGTGCCACTAGCTGGGACCTGGCCTCCCAGCACAGATGACCTGCCAGACACAGCTGGTGATGGCAAACTTTGTGCAGTTCAATCCCCAAAGGAATCCCCAGACATCTGCTTGCCAAGGACTCGAGCAATTGCCCGAGTTCTTATACACAACATTGGAAACATTGATGGACACTTGACCCTATTGCTTGCTGATGTGGGCATCCACCACTACTGCAGCCCTATGTGAGTCCCTCTCCAATGTGCTTGGGGTAATTCTGACTCTGCTTCCCTCTAGGAGGACTTTCGGAATAAAGTTGAAGATTACATTAAGCGCTATGCGAGATGATGAAGGGAGATGAATGGCAGGACCATGGCTTCCACACTGGAGTTATCCTTACCTTCAACAATGACAACAAAATCAGCCTGGATTGTACTAGTCCTGTGTTCATGTTGTACTGAAGAAGAAAACTAACTTAATAACTTACCCATGTTAAAAGGAGAGTTCAACATAAATACAGCAAGAAATTGTGTATGTTGGGTGAAAAAGTTGTTTGGTTACTTTTAAAAATGTTTACTCTTCTGAACTGTACTGTATATCCTGTTGATGAGATATGCTTGAGAAGTTAAAAGAAATCACTATTGAAATTGTAATTACACTTTTTTTTAACTCTTGCCTAGTTTGGAGGGGGGAAGATAAAAACCCAACCAAACAGATGAGGTGGCGTGCTTTTAGAACACTTCAGGTTGGCAATAAAATGGTCTCTTGTGAACCAAATCACAATCCTGTTTGCCTTTGATGAGCAGAAACAACAAAGAAACAAAAAAGAAACAAAGAAACAAAAAAGAAACAAAAAAGCTTTCTCTACCAGTCATTCACTAAAGCTTAGAGCTTGCTAGAATGCTAGTGCTAAATGAAATTCTACTTCTGGTATTGAAATTCTTGATGATATTTAATGTTAAGGATGTTTTTGTTACACTTTTGAAATTCTCACACTGTTATTTTCAGCTCCTGCATGGGCTACAGTATTTTTCTTTTGTTCCTGTTCATTGTGTGAAGTAGTTACAAGAAATACAGGCTAATCCCTAACTTAAGTAAATGTGTAGTATTAGTAAAACTATGTACATATATAAAATATATATTATATATTTCTGTGAAAATATAACAAAAGGGGGATTTTTATTTTTTTTTGGTAAGAAATCTGCCTTTGACTTTCCAATCTGGATGTGGTGAGGGAGCATCAGACACTGATCTGATGAAGGTAAATTCAAGCACCATGATCTAGAGAATACCAAATTGTGTTCTTCAACATTCTGCACTGAAAGGGAATGACTAATAATGCAGCTGAGAACAAGAACGCACTGCACCTCTGAAACATTCCTGCACACCTGGCTTTCTTGGTGATTAGAAGGGATATGATGCTATAATCGCCTTCTCTGTAAGTAGCTGTATATCAAACACAGTATGTGTGCGAGCAGAGATCCTCCACAAGAGAGTAGCATGTACCTCAGGAATCACTTCAGAGTAAACGCTGTGAAGAGTTGCTGCCTGGTGTGGGCCAGAGCTCCACACTGCTCCCCTGGGGATCCACTTGTGGGGTTACACAGAGGAGGTGCAATGGAACCAAGTCAAGCTTTTATAAATAGAAAAACCATAGAAATAAATGTTGGTGCAGTTTCATACAGAGCAAGTGTATGTGTGTAGTGCTCGGGTGTTGATGGTTTGTTATCCCATTATTACACTTTATTCCTTCCTACTGTCCCTCTGCAGACACTGAAGGAAATCAAAATTTATATCCATCATTAACATGGCAGAGCTGGGCTGCAGATTTTAAGCACGGTGCCGCCTTGCTTAAAGGTTTAAGTTCTCCCTGTGCCTTTTCTCTTACAGCTTCACAGGCTCCTGTAGCTGTTACTGGAGGTCTAGGAAAGCAGATAAATTAAATGCAGGGATTGGCATGCAGGAGGAGAGCCTTATCGTGAGCTTCATCTTTGGGTTATGTTGCCACTGTGGCTAAAATGAAACATGGATCAGGATATTATTTTAAGCAGGCAACTGTGTGAGAGATCTTTGCTGCCAGAATAGTAATGTCAGGGAAGGCAAGGGATAAAACACTCACAAAAATAGAAAGATTGGAAAATAGGTATGGATTTTGCTTGCCAAGTCAGGTGTTTTTTATTCTTTTCAAGCTGAAAACGCTGAACCAGTTTGCTGTAGCAAAGGTGAGTGTTCCTTGCTGTAGTGGCACCCTGGTACTGTTGTCACCTCCCATCCTTCAACAAAATGGTGAAAGTCCCTGTTTCTTGGCTGTCATCCATGTCACTCATGCCTTGAAGCCATGGCAGAGCAAACACAGGGTGCTGCTACTTCGAGCCAGGAGGAGCTGTGTCAGGGAATGCAGCAGGTTTGGGTTACAGTAGCTTGTGTGAGCACAGAGCCAGAGGTGCTGCTACCAAAGCCAGTACCCCCCCTCCCAGTACAGCCCTGCTGTATAATCCCAGCACCATTTTCTTGCTTACTGGGAGCAGGTGAGCAGAATATTGAAGTTTGCATATTACTACCTACTGTAGAAGGTGGCTGAGCAGCGTTTTCTTCCCATCCAGAATACATGGGCAAAAATGTTACACCTCACCCTCATCCTAGAAGAGCCCATCAGCTCATGGCCTGGGAAAATAAACTGAATTATTCTTTTCTGAACACAAGAAGCTGTTTGGGGGGTTTCTGTTTTTGTATGTATTTATATATATATATATATATATATTACATCTGTATAGATGCAACTAATTTATACTCTTTCCAGCCACCCTTGATTTCTGCCTCTCACCAAAGCACTAAGCTGAGCACTGCCAGGGGTATGTTTCCATCTAGTCTCCATCCTGTGCCCCCTACGGATCTCCTGCAATGGTAGAAGGCAAAACTATCCTGTATGTCCCCAAAGTGTCACCTTTGCTCATGGCCAGTTGGTGGATGGAGGCTCCTGAGCCAACAGTGCTTGTGCAGGAATCAGCTGCTGTAACTTCAAGGCAGTCTTTGAAACAATTTACTGCTTTTTATTTTCTTATTTGGGTTTTGGTTTTTAGTTTTGGGCTTGGTGGGGCTTTTTTTTCTCATTTATTTTTATTGTAGGCAGGTTATCTTCCAGAAAGCCTCTTCCTGGAGAAGGCTCCGGAGCGACCTTAGAGTAGCTTCCAGTACCTAAAAGGGTGACAAGAAATCTGGAAAGCCACCCCAAAGACTGCCTATGAGGTGGAGGTCAATATTACTGAAGGGGAAGGTGAGGGGGGAGCCTCCAGGATCACCGAGGCTGCTTTAGGGCAGTGAGGGGAGGTCCTCTCAGAGGGAGTGAGCGCTGAGCCTTCACACCACAGGTAGGCACCTGGTTTATTCATGTGTTTATTTGGGTAGGAAAAGCACCTTATTCCCGTTGCTCATTAGCGCTGCCAAGGCCACCTCCACCACCTCCCACTGCCACCCTTCAACCATAGCTCCCCATCTCCAAGGCAAAACCCAGCCTGTGCAGACACCGGCCTCATGCTGGGGGAAAAGATGCCTTTCCTGGTACAGAAAACGAGGACAAAGAGGAATCCGTGGTGGTCTCATTGCACCCAGACCCATTGGCCTTGTCATTACCTCCTCATGCCAGGCAGGTGGCACACTTGTGGTGCAAAGGAGGAGCTGTGGCACTGCTGAATCTGCCTCCAGGGCTTTGTACCCCCCACTGATGCTCCTCTGCCAAGGTCTTCCAAAAACCAGACAGTCCAGAGGTGGTCCCTCCCCTGTCCCAGTGGCAGGGTGTCCCTACACAATGCCCTCACTGCGTTTGCTCCTCCATACCACCAGTGCGGTCATCAGCAAGGTGATGAGGATGGGCAGCAGGATGAAGGGGCAGAGGATGCTGTTGGGGGGGTCGTGCAGCGCCCGGCCGGAGGGGGAGCAGTTCCTGAAGTACTGTTTGTGCACGGCGACGAAGAACTCGTCCACCAGCCGGTTGGGCCAGTAGCAGTCGAGCCTCTCTGCGATGAGCGCCGTGCAGTTCGTCAGCTCCCCATAGGTGCTGCAACACAGACAAGGGCACTGCGGTGCACCAGGGACTAGCACCCTGACAACAGCACTCCCCCATAGCGTATAAAATGTTAAATAGTTTCTGTTATGGATGTTTTTGTTACTTGAGGAGAAGGCTGCCTGGAGACCTCCCAGCAGCCTTCCAGTATCTGAAAGGGGGCTACAGGGATGCTGGAGAGGGGCACTTCATTAGGGACTGTAGCGATAGGAGAAGGGGTGATGGGTTTAAACTTAAACAGGGGAAGTTCAGGTTAGACATAAGGAAGAAGTTCTATACTGTGAGGGTGGTGAGGTGCTGGCACAGGATGTCCAGAGAAGCAGTAAATGCTCCATCCCTGGCAGCATTCAAGGCCAGATTGGGCAGAGCCTTGGGCAACATGGTCTAGGTGTCCCTGCCCATGGCAGGGGGCTGGAACTAGACAAGCTTTAAGGACTCTTCCAACCCAAACCATTCTATGATTCTATAAGTAAATGAAAACAGAATTAATATTTACAGAAATAACTAGAAGAAAGGGTTTGGATTTTTTTATTTTTTTTTTTTTGCTTGGTTTGGTTTGGTTTTGTGCGTTTTTGCAGAATTTCATGGCCAGACTAGTGCTATCAGAAAATACCACTTGTACCCACATAACCATCTGGCACCTTTAGGGGAAGCCCTTCAGAAAACCCATCCTGAGCTGCCAGCAGCCAGGCAAGCTGCTCTGCTTTCAGGGCGACGGTTCAGCCAAAAGGGGACAACAGGGAGTACATCAAATCTACTTAAAATTCTCTCTGAATTGCCTAAAAACAGGGGGGTTGCATCTGAACCAAGAGCATACACTTCTGAAGCTCATCTCTTTGCCCTGCCTTATTCTGCAGGTCCACAGGACCACAACCCATCCCACCTCTCACCGGGCAGCACATTCATTTTTTTTGAGGCTATGGATAAAAATGTATATAGAACTGTTTCTTTCCCCATGCGAATTAGGCCTGATGCTGCAGAAGCAGAGCAAACCAAACCCCAGCCAGCCAATTAAAAACCCACCTGGGGGAACAAATACTTTCTAAGCAGCTTCCCAGCTACTTGCTGCGGATTCTGCATCTCGTCAGCAGGGTTTTTGGGCTGGCAGCAGTTGTCTTTGCTGTACTCATTGGCACACTGCAGTGCTGGAGGAAGCCCCCTCATTTAATTAATAGGGCACCTGGAGCTACTAAAAGCAGCTTCTGCTCAGCATCCCAATATGCCAGATTACCATTTCCCATCCATCAGCATCCTTAGGAGATCTCGAGAGCCGAAGCATCGTCAGGAACCAGAGGGGGAGCGATAACAGAGAAGCTATTTTTAAAACTGAAGGGCTGTACAGCAGCTGGCTTAGCCCTTCCCCAGCTCAACCCATGCTTCTGTGTAGATAAATACCTGCTTCCACCATTCATAGGCAGGGAGATGGAACTGGATGAGCTTTAAGGTCCCTTCCAACCCAAACCAGTATGTGACTCTTAGATTTTCTGCCCTTTGCTCACACAAAGACCATAGTAGTTTTATGAACAGCCAACTAAAAGCAAAGCCAAACTCTGCAACGTAGCTGGGTGTTTTGATTTCTTCCACTTTATCTCATAGACCCTTTCCCATCCATCAACATGGGCTGCCATCCACCACTCAGGCCATCCCTTGCCAGCTGCATCTCGTGGTGTTCAGGAAATGGTCCTGCAAGACTTGGACCACCTTCTGTCCTCGCATGCAGAGCACCCAGACACATAGCATGGAGAACCTTCTCCCTACAGGTACATTACCAGCTACCTCAGAGGGGTACCAAACGGATATGGAGATATATCCCATTTGCTGAGATATGGATATACCAGACTGGTCAGGCCCAGGCTGCTGCTTGCAATGCCTTGTCAGAAGGGATCAAGATCCCACTGGAGAGCAGCAGTGTTGATGCCGGGGGCTGAGCATGCTCTTCCCTGCCACAGCCACAGGGAACATTCCTCCCGGTGTGTCTCCAAAGCGGCATCTGGTTCTCTCCCTCTCCCCATAAGCAGAGCCACATTATGATGTTAGCACCACACTAGCGTGGTCCCACTGGAAATTCAGCCTGTTCCAATGGTGGAACATTTCAAGGGGTTGTTTCCCTACTCAGAATGGCTTCCCCTTGCCATCCCTAGCCCAGACCAGGAGAGTGAGGTCCCATCACCACACTCAGCCAACCAAAGCTGAGCCAAACTCTGGGAGCTGCAAGGATGATCACTCTATTTCTGGGGTCCAGAAAGAGATGTAATCCTCAGGCAGAGACTTAAAACTCTCTTTGGAGGGAGGGTAGAGTCAAGCTTTTAGCTTTCAGACAACCCTACAGCTCATTTGCAAGCCTCCATCTCCCAAAACACCATCTTCAGCTGAGAAAAGGCACAGACCTTCCAAAACAAACCCTCCAGAGATTATACCCTTGCAAGGAGGAGAAAAGCACTGCCAGCAGGGTGCAGCTGGGACCACCCTGGAGAGGATGGTGAGGACAGAAAGCCAAGTCAGTGTCATCTGGGCATTGCAATGCCTGGCAAAACACTTAGATCGTTTTTGGGGGAGGACCTAAGAGATCTGAATTCCACCAACCCCAAATCAGAAGTGGTGGGCAGAGAAACACGTGCATCCTGTATCCTTTCCTCCCTCGCCCCACAGACCAGGGGCTGGCTGTCCTCCAAAACCAGCCTTATGGCTGAAAGCTGGGGGTTAACCCCAGAGCAGATCCCTGGCTCGGCTTCCAAGAAGCTCCATGATGGAGCCTGCACCATGGCATGTCCATGGCCTAGTTCAGTCAGGATAAAAGAGTCCATAGAGAAGCCACCGGGCCATGGACCTGCACCATGGCATGTCCCCACAGCTCTGCGGAGCAGCCAGAGGATCTAAGAATGCAACATCTAAGGATGATTGCCCCCAGATTCCCAACCTGCCTGGGAGCAAAAGGAAGCATGTGATTTTAATGCCGCTTGCCAGGGTCTGTGTATAAGAGGTGAAGGCCAAAGCTTACGTGCCATGTGCTATTCATAACAGCCAAAACCAAGCTGCAAAACTTGGCTGGCATCAGAGGAATTAGTTAAGATGGTATTTGGAACTACAGGATGTCTTTCCATTGGGCGCCTCTGCCTCCACGAGAAGGTATTTGAAACCCTTGCCACTTGCAAGGAATGTACAGAAAAAATCCTGGGCAGAGCGCTTGGGTTGATCCAGCTTCCCCCAACCTGGAGGATAACTTCGAGAAGCATCCCTAAGTCATGCTCCCTTTTCCCAACCAGGCTGGGGCTGCTTCAGGATCTTTCCCAGTGCCAAAAACTGCCTGCAGCCCAGCGACAGCTCCCAAAGGAGCAGCAGCTCTCGGGGTCTCGCCTGAGCTTTGAGATGGAAGGATACCCATGGCTGGAGGAGTGCTGAGTGTACAGGGTGTCCTCAGTGATGGTCAGCATGTCCCCAGAGACCACCAGACGGGGAGAGAGGGAAAGGAGCAGCAGTCTGCATCCACATCACCTTCCACCTCTCCTCTCCCTGGCTTTGCCTTAAATAGCAACATCTGAAATTAAAATGCCTGAAAAGACCAGCTTTAATTAATGAAACAAAAATAAAAATTGGGATTAGTTTGCTGATGTAGGAAGCACTGGGAACAGGGCAGCTTATCCCAACCCATCCACAGTCAGTGGGCAGGGAGACAGGCAGCCCTCCCTGAGGGGCACAGCTTTGCTTAGCTCTAAATATTGTTTCTCCTACCCAACATGAACTGCAATTAAAACTGTTTTCCTTGTTGCCATGGAAACGGTTTGGATTGAAAGGATGCTGCAGCAGGAGGCCAGGCAGTGCGGGGACCACGTGGGGATGAACGCCCACAGGCAGACTGGTCTGGGCTGCTGGTGGGAAGCAATCGAGGCCTGATTTACAGTTTGATGGGGTCCGAATGCTTACCCTGCTGTAAATCCTAAGCAGTGCCTCTGGTTTTGTACCACTGCAACCCAGACTGGAATTTGATCTGCCATTTATTCCTTGCCAGTGCCTAGGTGTGAACAGTGTTACACTGGAGAGACTGGTTGGTGTTCACAGGATCACCAGCTCTCCCCTTTTGCCACAGGTATCAAGATTTTTCCTATCCTCCCCAAACCCCTTTGCTTCAGAAGGAAAAAAAGCAGCCTTACAAACCCCAAAACAACACGAGTCTTTCCTTTTGTGTTGTAAATTAAGAAATTGATTTCTTCCTCTGCAAGGCTTCAGGGCAAGCTTGCAGACATGCTAAAGGGATATCCATCAGGGACATAGCAACCTGAAGATAAATAAGTAGATAATGAGATAATAAGAAAATGGGTCAATCTGTTTTCTATAGATAATGGGTAAAGAACAACGAGTGTAGTGACAGCTGTAAGAGCAGCCCCTAGCCAGGGGTAGGAGTGGGACAGGGTACCAGGACCTGGCAGCATCATCCCTCATTTCTGGTGCTGGCTGCAGCTGTCAGCCTGCACGCTCACACTGGGCAGCTCCTTCCCCACAGGATGAGGGGAAGGCATTCCCCTGAAATCTTTCGGCATGCCACAGGGCGGATATATTTGGAATGAAGGCGCCTGGCTCGGCTGGAGTGACTCCTGCAGCTGCGGCACCACTCAGCGCAATGAGCATCTTCCCATCCCACTTACTTTCATGCAAAACCTCTGGCCACAGCCTGCCAGCAAGGCAAAAACTATTTTTCAGGAAAACAAAACCTTTTTTGCAGCAGGACAAAAACTGCAGGAAAGCTACTGAGAAGTCATCAGCTCCTGCTGGTCATGGGTGAGTAGCCGGCAGCCCAGTCCCTCCTGCAGTCTCAATGCCACATAGAATCATAGAACCATAGACTGGTTAGTGTTGGAAAGGTACTTAAAATCATTCAGTTCCAATCCCCTGCCACAGGCAGGGACGCCTCACACTAGACCATGTCACCCGAGGCCTTGAACACTGCCAGGGATGGAAGATTTACCACTTCCTTGGGCAACCCATTCCAGTGCCTCACCACCCTCATAGTACAGAATTTCCTTACATCTAAGCTGGACTTCCCCTGTTTAAGTTTTAACCCATCACCCTTTGTCCTATCACTACAGTCCCTGATGAAGAGTCCCTCTCCAGCATCCTTGTAGGCTCCCTTAAGATTCTTGAAGGCTGCTATGAGGTCTCCATGCAGCCTTCTCTTCTCCAGGCTGAATAGCCCCAAAGTAGCTGTTCTGAGAGAGACCACAGCTAACCTCAAAGCTCAACTGCCATACTGATGAATCTGGATCTGCAATCAAAATAGGCAAGTTGATCTTCAGGATAATCAGTCATGCACAGCTGAGCTCCTCATCAAAGCAACTCGGCCAACACCACAAAACAGAGGAGCCCACAGCACACCTCCAGCTAAACAGTCACCTAGCTTTTGAATAAAAGGGTAGCCCTGGAAAACAAAACTCCAGGATGCTCAGTCTAAATCATCCTTGGGCCAGGGATCCATGGGACAACACCACAAAGGGGCTGGAGAGACCAGCTCAACTCGATCAGTGAGCAACCCAGCAGACACCAGCACACAGGAGCATCTGAAGATCACTCGTCCTTTGGGGAGGAAGAGAAGGAAAGAAACTGGAGAACCCAAGGGAAAACACCTCTCAGCAATCCTTCCCTCTTCCCAGGAGACAGTGTTCACAGCATCTCATTCCTGAAGTGTGCAACAGCTCACACAAGTTTCCCTGCTATATGGTAAGACTTGCACATGAAAAAACATCAACTTTCCCCAAATAAGCACAGCTAAGAAAGCCAGCAGAGCTCATTGATGATGGACCAACCTTGGAGTTGGTGCTTGTCTACATGGTCCAAGCCCAACCTCATCAAACACTCCTGGTCCAGACAGGCCCCTCTGTTACACCTGAAAGCAGCAGTTCCAGCAATGAAAGAGCTCAGTTAATACCTCTGAGGGCAAGATGAGAGAAGGATAATCTGCAGCCTATAAATAGGACCAATAAACCACAATTACAAACTCTGCTGAGACAACTCATTTATTCAGATGTTCCCATCGTGTTATTCTCAATTGAGCAGTAAATGATGGGACTAACAGGCATTTCCCTGCTAAATGCTGTGTACGAGAAATCACAGCCCAAAACCAGATACTGCTGATGGTATGGGGCCTAGCAGAGGCAAAACCTTCAAACATATCTCTTTCTTGTTTCAGACAGGTTTCAAGCATCAAAATTCCTTTGTCAGGGGAAGATATGGAGAGGAAACAGGCTCTAGGACTGTACCATTTCTTTGTTTTGTGCCTAGAAGAAGCCCAATCTTTCCCCCTAAAGCTGGAGGGTTGACAAGCCAGCCTATGCCACCCCCTACCCACTCCTGCTGGGACATTTCCTAACAGTGCTTTTTCTCCTAAAATCACAGAATCCCAGAATGGTTTGGGTTGGAAGGGACCTTAAAGCTCATCCAGTTCCACCCCCTGCCACGGGCAGGGACACCTTCCACTAGAGCAGGTTGCTCCAAGCCCCTGTGTCCAACCTGGCCTTGAACACTGCCAGGTATGGGGCAGCCACAGCTTCTCTGGGCACCCTGTGCCAGTGCCTCAGCACCCTCACAAGGAAGAACTTCTGCCTAAGAGCTCATCTCAATCTCCCCTCTGTCAGGTTAGAGCCATTCCCCTTGTCCTGTCCCTACAGACCTTTGTCCAAAGTTCCTCTGCAGAAGGATTAAAAGGGGATGGTGAGTCCCAAGCACACTCAGGAAGGATCTTGAGCATGGTGGCCACCTAAAATTGCTGTCCTTCCAGAGCAGCTTATTTGCAGCAGTAGCTAAGCTATTTCTACCTGATTTTCCCAGTGACCTGAGGGCACAGGAAGATCAGAGAAATGTCATTGCTTAACTAACCCTGAGCCTTGCTTTGCTGTGAGCAAATGGACTCACACAATCAAATTACACACTGCAAGTTTATCAGCATTTCCTCCAAGTGTCTCAAGGATAACAAGTTTAGTGGAAATTATTTAGGAAAAAAAAACAACCAACAAACCAGGACATGGGAGATGAAGAACAAGCTCTTTAATACACCTCTGCTTCCTGTGAAATGGCTTTGCTGAAGGAGGAGATGGATTGCATCTCACCAGTCTTGCAGATAGGACCAAACCAGAATCAAAAGCAAAGTCCTATCCGTGGGACACACTCAGCCCCTGCACAGGGACAGCTCTGATGGGATGTCTCCATGGGTGGGAGTTCATCCCCAGTGAGGTGGTTATCCCCTTCTCCTGCCATTCACTGCATCTGGACCACATCTGGATGCTGCCTGCAAAGATGTCAAGAGAGACATGGGACAGATCCCATGGAGCCCCCAGGGCCCGGGACATTTCTGAGGACCAAATGAGATTTCTCAGAACCAGGAAACCTCCTACAGTCTTTCCAATCTCTTTTCTTCCCCTCCATTTTGTCACCAATGAAGGGGAAGGAAAACCCAAACTGTCCTTTTTTAAAACCTAGCTATCTATAGGTGTATGTTTTCATATACACACATATATATATTTTAATTTGGCATAGAAAAAAGGGCCATGAAGCAAGAAATCAACCAAAACCTTACAAAAACTCTGATTTTTGTGCAAAACAGTCATGGCATGCAGCAACATCCACTCGCCGCTTCAAACTGACCTTGATCCCCACTTGTGTCTCAAGCCGCTTTGCCTTCTCAGAGAAAGGCTGCAGCACAACTGTGCTGCACGACATGGAAAGCAAGCTGAGAGTGGAGAGCAGGCTTCTCAGGCCCTCACCCCAACACATGGACACCCCTGGCTGGTCTCTGCAACTGCAATCAAAACCATCTCACCAGGAGAATGATTTTTGCCATGGCGGTACTGAAAAACTCTGCTCTGCTGATTAGAAATAGGAAAGAGCCAGAACCAAACCAGAGACATACCAAAAAAAGCCATCCCAGAGCACCATGTTCCACATATGCAACATCCTTGCTCTCCCTGATGCTGCTACACTAAGCAGGGTTTCATTATCACCCTCTTATCTCCCCAAGGTTGCCACCAAGTGCTCCACCAGAAAAGCAGACCGCACCTCTGCTTCTCCTACATCATAAATCACTGCTAATTCTCTGACACTGATCATAAACAGGAGGCTCAGCAGAAGGCTGCCAGGCCACACGCTGTGCCAGCTACTCCTTGTAGTTCCTAAGAAAAATCAACACACAACTTCTGGAAGCAGCAGGCAAACCAGCAGATCCAGTGGGATGGGCTGGGATTTTCTCACTGAGAGGTCTGAAGGCATTTCAGTGGGTTGTGGGGTTTTCAAGCTGAGTTAAGCCGTTAGGGATTGTCTGGGGAACCTGAGTACTGAATAAAAAGAAAGGAAAACCTCATAGAAAATATGTCCATCGAGCAGTGAGTCACCAGGAGATGTAATGGAGCCATGACAGGGATCCTAATCTACTGCCTTATTAACACATTGATACCCAGAATAGAGCAGGCATCTTCAGTCTTCTGTTGAAGCTCCATCACTGGGGTGTGCAGTTTCTTCACATGTATATAACTGTACTGAGCGAGACCACCATCCTGATTTCCAGACACTGCTAGGGTGGGCTCCTTGAAAGCCCATTTAATCACAGAATGGCTGAGGTTGGACAGGACATCTGGAGATCCTCCTTGTCTTCTCCAAATGCCCCTGATCAAGCAAGGCCACGTACAGTTGGTTGCTCATGACCATGTCCAGATGGTTTTTAAACATCTCCAAGGACGGAGACTCCTCAACCTCACTGGGCAACATGTGCCAGTGCTCAGTCACCCTCACAGTGAAAAAACATTTCCTGATGTTCAGAGGGCATCTCCTGTGCTTCAGTTTGCACCTTAATAAGATCCCCTGGAGCTGAACAGTCCCAGCTTCCTCAGCCTTTCCTCACAGGAGAGATGCTCCAGACCCTTCATCATCCTCGTGGTCCATTACTGGACTCTATCCAGTCTGTCCGCATCTCTCTTGCACTGGTGAGCCTAGGACTGGACCCAGCACTACAGGGGTGGCCTCACCAGGGCTGAGCCAAGGGGAAAGATCGCTTCCCTTGGTCTGCTTGGAACACTCCTCAAGCAGCCCCGGACACCGTCCACCTTCTGTGCTACGAGGACACGCATTTGGCTCATGTTCAACCTGGCACCCACCAGGACCTCCAAGGCCTTTTCTGCTGAACTGCTTCCCAGCTGGACAGCCCCCCAGCATGTCCTGGTGCCTGAGGCTGATCCTCCCCAGGTGCAGGACTTTGCACTTCCCCGTGTTAAACTTTGTGAGGTTCCCATTTCTCCAGCCTGTTGAGACCCCTCTGGCTAGCAGCATGACTCAATGGTGCGTTACCCACTCCCCAGAGTAGCATTGACCCCTGGGTACACACACCACTGGTTGCTGGCCTTCAATTACTTTGTCCAACAACCACCTCCCTCTGGGCCTGCTCTGTTCAGCCATTTTCCAACCCACCTCGCTGTCTGCTCATCCAGCCCACACTTCATCAGCTTGTCCATGGGAATCTTAGGGCAGACGGTGCCAAAAGCCCCACTGAAGTCCAAGTAGAACGTCCACTGCTCTCCCCTCCAAGCCCACCTTGTGGTCCCTCCACAAGCAAACAGGATGGAATCAGAGAATCACAGACTGGTTTGGGTTGGAAGGGACCTTCAAAGCTCATCCAGTTGTAATCCCCCTGCAGTGAGCAGGGATTTGAAAATTAAAACCCACCGCTGACCACCTTACACCCCAAAATCAAAGACGGGTGTAGGCAGGACAGGAGGGACATTACTTACCCCATGGTCTCATCCCAGTCACACCAGAGCCGTTGCCCAATGCCCTCCATGCTGAGCTGGAACTGCTTCAGGCAGTAGTGCTGGATCATCCAGCTGTAGTCTGCCTCCTGGCACGCTGTCACTGCGATGAAGTGATGGGCTGGAAGACAAGACGAGGAGCAAGATGGGTTAGCCCCTGCCTCCCACCGTGCAGTCCCCACACAGCTTTGCACACTGAGGGCGTCTGCCAAAGCAAAGCTGAACATCACCTCACACCCCTCATCAAACAGCTCCCTCAAAACCTCCTTCTGGGGGGGGTTATTTCCCTTTCCACATCACTATGACCATGCAATATCATCTGCCGTTACCCTCCCAATTGCTTGACACTACATAAATCAGTTATTGAAAATATGTCATGTAAGTCATAAATAAGTAAGGATGCAGATTTATTCTCTGCTGATCCCATGACATACATATTGAGACTTTAAATTTCCAGGGTTTTCGCTTACAAAAAGAGTAAGAGGATGTTAGGGAATAACCCCACAGCTCCCAGTCAGATCCCTGCTGCTGCTGCTGAGCAAAGGACCCCTGAAAAATGAGCTGCATGATGCCACACTTGGAAACAAACATCCATCTCTGGTGGATGTACTTCTTTACAAGTTTGTGCACAACTAGTGCAATGCTGCTAGTGAGTAGAAAGGGAGAAGGGCAGTAATGCTACAAAGGGAAGCAGGCGCAGGCTTGAAGAAAATAAACCTTAGGAGAAATGATTTACTGAGCCTGGCTATAGATAATATCCTGGTCCCAAAGTGCCAGCTAGTGCCTTTGCAGCTCCTGGAGTACATTGTAGGCAGGCATTGCATACCAGCTCTATATTTTGCTACACATAAATAACTTTGTGCAAAATAATGGGGCTTTATTTTTATCTTATTTTTCACCAAAACAGAATTTAGCTATTTATTTAGAAGTCTGCATATGAAAGCCATAGGACATCATCCTGCCCCAGGGATGACCTCCTTGAGCAGGCCCTCTGCAGCCCACATATATATTCTAGGAGTGCTTAGGGACCAGCATCCCATGGGAATGGGCAGGAACTCCGTACCCCCTCCAGGATTTGGATGCCAAGGGGTCCCCAGACCCTTGGGTGAGGTTTCTGGATGGCTACAGGACTCCCATGCTGCCTCCCACCATGGCAGCCACTTCAGCCCAGCTCAAAATAAGACAACGTGAGTTACCAAGCCAAGGAAATGTAGGTGAGGAGCATTAAACCCTCAATGTTGCAATAATAAACATGAAATTATTGTAATTGAAAGCTCTCCCCAACTGATGCCATCCAGGGGCTCACCCTACAGCACCTGCATAATACGACCTCAGCCAGAGAATCAGAGAATCAGCTAGACTGGAAAACACCTTTAAGATTATCAAGTCCAACCACAGACAAGCCCTGCTCTGAAATGGGAAGGTTTGGGATGCTGAAGCAAAGCACTAAGGGAGGAAGAGGAGCAGGAGGAAGAGGAAGGTACAATATGCAATCATTTTACTTGAGAGATGGGCTGCAAACCTCAGTCCAGGCAGGCTCAAGGACAATTGATGGCTGGGAAGCTCTTCTCCTCTTCCCATCCCTTCAAATCTGGATGAATCAAGTGACACGGCTGAGGGAACACCAGCATCTAAGGGAGGTTCAGGTGCCACACCAAGGGGTCACCCCTTAGTGAAGACCATGCACTGGAAGGATAAGTGCCCTTCAAACATTATGCCCATCACACAGCTAAACAGCTTGCAGAGAAACTGCCTCCAGCAAATGTTTTCAGTGGGGAGCAGGAGAAAGCTGCATGAGGGAAGGGGGGGGGGGGGTGTGTGTGTGAAGGAAAACAGATCACAAACCAGCTAGATGAGCCCCTTCACCTGGTTTCTCTCCTTCCACTCCCAATTAGCACAGGTGGGCCTAGAGACAAGTCATCACTTGTATACCACAAAAACAACTATCCTTGGAGATGCCAAACATTTCCTGATGACCACACAGCTGCTCCTGCAGAACAGACCCGGAGGAAAACACCTTAACAGGCAGCTCCATCTTGGTTGGAGAGAGGAGAAACACTAAATAAATCATGGGGATGAAGTAACTGAGAACCACAAACTGGCTGTGATGCCTGTAAAGCCACATGTATCTGGTAGCCAGCATAACAAGAACAGGAAAAAAAAACAACCCAAAACCCAACCCAACCCAAGTGAAAAGAAAACCCCAACGAGCATTAAGCACTTGTCATTCCAGCAAACTCAAAAGACCCTGCTGGGTTGGATGTGCAGGTGTAAGCAGCCAGGAGAGAACCAGCACATGAGCTTTGTCATCCCCAAGCATGCAACTTGTTCCTGACTCTTGTCTCAGCTCTGAAGGTCCTTCCAAGGCCCATCACTGTCTCTTTCCCCCATGGGAAATGTTCTCCAGGAGCTCTGGTTTCCCCATATGAGGACTTGCCTTCTTCAGATGGTGACAGCCAAGGCTTGGCTTGGTAACCCCATGGAGCAGTGGAGAGAGCGTGCTCCTGGAAGATGTCTTTCCCATACCTACACATGGGGTCTGTCTGCAAACCCTCTTCTCTGAAGAAACCAGATCCATCAGCCAGTGACCAAGACATTTCACAAGGACATTAGACTTTTAATACTGTGAAGGACTCTTTTGTTTTATACATTAGAAGGAAAGAGCATCCAAGAGCAAGGCTCCACAGAGCTTTAAACACTGCGAGGACCAAGGTGGGCACAGTGAGTACAGTTCTTGTTTTCAGCTGGCCAGGGAGAACTGGTTTTAGATTTAAATGCACATTTTAAGGTCAAAGAGAGGAGAAACTCCTGCCACATCTTCACACAGTCCCCACTAAACACACAGATATTCCATGCTGGCTCCTGGACTTTCCCCAAACCCACATTCATCAACACAGCAGGCTGGGATGGGCTCCGGGTTTGTAGTAACAGGGGTGGGGGAAAGCAGGGGGAGATCTTTGTATCTATCTCCTGGGTCTCATTCCAGAAGGTTTTCCTTCCCCCCTCAGCCCTGCTGACGGAGATGGTGTAAGTCAGCTGCAGTGAGCTGTAAATAACTGAGGTCTGGAGCAGTCACGTCCCTGTACTTAGCAGCATTCATTTGTGAAGGCCGTAAGGAGCTGCTGAATAACTGAGCTCCAAAACCTGACTATACCAGGGCTGAGCTGCCTCCCAGAGCAACCTTTTCATGTGCCCTCAGCACTTCCTTTGGAAAAATGGCATCGGGAGCTGCAGGAATGCAGTGGTTCTCTGGGAACATTCCAGTGGAGCCATGCAGTATCCCCAAAGCCCTGTTTGGCGTTTAGGTGCCACCTAGATACAGAGCAGGGGGTCCTGTCCATCTTCCCATGTCTTCTCAGCGTGTGCATCATACAAGTGACACCACCACAATCCATCCTTGCAACATGTGTGCGCACTGCCTTCTACGTGCAAAGATGTCTTCCGCTGCAAGGAGGAACCATCTGACATGGCGTTCATCTTGCTCAACAACCTACAGTGATGGATGCCCTTCACTGCCAAGAGGAGCACTGATTGCCTGCCAAAAGACATAACCTCAAGGAACCTTAAGTTGCCTCCTCACAGGGAACATCTGGAGAGCAGTGGTGAGGAAGTGATTGGAGAGAAGGCTTTTCCAGGCATCCCAGATTCTCTTGACTGCCCTGGGACTGATGTCCTGGAATGTCCCAGCAAACACCTACCAGAGTTTAGGTAGCTGAAAAACCCCCACATCGCTCATGTATTTCAGCAAAACACCAGTGTTGGTCCTGAGTTGTTACAAAAACCTAAGGAAAATAACTGGACTTTTTTCCATTCCACATGTTATAGCTGGAGTTTGGGCCAAGAGCTCTGGGCTCACAGCTCCAGAAAACAACCTGGGGGACACCACCTCTTCCTTCTCTTCCCTCCACCGTTGCAGAACCTCTCTTGTTGGACCTCTTCAGGTATATTAATGTAAAACCTCAGAGGTCTCATTAAATCTCAAAAGATCAGAGATAATTGCAAAGTGTCAGTCACAGCAGGGCTGGCAATGAACAAGCCACACGTAGCTAAACCCAAGTACCAGCAAAGCCCTGGGCTCAAAGAACGAACATCTCAATATCTTCTCCTGGGCCTCTCCCAAATGCTGTGTCCCCCTGTGAAATTATTAGCTCTCTCAGCAAACCTGAGATGAACTTTTCCATGCAGTTGTTTCGTGGTTTGGACCCAGTTGCAAAATAAAATCCAACAAGAGCTGGAAATCTGGTGCTCATCTGCTGTGTGTGCTTCAAGCCCTGCCTTTGCTACATCCCCATCCACTGGGATGAAATCCTGCACTGGATTAAACCTGTGAGATTAAACCAGGTAAAGCCCAGACAGACAGATGTGCTGTGTGCTGGCAAACCAGGTACTCAACAGGGAACAATGCTGGGAAGGAGACAGTAGCCTGTGGCTAACCCCAAACTCTGGGAGAGCAGGTTTGAGGTGGGGGAGATTTTGTAGGCACGGCCCTTGGAAAGCCGCTCTGTACATGCGAAGCACGTGTTCTTTAGTCTCAGGACACCTAAATTTGCTTTTCAACCCTTCTCTTCCTGTTAGGACCCACATTTACAAAGAGATCAGCTGAGACGGTCCTCATCAAGCACGTTTCTCAAGCGGAGTTTCAACCAGGAGAGCCATCATGTCCACTGCTAATTAGTAACACAAAGTAATTAAGCTCCAGTTTTCATCTTAAGACAGGTGAGCATCTGATACCCCACAAAGGGGCTTGAGCACCCTTGGGAGCATCCGTGGGTTGTGTCAGAACAAGTCCCCTCCCAGCACCCCAGTGCTCTGCCCGGACTGAAGCACGAAGCCAAGGGAAGGATCAGACCCAGCCCAAAACGCTTGTGGGAGAATGGGGAAAGGGCATGAAGGCAGAAGATGAGTATGAAAAACATCCCAGTTTGTGGTCAGAAAATGGAAAACTCGGGGGGGGGGGGGGGGGGGGGGTTGGGGGGGGGGTTGACCAGCAGATGGTTTTGTGGGGGATGGAGCAAGTGCTTGAAGGTCTAAAAATAAACCCACTGCTCCAAGCAATGCTCACACGTGAATGGCTTGAGCTGGGTTCTGGCTGGTGCCTGCAGACCACTGACACGAGAGCATCACTGACCCAGGGACCTCCCTGAGCACTGCCCCTACCTGTCCACACCTTCTCCTAAGCCTGACTTTGTGCTTCCCAGACAGAGCAGGTTTGGGCAGCCACTCTGTACGTAGCGTCTAGCTGGCATGGTGGTAATTAGAGCCCCAAAAGAGGTATGAGCCTGGCACTGGGCACCAACCTCCTCTACAGCACACCCATCTGAGGAGCACCTTCTCCATCAGCCTGAAGAAGCCCGTGGGGTACAGCTCCAGACAGAGTGCTTACAAATCAAACCAGCAGGAAACAGGTCTTGTACAAGAAACCTCATGCAGAGAAACCGGAGAGGGACGGGAAGTCACTCACACCAGTTGGGGAGAAGCAGGAAGAAAGGCACAACTGCCCCTTCCAGCATCTGCAGCCCCATAAGCCCCCAGGAAGGGTCCAACACCCTCTGCTTAAATATATACCTCCAATGGGGCTGCTTTTGGCTTCACAGCTTGGTTCACCAGTCAAAAATGAAGCTGGAGCTTAGCAAATATGTGACCCCCTCCAGCTGGAGATGAGGGACAGCAAAATGCAGATGTCGGGTTTGGGGAACCACGGTGGCTGGCTCGACACTGTTTATTTCTCTATGGGAAAGGAGGGAGCTGCCTGTGAACCCCTCTTCTTGCTGACAGCCTGGGATACACCCGTGCAGTCAAATGAAACCTCCGAGCCCTGGCAGGGCTATTTCTGTCCTGGTTTTGCATGGGGAATGTATTTTTAAAGCCTATCCTCCCTGCCTTGCTGGGTCAGGCTGGAGACACTGGCACCCATTCCAGGCTGCTCAGATCCAGCAGCTTGGGGAATGATGAGAGGGATGGAGGTGTCCAAACCCTGCAGGCAATTGTGGGGGAGACAAAGACCCACCCCCTGCTCAAGCAGCCTGTGTGAGCCCCCCCACCAGCGCAGGATCATCCCATCCCAACCCATCCCATGGCACAGACACAGTTGCAAACGCAGCCCCAGCAAGGTCTGCAGATGGAGGGCTCACCCCGTGATTTACCTGTCAGACAGCTTCAGTGCTGTGAAGCCACAAAAGCTTTCAAAGGATTTAAGGACTGCTAAATGACAAGAGACAGGGCTAGAAAAGCTCAACCACAGGAAACCACACATTCCCCTAAGAAACACGTAAGTGGTTGTGTCTGCCCATGCTGCTTTGGGGAGCGAGCTGCAGGAGCTGCTGTCCAGGGCAGAGCATCACCATGGCTCCCCCCAGGTCTGTGTGTTGCATCTCCTCCATCCAAGCTAACTCAAGAAACAGCCTCCCCAGACCCCACATAAATATTTGCTGGCCAATTCCATTAAACCCCAGCAAAATGAGACCTCTGTGCCATATAAGCACCATGGAGGGCGGTGTCACAGTGTAAATGCCATGCCACAGCATAAGCAATAGTGAGGGTCAGTGTAAAACCTTGCTGGTTTGGGAGACGCCAGATACGTGAATGTAGAATTGGTAGAGAGAGAATTGGCCAGGCTTGGGATGGCCCCATTAGGGACCTGGCCATGTGAAACGTTCAGGCAGCAGATGTTCCCCAAAATGGCCAGAGAAGCTGTGGCTGCCTCATCCCTGGCAGTGTTCAAGGCCAGGTTAGACACAGGGGCTTGAACAACCTGCTCTAGTGGAAGGTGTCCCTGCCCATGGCAAGGGGTTGGAACTGGATGAGCTTTAAGGCTCCTTCCAACACAAACAGTTCTGTGATCCTATGATCTTTGGGAATGAAGCACAACGTGGGTCTGACGGATACACTGCGGACCTGCCAGCACTGTCTCACTGCTGCTTCCGGAGGAGCATCCCCAGAAATCCTATTTCTGGAAGGACATGGACCATACGGAGGCAGCGTGATGATGCTCCAGAAACACTTCTGGGGATAAACACTACTGGTCATGAAGACTCGCTTACGATAAAAGGCAGTAAGAGGAGAAGGTCAAACGGAAACAAGTGGATCACAAATAAGCATCAGCACCAGCTCAGCTGCACACCAGCAGCAGGACACAAACACCTTCCCAGCAATTGCAGCATCTTACACCAGCACCCTGAACTTCCCAGTCTCTTCAATGTACCTGCAAACAGGGTACACAGCACCAAAGCACTACTGTTGTCTACATCCCTACCTATGGGGGTTGGAGCAACCTGCCCTAGTGAAAGGTGTCCCCGCCCATGGCAAGGGGTTGGAACTGGATGAGCTTTAAGGTCCCTTCCAGCCCAGTCCAGTCTGTGATTCCGTGGTGAGAGGCAAGCTCCAGTCCCCACTCCCTGGACCCTGCCCCTCAGTCTCAGCTCTGCAGCCCCACAAGGAGCAGGGCTGCTGCACACTCCACTGCACCCAGCAGTCAGCTCCATGGCTTGGTCCCTAATTAGGGCCGCTTTGTGAGCAGTGGGCTAATGAAGCCAGTCAGCCCACAGCTCTGGAGTCCTGTGCCCTCATCTCTCTTCCCAGCACCTCCTCACCACATCCTAGCTCCCACTGCCTGCCAAAGGGACCACAGAATAACAGAGATTTCCCTGCCCATCACACCAAGGCATCTGCTTTTCCGTGGGACAAGGGACCTTTGGAGAGAGCCTTTTGGAGAAAGAGCCTTTTGGAGAGAGGTTTTTGGAGACAAGAGCCTTTTGGAGAGGGCTTCTTCATGGGCATTGAGGGGTCCTGCTGCCAGTGATAGGGTCCCTGCATCCAGAGTGGTAGCCTGCCCGCATGGGATGTCACCTGCTTTCCTCTGGTAGTGTGCTGCCCAGCTCCTGCCCTGCTGTCCCATGGGTGGCCCCTGCTCCCACCACAGCCTGAGCAGAAATCCCTACCACCAGTCAACAAATGTACCATCAAATCCACTCGTTGGAAGTGTCCTGCCTTATCAGGTTAATGAGGCGTTTGCTTAAGAGACAGAAAAAAGCCCCAAACAGGCATTGCATTTGGGCAGCTGGCTCCTACCTCAGCTTCAACAAAAAATTCACTGGCATTTATTTTTATGCAGCTTATTTTGTGCCCTCTTGTAATGCTTGAGGTAACTATAAAATGATAGTGAAAACTCAAACACCCCCATCCTAACAAAAAACAGAATGACAGCAAAGTATCAGCTCGATGGATATATCGATTCCTTCACAGGAACAACAGGATGCCAAAACTGAAACCTCAAATATCCTTTTGGGTATATAATGTTCAGTTGTATGCAAAATATCTCATTAGTCCTGGCTGGAGAAAAAAAAATAAAAATCTATCTCTATTTTGCCTTGTCTAATAAAATGAAGGGGAATAACCTTTCCAGGAACAGGGATGAAGTCCCCCTTTTCTACAAGAAGATAATAAATCAGATTAAAAGTATTTAGGTTCTTTAGGGAAAAGACAACTCTAGTTCTCCTGAACATCAGGGTGATTAGTTTCCTGAAGTCTTAAGAAACATGAAAATGTTTTGGGATGGTGTAAGGCTTCCAAAGCACTAAATTACTGCAAGATACAGCAACTCCCTCAACAAGCCCCACAGAAAACTATTTCCCCAGGCTGTATCCCTGCCACTCTTAGGAGATACTTGGGCAGCAGAGATACTGCTGCACTATGTTAGTCCTCTTCCCAAGTTCAGTTTATGGAGCACCTACAATGCAACAGCCCAAACAAAGGGTAATTTAAGATCATTCTGATAGAGGTTTTCACATAACAGCTCCTGTAAGATGCAGAATACGCAAAATAGACGCTGCTACTTTGCATCTCATAGCCCAGTGCAGGATAGTCCTGCTTAGCTGAGTCACAAAGAGTTCACTTTTTGCCCTATAGTATTGCTGTTAAATAATTGTAACTACTAAATACACTGAAATAGGCTGTTCAAAGAGTGAGGACGCTGCTTCAGTTTCCCTCTCCACCTCAGTCTCCCCACATGTGTTAGCAGACGTTACAGTATGTCCTTGTTACCCATCAGCCAAGGATACTTCCAGGAATAGAACTCAATCTTAATGTGTTCCTAGATTTGATTTTGTGTGAGGCAAAATGACAAATACTCTTCTTCCCCCCCCCAAAAAAAAAAAAAAAAGAAAAATCATGTGTTAAGTAAAATAAATTCAAAACCAGCTGAAAAGGGAGGAAGGAGGAAGGAAATCAAAACCCAGGCATGCTGAAAACCAACTGCCATCTGACTGCAAATCAGGAGAGGGAAAAAATCTGTCATGAGCAATTAGTTATAAAGGTAATTATATCCTTAATGAACAGCGGGCTCATTTTAAAAACTATATGCCTTCATTAACCCACTCCTAACTCAAACCAGGTCTGACCGTTAGCACCATCAAATACCCACTTGCTGACCCCCAAGAGCTGAACCGGGGATCCCTATTTAATTCTGGGCATCCATCTTTTGCAAACATCAGGGGCTGAGTGGATGCCAACCCAGGGAGACAGAGGTTTCCAGCATCATCATCCCAACACCTTAACCCAGCACTGGACTTATGCTTTAGGATTATTTTTAAAGCATCACAAAGCACAGCATGCCAAGAGGGGCCAGATGTCAGCTCAGTCTCAAAGCGGGGCTGGTCTCACTGGATAAAGCCAGGGAGAAACAAGCACCACACTCAAGACTCAAGAATGTTCTGAAGGCAAACACTCTCTTTTCCCACCCCCACAACTATTTTCTTCCCTCAGCTATTTCAGTTGATTGAGGCTATAATAAGAACAGGGAAACTAACACCAAAGTTAAAAGCGCCTGGCATTGGTTTGGAGACAACGCGCTTTCGATCCTGTTGGTTCAGGTTTCAGCGGGTTTGTGTCTGTTAAACATGAATTATTCTGGTCCATGGCACTATGAACCATTTTACTGAACTACCTTAGAAATAAAAAGAAAAAGCAGTTCCCAGGCAAACGTTATTCATTCCAACAGATTGCCTATAAAGAGGAACTTAATAAATAAATATATATAAAAATTAACTGTGGAGAAAACCAAACTGTCTTGTTGGTGTAGTTCTCATAGGCTGCAAATAGCAACAGCTTAACAGAATACTGTCCATATACGCTTTCCACGCTAAAATCTGCTGCTGAACCATGTGAGCAACCTGGGGATAATTCATTTCCCTTTTAACTGAGGTTTCTCAATGCAGTTTTCTCTCCTTCCAGCTGAATAAGGTGCAGAGATGGCACTTGTCTGCAAGTCACACACACAGACCACTGCTGTTTTCCTAACAGAAGATACCTGAAGTATATGGGGAAGCCTGGAGGGATCACATCCTGCCTCTACCTGAAACCCAGCGCAGCCAAGAGGTTTCAACCCAGGCTGCTGTCTGTTTCACGTGCCACTGGGATGCTTTCCCAAGGGGTCAGGCTATGGTTTTGCATCCTCAAAAGCTCAAGCTGTAGAGCTCACAGAAAAGGTACGAAACCATTAAGCAGGTTCATTAGTGGATTTGGACATAAACAGTATGGCTTCAGAAGCAGCATCCATAGCACCATAACGGCGCCCTGGACTTGGACTTCCCTGGTACTCACCTATCCACAGCACGAATTTGCCCAGCAAACCCTAGTCATGGTTGCATTTTAGAAGGGAAAAAGGTATTTAGCTACCTGACCACGTTGAAACATGCCACATCTCCCCCATAAACTCCTCTCCCTCAAACCCGGTGCTGCCCCATGGTGTTATCCATCCTTACTCAGTGCAGGGTCTGTGCCAGTGAGGGCTGTGACCCCTCTCTCTCTCAGGTTGTCTCCAGAGCAGAGCTGCTCCAGACCTCACAGCATCTCCATGGCCTCCTCCGGACTTGCTCCAACAGCTCCATGTCCCTCTTGTGTTGACTGTAGCCAGCTGCAACTCAATGTGATATGAATTGATTTATTAATGTTTTACTGGCCTTATTTGCAATTCTCTCTTAGCTCTTTCAGCAGCACACCTATCTGGAACCCACAAGCCACCACAGCAGCAAAGCACAGCACTGTGTGCAACCAGAAACGGGCACAGGAAGCAACAGCAAATGGGGAACGTCTGTCCCCGTGGGATATCCAGCCACCTGCTAGCATAGTTGTGAGTTGCACCACAGCCCTGAAAGCAGGAAGTGTTGCCCAGCCCTTGTCACACCAGCCAGTATCCCTGGGGATGCACAAAGGGACACTGGGTGATGCCACTGGCATTTCCCTGCACCACCTCCAGCCAGCAGTACAGCAGAAGTGCCACTGAAGGGGCTTACCTCTCTATATACCTATGTGGCTTTCAGCAGAAATAACAGTTTGCCTGTTAAGTACCCCCTGCACAACTCTGACCTGGCTCCTGAACCATAATCCCACCCCATCCATCATCACCAGCAATAATGAGTCTCCTTGTGAAACCCAGCCCTCGGGTAACCCCTTACACACCAAAACAAGGCTTCAGAGCAGTGTAGTGCTGATCATCACTGTTCCCAGTAACAATGAGCAAGAGCATGGCTCATTCCCTCTTTCTGAGCAGCCAAAACCCAGAAAAAGCTTTCTTTTACCTCTAATGGAAGTGGTTACCTTGGAATACAGCTGGATCTCCAGCCTGCTGAATAAGACCAGGGCAGTGGATACCCTGACCATCCCTGCTTTTTAGGGACACCGCAGCCAGTTGCAAAGTTACTTTAAGCTTGAGCTTTACAAGAAAGGCTTTTCTTGCATGGGAGGAAACCTCAGCTGATCCTGCCAGCATCTGGACCCCAGCTTTGGTACAGCCAGGAGGTTATGGTGGCAGGTGGACAGCCGTTCATAAAGTTCTCAGCCACCTGGGAAGGTTCTTCAGTGACCAGGGAAGCCGTCCAAGAGCATGTCCCAAGGCAGTGGCAAGCACGAGCTGGCAGTAAAAACACCAGCACAGGGCTGTAAACCTCATCCTCCCTCCCTGCTCACTGCCTTTCCACAGCCCTCTCTGTGTGTAAAGCAGAAAGGCTCAAACGGGGGATTTCTGTTGTTCTGTTTTTTTCTTTAGCAATCCATCCACCACCCAACACCACTTCAGTGGCTCACACAGAGGCAGACATCCTGCTAATGGGGATGGAATAGAGCAGCCTGGAGTTATCACCAGCTCCTGCTCTCTTCACTTCCCAAAGTTACAGTGCCCAAACCAAGGGAAGGAAGGGGCAGCAAAAGGGGGAAGGAATTAGCAATACAGAGCTGACAGAAATCCTAACTAAGCAGGAAACTAACTAACTAACTAACTAACTAACTAACTAGGAGACTAATAGTCCTCGCTGTCAGCAAAATCAGCCACAGGTTTGTGTGTGGGAATGCTCCCTCCTCAGCCAGGAAGCCCGAAGCCTTTCCCTGCAACCAAGCATGGACGGCACAGACTTCTCATTCCTGGGAATAACCACAAACTAGAGAGTAGTAAATAGATAACTGTGATACAGATAAGACCTTTACATGCAGCATAGCTCAATGCATTATTCACCAGGCTTTGGAGGAGAAAACCGAAGAAGGAAGTGAAAGAAGGAGAAATCCAGGCTTCCTCACAGAGCACTTTGATTTCATGGAAGATCAGCGTTAGGACGAGGGTCTCAGTTCCCCTTTACGTAACCTTAAACAAACACACTTCTTCCATAGAGCACCAATATGTGATCCTTCCAAGCTTTCTGCTGCGGATACATCAGTTACAAACACTGCACAACCTGTTGCATATGAAATGCTGGGAGCATCACTGAAACCCAGGCACTCTGCACCCTGAGAAAATAACCAGGCAATGCCAGGATTTCCAACCCGGTTTAAAGTCAATGACCTGCAAAACCCAGAATGCCCGACCTCAGCTTGCTTGAACAAGCACTCGTAGCTGTGCCCTCTCCCTGCGGCTCAGAAATAGGTAGACAGAGACTCCTAAAGCAGTCTCCTGGTAATTAATTTCCACTTTTGAAACAAATGCCAGAGGATGTCTCCCCGCGCAAGCACGCCTCAGTAAAATCTCACCCACCAAACGGGAAATCCTACACAAAACAGGCTGTATTTGACAGCATCTTCATCTGACATATTTAGAGGCCAAGCGAGATGTTTTGTTATGCCCTGGAGCTCTCAGATGATTTCTCCTTTCCATTTCCACCTGCTTTCCCCGCTGGCGACTTGGCACATTTCAGGATCGGGTCGGGGTAAAGCCTCCGAGGAGGCGGCCAGTGTTGCGCACCGTCTCCGCTCGCAGGGCAGAGGCACCGCGGCTTCCAGGGGAGCTTCTCCCGCTGCCCCCACCCCACGGTACCGCCGCTCTTTCCGCGTCCCGCCCGGCATCGGTAAGTTTGGAGCCCGGGGGTGCGCAGCTACTTACCCAGCACGAAGCAGAGAAACCGCCGCGGCAGCAGGGCCATCGCCGCTGCGCTCTGTCCCGCACACCCGGCCCCCGGCAGGGAGCAGGGTGGCGGGCAGGATCCTCCCCCAGCGCCGGTCGTGGCTCCCCTTCTCTCCGCTCCCGGTGGTGGTGGGGACATGGGGCGGGCCCAGTCTCCGGCCGGGGCCTTCCGCGGTGCGGTGAGGTGCTCCGCCGGGGGTCCTTGCGCACAGCCCCCGGCTCTCTCGTTTAGTCGAAGCCACGACCGAAGGCAGGTGGCTTCAGCAGGCTTCACCTGAGACCGTCATGCCCGCGGAAGGCAGCGTTAGCTCCATCTCCTCCCGGTGGAAAGGGCAGGTGAGTGTCCAGAGCCACGGGACAGGGAACAAAACAAAGCACCCAGAAATCCCTTTTTTCTTAGCCCTCCTTGCACTTCCACCGTAGGAATTTCTGTCTAGCGTCACGCTAAAAATACTCCCTTCCTTCTTTTCACAGTGTTGAATATGAACATAGAGGATGCAATGCAATCTTAGGAGGAAATGTTTAGTGGTTTGTTGGGAGGTTTTTTGCTTGCTTTAACTGAGCGGAAAATCCTGGCTGAGCTCATACAGCTCCACCTGCAGCTGATAACATGGAGTGTTCACTTAGGATATGATTCAGACAGAGGGTGAGGGCTCCAGCTGCACGGAGGTCGTTGCTCCCTGTATCTGTTCTCTCACATTTGAAGTTAGTTCTCCCTTTCAAACGAACAAGGAAACAGGAATGACCAGCACAAGGTGCTAACTTGAGTATTTCACATCATCCATGTTTCTGCCTTCCCAGCAGAAACAAAACAGCTTGCATGCCAGGAAAGCCAGTTCTGCCCTAAACTGTTAATAACACCTGCCTAGTAACAGAATCGTGTCTGGAGAGCCCAACCAGCAGCATGTGTTAATGTAGAGCAAAGCTTATGGCTGCTTTCAGATTGATATGAACAGGAAAGAAACTGAAGTTGAGGCCTCTCCTGCAGCTTCAGGACCAAGTTTACAGTACTGGAGGCTGAAGACAAGGCTGGGGCTCTGGAAGCATTGCCTACAGCAGCGCTGCTGAGAGGGAAAGGGTGAGAGCTGGAAACAGCAGAACACCTGCACAATTTTTTCAAGAATCTTTTCTTAAACATATTACATGCTTCTTACTATGGAAAGTTGAGAATTCTTTTCCCCATTACTTACTAACGACTTGGCTATCTCACAGCTTCCTCTTGAGGAAAGTAAAAGTTGTTATAGGTCAGCATCTCTTTAGCAAAGCAATAGAGAATGAAATGCTATCATAGGAATAATTATGACTATAAAGCCCACACACCATTTAAAAGAAACAAATCATTTGACAGGGAAAGCACAACACATTTGAGGCCATTAAAACCTTAGTAACTAAAACTATTTCCAAGTGTAAGATTTTATGAGTGTACATCCATATCTGCAGCCCTGGACAAGTCAGTGGATTAATACAGAGTTCTCTTTTGTCAAATTTATGTTGATTCAGAGAGGCATCTGTAAAAGCTCACAGGGCAATCAAAGGGCAAAGTAATAAATTTGTGTCACACTAATCCTTTCAAAAGGAATTCAGACAAATGTGCATCTTGGCTGAGATTCCTTCATGTTTTTCATCACTATGTATGTAAAATCCTATCCTATGCCTCTGTGTATTTAACACAATCTACAGTCAGTCTTTCTGACAAGGACTGAGGTTAATGACTTATAAGCATCTATTTGTATATTTAATGCATCTATGGAAGCTTTTCTAGCCCAAGCTCCTGTTTTGTCTCGCTGGACAGAACCGCTCTACTCTTAGTACAGTTCTACTATCCAAAGTACAGCAGTTCTGTTCAAGTTAAGTCTGTGTTGTGGTTTGCTTGTGCACTACAGTAACATGTCTGCAAGCATCTGACTAGAGAATTCAGTCTGAAAAGCTACATTGAATGGGTGGCAAAGATACTTAGATATGTAAAACTATCAGCATTAATACTACTCATCTTGGAAGAGGTAGTTTTGATTAAAGCCAGACTGACTCCTTGACATCCTTGAAACAGCGGGTTTGAGACCAAAATCAAAGCATCAAGAATTTGGTGCAGTCTGGGGAGGAAACAACATGGAAGAATAAATATTGTACAGATTGTGTTTGTAGGCAGAAGTGAAGCTGGAGCATTGTTAAGAACATCTGGGACAGTGCACGAAACCTGATAGTGGCACTGCTAGCAGCCCTAAAGTAAGCAGAATACCAGGCTTATTAGGAGACTGAAACAAGCATCAACTCCAGGATGTCTTCTGCAGGAGTATACCCCTGGAATTCTGGGCTGTGTTTTTAGCATGTTCAGCTTGCTGCAGCTTCCTGCAGCATCCTGTGCTGTGTCATCCTATAAGGTGTCCTTTAGCATAAAAAAAAAAAAAAAAAAACTAAAAGAAATACAAACTTATTCTGTTAAGATTTCTACTCCAGAACTCATCCATCAGAGAAATCCTCAAGTTTTAAACCAAAATTGAGCTTGTGCTGTGCTCTTTATGAACTGCTACACAAGGACTGGCCATTAGATGTCAGCTTTGTACAGAATATGTTAGTCTCCGCCAAGTTAATCAATACCATAGTTGACATAATAAACCCAGCGATATACTTAAAGAGTGCACAGAGCTAGCAAGCCAGATTGTTTACAGATGTTCTGCTAAAGAGTTAGCAATATTGAGAAGCTATTGCTTCCGTGGATTCATTCACATCCTTCTTTCAGAGCTTTATAGTAAGTTACTTACTAATCTACTCAGGCTGTACTAAATTTGTGTAGTGAATTGTACATAAATTCAGGGGGAGAGGGGAGGTATTTCAATGTATTTCTGTAGGCTAGAATACCCACTTATTTACTGGATTTCCTTAGAATGGCAGAGGTCCTTGCCACAATGGAATACCACAATGGACAAGCCACTTAGGATACCATTGTTGTTTTTCCTCACCTCCAGCAAAGCAGCCAAAATTGTGCCTCTAGATGAATAAAAGAAAGAACTGTTCACGTAACACATTGGGCAATATGTTTAGGACTTAGTTACCATGGATATTTGATCCATCAGAAATCAGGGCGGAAAGGAAATCCAAATCCTCTCACCTGCTAGCCTGTGGATGAAGTCCTCTAAGTTTGTTAATTATTTGGTAAAACTGCTCAAGTTCAAATTAACAGGTAAAACAAAGACATCATATGACTTACTGGAATAAGGAAATGGTTTAAACAGGAAGTTTTCTCCAGTATCCTGGAATTGCCTTAACTAAGTACAATATTTAACTCATTTTTGCAAGTAATACATCTCTTTACTACTAATAAATATTCCTGTTATGGAGAAAGAAAAAAAATTACAGATATAGATTCAGCTCAATAAATTATTCTAATACAACCAGTCACATTATCCAATCTGTAAATCATAGAATGGGTTGGGTTGGATAGATGATGTATTAGAAATAAAACTACTACATGCATTTATGTGTAACTGACGTTTCCATTACTTTGAATTAGATCAGATATACATTTCCCAGGGGACTAGCAAGTTTAAAAGCTAAATCCCCAAAGGTAGCATATCTGTATAGTTTATGAAAGCAGCACCACCAATTACTAACTGCCTTATCCTCCAAGGACCAAGCTGGGCAAATATAAAATACTAAAACAGAGATGTTTCTTAGATTTATATTAAAACCCCCAATAGTTGCCCCTCCAGTATCCCAAAATCTTTCTTGTATAACATTATGTCGTGGTTTAAACCCAGTCAGGTAATTCGTTCGCTCACCTCCCCCCCCCTTTCTTGCCCTCCCCCTGCTCCCGGAGGGACAGAGAGGAGAATCGAAAAGAATGCAACTCCCACGGGTTGAGATAAGAACAGTTTAGTAACTAAGGTATAACACAGATCACTACTGCTACCACCAATAATAATAATGATAAAGGAAATAACAAGGGAAGAGAATACAACACCTCAGCACCAGCCAACCGATAACTTGCCCCCCCTCAGCCCGACCAAGCACCGACCGATACCTCCTCCAACCCTGCAGTCTCCCAGCCCTTCCGGCTAACTCCCAGTTACCTCCTGGGCATGACGTGCTGTGGTATGGAATACCTCTTTGATCAGTTTGGGTCAGGTGTCCTGTCTCTGCTTCCTCCTGGCTTCCCCTCCTCCCTGGCAGAGCATGAGGCTCACAAAGTCCTTGGCCAAACCAAAACATCGCTATCAGTTCTGTTCCCAGGCCGAAAGTCAAAACACAGCACTGCACCAGCTACCAAGAAGGAGAAACATGACTGCTACTGCTGAACCCAGGACATTATCCACCCCTTATTCTATACCATTCACGTCATGCTCAGATCCCACATTTTCAATATACCATCACTCTTATCTCGGTGCACTCTTATCTTAGTGCATGGACCAGTCCCTATAAAGCTGCTGTGTCCATCTGGTCCATGTCAGGCTCCATCTCTTGTAACAGTCTTCCAGAGCAGGAGAGACTGTGTGCAGTGTTCACACTTGTGAATAACCTGGGCAATAGTGTCCATTGCTAAGTCCACCCCTCGATCATGAGTCCATCTCTTTTGCATCTCTGCTCTGATGGCCTGAAGTGCCATGGGCCCACCAGGCTCAAAATAATTCACTGTCCCCTTCAGCAGTTTCTGCAGCTTCTTGCTGGGGACTCCATACAGCTGCCTTCCATCTCCGATGCTTCCAAAGCACTGGAGGGGCCCAGTGGACTAGATACTTGCCCATACTGTCACACACGCCCTGCCACTCATGACTGTCCAGCCTTGGGGAAAACCTCTTGGTCCCCCTGAATCGTCGTCTAACCCCAGACAAGACCCAAACCTGACTCTGCTTAACTTTTGAGATCAGACAAAATGGTGGTGGGTAGCACACAGTCTGTGTGTGTGCCAACATGCTGATCCCCATCACAATCAGCAGGCAGGTCCCAAGGATACCCAAAGGCCATTCAAAACCTTCAGAACTCTCACACGATGCTGCTGTACTTGTCACTGGGGCTGGTGTAGCTGCTGTGCTTGCCGGCTCTCCCACCACCAGCTTCTCTGAGTCCAGCTCTTCCTCCTCTGCCTTGCTGGGAAATGCTGCGTGGTCTCCTGCATCCTCCTGGGGCTCGGCGGGCGGCTGCCGGGGGATGCTCTCGGCCGTCGCGGGGCTCGGCTCGGCCGCGGGGCTCGGCTCCTCCGCCGCCTTCTCCCGCTGCTCGGCAGCCGCTTCCTTCCTCTCTTCGACCGCCCCGGCCTCCTCCACCGGCAGCCGTCCCCTCGCGGCCTCCGGCCCCGCTCCCGCCGCCGCTTGGTCCCGGGGGCCGCTCTCCCGGGCCGGTTCGGCTGCCGCCGGCTCCCGGGACCGCTCCCCCTCGGCTCCCCGCAGCCTCACGAAGATGGAGAGTAGGGCGAGGGCCAGGACGGTGAAGAGCAGCCGGACGGCCAGGTACAAGTCCACGGCCACGTCCGTCCCACCCTGCTGCTGGAGCCCGCCCGTATTACAAGCCATTGCCATAAAGCACAGTGAGACAAGAACCTTAGCCCAAGCCCCACACTTGATAAACACTAACACAGCGAATACCGGCTCTAAGTAAGTTACAACATTCTGAAGCTGTGAGATCAACAAGAACAACTCTGAGAGCCAATAAATCAGCATTGCGACGAGTGACTATTAATCCAGTCAAATCTGTTGTTATGTCAACCCTTCGTGCCCCACGTTGGGCGCCAAAAAGAACTGTCATGGTTTAAACCCAGTCAGGTAATTCGTTCGCTCACCTCCCCCCCCTTTCTTGCCCTCCCCCTGCTCCCGGAGGGATGGAGAGGAGAATCAAAAGAATGCAACTCCCACGGGTTGAGATAAAAACAGTTTAGTAACTAAGGTATAACATAAATCACTACTGCTACCACCAATAATAATAATGATAAAGGAAATAACAAGGGAAGAGAATACAACACCTCAGCACCAGCCAACTGATAACTTGCCCCCCCTCAGCCCGACCAAGCACCGACCGATACCTCCTCCAACCCTGCAGTCTCCCAGCCCTTCCGGCTAACTCCCAGTTACCTCCTGGGCATGACGTGCTGTGGTATGGAATACCTCTTTGATCAGTTTGGGTCAGGTGTCCTGTCTCTGCTTCCTCCTGGCTTCCCCTCCTCCCTGGCAGAGCATGAGGCTCACAAAGTCCTTGGCCAAACCAAAACATTGCTATCAGTTCTGTTCCCAGGCCGAAAGTCAAAACACTGCACTGCACCAGCTACCAAGAAAGAGAAACATGACTGCTACTGCTGAACCCAGGACACATTACAGGACGTTCACTTTCAAAAAAAAGAGTTACCAGTGGAAACTCAAAAGAGGAGAAAAGCAAGATGAAAACTCAGTGCAGATTACTAGGTTCCCAGCTGGGTTAGGATTAAGAAAAACTACATGGAGTATCAGAGTTTGATGCAGAAGCACATGACTGGTGCTCTCACTCTTCTGCAGCAGCATGCCAGGAATTCATTATGTGTTTTCCTATCCTAACATCATTCTCTATACATTAAATGCAACATGTTACAAGATAAGAAGTTTTAAAGTTCTTGATTTGCCATATGAAGGATCCTTAGTAATAATTATTTACTTTTTGTTTAACTTCAAGCAAATAAGGATCTTCAGTAGATGGTTTCCCATCAGGGCACTTTGTTTCTGAAGGTACATGTGTAGAGCAAGAGGTTTTTGAAGAAGCTATTTTCTCAGAAACAGAAGCAGTGACAGGGGCTTCCACAGCATTGGAGGCTGAAGTGAGTGTGTTACTTTGATCATTTCTCTGACCTTTCTCAGCCGGTTGGGTTTCAAGCAAAAGCTTATTTTTAAGCGCTTGGGAAACCATATATTTACTCTCTGATACAGTATTTACAATTCTAACAGTTATTTCTTTTCCTTTTATCTTTTTCTGGTTCATTTCCTCTAACTTGGCTTTACTAATGTCTTTAAAGGAAATAAGCGCGCATCTAAGGCATAAAATTCAAGAAAAAAAAAAGAAAAAAGAAACTAAGTAAAGCACATTAAACTACTCTCAGTAATAACACATGACAGTTCTCAGCTTTTGAGCATTAACTGTATCTCCATTAAACTCAACGGAAAATTTCAGGCTCAACTTCTCATAAGGTGAAAATCTGTCTGGAATGACAAGCTTTTGTCGACCTATCTATATCTCTGTTAATTACTGAAATGAATGAACAACTACGTCCTCTCTCCCATGATTTGCTTACTTTGACAGAAAAAAAAAATAATCTGAAACAAGTAAAACTTCCATTAATATACCTGCAGTTATTAGATTCCGCAGAGACAAGAATGTCACATATATGATACTTCTGGAAATGTGATCTTAGATCAGCCTACAAAACAGAAGAATATTCTGTGGCAAGTGTATAATATGAAAGAATTCAGAAAGAGGCAAGACATTACTGCACTGTGTAAATAAGAACAGACATACCTCTGACACTGAGGAATTTAGGTCATCAACACAAACAAAAGAATACTCATTTCCACTCCTTGCTTCTAACAATGAATGTAAGAAAGCAAAGTGTTACTATTTTTGTTCCAGCTCAAGCTAACATCTCAGTAGATTTCAGAAAGCATAGATGAAAAACCTGTTAAAAACCTGTATGAGTATCTTCTTACAGAAAACAAGCATCCTGAGAAGCAGAATAGTTCCGTTTGTGAGATCTGCTTTTCCTGAGTATTCTCTGAGGTTTGAAGAGGCAGAAGAGGTATAACCGGAGAAAACGCTGGTCTAAACTAACGGGTACCAGTGCTAAAGCATGGGCAGTGTACTCCAAGTCCCCACAAGCTCTCTGCTTTCAACAGACTGGGACTTCTAACTATGCCCATCACTGGGACCCAAGCATCCAAACACAGACCATTCCCTCTTCAGAAGTCAGTGCGGAGAAGGGAGCAGAAAGAGGAGGAATAGGGAAAAAAAAAGAAAGATTTCCAGCTAGGTGACTGGCTGGAAATTTACTAAATTGAGTTTAACCACTGTAGGTGAAGTTTTCAAGCAAAACTGTGGATGAAGGGAGCTGAATATCTGTACAAGGATTCATGGCAAGTCAATGAAAAAGAATCTGAAAACCTAGCTAGCATTTTTTTCCAAGTTTACTTATGCTTGTGGAAGGATCAGAATACTCAAATAACCAACACACACCATTATTAGGTACAGCAGCTTAAAGCTCACAACCTCACCTCTTAAATCAACTGTGTCTTGTTCTTCTTGTTGCTTTTTTGTGTCTTTGGCTATTACTGAAGAATTTGCTACTGTCAAGTTCTGTTTAGCATCAAACCAATCTTCATTCTCTTCTTCATTTTTCACACAGCCTTGATGGTTGAAATAATTTTCAGTGTGTTAAAATTCAGACCATGGTATGTCATGTGAATGAATAACAAATCTGGATCTTCTCTGAACAGGTGGCAAAGAAAAGATTTGTCTTAATTTTCTGAGGAAAAGAATTTATATTGAAAACAAAAAGCAATTAAGAAAGTATCTCGCAGGAGACATAAGAAGAGTACATTTGGAAGAACTTCATCTTAACCGATAGTGGAGAAAGTGCCCAGCCCAGCCCATCCCAGTCCAGCTAAGGTGGATTCCCATGTTGGTAGCACTCTTCCTAATCTCACCATGTAGGTGATGTCCAGCACCAAGATATTCTTCTGACACCTTAGGTGTAGGAGCAGGGACTGGAGACATTTGCACTTTGGGAGCTGTTCTCCAGGACACCTGATAGCACTCTACAGAGGGGGGGTAAGCAGATATAGTTTTAGGTATCCAAGCAAGGGTGGATTGACATGTTGGTGGGATTGTTCCAGAGAGTACCATGTGTAGGACATGCCCAGCATCAGCTTTCTGTCCTGGCACCTTACACTTAGGATCAGGGTCTGGACGTTCATGCTTTGGAAGCTGGTTTCTCAGTCACCAGAGCGTGCTGTCCAGTGAGGTTTCACACAGATGGAGTTTTAGGTGGTAAGTGAGGATGTCCGTGTTGGTGGCACTGTTCCGGAGGGCACCATGTGTAGGACATGCCCAGCTCCTGGTTTCATCCTAACACACTAGGCTTAGGAGCAGGGGCTGGACACTGGGACTTAGGGAGCTGGTTTGTCAGCTACCTGAGAGTGCTGTCCAGTGAGCTAAACCAGAGATGGAGGTTTAGGTAGCAAGGTAAAGTACTGGTGCCGGGACTGCGGGATCAGCCTGAGCCGAACAGGCTCCTCGCTGCTGTGTTTGGCCATGGAAAGCGTCGCCTTGTGCCCACCATCCCTGAGGAGCCGCCATGGGTTGTGCCCCGGCCCAGGGACGCTGGTTCGTCACACGGCTCTCCGGGACCCTGCTGCGGGACCCCGGGCACCGCGCCGAGGGGCTGAGGGACTCGGGACACGCGGGGCCGCGGAGCTGGTGCTGCAGAGCGGTTCTGAGGTTCACTGGGGTTTCTGTGACCTGCGCCCGGGGACACACGGGTGATGTGATAGAGAAGCGAGGCGGGAGCGCGCTGAGTCCTCCCCAGGGGATGGAGCCCCGCCCGGTTCTTCCTGGGAGCACGGAACGCGTTTCCTGGCTGTCCACGCACAGCCGGGGCCGTCCTGCAGCGGCATCAGCTCCCGGCACACAAAGCCCACCCGGGAGCCGGGAGCATAGGGGCGTCCATCGGTGCCGGACTGCCCCCGGCTTTGCTGCTCGGGGAGCTCCGTAAGAGGGTCATTGCCCAGAACCGGCCCCGTGGGGCTCCGGCTGACGCCAGGGGCGGGGATGGGTGCCTGTGGAAGGTGGCGTGGCCGTGCGGCGCGGGGAGAAGCTGCTGCCGAGAGCCACAGCCGGGGTTAGAGAGGAGCGGTCGTGGTGGAAACCGGTGTGGAGCTGGCGTTGCCGGGGCTTTGGCTAGAGCTTTCAGTCCAGCTCCGCGTGTACTGCCCGGGAATGGAGGAAGGAAAAGCAGTGAGCCGGGAACGGGGACCGCGGCTGCAGGTGACGTGGCTGCGGGGAGGCCTGGGGCGGGCGGGATGGGCGAGCAGCCTGGCAGTCGGACCCGAAAAAACCCCGGCGCAGGAGCACGACTTGTGAAATTACGGGGCGGGGGGGGGGGGGGGGGGGGGGGGGGGAGGGCGGGGTTTCATCTATAAAAGGGGAGGGCGGGGTGCTGGTGCGGGGGCAGCTGGTTCTGGTACAGTCAGGGGCGCTGGGGCCTCCGGGTCCCGGGGAATAAAGCCCGGACTGACGGAATCTGGCGCTCTTACCCTCGCCGTCTACAGGTCACCGGTTCTTTCCCGGTCCCCGGCCGGGCTCGGTGAGTGGGGCCTTTAGGGCTCCAGCGGGGGCTGCAGCTCAGTAGAGCCGGGCCCGAGTTCGGGGAGCCCCGTGCTCCCAGGACGTGGCTGGCGGGGGCTCCGAGCCCCGCTCCCCGGGAGAGCCGAGCCCTGCAGGGCTGGAACTGGCTCCGGGCCTGCCCGGGGCTTCCCGATGTGCTAAAAACATAAATGTATTGGCTTTCACAAATCACAGGTGTGTTTACGTGGGTATAACTGTACGAGTTTACAATAACAGAAACAAAACTCGATAAAGACACAAGACTAGACAATAAGTTAAAAAGGTTCAGATCTCTTGATCAAAACAGAGTCACATAGCAAAAGAATTTGTAAAGGTAACAGAAAGGGGGGGGTGAAGCTTGATATAAGGTAAGCTAGTGCCTGGGAAAACATAAAGTACTTTTTTAGCTAAACTTAGGTTGTAGAAAGAGAACAATGTTTATGTTGTTAAGTCTGTGGAATGTAGTGGCCCCACTAAACATGAATTAATTGTTTCACGCTAGTCTTCTAAAGTATCTTTAGTTTTAAAGAACAATGTTTGTGTTGTAAATCTGTGGTGAGATAACAGGATTTAGTGGCCCCACTAAACATGAATGAGTTATTTCATACCATCCTTCTACTTATCAGTTAGAGGCAGAGCCTCCCAAACATCTGCTAGCTTGGGAGACTCCTTGTCTGCCCATCCTGCAATAAATTTTGCAGGAAGAGCACACAGTTCTAAATCTTTGCTAGTTATCAGAATAATGACAGATATAGCTGGTTGTGTGATTACTGGGGGGTCCAACTGGGCCAAAGGTGAAAAGTACACTGTGAGGAAGACTGCTTACTTCATCTTGAAGAACCCTACTCACAAGAGGAAGACTGTTTACTTCATCCTCAAGACCCCTGCCCACAATCACTGCAGAGCAGTGCGCAGATGCCAAAAGGAGGAGACTTATGATAATAAATTCTTGAAGCTAGTTACAATATCCCCTGCCTATATGTGGGAATTATGAATATGTATGTAACTAATGTAACAGTGAAAGTATATAAACCTGTAACAAATACTAATCACTTGCGCCTCTGGCTACGGTCATGCGCCCAGCGTTGTTGCTTTTGTTTTATTGACTTTGTCCCTCAATAAAACCTTGTTATCTCGTTTAGAGGAGTGAGTTCGTATTTCACACTGAGAGCATGGGGCTTGCTTGCGGGGAGGGCACCTGGGCTCCGGCACACGTGGCCTGGTCCTGGTGATACGCGGATTGACTCCACAACTCATTAAAAGTTGTAAAGTAGGTATGCTTTTTATTCAGCGCTGAGACGCACGGGGATAATTCCTCAAAGTCATGGGTGCCTCAGTGTTGTTTCCCTCTACATTTATTCTCTAAAGTTATATATATTCATAAGGTTGCACAATACGCCTATACATATTCATGTCCTATCCCTGCTTCGTATTATAATGAGTTAGAAGGTCCTTTGCGCCTGCGCAGTACCCCCTTTGGTCATGGGCTTCATCTGGTCAAGATGAAGTAAATGAGTCTTCCTTTTCTTGAACTTTCCACCTTTTAGTTTTCACATATGGCCTTAGGGTTTGGTCGGTGTCCCAGCCATAAACCATCTGCTTCTCCCCCTTCAGGTGTCTGCTTTTCCTTATCAATAACTGCTTATCAGTAGAATTAGGCCTCTGCTTTTCCTTGTCAATAGAACCAGGTGTCTGCTTTTCCTTATCAATCATTAGTGCCTTTGTTCTGCTTAGTAGGCATGATAGGTACAGACAATACTTTTGTTTAAGCAATTGAATTCCTCTAACCCCCTTGTACAACCCCCTCGTACATTGGCTAACCCTGTATTACTGAGAGGGGAGACTGAGTGCTGAGCCTGGCCTGGAACTGGGCTCGGAGCTGAGCAATAAAGTCCTGAGCGTTGGAGTCTGGAAACCAACCGGCTGCTGGGGCCACTTTGTGTTCAGACACAGAGACCGAGTTCTGCGGTTTGCAGGCTCAAAACTGGGGTCAAGGAAACCAGATTTGGGGCTCAGAAATGGAGACCAAGCCCCACGTGTTGGAGTCTGGAGCCTTGCTCATGTGATCTGTTGTGGGGCTCAAAGAGAGCCCAGGTCCTGTGTTTTGCTGCTCAAAAGCAGGTTCAGAGCTTAGAAACGAAGTCCCATGTATGGAAGTCTTCACATGAGGTGACTCACTGGGCTGATGGCTCGGCTCAGAAACACAGACCAAGTCCTGCACTTTGGGGGCTCAAAACCATGCTCCCTTGGCCAGCTTTGGAGCTCACAGGGACCAAGTACTGAGTTTCGGGTGCTTGACACCAGACTCCTTGGTAAGCTTTAGCACTAACAGAAAAACAAACAAACAAAAAAAACCCACTAAAATACTGAGATTTGGGGGGTCAAAAAACCGGATTTAGGGCTCATAAAGAGATTAAGTGCTATGGTTTTGGAGTGTGAACTTGGGGTCACTCAGCCAGTTTTAGGGCTCCACCAAAGCCAGGGCCAGGATGCAGGGTTCCGTCCTTGGGGTAGCTGCTGCAACAAAGAGCTGGGGAGCAGAAAGCAGCCAGGGCCTGTACCAGGAGCTGTGAGCCCACAGCCACAGCCAGGGCGGGGGACCAGAGGGAGCTGGGGAGAAACCGAGCAGCAGAAGGCAGGGGGAGGCAGTTCTGAGTGCCTTTGGCCACCCACCAGCATCGGGCCCTAACGAGCTGCAGCTCCCCTGGTCTCTGCTCCTGCTCTTTGGAGACCCCCAGGAACCTCAGGCAGTTGCTCACTCATCCAGGCTGGGGGTTCTGATGCCAAGGTCATGCCCGGGTGTCCAGGGATGTCCAGCCTGCACAGCCCAAACCGTGCTGGCCTGTGCGGGGCTGGAAACGCTCTGTGTGCAGTCAGAGAACGTGTCTCCTTGCGGGATGTGGCAAATCCACCAGAACTCGCCTCACATGGGACCTTAAAAGCATTAATTGCACCACAAAGCACCCAGGTCGCGACGGGGCCTCCCCCTTTCCGCCCGGGACCATACGGTATCTGCTGCTACCAGCGCGCCCCCTGACGGCTGCGAGCGGTACCGCGCCCCGGGGCCAGTTGTACCCTTGGGGGCGCTCGGCACTGCCTGGACAGACCAATCAGCGGCTGCCGGGGGGTGCCGGGGGCTGCCCTGCGGTGCCGCCCTCTAGCGGAGGAAGAGAGCAAAGCGGCGCCTGCAGCTTTCTTGAGGGAATGGAAGGGAAGGGTAGAGGAAACCAGAGCTGTGGGAGCAGGGAGGTGCTGCGGGAGCGTCAGAGCATTCCAGTTGGTACCCTTCCTCTTATCCAGGGATTTCACTGATCAGTCTTCCACCTCTCCTCGAGTCCTGGGAGCTTGAAGAAATTCCTTGCTTCATGGAATTCTAAACTCCAGTTCTACAAAGCTGTCACTTCCACTTCCATTGCCTCAGCAATGTTGTACGTGGTCATTCCCTGCCCAGCCACGGTCAGTCAGTAAAGCATCTTGAGAAACAGAGTGAAGAATTAAGGCAGGAATGAACACATCCCCAAACCTGCTCCAGACAGATTTCCGGCTGCTGGTGCTGGAAACCAGCCCTCACGCCAGCCAGACCTAACCTGAACCCTTCAGAGCCACAAGAGATGTTGCTGCTGGAAATCCGTCTGCAGTGGGATTTGGGCCCCTGCCCTGCCTGCCCAGCCTGGATCCTGGCTGCTTTCGTAAGGCAGGATCTTTAGCGCTGAGCTGAGAGGTGTCCAGTACTTACCTCCCACCTCTGCTGCAGCCTGGCTGCAGCCCCATGGCTGCACCATGGTGTAACACCACATCTGGGTGTGCTGAAGTGAAATGCCAAAGGTGTTGGGTGTCTCAGATCCAACTTCTCTGCCATTCTGCACTCACATTGCATCATATATCCCAGCCTGTGCTGCCCAGCCCACCTGAGCTCCTGTACTCAGGTTGTAAAAGTAACACTGCCCCTGTGTCTCCGCTGGGAGAATGATCCCTGCCCCACAGACAGCAGCAAAGTCACCCCAGGCCCATTTTCCTCCCAGCCCCAAGTGACTGCCTGACTCCAACTCATTCTCCAGTTACAGCTTTGTCACTGGCTGCAGAAAATGACCGTGGCCAACACCTACTAGTCTAATAAATGATAGAGAATGGCAGTTAAGCCACACAGGAGAAAGAAGAGCACAAAGTGCTCCCTTATACCCACTGGGTGTCCTTTCAGTACTCACCTGGAGCTAAATACGCTGGTTCTCTGTGCTGGTATTTACTCCTGAGATCCAAGAACAGTGACAAATGGGATTGCAAAACAAGATCCTGCCTCAGCACGTGCCCCAAGGGCTATACAGCTGGGAGCTCTTTGCAGTTCCTCTCCTTCAAAGGCACATTCTGCCAATCCCTCAGCAGCACTTCTGTGAATTCAGTTTAAATTGGCCTTTCCTGAACGTGTGGCTGTGACTGACATAGACTGTTCCAGGTGAGGGCTCCCTAGTGCTCGGGGCATTTCAGAAACCCACCACCTCCATCAGAAGCACTTCACCTTGTGCTGTCCTAACTTTCCACTGAGGTACTCACTCACTCCTACTTCCCTTGGGGGAATAAACCTCATCTTCCTTCTTCCCTGGTATTCCTGATGAATGAGCTCCCAGAATTCAGAGCCAGAAATCCTTGCTGCGACATAAATCCTGGCCTGATGCTCAGGATAGATTTTGATACTGATTTTACTCTCTGGCCTGCCCATGTTTTCATTGCCCTCTCAGCCATCATGTGTCACTATGGCACATGTGCCAGTGACACTGTGCTGGAGCAGTCAGAGAGCAGTCAAGCCGCAACATACACACACACGCTATTGCACAGAAACCCAAAAGCACTCACCTTGAGGTGGCTCTATTAAGTAACTATTTAGTTATGGATTGCACCAGGATACAAAGCAGAGGGGATTGGTGTCCTCTGAGGGATCACAAGCATCTACGGTAACGTCCCACACAACAGCAGTGTCACAGACCCTGCAAGAACAAAACCAAGTCTATAACTCATGTCCTGCACAGCAACTTCCCCTCTAACTGCTATAAGACTTTCAAATCAGGAGGAGAAATCAGAGCACAAGACAGCTCTGCAATGCATCAACATCTTGTGAGCCGTTCTGAGGGGAAAAAGCAAATACATCCACAAGCAATTCACCCAGGACACAAATGTGTGTCCTGCTCTACTTTCTGCAGGCTCTGTCCCCACAGCAGCAGCGCATCACACATGAGCAGCACTTTCAGCTCCACAGGGGCAGTCCTATTCTGTCCCAGGAGAACAGGCAGCTTTGGAAGGAGGTGTTTCGCTTTCCAGATGATTCTTTCTATTCGTCAGGCCAGATGGGACTGTCAGAGCCCCTGAGGCATGTAAATGCCTGATCCAAGCATGGGATCGATGCTCCTGTCCCTGTACATAATCCACAGAGACCTCCTGGCTTCTTAGAGCCACCCGTGCTGCTGGCTGGAAATGGTGACAGCCTGGTGCTGCCCTTGATGTGCTTGGGATGGGTCTGGGATCTGGGAAAGCTGGAGATGTTTCTCCCTTGTACCCACAGGGATTATTTTAAATGGGTCTTTCTTGTTTCAGCTGTTTTGAGTTGATTTGAAGGGCAGTAGGAAATCAAGTAGTAAATGTTCAGTTCATAGTCTGTGCCCATGATTTTCCTGTTCTAATGAGAACACAAAGGTGTGAACTCCGCACACAAACACTCAGATCTGATGCCACAAATCCCAAAGACTATGGTGTGTGAGGTGACTCTGGGCACCCCACAGACGCTGCTCACCACTAGCCCTCCCTGTGTATCGCTGCTGAGGAGACACTTTGAAATGCTGTTTCTGCTCCCTTTTGCTCCAAGGGTGCTGAGGGCCTGACTGAGAAGGCAGCCCTGGAGATGGCAGTTGCTCGGTTCCAGCTGCAGCTGATTGTAGGTTTCAGAGTGCCCAGCAGGTCCTTATCACCCCTATGGTGTCACCTGAAGCCTCCCCAGCCACACACCTTTCTCCATTGTCCCTACCTCTGTATTTAAGCTCAGGTCAGGGTCTGCTTTTCATTTCCCTGACAGCTGTGTTATACATCTTTTGTTTTTGTATTTAATTGGTGTATTCATTTTCTGTCTTTATTGCAAGAGTGCTGTTGGGCTGCCTTTAACTCCTGTTTAGGTACTGTGGGGTTGTGAATATGGGGGACAGTCTCTGTTTTCCTGCTGTCCTTTAGTTTAAGGTTTTTTGTTTTCTGATTTCATTGCCATTTGCCTGCATTGCTGAGCTGGTACCAGTATGTGATTTCATAGGGGTTTTGATTCTATTGCCTAATACAAGAAGGCTGGAGCATCGTTTTTTTTAACACATGCTGGTTAACTTTTGCCATACTGATTGCACCTAGAAATGCGCAGTTTGCTCACAGCACAATGGCAGAGCTTCTTGTTATCCTATCTCTGGTAAGCTACTTATCTTTTTAAGCCTAGTTCAGATTAAAGGGGCTCTTCTGGTGACCTACCTGTACCTATGGAGGGGATGATAGGAGACGTCCTGAGAGTAAGGACATTTTTTCCAGTTGAAGTCAGAGTTGAAGCTTGTGTTCTTGCTCTGTATGTGGAGATGTAAGTAGGGTCTGGAGCACTCACTGTCATTCCTGAGATTCCTTTCCTCTACCCATAATCTGTATGAGGAGGGAGAAAGCGTGCAGTGATAATGGTGGGATGACTATTACCAATTCTGATACGAGGTCTGGATTTTGGGGGAGGCAGGAACAGGAAAGGCAAAACCTGCCATCCCAGATACAAAGGCCACCTACACCTAGTTTAACCTGGGCTATACAGACTATTCTTTCACCTTCTGCCTCCTGCCATGGAATTTTAGGTGGCAAAGCAAGGGTGGATTGCCATGTTGGTGGCACTGTTCCAGAGCTCACCATGTGTAGGTGATGCCCAGTACTAGCTTTCTGTCCTGGCACTTTAGGCTTAGCATCAGGGTCTGGACATTCACACTTAGGGAGCTGGTTTCTGGGGCACCTGAGTGCACTCAGTGTAGGCAGTACACAGATAGACTTTAACGTGCCTAAGCAAGGGTGGATTCCCGTGTCGGTGGCACTGTTCTGGTGGTCACCATGTGTAGGTGATGCCCCACACCAGCTTTCTGTCCAGATACAGGCACTTTAGGCTTAGGAGCCAGGGCTGAACATTTGCACTTTGGGAGTTCTGCACCCTTTCTACAGGTCAACAACCTGATGCCGATTGCAAGTGACCAGTTGTGTCCTTTTGCAACTGGTGGTATTCTTCATGAGTCTGCGCAACTCACTGTGAATTATGTGAACATCCCAAACTTCATGGGCTCCTTACAGTTTTTTTTAGGCTTGCCTGTTCAATCTGGCAGGCTGCAGATTGCAGTTACATGCATGTTATTGCTGCATATATCTAACCTTTCCCTAGAAGACCCCCAGGTAAACTCTGCAACTCCATAGCAAGTAGCCTGCTACTCTCACTTTGGATTACTGGAGCCAGTTATGTTGGCTTCAAAGGATGGGGAAAATACAGTTCCTGCAAAGGAATCGATAATATTGAGGGCTAAAGGGCAACCAGTGTTTGAGTATTAGAGAAAAAGAGGGAATAGGGTGGATTTCATAAAATTTCCAGAAATTTTACCAGGCTAATAAGAATTTCACAGAAAACAAACCAAAACAAACCCCACCAAGTAATATTTTAATATTTCAATGGAAATAGAGCAAGTATCTGCTATTTCAAGTTCAGGAAACAATCTTGCAGTTGAACAAACAAGAAAATGATCATTTACACACATAGACCTAAGCATCTGTTGGCTATAGATAAACTACAGTGGGACTAGAAGTTTCCCTGCATCATCTTCTTGAGCAACAGGAAAGTGTGAGCTTGCAGAGGAAAGCAGTCATGTTTCCTGGGTTGTGAAAATAACATAATGGAAAGGGATACATAGCCCACTACAAAGAGAGAGGGGACATCTCAGAAGGGGACAAAATAGCAGTAAGGTTATAGTGGTCTGACTTGAATAGTAGGCAGGAACTGAAGGTCTGTTTTCCCACTATTAGGAGAACTATAAATAAGGAAGTTCGGAGCATTAGCACACCAGAGCAGGCAGAGTACTTGAAAGAGAGTTGGGTTTGTGGAGGTACAGGAAATATTCACATTTCAAGCTATTACAAACTTATTAATTAAATACCATAACATATACTTATGTCTCTTCATTTATATCCACCACCTTAGATTATAGATGTAGCTACAGGTAAGCAAGTAAAGGAAATTTGTAACATTAACAACAGAAGTAGATATTTCAAGCAAACTTCCGAATGGCCTGTGCTCAGTATGTAGCTTTTTTTCCCTGTATCTGTATCCTATTTCAAGGGTGAATCTGTTCCAGCAGTCTGGTACAGAATTCATCTGGGAAATGCTGGAGGAAAGTCTAATATTGCAAGTATTTTTGTTCACCCATCCTCTTTAGTTCCTGTTACTTGCCTGCAGAATTGGGTCTTAAGTTATGTTAAAAGTATTAATAACCCCAATGTATCTTCTCTTGCTGCTTAAATAACTGGAATTCCAAACAATGGTCACATCAGAAAGTTTGCCCCTTTCTTGCCTGGATAAATAAGGAAAACTGTTGATTTTCAGCAACTGCACAGTGTCACACCCCTGCCGCATGTCATTTCTCAGCGCTAAGGAAAATGCAGAATAAGGCTGCATTGACTGCTGCTGCCCTTGAGCCATCACATGTTATCTCAGGCTGTATTTAAGGATAAAGCAGGAGGAGGAGCCTACGTGCTGCTTTCACAGCTCTGTAGTGCACTGAAGGTAACTGCTTATATTGAATCGTAGCGATGGACCCCATCACCTCACTGCTTTGGAAGATCAGTCCAGTTTCATGTTTGCTTTACTTTTTTCTGGGGGGTAGGACAGCATTAAGGTTTGAATGCAATGTTAGAAACTAAAAAATTATTTTTTTCTTCATGTGACTTTTAGCCTGAAATAAAGTATTTCTTTCAACTTCACTTGTTATACAAAGATATTCACAAATATATTTTACCTGCACTGTTTATTACAAATCCAGTTACACCATAACATTAGATGAGATATAGCATTTGGCAGGCTTTAGAAGACCACAGATGACAGATACAATAAACTGTTGTCACTATGAGGATGGTCAGACACTGGAGCAGACTGCAGAATCTCCATCCTTGGAAATGTGCAAAACTCTAGCGGACAAACTCTTGAACAACCTGATCTAACCAGATTTAGATGACTTCCAGTGGTCCCTTCATTCCTATTATTCTACTTTTCTGTTGATTTCAGACATTGGTAGGAGTTCCCCAAAAACATAAGAGAAAGTTTCACAAAGGCTGAGCTCATTGATAACTTCCTGAGAGTAAGAAAAAGCCAAAATATGGGATGGCACTTAGTTACTAGGAGGCTCCCCTTTGTTAGAAGGTGAACTAAGTGCTGGCACGTAGTCCTTTATGTACCACACTTCCTGCAGGAAAGCAAATCATAATCATAGATGTTCTCATGCACAAGGATAGTTCCTGCATCTCTGTTTGGACCCTATCATGTAAATACTCTTACTACCCTAAGAAGATAATTAAGCATAAAAGAGGTCATAACTGCCAATTCAGATACCTGAGCCTACCTAGTAGAACACATTGGAAAAGAAGATGCTTTGTATGGCAAGGTGTCTCCAAATTTCTAAATTCATCCTATTTATGTACTTGAGAGTGGTTTTCCTGCACTGTTTACAAGCTGCCAATGGGAACTTACCTGCATTATTTTTGAAAGAATGAAAGGAATTAAGAATAAGAAGCTTTTGGGGCTTGGAATTTCCCTGTTCTTGGGACCGCTCAAAAATCCTTGGCTTCCAGTCAATTCCTGCTCTTATGGTGAAACCAGGAAAGTAAAATTTAAAAATTGATTTCTAACACAGATGTAACAAAAAAAAAAAAACAGAAACAAACAAACAAACAAAACCCCAAACAAACAACGCACAAAAAAAAAGGAAAGAAAGTTCTAATAGAAAAAAGCACTTGGCTATATTTTTGTAGTGTTGCTCTGAAACACTGATCTTCTGGACTCATAATTCACTTGAGAAAGGCTATTTTGTGTTTGCTGTGTCTCCATCAGTAACTTATCAATAATGTTACAGTAGTAGAACAATACTATAACTTGGCAGGAAACACTTATTAGCCAATACATTTCCTCAAAACTACAAAAGTTCCCTTTTTCCATGTTGGAACAACCCCCTATTGTGACTTTTTTCATTCCATGACAAGCAGCAAAGGCAGGGAAGACCTTGCTGGAGGTTCATAGCAGGGCCAATTAGGTGAAGAGCTTTCAGCTTGGGTCTTTCTTCTCCCTTCCATACCTCATTCAAGTTGTGAGCCAGAAGTCTGTCTGCCCAATGAAATATTACCATTTGGATGGCCCAGGAAAGATGACCTGGCTGTACTCCCATTGAGTTAGTCCAATAATATGGCTCTGACATCTTCTCTGGAGAAAGAATCACACATGTAGGAACAGGCAGCCATTCAGACATGTAAAAGGAAACACAAAGCTAGGCATTCTCCTTGAAAACTCAGGTTAAAAAAGAGAAATTTGCCTCCCAGCTAAGCCTTTAACTTGTAGCGTATCCCACAGTCTTCCCCAGCTATCTAAAGGGCAGAACTTCTAATGAGGTCATTTGGGAATGCATAGTTAGAATATTTTTTAATCTCTGTGCTTAAAAGTAGATTTGTTTTCTTAACAAGTGCTCTTTCATCAACCTGATGTGCAACATCCATAAAGACTGACCTATTTTCAAACCCAATTTGAGTCGATCAGAGTCTCTATACAAGTTAGATCAAGTAATCTTCCAAAATATAGTTAACAGAAGTAAGATAAACAGCATCTCCCAAGTCTTTGGAAAGTATGATGCATCTCTGGTTTATGCACTTATTTCCCTCTAAAGAGATTACAACACAGAATGAATAGTTAATATGGATTCTTAACCAATATATTACTCAGTTTGTTTGAAAGGTTCATTTTCTATTATGATGTATCCTGCTGACAAATTTCAAGTAGGCAGAATTCAGGAATGTTTTTGGGAGTTAGGAAAGGGTAAACGTGTGTCCTTTCTGTGCATCCAAGAGTCTGGATATTTTCATTCTGCCCAGCTTTATTAAAGGAGAAAAAAACCACTGACAAACACCACCACCAAAACACAAAAAACCAGCACCAAAACCCAACATCAACAATAAAACTAAACAAAAAACCCACCCCAAAAATCCCACTGCAACACACATGGGACACTGTATTAAAAACCCCAAAGAAACAACAAAAAAACCTTAGTAGGAAAAACACACTGAAAACCCCAACCCCTCCTATTCCAAGAATATCAAGACTGTTAATAAGTGGCAACATTAAACAAGAAGATTATTATTATTAACAGAAATGTCATCTTCTTGGCTCATATGGACCTTATTTACCATGTAGTATCTACATTAAGTGTAGCATAGACATTAGGCATCCTGAGAAATGTGAACAAGGTGACACTGGGTAGAACTGGAGAACTTTGTGTTGTCTCCTTTCTTTCACTAAATTCTGAATGTTATTACTGATGCTTTGTATTAAACAGATAAAGAGAATAAAATTCTCAGTGCTAGACACCAAGACTCACCATGAAACAGCTAAGGCATTCTTAACTTCCTCACATTAAGATTCAGAGCAGAGTAGGAAATGGTGAAGAACCTACAGACAGCATAAAGACTTTTTTGCCTTTACAAACATAACTGAGAACCAAGAGTTAAGTTTTCTACTCTATTTCACCAGACAGTCGTTATCATTAGTTTTGGCATGGCTCCTTCCCACAACTTTACTTTTTCCAATAAATAAATATATTTTACCACAGTGCTGTCACTGTATTTATCATATCACTAGGATGTACCACTTCAAAATTAAATAGAAAGCAACTGTAAATAAAGCTACAATTATAACAAGAGCTCCTAGCACTTACTTAGGTCCTTTAGACCCTGGTCTGAAACCCACCTCAGTAATGAGAGTCTTAAGGAACCTTAAGCTTCATCTTCTGGAGCACAGTGTCAGTATCAGTTGTGGTAGTGCAATGTCAACCATAGAATCATAGAATAGTTAGGGTTAGAAAGGACCTTAACATCACCTAGTTCCAGCCCCCCTGCCATGGGCAGGGACACCTCACACTAAAACCATGTTAGAGAATTAAATATTCCCATCACTTCCCATAATGAATCCTCACAGTAATTAACCACTTTCAATACTATTTATCCGTGTTCACTCTGGAGAGAGAAAAGAACTTGCTATTGTTTAATAGAAGCTATGGATCAAGACCAGATTTTTCTACAATTATTTCATATTGTCTTTAATTTTTTGAGGTTTTAGCTTATAAGCATCTGAGATGCTGGGAATTAGGTATGACCTATATGAACTATACCATATATACCATATATGAGTTAGATATAGTCTTGCTCAGCCTACTTTGCATTAACTTTGTACACCAGTTTCACTGCACAGCCATCTTCAACGTTGCCCTCCAAAATGCACCTTACAAAGTGTCCAGTTTTCATCAGTTCACACTGAATTAGCATCCTACTTTCCACCCTACACCTTAAAACTCATCCTTCCTCTTAAAAAAAAACACCCAACCAACAAATTCCTGTGTGAAAATCTCCACAGAAGAATTCTACTATCAGCAAGCTTCTACATGAAAACCTCCAGCATAATTCCCTACCATCAACACATTCTTATCAGACAACTTCACATTACCACAAAGATTCCCACTCGAAAAACATCTGGAAACAACGCTCCACTGTCCCAATAAAAGCTAACCCAACCCCAATGCTGAGTGCAAACTTAAAACCAGGAGCACACTGTGATTATGTTGGCATGTGTTAACGCAGAGCTGGGTTTGAAAGCTGCCAGTTGTGTGCCTTACAGCTTCACATGGCATTCGGTATAACATCAGTATTTGCACTATATCAGCATTTGTGGCTCCTACCAGAACTTCTGCTTGCATTACAAGCCTGTAGACCCATACCCCAAGCAGAGAAATGTCCCTGCGCATCTGAAAAGGTGCAAGTAACATGCAAATTCAGCATATTCAGAACTTCATAGCCACAGTCGCAAAAATTATCATCATCATCATCATGAAATTAGAGCAAAACCGTCAGTTCACCCTGTTAAGGTTCCCTGGCTCTGGTGCTCACACACAGACCCTCCAACACTGAATACTGCTCTCACTGCAGAAGGTGAGAATTGCAGAAATATAGTTAAAAAAACATAACCACTCCATGATTCTATGAAAAAACCCAAACCAAACAAGAAGTGACACAGCTGTGAGCCAAACCTGATGCTGTTTTACGAGACTAGAACTGGCAGTAATTTCTGGGTCACTTTCAGGAACAACATTTGCAAGCTTGATAAAACATTTATAGCTTCTCTAGCAGAGGATTCTCATTCCTACAGACCTTTACCACTGATGAAAGCACATGGCCCAAACACACCATCATAAAGCAAACAAAAAAACCCTAATCAGTATACTCCATTCTAAGGTACTCACTTTTTGTTACTGCAGGAGGCAAAACACAGCTGTGCCCTAACAGCTTCATTTTACCAAACTCTATAACGACTTTCCCCTTTTTCTTTCCCTGAACTACTGGGAGGGCCAGTAATGGGCCACAGCTTGTGGCATTTAATTTTATGCTGCTTCTGGCATAACAGGGCAGCTGCAGCCCTTGCTTCACTTTGGGCACAATTTAATTAGCTCTGATGCTTTGGGTGTAATTACAGCTTACAGTTGATTTTTCTGTTTTTTTTTAAGGAATTATTAACAAACAACAAATTCTCTCTCACTGTGAAAGGAGATGTGAATATTAAAGTTGTTTAGTCTGGAGAAGTTGTTTAGTCTGGAGAAGTTGTTTAGTCTAGCTTGGGGGACACCTTATTGCTCTCTACAAGAAGGGTGGAGCCAGGAGGTGCCTGGTCTCTTCTCCCAAGAAACAAGTGATGGGACAAGAAGAATCAGCCTCAAGCTGCACCAGAGGAAGTTTAGACTGGAGACTAGGAAAAATTTCTTCGCTGAAAGGGCTGTCAAGCATTGGAACAGGCTGTCCAGGGTCGTGGTAGAATTCCATCCCTGGAGGTATTTATAAGAAGTGTAGATGCCCTTAGTGACATGGTTTAGTGGTGGACTTGGTAGTCCTGGGGGAACAGTTGGACTTGATAATCTTAAAGATCTTTTCCAGCCTAGTTGATTTTGTGGTTCATTAAAAAGGGTACACTGGTAACCTAAAGAAAGCTTATACTTCAGGAAGATACTGCTCATCATCATATGATGCTATGCAGGCAAATATCCCTGGTAAGCTCACTGGGGCTTGTCCCTTCCTTGGGGAATGGTGCAAGCAGTAAGACACAAGCCTAGAGGCCCACAGTGTAGATACAGAGTTGGAGTTTTCTATATCCCTTTGGTTTACAGGCTTGCCAGACAAGGAAATGCACAGTACTGGTCATAACTTTAAAAAATCATGCTTGTAATTTTCAAGAGAGCCTGAAAATACTGAAAAATAGCATTTCAGTGGCTCTGTTATCATTGTAGAGGTATGGAAAACACTTCCCATGCTAATAATGCTCACCATTCAAAGCACTTTGCTATTTAACTGAGAATTTCAAGTATGCTCAAGATACTGCAGCCTAAACCTCTTCCTTTAGGCAGAGCTGACTGCTATCTCTGAGGACACATCCTTCTGTGATTAAATATATCAGTGTACAGGAAAACCTCCCACCTTGTTACTGCTCTGGCTTTTGTGAATGGAGCAGAAAACGCTGTTTGCCTACCCTGAAGTCACAAAGCCCCATTGTGTGGCATGGATAAATGAAACTCTTGAGAGGGAATGAGCTGTTTCTTATTTTACTGACAGCTGCTAAGAGTCCCAGTTAACAGCACAATGCTGGCACAAGCTAGCACACATCCTAAAATCCACATTATAATAAAAATTTGAAATGAATATTGTAGCAAAATGCTGTCTTACATTTTTAATACATGTAAGCTGTCTTACATTTTTAATACATGTAAGCTAAAAAAAAAGTGTTGTTTTTTTTTTCTTTCTGAGGCAAATTGTTAATTAATAATCACTAAAATTAATACTTACATTAATAAATAGCACTGAACCTTGAGGTTCCTAAATAGGCATCTGGGAAGCCACTGTTTGAAATACCTATTTCCAGGCTGCCAGTCCATTTGGGAGACAGTGGGTGAAGTTTGCCAACCAGAAAGCTCACCTCCACACAGAAAAAGTGTGCAGTTTATTGGCATTTCAATGTAATGCTCTCTCATTATCCAATTATACTTTATTTTGAGACAATCTTCCGTGACAATAGTTCATTGTGAAAACTTCACTGCCTGGACACACTTCCATTTGGTCAACATTTTTGCTAGAAGTGATAGAATCATTTAGGTTAGAAGGGACCTTTAATATCATAAATGATTGTAGATATTGTAAAAACAGGATTAGGAAAAAAAAATCTCTTCTCTTTATACGGAGACTTGTTAGCATGTGGCCTTTTCAGATGCAAGCAGTTCCATTGTGATAAACTGGCATTAACATCTAACAACACTACTAGCTTCTGCTTCTGTTTTTCACTTTGGATGCCCATCAAAGTGATATTACTGATTTGAAACAGCACTGCCTCATTTTGAGGCTGGTAGCTATGTTATGTTAGGCATTTTTTGTCGTATCACATCATTACCACAGAAATCAATTTTTAAAAAAATCATATTTTTTACATGATAAATCCAGTCTTCATCATGAAGGTATAGTCCTCATCAGAGTTCAGCTGCTTTACACTTCCAGATACCACTTTTGAACTGTGTGAGATCTTTCTTCTTCATTCAAAGTGACATTCAGCTAATATTTATTAACTTTTCCACTGAAAACAGAAACTCTTCACTTGCAGACACTGCAAACTTTATATATACGTATGTATGCATAAAAGACCCTGCATGTATATAGCTTAAAGCTTGATTCCCTGTTACTCCAGTTTTACATTTGCCTTCATTTTGCTCAGCATCCAGCAAATTCAAAGGAAGCCAAAGAAAACCAGTAATACTTGTATCAAGATTTTAATTTTTTTATTTAATTTATCCAACCTTTTTGCCATGAAATGAACCATTGTACCTGTGGGCAACGTACAACCCAAAGCAGCTTTAACAGTCTGTAACATGTCATGTGGGAATGTAATAAACTTTTTTACTTACCCAGGTAAGCAATACCGCAGAGACATATGCATTGATTTAATATATATCCTTAATACCTGGCACAGCAATGGTAACTCCTGTTAGATTTCTGCCTTGGTTAAACAAGCAGGCAGACATGAGATTCCTAAGATGAGCCTTCAGGTCGTGCAGCAGAATGTAAGGAGACAGTTTAACTCTCTAGCAAGTGATTTTCCATTCTTGGCACCAGGCACTGTTCCAGGAATAACCCTGTGGTTTCTCCCCAGAATCTTTGCAAAGATGTGCATCTTTTGGTGATTCACAAGCTAGTTTTTTCCTGGATTTTGCTGCCTGCAGGGTTATGAAGGCATTTTCCTAATTGGTTCTCTGGCATCCTTGGGAGAGACAGCAGGTAGCCCACAACTAAGTTTGTGTAGCTTAAGACGATAGTTTTAGCTGTCTGTTTTGCTTTGGTTAGCATTGACTTTGCAATGGCCAAGCACAGAAAGCCTGCAAGATGGAAATGGCTTAGCAGTAGAGGAGCAGGCATGCATATGGATAAGACTAACTAGGATATTTCAGAAGTATTGCAGGGTCCTACTAAACCTCGTATTCTTTAGATCCAGCTCATTGCATAAGACAAACCCCAACACATCATTAGCTGGATGCACCAGTCAAAAAGTCAACTAGAATTCATTAAGTTCTGCTATTTAAAACTAGCTTTCTTATTTAAATGAGATAGGTCAGCACACATTTGTTCGGATTGCTCCATTAGTTTCCTATAAAACTACAACTGCTACAACTAAATTTTGAATGTAGGTTGGTATTTGACTGTAAAGTCCTTGATGCTGAAGGTGTCACTTTAACTGTGCCTGGTACTACAGGATGTTGTCTGGGGTCCACTGCAAGGTAAGTAAGGGGTTTGATAAATAAATTTCTTCTCTATATTAGTTTGACACCTGAATGTGGAAAAAGACAAACAGTTCATAGTAAAGAGATCTGGAAATAGGGAGATCATTTCCTTCTTCCAGCAGAGGCTGTGCTCATACTTTAACTGCTTTCTTATGGAAGCTTCTTGGACCCCTGCCAGTGGTTTATTAAGGGTATTAGGACTTCTGGCAACAGTCCTTGCAGAATCTAAGTGAAGTCTGAGGCAGTGAGGTTTGGCTGTAGTGCCAGTGTTGATTATCTTGTTGACTTACTTTGCCTTCCTGGAAAGGAGCATGATACAGTGAGACACTGATGTAATAAACCCCTACCTTATTATGGCTGGGATTTTATCCCACCCAGAGCTCACTGCCATTTATCTTCAAGTTGCCTGCATAGTGCATCACTCATGCTAAGTGATTCTGCCCCGAGATATATATCCACCTCTTTCCCAACTCCCTTAGTCCCCCAGCCATCAGCTTTTGTGAGCCTTGAAGTCCCAAAGGAGACCTGTGCTAAACATTAACCCTTCCCTTTCCACAAAACATAAAACCCAACAACTTTACCGCATGTCAAAGTCCTTATAAAACACACACCTGACATACAGCAGCACTGGGGCCAGTTTTGGATGTGCTTCAATGATGAAACTTACTTTTTATTACACATCAGTGTAAGTAATAGATTGGCAAAATTCAAACTAACCTCACAGGTCTGAATCTGATTTGTTGGAGTTGCACACATCCCTGGGTTAATGTATTACCATGTAATTTCTTACCCCAGTTTCAGACTGGGCTACACCATTTCAAGCCACATCACAATTTTCTTCTATTTTCAAAAAAGCATGTTTTCCAAAATTAATGGACTTTTCATCTGAAAGATATGCTTTACTCTCAAAGCTCTGTGGCTAATACATAGAGCTTTCACAGAATGATTCACAGTTTGTTCTTTAACTGACTGTTGGAGATAGGTCTTTAAAGGTTTTGCATAATTTTTTTGTCTAAAAAGCTAAAATCTATCCTCAAAAGTATGGAATTTAAGGGGATTTTAACCTGAACCATGTAACTTACAACAACATGAAGCGAATCTACATCAGTTGTGTTTATAGGTGGAAGTGTCTTCCACATACCACCAAAGCATATCAAATAACCCGTTATGAAACAGTTTCAGAATCAGCCACAGTCCAAATAAACATTCTTAGAATATGATCAGCTTAAGCTGTTTAAAATACTGGGCATGTGGAAGTCATCAAACACTGACATCAGATGGAAATCAAGCTTCTCTTCTGAAAGAGCGAAACACAGGGTAGGTCTTAGTGTAAGATCAGCAACTTTTCTGGGCTGTTTCCTGCTCTGAAATGATTTAGAAAATGCTTTTAAAAAGCGTCATAGACATCCAGAAGGGTTCTATAAAGTGTTGTCAAACTGTTTGTATCATTTTGTCACATACTAGGGTGGCTACTTTAAAAAGAACAATGCAAATAGGAAAAACCCCCACTGTCAAACAGAAATCAGCCCTAAAACATACATGAGACTCAACAGAATAGGTCAGCATGGAAAGCCCACTACAAGCATGCCAGCAGACCCCAAAGGACCTCTCTAGCATTTTGCTGGACAGAATACCTGGCAAAAGCATGTCTTTGACAATGATGCACATTTCTCTTCCTGCAGAAATTTAATTAGATGTGTTTTCCATGAGTGACAATGTGATATTTGAGGATACCTGTGGATAATAGAAGCAGTGAATACCCTTTACAGGCATACCCTGCATCTCTTAAGAAGCTGTAAGGGGAAGAAATTTAGAAACATTTGGGACATAAAAATATTTGTAATAAATTAGTTTAAGGTGATTAGAAACACAACAGTGATGATGACCTCCTCTGTAGCGTCTGATGCTCAATGATACGATTCCTTTGATGCCCATGCAAAAAGTCCACTGCGGGATGATTTTTTTCCTAATCAGAAAAGTGAAAGGAAATATTTATTCATCTTCTTAATGGCAACACACAAAAACCTCTTAGTTGAGTTACAGAGGAAGGCAATATGCCCTTCAGCTCTTCTAGAAGATAGTATGCTACCAGGCTTTTCCTCCGAGCCACAGATGATATTCCGAGCCTGAGGACATGCCTGCCTCTGCCTCCCTGACACATTTGTGCCATTCAGCTCCATTCAGTGCAGCATTTACTGGGCTGAACAACATTGGAAAGACAGGACATCACACAGCAGAAGTGGATTTATATATCTAGTCCCCAGCTTTATTAGTCCCCTCCCCACCACATCCTCCTTCACCCTGGCTTGCAGATGAAGCCTGGGGTGTTACTCCTGCAGCTGTTAATGGCCATGAGCAGAGCAGAGGAGCAGAAGCCAGGATCCAGCTGTGGGTTGCAGCTGTGCAGGGCAGAGGAGGATTCCTGTGTGGCCTAGGAATAACCATAGAGGGAATTGCCCAGGAGAGGATGAGAGGTGCAATATGGAAGATGCATTGCTGAAAAAAAATGTAGTGGAGCACATGGAACTAAGGGGAGAGATATGAAGTGCTGGTGGAGGGTAGGGATGGCAAAAAAGGAGAGGGAAAACTGCTTCAAAGCCTGCAATGCTTTGGTGAACAGTGCATTAAGAGATCCCCAAGGGGTTGAATGAGATCCTTGACTGGGGAGGGAGCACCAACTAAGAGCAGTGACAGGGAAAGCGGTTTGTTAAATAGGTTTTCCATGAACATACCAGCAAAGACAGAAATAACCTGACATTTACCTTCTCAGCCTTCCAGGAACAAAGTACTCTGAAATCCAGCTGAAGGCAGAGATATGTCTCCTGTCTCCTCTGGATGGCAAATCTGTTAGCAAAGATGTGTATCTTTCTTCTAGCACATGGAGGCTATGAATTAATTCTCCATGGTTGATTCAACCCTCTAACTCTGCAAAAATGCCTGCGCTAAAACTAAGAATTTCCTTGCTCCCAGGCAGAAAAGGTTAACTCCTTCCTTGCTGAAACTGCAACCTTTAAAAACCAACATTGAGTTTCAGATAGATTCAGGCCAATCAGCAGGAGCAGAAAAAAAGCTTTGGACAGACTTTAAAGCATGTGTTGAATTTGATTTTTGGAACAGAGGAGTTCTTCAAAGTTACTTGCTGGTTACACAGAATGCTGCAGGACTTGGTATCACTTGTAAACTATTCTACAGCAGTAGGGGAGGAAGAGTTTCCTCTGTAATAGAGGGTGGTTTCAGACATGCCCAAGTGGTGGCTCAAACAAGCAACAAATTCCATCCTTTTTTTCTTGCAAATGCCTGAAATCACATAGGATGCCCAACTGTCTTGTGTGGCTGATGCTTGGATATTTCCCATTATTTCTATTCATCCCATTCACAGATCACTGGAGAAACTTCCTCCTATCTGACAAGTGGTGCCTGAAGAAAACAAATGAACTCTCCTGGAGCCAAACATCTGACTGGTCTCAGAAGGACAGGGAATGGCAAGAAAACCCCTACCTCCAAGCACATGGGCTGGCACAGTAAAGCAGTGTGAAACCTATTCACCATTGGGTTCATCCTGCATATTCTCCAGGAGCCCTCACAAAGCCTTAATTACAAACGTAAATCTAAATTCTCAAAAAGATGGGGAAGCAAATCATGAGGAAGGACATCAAAAGTGGAAAAGAATTTTAGCTTAAGGGAGACAAACAGCCTTCTGGGAATTAACAGAGACTTTACAGTGGATAAGAGAGGGTTACCCGGGATTCAACATGAAAAGTCAAGGATTAAAGGACTTTGAGTTAACCTTTTTTCAGGAATGTGGGCATCAGCACTTGCTTCTCATTTATTGTGTGATTTTAAGTAGGGAAGGACCAAAAGCCTGACCTTCAGGGCCATTTAAGGTAAACCAGCACGTTTTGGCTGTACATGGAAGGCGTGAGAACATTTTGGGCTCCAGCTGATGCCAGGCGGTTGTCACAGCAGCCACGTGCTGGATGGATGGGAACTTCTCTGCAGCAGAACTTGTAGCCTGAAGAGCCTCCCCAACCCCATCCAGAGCTGGCCCTCCTGACAGCTGCAGATGCATAGTGACATTAAACAAGAATGAATGTGCTAAAACCATGGATTGAAATTCAACCGGCAAACGCTAGCTTTTTTTTTTTTTTTTTTTTTTTTTGTCTTTTTTCTTTTTCCTTAGTGGTATGTTAAGAACATCCTGTGCTGTGTTTTGTACTGGAGAAGAAACTGTCCATGCTGAGCAATGGTACTCAGTACTTACTCATCAGCTGAAAGGCTTCTTCTCACACTGTGGTATTTAAGGCTGCCCAATACTTCTAATAACACCCAGCTCTCCATTGCCAAGATGTAAGCCCTGAGCTGAAATATTTAGCAACTGAATAGCTGCACAGACTGAAACATTAAATATCATCTGGTTTTGGGCTGGGGTTGTTTTGTTTTGCTCTGGTTTCAGACACAGTCATTTCCAGGGGCAAAGCTAGGGAAGAATGCTTTGTCCACCCACACAGGCAAGGAGAAGCCAGACCTCTCTCAGCAGCTCCAGCACTTTCATTCCTTTGCAGTCTGGAGTGGGGGGAGAAATCTGACATTAAATCCTGAGGGCTGCCGCAAGGTCAGTGATATACCAAGAGCTGCTGAGCATTTTTGTTTAAATTCTCCAAAGATCAAGCAGATTTCCCTGTAACTGATACACTTTCAAACCACCTTGAAAGGAGACAGAAGGCAATGGAAGGAAGCAAATGTCCCTGGTATGCATCAGCCTGCGGCAGGAGGCTTGACTCCAGCCGCAGGGATGGGGGACAATGAACGGAAGAAAGGGAGATAAGCAGCCAGGAAACAGCAGGGAAGAGTGAGTCAGAAAGACACACAGTGCAGAAAGGGAGAGGTGAGAGAGGAAAAGCAAGACCAGCATCCAGCGGTGAACAGGAGGGAAGCCCACATCAGAGAGGAAGCCCTCAGGAAACATTGGATAGGATGTAGGAGCAAGGCTGCTGGGATAAAGGCTCCAGGAGGCCAGGGGGAGCAGGAAAACAACACTGGGAAAGGGGAGCAGAGGGACTAGAAGCTTCTCTGTGTAGTCCCTGGAGCATGGGATGGAGAAGCCTGGTTATCCCTTCACTCAGACAAACAACCTCCCAGAAGGAAAAGCTGGAACAAGCCGGGATTATGGATGGAAGACCTGCTGACCAGTGTCCATTTAGGGATACTCAGTCTGGGACAAATAAAAATAGGTGGTGCAGATTTGCCTGTCTCAGCAAAGAAAGGGCCATAAGAAGTCACACCACCTGAGCCAGAAATGGGTCCATACTGAGGACAAAGATGTTCAGTCTTTCCACTGGACCATATAGGATCACATAACCAAAATCTCTCCAAGTCTCCTATTTTAAACCCTAGATAGCCACACACAAATCTTTGTATGGGGAGGACAGATTTGCTATGTTAAGTGTTCAACATTTAGGAAGTCCTAATGTTAGAGCTGTTGATGGTTTGTGCATTCAGTCCCACTATATTCACTTGTGATGGCATGATGCTGTCTTACAGTAACATTATCTCATCTGTGGAAACCTGAATTTTTTAACTACTCGGCACCTCCTGAGGCTGCTGAAAACCCACCCATTGCACAGCATTTTGGTGGCATTCTCAGTGGCAAAATTACTCACAGGAATGAACAACTTTATCTTCCGTGAGAAATTATCATCCAGAAAGCTAAACTGAAACCCCCAGAAATACCCCATAGCTGCAGGGACCCAGTTTGAGGCAGAATGTTTCAGAGTCTCACATTTTTACTGCATTTCACATATAGGATGTGGAAGGTTACTCCTTTATTCTTGCAAGCATATGGCATCTTCTGCCCAGGAATGGAGATGTGGTGCATCACTTGCCGTTCACAGTGCATTGCTTGGGAAAGGTGCTCAAGAGCAGAGCCACATCTCACCCCCGTCTCCCTTCAGTATCGCCCATTAAAGTGAGTGAGGTGGCAGCTGACTGGCCTGAAGCACCATATCTGCCAGCACAGGATTACTCTAAATGAATAATCTCTCCTGCACGACAAGGCTTATTTGGGCCTTGTGTAGGCATTAAGAGCTGCTCTGTGAAGTAGTTATTCGGTTTTCCATGACCAACCTTGGATTGCAACGGCGGGTTTAGTTGGTGCTGACATGGAGTCTTTCCCCTGGGTTTTACTGCATAACCTGGGCTCATTCATAGGGAATTGCTGAGGGAGTCATTCAGCCTCAGAATTTCCTATGTCCTCACCTGCCCTATTTCATAACCATAGAGAAGCTGCCCATCAAAATAGCTACGGCTCCTAACGTGGTGCGGCTGATTCTGCATCTATAACATTCCACCAGGATGAGCTGAAAAATCGGGGTGTACTTTACGTCCAGGAAGAATTGTGCAAGGCAGCTCCAGGTTTGGAGCATGGGCTGATGCTCTTCAGAGGTTAGGAAGTATGGAAAGAACTAGACACTGATTAATCCAGCGCTCAGGGGAGTGGGGTTGCCATCCCCAGGGTGACGGGTCAGAGGGGCTATCAACTGCTGCAGACGATGCGGTTACAAACAGCTTTCTGGATGTGTTACTATTTGGTGTTGTCCTTGTTAATACTCTGATGCAGTAACCATTCAGGAATGCATCTTATGCATTATCTCTATTCTATATCCTCAGGAAAGGGCAACTGTATTGCAGGGATGGTATCACTTTGTTCTTCTTCTGTTCATTCATTTTATGTTGAAGGCTTGCAAAGCACCGGTGTGAAGAAAAAGGTAGACATGGCTTATATGCAGCAGGACAGCAATTGTCACCAGAGCCTGCATCTACCCGTGCTTCAGCATCACTGTCCAAAGGAAATAATAATCAAGTAACCTGTACCATATGACGGTGAGAATGAAAATCCCCCTATATGGATTACAAAGCTCTCTCCTGCGGGACAGGGAGCTGTTGTACTGTCATACAGATGAAGCAAAGGACTTCTTTTAAGTTACACAGCAGCACTGCCAGAGTGGGAAGAAAAGCCCGGCATCCCAAGTCTATGTGCTCCACAGACTATCAGGACTGCACTGTGAGCAGACATGACCAGCTGACATGAAATTTATTTCATGTGAGGGAAGAGAAACAGCTAATAGCCAGTAAATCTCTCCCATACAGCTGGATTTAAGTGTCACCAGCTGTATTACTTCCACAGTGCATAATATTCATTTATTCATTCATTCTTACTATGTCGTTGACTTACCTGCCTAATTTATAATATACAAACCCTTTAAGGAGTGGATTTTGGTATCTTACAGGACAGCAGCAATGAGCAGGGGAACCAGACAATGGCACTGGCAGCCCTGCAGAGATGAGGACCCTTGCAGCCTGCTTTTTTCCAGCAGGCACTGGATTCACCCAGGGTGTAACTCAGAGCATACATATTTCATCCCATCATCAATGTTATGTTTGACTAACACTTTTCTCAAGCTTGATACACTAGAATCTTATAGCCCTCCCCAATTCCAGCTGAGTTCTATTACATGAGCTGTTTGATATCCTCCCTTTAAAACTGCTGACATCCTTCCCTTGCCCTCGCTCCCTGTCCCTTCCCCAGGGATGTTGATCTTGCATTTTTCTCTGAACAAAGGCTTTCTGAAAGCAGGAGCACCCCCGGCTGCCTCCTGATACTGGCTCCCCCTGCAACCCTGCTCAACTGAATTGTGCTCTTCTCATTAGCATCAATGTAAAAGTTGTTCTCACCCTATAGACTCTGCTTATTATTGGCTTTAACAGAAGGAATTGTACACCTAAATAACAACACCCAGGCTGAAATCAAGTTCTGTTGTTTCCTTCCTATTGCTAACATGTCCAGAGCAGATTTATTAAAACCAGGAGTCAACCCCTGGAGAAGCTAGAGACATTGCCTGTGAATACACAACTTTGGTGTTTGTTCCTCCTGCCTCCTCCTCTGCTGAGCTGCCTTCTGATAAGCAACTTGCCAGGGTAATTATCCACAGAGATTTTAAGCTGCATGTTTTTCTCTCTCTGGGCTAATATAACCCAGATGTGGGAAAGGCATGGTTTTAATCAGTCCTTCCATACATCCCATGACACTTGGTCACATGTGCACGTGTAGGTATTTGCATCACCCAGTAAAATAACTAGATTGTACACAATTAACAAGCTGGCTGTCACATACCATTTAGTTTGCCCTTCTTTTTTAGGAGTTTAGTACTGCCTTTGAACAAATTAGTTCTGCAATGAAACAAGTAAATACTCCTAATGATTATACAGTACTCTTTCCATAGCTACAAAAGTTTTTCTAATAGATTGACTATGACCTTCAAGTAGTTTCACTGCAGGTAAAAAGGGAAGGTTAAAAGCTATATAAACGTATACAGACAACATATAAGAGCTTGGGAAACAGGTAAACCAGCGTTCTTCCAGCACTTGGACAGTCATTTAAGGGAGACACACTGTCAGAGCCCATATTAGAAGTGCTCTATAACCATCCAGGGTCTTTTTTTCCCGAAGCCAGTGATGAAGCCAGACTCTACGGAGAACAGAGCCCTGCATGAACTGCAGGGTCACTTACTAGCACCACACTGAACAGCACAGGAATGACAGCTGCTTCTCTTCCCTGGTAACACCCATGGCCAGATGATGTTTTGGCAGGTTTGCTCCCAGACGACTCCTCCTCCAGTACAAATACTCTCAATATCAAACTCAGATCCAGAAAGTTAAAGGAATCAGCTCAATACACATGGGTTCACATGGATTCCCATGGATTCCCAGCCATTCCAGCACTTGCTGCATGGGAAACCCCTACACGTAACAGCCCCAGACAAGATGTTCCTCACCCACCATCCATCTCAGGCGACTGCTGCCAAGACCTTGACCTTACAGAAGTGAATGCATCTCAGCAAGCTACCCTTACCTCTTCAACTGCTCCCTTAGCTGAGGGAAGAGTCAGGTAACCAAGCCTCCTGGCTGACATAGTGCAGAGAGGAGCAAACCCACCACTAGCACCACTGCTGTCCTTCAGAGGAAGCCACATCACCCTCTCCTCCTCACTGGGGATGCAAAAGACCAGCAGTCAGTGACATCAAAAACACCTGCTTCATCTTCTGGTCAGCAGCTTGTTGATCACATGAAGAACGGGCACGAGTTTCAGCCTAGCAAATAAAACATTAAGGACTTGCAGATGATCAGAAACCAGTTCACATCAGGAGATAAAGTAGATCTATTTCTTTCCTTTAACCCTAGCAAGGGGAAAAAAAATATGAAGCAAGAGTATTTTACTTTAAGAGAGGACTGAAGTAGATTCTGAATGGGAAGCAGGACCTTTACAAATAATTTGAGTAAAACATTACCTGTTAGCAGAAACTGATGTGCCTTGAGTGCACGACTGGGGTGACAGAGAGGGGAGGCAAAAAGCAAAGCTCAGCACAACTTGGGGAAGATAAAAAGGATAACATTTACACCATAGACTCCAATTCTAAATTAGGTCTTGGGTCGAGAATTGAGTCTTGACCTAAAACCTAATTAAGCGAGATGTAAAATAACAACCTGCTTTCTTCAGAAGGATCAGAAAATGGGGACAGGAGGACAGCAGTAAACAAGATTAATCAGAAGTTTGGTTTTCTTGGCTTTTTGTACAGCAGATTTTCCTTCTCTCATTAAATGTCTGCTATTCACTGATTTCTCAAAAAGAGAATAACTAAGTCCAAAGCTCAATAATTAAATATCCTTGACTATTGGCTTCATAGGACTTGCTGCTTCAGGGATGATCCTGACCTTGCCATGCCTACTGTGACCATCACAGGCCTGCTTGCTGCTAGTGTGGCTGGAAAACAAAGGAACCAGGAAAGAGAGCAGATGAAAACAGAAACACCAAGCCACAAAGCTCAAGATGCATCACAATGATGTTTCTAAATGCCAATAGCTTTGTTGTTGTTGTTTAAATAATTTTCATTCTTCTAATTCAGCTTCTGCTTTGAAGTCCTTCTGCTGCTTCCAAGCCAGCTTGTTGCAGCACCCTAAGCAAACACTGAACTAGGCAGAGGATTAATATTCCACTGCTAGCCTTTAGAGCCATCTTTCCCCTAAGTTACCTCCTCATTTTTAATTACCAAAAATAAAATAAAATTTAAAAAAATCAGTATTGCAGGAAACAGTTCTATGCTTCAACTTGTTTGGTTGACAGCCCAGTGGAAAACTTGTGGTTATTAACTGAAATATTAAACCAGCATGATTCTAAATATTCCCAGATATTTCTGTGTTTACTTATTATCATCATATTTTCAAAATACCTAACAATTCAATACTGTCTTCTTAATGAAAGGCAGCCCTAATGCACCTGAGACAATACTGACAGGTAGAACCCAACAGCCATTTACATCTTGGAGTGGGTTCCCCTCTGTAGATAGACTGCAGCAAAGAGGGCTGCTCTTTTACTTACCTGATTTTGATTTCTTTTAAACATGGGAAAATAGGAAAACAGATTATTTCCAATATGTTGACTCTGCAAAAAAAAAATCTATAAAAGCACAAGAATTAAGTTTTTTTCCGCTTTTTTATATTTTCAACTGTAATATAAAAATATGATGTTGATTCAAAAGTCAGAGAAGGTCCATGTTGATAACTACAATTCTTTTATTGGACATATTTTACTGAGCATTGAACACTTGTTTATGTAGGCACAGATTTAAGAATAAACCACAAAATCGAAAGGATAAAGTGCAGACCTGTACTGATAAGCAGGCCTGGTAAAGTCAGTATACTCTTTCAACTCAGCAGAGAAAAGAAAGAAAAAGGGGGAAAAAACTGCCATTATAAGAGAAGTATATTATAAATTACATTCTGTGGTAGGAGAACTATACAACCTTTCCTGTGAGGTCCACAGCACTGGAAGACTCAAGTCCCCTGTGTACAAGCACACTGAGTTTGTCACAGGAAATATCTTAAGACTCTGACTTACACAAGTCGTTCCTTTATATGAAAACTTAAAAGGATATTGATTAAAACAGTTCTCTTAACATCATTTCTTTATATATTTCAGAATAGAAAATTATGCACTCGAACAACCTCCCCCCAACAAAATGTTTCAGCAAATAGTGATTAAGAATGAATGAAAGCAGAAGTGAGTGCAAGCCATGACTTTAAGCGATGGTCTTTGCTAGATTTCATTCCTGCTTACATCTGAATTTTCTCATTAAGAAGATTCAGAAATAAAATGGTAAATTGGACATATCCTTGTCTTTCCCCATCTCATAAGGGCAGTTTTCTACAGCTATTAGTAACAGCAAAAAAAATATATATTTCCAGAGCTTGCACAAATAAAAAAAAAATAAAAATGCAGAAAACAAGAGGGAGAATAAAAACTAATATAACCTAAAACATTATTTTGTAGTAAACAATAGAATATAACGTGCAATAGTGCAATTTCTCCTTTGCTGCTCCAACAATGAAGTCTTGGTAGATAGTCCACTGCAAGTCAAGGTACGGCATTCCACATCTAACTACGTGCTTGTCGGGCACTGCTGGGTTTGCCAGGCTTTGGAGCCAAGTCACTGTGTCCAGGCTCTCCCTTCCCCTTCCCGAGGTGGTGGAGTTTCTGATCCCAGCGCTGCATATTGAAAGGCAAAGAAATTACTAAAGAGATTGCAAAAGAAAAACTAAGTAAGTAACTTGTATGTAAATCAACTTCATGTCTTTACAACAGCAGCAACAAAACATAAACCTTTGCTGTTTCCACTGTGTTAGCCTGGAGGAATGCGAGGTCACTGGTAAATAGAAAAACCAACTCCTCGCTTTCTTGTACCCTCTGTGAATGAAAGGTTCTGGTGTCCCCAACATAAGAAGAACATGGAGCTGTGGGAGCAAGTCAAGAGAAGGCCACGAGGATGATCACTGGAGAAGCTCCCATATGAAGACAGGCTGAGAAAGTTGGGGCTCTCCAGCCTGGAGAAGAGAAGGCTGCGTGGAGACCTCATAGCAGCCTTCCAGTATCTGAAGGGGGCTACAAAGATACCAGAGGGGGACTCTTCATCAGGAACTGTAGCAATCGGACAAGGGGTGATAGGTTCAAACTTAAGCAGGGGAGATTTAGGTTAGATATAAGGAAAGAAGTTCTTCCATGTGAGGGTGCTGAGGTGCTGGCACAGGGTGCCCAGAGAAGCTGTGGCTGCCCCATCCCTGGCAGTGTTCAAGGCCAAGTTGGACACAGGGGCTTGGAGCAACCTGGTCTAGTGGAAGGTGTCCTTGCCTGTAGCAGGGGCTTGGAACTGGATGATCTTAAGGTCCCTTCCAACCTGAATGATTCTATGATTCTCCAAGTGAGAAAATAACTGAGTTCCAGAAAAAAAAAAAAAAGTAACCAACAAACGACACTGCCACTTGAGACCTAAAACTAAACAGAAGTCAGCCCACAGTGGTAATGTAGTACTCTGCGGCCCTGGATTTTGTGAGGTTCTGCCAAATCAAACAACAATTTGAGTAAGATCTTCATATCTTTTCACTCATGTCATCTCTGTTGATGTGACAAATTCGCACACAGAGAAAATCCTGCATTTGTAATCAGAACAGTATTTTCCTGCCAGTCACCATTATCGCTCTTGAAAAAAGTGTTGAGTGGAAGAGGAGACTGGTTTGCACTGGCACAACCATTAGGTCAAATCAACAGCAGAGCAGTTAGGTCAAAGTAAGAATATTCTGTGTAAAGTGACAATCCTAACAACATTGAAGTCATCTGCTGTTCATCAAAACATAAAAAGGAAATCCTTCCAGATCTTGCAAGGCATTAGAATACATTTAAATTAGAAAACATTAAAATACATTTTCATATATTGCTTGCATTTGAGCTCATTGCTTCCAATTCACCATGACATGACTACCTTACCATGAACCTCATTCATCTAAGCCAGGAAAGTAAATTTAAAATAGCTGCTAATCCACACAATTTGGTAAATGTACTGTATTTAAATAAATTACACTAAAAAGTGTAATTTTGTCTTGTTCTGGGAAACACTTGTAAAGCCCTTTTTTAATTAATCAGTATCACAATCCCAATGAAACAGGCCTGTGTTGCAGAATTCACAGCTTGCCTACAGAGATAAAACACTCCCACTGTTTGTTTTTTGAGACAGGTTTTGATTGCTGATGCACTAGTGTATTTTGGATAATTCAGTGTATCTCTTCAGTTCATTCAGCACACATTTCTACATAATATAGCAAATAACACACAAAGTTAACTTTTAATGTGTACTTTGTTCCCTCATTTTGAAAAGATTAGGTAAATGGTTCACGGTATCTGCTACAATTGACTTTTGGTGAGGTATTTTCTTACCTTTACTTTTTTACCAAGACGATCCTTCCATTTCTCAGCTATGGAGCCTTCCACCAAGAGTAACCTACACAACAGAGACAACCAGTTACTCCATCAACAGGCACACACAAGCTATACAACCCAATATATGCAAGACTAAGATCTGTGTACCTGAAGAGACCCCTGTGCCCCACTGAATACCATTAAGGAGATGTAAAGAGTCTCACCAAGTTTCCCTTTCCTGGTGGCTCGGAAGTTCAGCTTTATTGGCAAGGAAACAAACAACAAATATGCTCCAAGGACAATCAGAAAGTTACCTGGAGCGCTCCTCGTCTTCATAGCCCATAATGATGTACTCTTCGTTGGCACTGAGTGGTGGGCACAGGCAGCCGGAGTTTGTGTGGAGGTTTACAGTGTCCTTTGGGATATTCACCAGCGAAGATTTTAGGATCTCCTTTACTTCCACTACTGCAGTGACGTCGTGACATTTAGTCTTCACCTCCTTCACTTTAGCCCGAATGACTGGGAAAAAGTCACAAAGAGTGTAGTTAGCAGCAGCAGATAATGCAGGTCACCCCTAAGCCATTCTTGGTGATCTCTAGGATTAGTCTTTTGCATGGTCTATTATCTAAAGCTCAGCTGAACTCCAGCAATGTCCCTGCCCCCATCACTTTATTACTTCATCCTCTACTAATACAGTCCAGGTAGCTTAGTATATCTCATAATAGTACTCCCATGAGCAAGAGTTACATATCAGTTGAATTATGTCCTGGTTAAGTTGGGCTTTAACTTTAGCATCCCTTCTTCTTTGCCATTTCCCTTTTAAATATATTTTATTCATTCCTTATAGAATCTCCTTCTCCCTCAGGCTGTCACTGCTCCTTCTTGACTGCTTGCAGTACAAGGGACCAAACTTTATTTGTCACTCTCAGCCTTTCATGAAACATGAATGTGCATTAAAACTTCCCACATCTCATCCAACTACTGCTGGATGACAAGCCCTTACCTTTTTTTTCTCTCTCCAGTGACCCAGCACCAATCTGCTCTGCTCTTTATGAGCTCCAAATGCTCCTGATCTTGACCTGATGACCTGTCTAATTGTTTCCTCCCTCACCCTTTCTTTTTGCCTTAAGTTGCATAGAAAGAAAGTTGCCTTTCACAGGGAACACTTTTCATTCTTTCATGGTCACCAAGTGAACTGATACTACATGCAAATGCAAAGCCAATCCAGAGGTCATGCTCTAGAGAATGCCACATCTTTCACAAATAGCAGATTCCCTGGATACCAAATTTCTTCCAATCTATGTGAAAAAGGTATTATGGGAGAAAACCATGGACTTACACATCTTCTTTCTTCACATGCATTGCCCATAAAGACCATCAACTACCATGTATTGCAACCACATTAAATATAGCTGTCAACAATTAATTAGTTGTGCATTTAATATACACAATTTATCCCAAGTGATTCACTTCCTTAAAGCCTTTTAAGATTTTGAAACAAAGTCTTGCTGTGGTTCACAGTAATTTCAAATGCATTTTGAAGCCTCTTTAATTTCAAGAGCTTGACAAGATGGGCAGTAGCATTGTCAGTGACTTTGTACCGTGTGCGGGTACTAGTCAATTTGTAATAAAACAACATAAAACCAACTAGTCATCTAAAAAAACCATTGATGTCTGAATAATATCATAATATTTTTAGCTTTTAATAGGATCTATTTTTAAAAGAAGTTTATCTGACCATAGTTGCATAAATGCATAATCTTAATAAATATTACATAATCTCTACCATTTAAATGAAGTCTTTAAGTTCACTGAGCTTAAGGGTATTCACATCATTAATGGGAAAAAGGATGGGCCTGATTGTTCAGTTCCTGCAACATGTATTCATTGGCTTCATTGACTTAATTGACTTAAAATAGTATGAAGAAAAGTAGCAGCCTGGACCTTTCATATGCCTGAAGACCAGGACAGTCTGGACAACAAAAGATATAATATGCACTTTTACAGATGTTACTGACAGCACAACAGGTGCTTGCTGCTGGCTCTGATATGCAAGAAAGAAAGAACCTTGTATGCCTGTTAGATCCCATGGTGAGTTTGCAGGCACACAAGTGAGTAAAAACATCCTTTCCTGCAAAAGCAGGGCATACAGGAGCTGGAAATCAAAGAGACAGTTCAGACACAGCAGCCCACAATGTCATTTTTGTCATATCCCCTTTCACACTAAAGAAGTGCATGAATCCCAGCTGCCTGTGCTGACACTGAAATAACACTCAACGTCAACAAAGATACTCTTTCACTAACACTAAGCTAATCCCCTCCAACCTTCTTACTTGGACATGTTTTGGGCCACATCCTCCATCTGTAATAAGTGCCATTGGATTTGCTATCAGTAACTGGGACCAGAGGCTTTTTTAATGAGAATCTTCCCCTTACTGTAGCCTTAAAAATGTTGGGAGCTGGCCATGCAGCTGTTCTTACCGTAGTTATAGTTGTTGCGTAGGTAGGTCTTCTGGGTCGCTTTTATAGGCTTGCATTTGCAGCGCTCTGCAAAATCAGACAGTTTCGTTCAGCATGAAAAGAGCACATGTTCAGTGACCATCCCTCTCAAGCTCACTCCTAACAAAACAACTTCTTTATTACAGGAAAGTGAAATATTAAAAACCACAGGGCATTCCTGAGCTGTTCTGTTGGAAGATGTTGTGGAACTCATGATTGGAAGATGTTGAGGTCTCATGTACCTCAAAGGTTTCCAGGAGAAAACTTGACATGCTGAAATTTAAGAAACCAAACTAAACTACTTCAACCAACTAACCCTGTAACACAAAGACAAAAAGACTTGGGAGTATGAAGGGACAAAATCTTCCACTTTAGGGCAATTCAAGGTTCAGTCTTGGTCTCTTCTGTGCTTGCAGGAGCTGCAGCTCTACATCCTTCTCTCTTCAGTATTGCACTTACTGAATGCCCTCCTTTCTGCATTTTTAATTGCACAGGCTGTAATACAGACACAGAAAGCAAATACTATGACAAAGCATGACTCGACATTTGATTGGAGACTACATAGCTCAGCTCAGTTTAGCAAACTGGGATATTCTGGCCAGCAGGCCTTCACTGTAAGGAACAGGACTTTTGTGGCTAATTCTCAACATACATTCCATCTTTGGAGTTGTATACTGTAAGATTTCCTACAGTGGCACAGCCCCTTTATAAGTTGTCCAAGAACTACAGTCAACAGATGAAGCATGTTGGAGCATAGTGGGACCAAGTGGCTCCCTGCTCCGAACACTTCTGGGATGGTCCCAACTAAATGGAACCTCAACTATGTCCCTTCAGCAGTGTCTGGCAGGAGGTTCAAGACAGACTGAGTTTAAGAGGTTGAACAGCTTCACTTTACTATTTCAGGTGTTTGGTGTCACCTTTGATCCTGCTCTGGACTCTTCCTCAATTTTTGTGTAAATTTTACACAGTTTTATTATCACCCAGAACCTCAGGTTGAATTAAAATAGAAGCATTATTAGGCCATCCCTATGGTGGTAAGGATGGCCTTCAAAAGGTAAATCAAATGAGCACTGTTGAAGCAGCATTTCCAGTGGTGCAGCTTCCAGACAGCTGGGAACTATAATGGAGGTAAAAACATTTTCATTAGTGCCCAGGGAGTGCTCATGCTGAAGCTCCAGGCTCATGTGTTCATTAACACCACCAATACTGCATGGCTATTGTTCTAAAGCAAATATTTACTTATTTCAACCTAGTGTCTAAGTGGAGTTTGGCGGAGCCATTTCAAACAGCAGGCCCCAGTATTACTTGATCATCTATTTTGACATTTGACTTAATATTTAATTGGAAGTAGACGTAATGCAGCCTATTTCTATACACCATCATGCTAAAATACCAATGCATATAAGCTAGTGATTTAGTTAAATCTCAATGCATATAAGCTAGTGATTTAGTTAAATCTAACATGAAGAGTCTGAAAAAGAACTTTTTTTTGCTACATAAGATTCTTGCATATTAAAAAAAAAATAAATGAATCTTGGTTATGGACTTCTCAAATCATTATTTTCTATTGAAAGAATTTTTGTAGCTGAAAATACAAAAAGAAGAAAACAAAACAGGAAAAGAGAAGAACATTTCTGAAGAAGAGTGTATTGTTTCCTTGAATTTCAAACACATCCTCAGGAATCTACATATAGAGTCCTACAGACTTCAGCTTTTGTATGAGTCTTTATTACAATAACAAAGGCAACGAACGGAAGTGATTTTTGGCTTCCCTTCTGCCTCTGGGAGCTCATGCATACTTTAGGCCAAAGTATGCCCTGTTTTATAAGCTGCCTTGAAACAGACCATAAAAGATGTGCTCCTATGACCTACACTTCCACAGGCATCTCAGCATTCAAGTCCAACAAGTCGTACATTTCAATGTTCTCCTGCTCTACAGTACTTTGCTCTATGGCACAAGTAGTATAAACCAGTCTAAATTACAAGCCAAGAATACACAGCCTGAAATTTCCCTTAATTTTAAGATTACCCTCAAATTTCCCTTAATTTTAAGATGGCATTGGAGTATTTTTATTAATTTTTTTTAGTCTTGTTATAGAAACAAATTGTAGACCTGCCTGTGTTTTTAAAGAAGGGTAACTCCTAGCTGCCCCAATGCTTTTCAAATTTACACTTCAAAGAACTTTACAAAACGCTGCATTATATCTAATTACTATCTAGACATACAGAAACTAACACAGAGTCACTTGCCAAGGTCAGTTATAAAGTCAATTTTAGAGGTAGAACCAGCTCCTCTCTCCCAGTTTCTGTTTCAGTGACGTTCAAAGAAAGCACAATGTGAGTATTAGAGAACATATATTTGATCAGTGCCTGTTTCTGGCAAAGCTGACTTTTTCTCAGGTTAATGGGAGTTTTGCCATTAGCTACAGAGTGTCAAACTTAACCCACAAGTTTTAAGTCAGAATTAGCCATTATCTTCTCTGGTTTTGCCCAGTGAAAATCCATTTAGTGATTATTCTCACTGTTCAGTACAAAATGTTTCATGAAATCAGCACAGCCCTCTTGATTTGTTGTAGATTTTGCCCTGACAAAAGCAGAAGAGAAAAGCACTAAACGGTGGGCTAAAGAGTTAACTGAGTTGTGGACCTCTTGGTCCACAGGATGAGAAGCCCCAACTCTCACCTGCCCATGGGATACACAAAAGAACAATGTATAGGATTCCCAGACAAGATAGAGTATTTAAACAACACCCAATACCCCTCTTACTTAATCAAATATTAAAGAGATGGAAAAACTATAGCTTGTTATGCAGCTTTATTAATGTCTACTTACCAATGCCGGCGCCTCTACAATTGCCATTATTGGAATCCATAGGGAAATCTGGCATGTATATAAAGAAATGTTAGTATTTTTAATTTGGTATTACTTCAATATACCCACATTGTCATCTTTTCTTATTCTCCAATATTTTGTATATTAAAACGTCATCACTTAATTAATAAACAGATTGTAACGATCTACAGGCCAGCCTGTTAAAGTTGACATGTTATCTTATCTGAACTTCACCCAAATCCAGCACATGATGTTAAATGCTTTCGCAAATTAAATATCCCATTTCTACTAGGGGAGGATGAGGATGGAAATTTATAGCATGTCTACAAAAAGTATGTGTACTGTTTGCATTTAATTAGATGATGAAGGAGAAATTACTTTTGGTTTGTTTTTTGGGTTACTGAGGAAATCAAACCAACCAACCACAATCACATCATTGAAGCAACTGCCAAGGCAAATGTTTCAGACCTTTCCCTTCCCCTCAGTTTAAAAACATGCTGATTAGTTTGAAGGACAGATAAGGAACAGAAGGAAAAAAAGGCACTATGTCCAAAGCACTGCTTTTAGACACATTCGTAAGTGGAATGTGTCCCACATTAGTAAAATGCCCCATTTCAAACCTATTGTTTATTAAATCATACAATTTAATGGATTTATACATACACTTAATGATAAAAACCAAGTATGTTAATGCATAGAATGTTGTACAAGTTAAGGGGAAAAAAATTCAAGAGAAACAAGATTTGAGAGAGCCAGTATACTTTATTAAAATGATACATAAAATGGGAAAACAAATGAGCTTGCAAAGGAAGAGCATTTCTTTAAGTTTGCATGCCCAAATGTTTATGCAGGCTTTTTGCAGTTCTGGAAGCTGGTATCGTACAAACATCATGTTTATTATATCCTTATATGATCCCTCACACAACACCACTGCTTTTACAATACAGGACAAATGAATACCTGACCGTGCAACAAAAGCTCCTCTCTTGCAGCTTGAGCTGTAAGGATCTGGCCGTAAGACAGCCCAGGACACTGATAATACTTGGTATAGGTGAAGGTATAGGTTTAGATGTGTGAGCTAAGTTTTAAGGGCTGAGGCCATCATTTAATCACAAATTCTGTAAATATATATTTAAAATACCTGCTTACAAGAAATCTACTATTACTTACTTAATCTTCTAATTTGGCCAAACTTCTTTTTTAAAAAAATATTAAAAACCTCCACCGTAATACATATAAAACTACTCACAGCATCATGAAACTTCCTTTACATAAATGGGGATATGACTAAATGACAGGGCAAGAGAAAATCTGAAAAACAACTAATTCCCTCACTAACATAATAATTAACTTCAGAAAAATTCAGACCTCAAGCATAACTATTCATACCAACATAAAGAACAAAGGATATAGAAAATAGCATAGAATAGATGCTCTTATGTCCAATATCCTGTTGCTAATAAAAAAATTCACATCAATTTTCTTCCAAAGAAAGTTCCAAACTACCACAAGATTTTAGTTTATAGAACAAGCCCAACATTTTCATGAAGCCGGCTTGGTCTTTGGTTAGCAGGTACTTCCATGGCAGCTGTAAGGCTTCCCCATGCTGCCTTGTACCAAACCAAATTACACACGCTAATTCCTACTTACTGCACCTAAGCTATTCTCACATTAAAATATCCCTGTTGTTATCACTGCTATTTAAAAATTGTGACCTCTACCATTATTATAAGATTGAAAAAAAGAGGTCTTCATCAAATTTAAATGTTTTTTATGCTGCATCAGGTGCTTTCTGGTATTCCAGGACATGAAGAGAGTAGAATTTAAACGGTTTTCCTCTTGCAAATGGTAACTAAAAGGATGACCACAATTATTCTCATTCTTCCTCTCCTGGACCAATCCTCTGTTGCCCTGTTCATTTAGACAAATTGTAGCTTTAAACCTGCAATTCCTTTTGACATAGTAAAAGCACAAGAGAGCGCTTGGGTCCATACACTGACCATCCTCCCATCTGCTCCCACTGCAGACAGAAGCCTGTAAAACCTCCAAGCCACCAACCAGGAGAGGTGCCTCTACCTCTCCATGTGCCTAAAACTGTCCTGAGATGTTTCATCACTCCCTGGGCATTCAAGACCCCTGCAGAGAAAGCTCTCCACATTCACTGCTCGCCTCATTTGGTTGTCTTAGCCAGCTTCTCAGGTTGCCTTCAAGGCTGCCTGATTTTGCATATGGACAAGGCAACCCTTTCTGGTGCTTCGTGTGGCCCAGCAAGCTACAATTCCTACCAAAACAGATACTTCAGTTATGAACAAAAGGATGGTTTGTTCACACCTTCAAGGCATATTCCCAATGTAAATAAAATGGTTACTGGGGTGTCCTGGTTTCGGTGCAGAAAAAATCTTCATCAGCAGAGGAGCCATGGGAAAGTATCATATTAAATGTTTTACATCTTTACATCCACAGAGAGAACATGGAAGGATAAAGAAGCCCTGAAGTGAACTCTCCCCTCCTAAATCATGGCTGATCGAAGTAGTCACGGCTTTACGATATTCAAGCAAACCAAGTCAAGTCACTCTGGAAGTACAACTCAAAATCAACCAGAGCCCAGTAAGGGGGTCACAGTCTTCCCTGGCCACACCTGGATGTACGATACCCATGTGTCTTGGCTGAAGAACTGTCCTTCAAACTCACACCAATGCAAGGAGGACTGGTAAACACTTAACACACCCAATATAAACCTGGTCCTGCAAACAAACACAGAACTAAACTGCTTTCCACCAGAAGCTGATTTCCACTCCTAGGTACACCACTCATTGTATTTGTACCAAATTACAACATGCCAGAACCTCAACCCATTCCTAATTCTGCAGTAATTCATTCATTCACCAGGTCACTCATCCTGCCCCAAACCAGAGGTTGCAGATATCTGATGAAGCAGCTGGTTGTGCAACAGGAGCAATTCAGACATGGTGTTCAGAACAGCTTTTAATGGAAACAGCTGCCACTTCAGATCCTGTATGTAGGCTATGGTATACAAGATGCTGTGCTCTGCAACTGTGGCAGGGTGTCTGTCAATGACGAAGGAGTAAACAGGTACTGATACGTTGTGTCATGATTCATTTCCCTGCTTATGAGGGCTTGGGCGAGTCAAGCACTGACCTTGCCTTGATGCTTACCTTTCCTAGCACATTCATCCTTATTTAGGGAGCAGTTTCTGCTGATAAAAGAGTGAGCTTGTGGAGGGGACCGGTGACCTCCACCACTGTACGACACGTCTTGGGAAAGGCTTCCCATCTCCCTGATCCTTCCCCTAGTCAAGCTCATACCAGCTGGTCCCTTCTCAGAGGGAACAGATGGGAAAAGGGTCTTGGGCCAGTACCGCCACCACAAAATCCCACTCCGTGACCCCAGCAGGCTAAGGGGCAGAGACCTCTCTCCATCAGGAGATGCACACTGCTCATTCTTCCAGTTGTAATGCAGATGGGGGTAAGGAGGGAGGAAAGAAAGCTATTTTTAAAGATAAACCACTGACTTCCTATTGTTCCACTTCTCCTCAGAGGCGACCTCTGTGCCAAGTCTTGTCTGTGCAAAACAATCTTTCTGAAAGAAGTATCTGTCACTGATGATCAGCAGGATTGCCAAAGAGGAAGTATTATCCAGAGTTGCAATCCAAAGGCTTCCTATTAAATGTTGTTTAAGAGGAGGGGGAAAAATCCGAACTGTTTTTTTCCAATAAGCCATTTTCATTAACTGCTTTTCAGAGGGATGCTATGTAAAACACCGTAATCAACCAAGCAAAAAACCCAAAGAAACCACTAACTCATCCAGGCAGACAGGCAGGTACGGAGGACTTGAACTACACAGAGTAATCACGGATTAATATGATTCTATAAATATTTATATGATTATGGGTTTATATAGGTTTATTTTACCTTAAAATAAGATTTCAGAAAAAATGTCTCCATCACTAGAATAATATTTCATTTTCTTTAATGTTTAAGGGTAGCTTTTATTTTTTTTCCAAGAAATCCAAGAGTTCTCCTCAGCCATCCTATGACAGTCACCCTAAATGGCTCAGACACTATCTATACATGGTTGATACCTTGTGATGCTGCTTCTCCTTTCTCCAACATCTCGCTGATGTGTCTTCAAGCTATTTTTCTACCTAAATAAGATATGGTGGCACAGACCCAACAGACAGATTTGTTCTCCAGTATACATGGTACCGATCACACTGCTCTGGTCTTACTGATAGTTGCCTCTTCAGAACAGAAATAAACATGTTGCTTGAGTTATAAACACTCTGATAGACAGTATAGCCAAGCACACGTGCTTAAGTGCTTTCCTGAATCAGCATTCCAACACCAATGATGGCTGTGGTCAGGCTGGTCATTTATTATGTGTAATATCACAGACGGGTCCCAGTGCTGAAATTTTAGATTCAAGACAGTATTTCTATCTGCACTTCTTGCTGCTTTACAGACTAAAGATCTGACAGGACCCTGAACAAAGGAAGCAGATAACCTGATAGATGTAAGGAGTCGTCAGCTTACGCACACAGAGGCTGAAATATATGGAGCAAGCAAACGGGACATCTTGCAGATGAAGACAGCTTGAACCAATGTCTGCTAGCAGAACTGCTTTCATCCTCAAAAGCATGGGACAGAGATGCAGGATCAAAGCTATAGGAGACATCAGACATCAGCATGCAGCAATCTGACATTTGGGATGTTAACGTATTGTCAAGAGACATTTTCAGCCTCCATCCTGGCCTATGATTTGTTGGATCCTCCACAAAAAGCCACAACAATCAGTGTTACCTGCCTCCAGCACATTCATACCAAACCTGGAGCATCCCTCTGCTGCCTGGCTGTAAAGGAACCTGGGTGTTTCCCAGAGATAATGAAAAGTCAAGCTTCCCACATGACATTTGAAGGTGGTCTCTGTAACTTGAGGAACTTCAGCCCCCCAGATCCCTGTTGCAGTACACCAGCTCACACTCGTTCTGGAAACCAGCACAAGCTATCCCTCTAACCAAGCCTTAAATAAGCAGTGGCTTGTTTAGACACAGCAGAGGCCACTCATCCCTTTCAATGAGTGAGCAGCCCTGAAGAACACTATAGAATGTCATTTGTTCCTGCAAAGAGGAAGTCTTAGATCTTAACACCCAGGCTGCACTTGGGAAGAGGTTCCAGAGGATGTTTGTGGAGGAATCACAACCTGTGCCCCAATAGCCAAAAGGAAATCTCTTGCTGGGATTTGCCACAGATTTTATAAACCACAGTTTCTCCACATTTTGCAACAATCTATTGGGCACGGGGAATGCACCTCACCAGAGGGGAGCTTCTCATCTTTTACTGCAACGTTAGCCAAAAAAGTCAAATGAACTTCAAACAATCTTCAACTTGGCATCACTGAAATAAGAGTCAAGAGCAATTACTTTAATTTTCATGAGCATCTGTACAACCTCTTCCTGGGCACAGAGGAGCAGATGGCAACTGACCCAGCATGATGTCCACCCATTGCAGCTTCCAGCAGGCCACTCAACCTGACTCTGCATACAGCTAAACCATGCACCTGGAAAGACGTATAGTCTAATATTGGAAAGGGAATGGAAACTGGGCTTCCTAAACCCCTGCACCTGCTCCAACAAGGACAAACATCTGGCAAACATCCTTCAGGCTGCTGCCTTACGGAAGGGACTAGATAAATGCATTAACTCTCACCAGTACTAATGTACAGACCTCAAAAGGAAAGGAAACAGTAGACTCCTGTTAACTTTGCAGGTAGCTAAAAATTGAAGAAAAATTGAGGTTTCACTTCTGAAGAATAAAAGGACTCTCTTCTACAACAGAAACCCATGAAACAATGGATTTGTAGTTCTGCCTGCTCTGTGAGATGGCGTTTACAGACAGCACGAGGAGCAGGAGTGCTCAGGAGATAAAACAAGAGCAGGTATTCTGTACGCTCCCCATTAGGCAGCTGGTTATTCGTGTCTTCTACTTGGCTGTAATCCTTTATTTGTAGAATTGAATTTGGAAGTGTTCACCTTACTTCTTCCTAGAACAGGAATCCTTCACTCTTCTTTCTAAGGAGCAGTTTTAGTCCCTCAAGAAGGATTCTTTCAGTCTGGTGCATAATGCAACAGTTCAAAATTTTCAGCCCAGAAATGAGAATGTCATCAGGTTCTCATTCACTGAAAGAGAGTTTTCATGGATCCAGCCCTGGAATCCCTCAAAGAGGGTATTGTACGGCTGAGGTCCTCAGAAATAGGTAACTTGGGGGCAATTTTAGCCAAACTTCCTCCCTCCAGATTTGAATGTGATTGCTTTCAGATCGCTGAAGACCTGCCAAGCCTCGCACAGTCTGGAGCCATTTTTAAGGTGGTTTTGAAAGCACCTCAATGCTGTGGAGAAAGGTGCTCCGTGTTCAAAGCCACACTGCCCCAAAACATCACAGCAGGTCTGCTTCCCCCAGAGAGCAGCAACAGCAGTGAGGGAGCTGCAGGCAAAAATAGCTGGTTGGGTTCACAGGCTGGGGACAACTGTGGGGGAAGGAAGGATGGAAAGGTGTGAGGAGAGCAGTTAGAAGAGTTAAGAGAGAAACAGTAGTAACCACTGGAGATACCAGCGTGTATAGTCACCAAGATGACCGGAGATACCAGCGTGTATAGTCACCGAGATGAGACCTCAAGAGGTAGAGAGGTGAACTTGATAGAGTCAGAGAAGGAATGGGGTTAGTCTGGCCTACAAATAAATGAGGAAGAGTGGAAAGAGCAGCTTACCTGGGAAGGCTGAGCTGGGGAGCACAGTCAGGAAATTGAAGCGTGAGGTTTCGTTAGGAAAGGAAAACAGGAATTACAGTGTTTGGCACTGCTGGCAGTGGGATACATAAAGCATTTGGTAATGGGACAGAAGCACAGTCAAATACTGTGCTGTGCATAACATGGTAAAAAACCCCTTTCATTCACAGGCCACTGCTGGGGAAGGATAGAGAGGTGGGATGGTGGGATCCACTGCCCAGAGTTCCCACAGCCTGGCAGCACAAGGAGCCTGCAGGGTGTGTGGGTGCTGCTCTGCCTCAGGCTCCAGCCCCCCATGCGCCAGTTTTGCTCACCCACTCCTGTGACGGAGAGGTCCAGCAGACCCACCAACACTACAGCTTTGCAGCATGGAAATGGAGCTTGGTTCCACCAGCAGCAAATGCTTTCCTCGAGTAAGACAGGAACTGTGGTCATTTTGTAAAGGTCAAAGCTCACTCGGGATAACAGCAGATGCTCCTGGCTCCTAGTACCCATAGACGGCAGCTGGACACCTGGCATCAGCCAGCCTGTGGGACCACAATGAGTGCAGCCAGTGAGACAGACGCAGAAAAAATGCCATGGGGCTCCAACAGCCCCTTGGAGGCTGCAGGGGTCAGGTACCACCAGAGCTGCCTCAGTGCTGGAGGCAGCTAAGAATGAGTAGTAGTGGAAGGCTGCATCTCAGCTGGCTTCCTCTTTAGACTGTAACTTGTGAGCCCAGGGACCTAATGGGGAACCTGTGCTGTAACTGTGCCTCCAACGCCGACCCCAAAGATGAGCTTGTTTTCTGCCCATCAGCTGTGCACCTCCAGCACTGGCACGGGAGGAGGCTGAGGGGACCATGTCCTTCACTGGACACGGCTCCTTCCAACAACCCGCCTGCTGCGCCCAGGGCGTGATGGCCGGGGGGGAGCAGCCCCTCTGGGGTGGTGAGTGGCCGGGGATGCGCCAGGGGCTGCTGTGAAGGCCATCACACCGCTCCCGGGCGGCTCTGTCTTCCGAACAGGCACCGCTGCCGGCGGAACAGCAGCACGGGGCATCGAGACACTTCCCGTTTGCACGGAACGAGGGTTGCCGCTCCCGCACTTTTAAGGGTTCCCCGCCACGACGGCAGGGCTGTCACCTGACACACACCCTCCATCCCAAGAGCAAAACTTTTCCAGCAGCGATGAGGCTGGTGAAAGCGGAGAGAGAAGAGAGAAGCGTATGTGCGTGGGCAGAACACAGGCTCGGAGAAAGCCTGAAAGAGCGGAGAGGACAGGACCCCCCGGGCGGGCTCCCCTCCCTCCCTCCCTCCCTCCCTCCCTCCCTCCCACTCGCCGGCGCCCATTGTCCGGACTGGCGGGCACAGAGCGGTCCTGTGAACTCACCGGCGCCCTCGGCGGTGACGATGGCCTCAGGGGAGATGCAGACGCCGCGGTCGTAGAGCGGGAGCTCGTCGCAGGCCAGGCTCTCGGGCCAGGCGTGGCGGTACCGGACGAGGACGGGCTCGCAGCCAGCGCGGGCGCGCTCGCACACTGACTTGCAGGGCTTGATGGGCTCGTGTTGGAAGTCGATGGTGCAGATGGGCGCGTACATGGCGCAGAGAAAGAAGAGGAGGTCGGGACTGCAGTTGGTGCCCAGCAGCCCCTCGAACTGCTCCATGGCCAGCACGGCATTGGCCTGCGTGCTGTGGTGCAGGTGGTTCGGCATCTTGGTCATGTTCCAGGGCAGCGGCTTGCACAGCGGGATGCGCACCGGCTCGCAGGCCGCCGCCCGCCCCGCCGGCGCCCGGCCCAGCACCAGCAGCCCGGCCAGGGCTAGCACCGGCAGACCCTGCCACATGCCCCCGCCGCGCCGCGCCGCGCCCAGCGCAGCGGAGGGGCCGAGCGGCCAGACCTCGGCGCGGGGGGCGGCTCCTCCGGCCGCGGCGCCCGCGCTGCCCCCGGCGCCCCGCCCGCAGACCGGCCCCTCCGCGCCGGGCGGGACGGGACGGGACGGGGGGGGGTGCTGCCGGGCCCGCCTCTGCCCTCCGGCCGCGCCGGGCAGCCCTGCGCCGACCCGCAGCCTGGCACCGAACAAAGGAGAGGTGCTCGGCGCCGGGCATGGACGGGAAAGAGTCCCTGTGCGGTGTGAATGGGCTAGCGGGTTTACACTGAAACAGGGGAAGTTCAGGTTAGGTATAAGGCAGAAGCTTTTTACTGTGAGGGTGGTGAGGCACTGGCGCAGGCTGCTCAAAGAAATGGTAAATACTCCATCCCTGGCAGTGTTCAAGGCCAGCCTGGACAGAGCCAGTCTGGTGTGAGGCATCCCTGCCCGTAGCAGGGGGTTGGAACTGGATAATCTTCCCTTTTTTTCCAACCCTAAACATTCTATGGTCATACATCCCTCTAAGGCAGACATACCTCCCATCCTCTTGGAACAGTAAGCACTTGCTTCAAGAAAACGCTAAAAACGTTGCTGAGAACATAGACACAAACACAGTGATTTCAGATCAGTCTCCCATATTCACATATTATTTGGAAGTGCTGAATACAGTTCTGGGGTCACTGGCGTAAGAAGAACATGGAGCTCTTGGAGCAAGTCCAGACAAGGCCACGAGGACGATCAGGGGTTGGAGCAGCTCCCATACAAAGACAGGTTGAGAGCACTGGGGCTGTTGAGCCTGGAGAAGAGAAGCTGCACGGAGACTTCATAGCAGCCTATGGGCATGAGAGATGGGGCAGCCACGGTTTTTCTGGGCAACCTGTGCCTCACCCCCATCACAGGAAGTTTCTTCCTTATATCTAGTCTATATCTACAACTGCAAATACTTTCTCAGTACAGCAAATGCTGACATCCCACAAACTCATGAGCACTAACGTATGTTCCAATGAGATCTGCCTTTAAATCTTTCAGCATCAGTGTGAAGGTACCTCCTGTGCATTTAGCTGGCAAATTATTACCTACCTGGTGCCAAAATTTCACCTCTGACTGAAACTTGGCAAATGCAATCTGGCTACTGACCTGGAACACTGTCGTTTTTACCAAATACCTATACTTCAATGTCTGCTGAGTTATCTGCTGTTACACAGAAGCACTACAGTCAGCCTCGACACCTTTTTAAACTGGTGAGAAGGCTGGTAAAGAAAGAAAAGGGGCAATGAAGAGGAGAGCCTGTGGTTCCATGCTATAAATACATGGTTGTAGTGCTTTGGAGAGGTTACCTTAGGGAAAATGAAGTGGCTGGAGCAAAAGAGCAAAGAAAGAACCTGCTCTCTGCCTTCACATGCAGTTGCTGCAAAAACACTGGAACTGTTAACCGGAGCTAAAATGAGGAACATGGAGTTCATTTGATAGCTGAGCTGCGTGCTGCAGCATCTAGAATTTGGCATCAGCCTCAAAATACTGTATGGGAGAGGTCAAACCCACCACCCCCATTTGGCAGAGGGAGAGGGGAAAAGTTTTGCTCCCCACTGTCCAGGCTGCCTGCTCCTGTACCATGCAGCCCTGGGGGTGCACGCTATCCAGATGACCACAGGTGGTACGCAGGTTCGCACCCAAAGTTCATATACAGGCACAAAGGTTGGCAGGAAAGTAGCTTTTACTGTGGATGCCCCCACACTGCTGATAGGAATTGCATCCCCTTGGAAAAGGCTACCCAAAGAAGTGGTAAATCCCTGGCAGTGCTCAAGGCCAGGTTGGACAGAGCCTTGGGTGACATGGCAGGGGGGCTGGAACTGGGTGATCTTAAGGTCCTTTACAGCCCAAACCATTCTGCGATTTTCTGATTTCGGAGGAAAACAAAATCTCTTTCTACAGCTTGCATCAGCAAGGGCAATGTTAAACTGATAACGATCAGATCCCTAATCTGGTACACCTCCAACAGGGGTTAGTCAAATTATTGTATTATCATTGTATAAGCTTGATGTCCTGTAAGACTAGCAAGAATGTCTTCATAAAAGCATGCCCAAACAGCATTTTGGGATGAGCACTGCCTGCCTGCAAGTTTCCTGGTGGGCTTTGAGGGGGTGGTACCGACCTATACATTTAAAGAATAATAATATAACCAATACTATCACACAGACTCATTTCCTAGAACAATCAAGTCCTTGGTGGAGCTGAGGAAGCAGGCAAGGATTTATCCCTCATATGAAAGTTACAGAAAGAGTTTGTTGTTGTTATTATGCCCCACAAGAATCACAGTAACCCACAGCAGTGCAGACCACAGCCCGGAGCCACGCTGCCTCAGTTGCTCATCTATAACCCACTGGAAAAACAACTCAGTGGCTTTGCAGCGGCACAAGGATGGATTTCTGTGGGACGTGGCTGGATAACACTCACAGCCGGGGGGTGTCCAAGTGACTTTATTTGGGAACAGAAACAGAGCAGCATGAGGAGGGCTCCAGAGAACATATAATGGGATTGAGGACTTTGTTCTTTGTACCCTTCCCCAAAAGGAGACAGAGTAAGGAGCTACTTCCAGACAGCTGTCATTAATTAATTCCTTCACTGTTTTTTCCTTAAGGAGTGTCTACTCTCTCCCCACCCCACTTGTTTTTCTCTCGGGGAACTTGGGTAAACAGCAAGGGGCTTTAGAAGCTGGAGCTGGTTTTATGAGATGCTCTGATGCCCAGCTCAGCTGGTAGAACTGTGCATTACCAAAGCTTCACCACTTAAAATACAGAAATGCGCATATTTTAAATTTAAGCTGGAAGAACTACATTCTGAACAGAAATATTACCTTGTTAAAACTGAAATTCAAACCCTTCCTTGTACCAGTAAGAAACACATACAGGTTTGGCCAAGAGAAATGGGTTGTAGCCAGGGCATGCACCTGTGTGTGTTTGTTGGCATAAGTTCTGTCTTCAAGTGCCTCAGTATCCCTTCAGGTATATGAAACATCCCCATATATACATCCCAGCAGCTTACTCTCTGGGGCAGGAGGTGTTCATAGGCCAGAGAAGGCACAGGGATGACAAGAGCCCAGCATCTACTCTGGCTTGGGGCACAGTTCAGCAGATCAACAAATCTGTAGTTACATTTCAAAGGGGAATGATGCTTAGTAGATACCGTGGATGTTCTAAACCCTACTGGCACCATAGCGCAGAGCCTGTGATAGGCTGCAAGCTCTAGGTGACATTATTGTCAGTCACCTTTTCCCTTTCAGTTTCTTGTTCTGCCAGACCCTTCAGACCAGCAACCAGAGTTCAGAGAAGACACAGGCTCATCCTATGTTTGGTGAGCTTCCTGTCATCTTCCTGCTTTGGGCTGCACAGGGGGCTGCTGTTTATAAACCAGGCACTGTTTTATGGTCTGCTCCTGCCCATTCCAAATGGAAAATGAAAACATGACCATAGCTATTCAGACTGTTCCTAAGGAGAAAACTAGCTGAGATAAAAATACTACTTCAGAACAGGTTTGTGCTTTCCTGAACCTTTCTATAGCAATCTCAGGATTACATAGAGTTTAATTTGCTTACATGCACTGCTTTGAAAAAACAAACACAAAGCCACAAACAAAAAAAAAAACCAAGAAACTCACCAAAACCAACCCCTAAAATAGTTTGTGCACAGCTGTTACTAAAACCATAAAATCATTGACTTACAGAGTCATAAAAATGGGATTTATTGTACATTTCTTGTTCCAGCCCAGGTCTTGTTCCAGCTCTCTCAGGTAGAGAAAACACATGGGACTATTAACTTACTTAATCATCTTTCAGGCTTCTCAGTGGATGACTTGGAAGTAGAGGGGAAGAAGAAGAGGTTCTTTTAATGCAGCCTTTCAGACTTGTAATTTTGGGGGGCTGTTTTGATTAGACAGCTCATTATTAACTAGCCCATGCCCTCAGGGGCTGCATACCTCGTAGAATGATACATTCATATTAATATTGCTCACATTACCTACCTCTTGAAGTCCCAGCAAAAAACAAGCCAACCATATTCACCCAGTATTTTGCATCCTATGTAAAATTAATAGTATGGCTAGGAAAATATGTTGGTTTACCTTTAAGTACAAAGAAGTCCAACTCACATGCATTTCAAAGACAAAATGATGCCAACAGCAATTCCATTTCATATTACCTATTACAGGCATTCAGTCTGCCGACACAAACTCACTTGTGTTTCACTTGTACACATCTCCCACGGCAGCCTCATTTTGCAGGGTGAATTAGTTTGCTGCTTGGGTTTCTCCCAGATTTTTGAGGCCATGGCAGGGTTTACAGCATCTTGATACTGAAGTCTGGTACCTGCAATGCTGATTTCCCACCTGGATGTTGGAACTTGTATTGGTGATCCTGGAGGAAGGCACAGCCCTGTTTATTGAAAGTGGTTTGTGCTTCTCAAAGCACTCAGGCATAGTTAAAAGCAAAGGACAAAAAGCTGAACCTCCTGACATGCCTTTGCAATCCTCCTTTGAGTCCTCCCAGCTCATTTTCTCTGCAATATATTGTGCAAATCTGAGCACAAGTGATGATAGTGGAAGAGAAACGCTCCTGTTTCTTGTTTAGCTGAGATCAGGATGTCCACAACTTTCCTCATCCCTTGGTTTAGCATGCATTAAGTGCACAATCAAGCAAAAGCCATGGATGGAACTTCCATCTTTTCCTCTGGGAGAGCACATCTTAAATTCAGAGGAAATATTTCTATCTATAGTTGCTAAATCCATGAGCATTGCACCAAAGTCAGAATTCATACCAGAGAGCTTTTTATTGTTACTAATCTTTAATTCATCTGATTATCACATCCCCTGTAATTCTCTCTTCTTTGTAGAGAAATTGCCTACAACCTGTGATCCCATTCAGAACTACGTTTTCACATTTCAAAATGCAGAAAAGCAGAAGTACTTCTGCATAGCATCATCTATGCAGCTCTGTTTCCATTTAAGTCAGAAGCTGTGCATAAAGCCATGCTGGAGCCAAGCGTGTGATCACGGATAAGCTCAGGAGAGAGCAGGACCTAAGACTGGGAAAGCATTTGCCTGTGTTTCAGAGCAAAGTAGCTCCATTTCCACTTAATTCCACCATTCCTCTGTGTTAATATAGCAATTCCCCAGTGCAGAGATGAAGAACAACCATCTACAGTCACTCAACTGTACTGACTGAAATGTAATTGATGTCCTGATGGCAGTTCTGGTGCTTGTAGGGGCAGACCTGCTGCTGCATCGCAGTATTGATGCTCAAGTATTGCTGACTGGGAGCTAGCCTCCATGGTAGTACTATGTACAGGTGTTCAATTTAAGCAGGCATTCAATTTGTTATTCTAATGCGACAAATTATTACACTGTATTGGGGTGACCATGCAGATAATGAAAATGACGTCATTTGCTCTCACTGTGGGCCATTCAGGTCCAACAGAATCCACTGAACCCTGAGTTACAGTTGCCTCCAGATGGAGCATTTAAGGCAAAAGAAACCCACAACCCCTGCAAAGCTCTATAATACCGTATACATTATGCAGCATTTCTAATCTGACCTCTGCAGAAAAAATTTGAGATGCCCAGCTTAGAGGCCATAATGACTCCGAATTTAGTTACACCATAAATCAACTATTTCAGATTTACAGCCTCTCCCATTGCATGGCCCAAGTCTGCCCTTGCTCCCACTTACCCAGATTTATTAGCAGTATTAAGCACCAAATCACACCCATGCCTAAAAATAAGCCCTGCACAAGCAGCTGAGTTTTACAGGGACAGCTAGTATCGCCAGGTGCTGAAACTCAGTCTCACCCCTGATTGTGGTGGGAGCTGATTGGGTTTGACATGCTCTAGGATCAAGCATTACCTATAAACAGACGCCAACACAGTTCATGTGTTTTTTACTTCTGTTTTTAGCAGTTACTGGTGAGATCACAAAGGGCTCTAGGGGAACCTCAGCAAATTCAGGAAGAGAAACATCACCTTTCCTGAGGGCTTTTGCTCCCACCTGCAAGCCACACAAACAGCAGATGCTGCAAGCAGCTGAAAACTCTGAAATCAAATCCTGTAAAAACAATTCCACTTGAAGTCAACACACACATTTAACTCTTCCCAGTCCAGATTCCCAGCTGCTTGAGGTGCGTGCCTCACTTGCTCCATCAGACCCATGCAGCAGGAACCACACAGAGTCAGTGGTGCTTTCCAGATGAGGAGCTCCTCAATGCTAATTTTTAACCTCAAAGCTCAGGTTCTTGCCTTGTTTCTGATTTACTGGAAAGCTTTAAATTTGGGCAGAGTTGCTGAGGCTGCAGCTGTGACTTTGTATTTCACCAATTCATTCTTCTGTAAGGTATCACAGTATGCTAGAGATTGGAAGGGACCTCAAAAGATCATCTAGTCCAATACCCCTGCCGGAGCAGGAACACCTAGATAATGTTACACAGGAATGTGTCCAGGCGGGTTTTGAACGTCTCCAGGGAAGGAGACTCCACAACCTCCCTGGGCAGCCTGTTCCAGTGTTCCGTCACCCTCACTGAGAAGAAGTTTCTTCTCAAGTTTAAGCGGAACCTCTTGTGTTCCAGTTTGTGCCCATTACCCCTTGTCCTATCATTGTTTGGCACTGAGTAGAGCCTGGCTCCATCCTCGTGACACTCCCCCTTTATATATCTATAGACACTTATAAGGTCACCCCTCAGTCTCCTCTTCTCCAAACTATAGAGACCCAGCTCCCTCAGTCTTTCCTCATAAGGGAGATGCTCCACTCCCTTAATCACCTTAGTTGCCCTGCGCTGGACTCTCTCCAGCAGCTCCCTGTCCTTCTTGAACTGAGGGGCCCAGAACTGGACACAATATTCCAGATGCGGTCTCACCAGGGCAGAGTAGAGGGGAAGGAGGACCTCTCTCGACCTACTAACCACCCCCCTTCTAATACACCCCAGGATGCCACTGGCCTTCTTGGCCACAAGGGCACAGTGTTGGCTCATGGGCATCCTGGCGTCCACTAGGACCCCCAGGTCCCTCTCCCCCACACTGCTCTCTAACAGGTCGTTCCCCAACCTATACTGGAACCTGGGGTTGTTCCTGCCCAGATGCAGGACTCTACACTTTCCCTTGTTATATTTCACCAAGTTATTCCCTGCTCAACTCTCCAGCCTGTCCAGGTCTCGCTGGATGGCAGCACAGCCTTCTGGCGTGTCAGCCACTCCTCCCAGCTTAGTGTCATCAGCAAACTTGCTGATAGTACACTCAATTCCCTCATCTAAATCATTGATGAATATATTAAATAATACCAGTCCCAGTACTGACCCTTGAGGCACTCCACTAGTTACAGGCCTCCAACTAGACTCAGCCCTATAGACTACAACTCTCTGGCTTCTCTCCTTCAGCCAGTTCGCAGTCCACCTCACTACCTGATCATCCAGTCCACACTTCCTCAATTTAGCTGTGAGGATGCTGTTGGGAGACTGTGTCAAATGCTTTGCTGGAGTCAAGGGAGACCACATCCACTGCTCTGCCATCATCCATCCACCGTGTTATTTCCTCATAAAAGGCTAAGAGATTGGTCAAACATGATTTCCCCTTGGTGAAGCCATGTTGACTGCCCCTCGTAACCCTCTTATCCTTGATATGCCTTAAGATGGCACCAAGGATAAGGTGTTCCATCACTTTCCCAGGGATGGAGGTGAGGCTGACCGGTCTATAGTTACCCAGGTCCTCCTTCTTGCCCTTTTTGAAGACTGGAGTGACATTTGCTTTCCTCCAGTCCTCAGGCACCTCTCCCGTTTCCCAAGACTTGGTAAAGATGATGGAGAGTGGGTATAGAAATGTATATATATAAAAATAGGTACAGAAAGACTCCTCAAAATTAAGGAAGAGCTGGTGGTCTATAAGCACGTAGAATCATAAAATAATTAGGTTTGGAAAGGACCTTAAGATCATCTAGTTCCAACCCCCTGCCATGGCCAGGGACACCTCACACTAAACCATGTCACCCAAGGCTCTGGCCAACCTGGCCTTGAACACCTCCAGGGTTGGAGCATTCACAACTTCCTTGGGCAACCCATTCCAGTGCCTCACCACCCTAACAGGAAAGAACTTCTTCCTCATATCCAATCAAAAGTTCCTCTGCTTAAGTTTGAACCTGTTACCCCTTGTCCTATCACTACACTCCCTAATGAAGAGTCCCTCCCCAGCATCCCTGTAGGCCCCCTTCAGATAATGGAAGGCTGCTAGGAGGTCTCCACGCAGCCTTCTCTTCTCCAGGCTGAACAGCCCCAACTTTCTCAGCCTATCTTCATACAGGAGGTGCTCCAGTCCCCTTACCATCCTCGTGGCCTCCTCTGGACTTGTTCCAGCAGTTCCATGTCCCTTTTATGCTGAGGACACCAGAACTGCACACAATACTCCAAGTGAGGTCTCATAAGAGCAAAGTAGAGGGGCAGGATCACCTCCTTTGACCTGCTGGTCACGCTCCTTTTGATGCATCCCAGGATACGGTTGGCTTTCTGGGCTGCGAGCGCACACTGAATCTGGCTCATGTTCATTTTCTCATCAACCAACACCCCCAAGTCCTTCTCCTCAGGGCTGCTCTGAATCTCTTCTCTGCCCAACCTGTAGCTGTGCCTGGGATTGCTCCAACCCAGGTGTAGGACCTTGCACTTGGCATGGTTAAACTTCATAAGATTGGCATCAGCCCACCTCACAAGCATGTCAATGTCCCTCTGGATGGCATTCCTTCCCTCCAGTGTATCAACCAAACCACACAGCTTGGTGTCATCGGCAAACTTGCTGAGGGCGCACTCAATCCCACTGTCCATGTCAGTGACGAAGATGTTAAACAAGACCGGTCCCAACACCGATCCCTGAGGGGCGCCACTCGTTACTGGTCTCCAGCCGGACACTGAGCCATTGACCACAACTCTTTGTGTGTGGCCATCCAGCCAGTTCTTTATCCACCGAGTGGTCCATCCATCAAATTGATGTCTCTCCAGTTTAGAGACAAGGATGTTGTGGGGGACAGTGTCAAACGCTTTGCACAAGTCCAGGTAGATGACGTCAACTGCTCTACCCCTGTCCATTAGTTCTGTAGCCCCATCGTAGAAGGCCACCAAATTGGTCAGGCAGGATTTCCCCTTAGTGAAGCCATGCTGGCTGTCACCAAGCACCTTGTTGATTTTCATGTGCCTTAGCATGCCTTCCAGGAGAATCTGCTCCAAGATTTTGCCAGGCACAGAGGTGAGACTGACTGGTCTGTAGTACCCTAGGTCACCCATTTTCCCCTTCTTGAAAATGGGGGTTGTATTTCCCTTTTTCCAGTTGTCGGGAACTTCACCTGACTGCCATGATTTTTTAAATGTGATGGACAGTGGCTTAGCAACTTCATTCGCCAGCTCCTTCAGGACCCGCGGATGGATTTCATCAGGTCCCATGGACTTGTCCACATTCAGGTTCCTAAGATGGTCTCGAACCAGATCCTCTCCTACGGTGGGACTAGAGTTAAGTGTGAAGTCATTACATAATAACATAATCCACAGCCCAGCTTAAAGTAAGTGCCCAGCCTCTCCCCAGAACCTTATTTTTCTGCAGAACCTTTTCATTGCTCACCAGATCTTTTATCCCTTGGCTGCAGTCTACAGCATTCAGCACAACCAGTGATTTACAGTCACTTCCAGGTATGCAGTGGGCCATGCTAAAGCTCTTCCTCCCCAGAAAGAAGTTATTTAGGGGATATTTTGGGAGCCTTGGGACTTTCTGATCATAGTTCATAATCTCCACAACGTTTTAGCTGAGGCGGAATAAAAATCATGCCCTAAAAATTATTAATGTGTTTATCTTCATCCAGTTCCCTGATGATTTAAAAAAAATAAAAATGGGGGGGTGGTGTTGAGAACTGAACGTGTTGAAGTTACTTCTCAACAAACTTCCGTATCTCAACTAATACCAAGGCAAAAAGCTAGTAGCATTTTCTCAGCAAGTATTTATAAGATTTGAAGCGTGGCCATTTCTCTGTCCCTGCCCTAGCATTGATTTCACAGGATCCATAAAACTAACCTCTCAACAAGCTTTTCTCAAGCCAGGCTGTTGTTTTGTTTCCCACGTTTACAGACTGTCCATTCAACAATGCTGCTCTTCTCCTCTCCCCAAAACCATAGGCTCACTTACTAATACTGGAAGCACAACTCCTTTAGCAGTAGAGCTCACAAACATACACACAAGAATCTGCAAGTTTGACTGGACAGGAACAAACCTCATCAAGGTTTTGTGACTTAGAAAAGCTTACTTATTTTACCTGCTTGCCAAGAACTAATTTAACACCTGGTGAGTTCCTCCTCTGATGCCAGGGGTGTCTGTCACCACACTGGTATCATTCGAACACAAGTTTAGAGGAAGACATTTTCCAGTACCGCAAGATGGTTTATTGGTAGCTTTCCTCAGGGAGAAGGCAGCATGTTTTCCCTGCTTTGCTTCTCAGCTCCAGTGCTTTTGCAACTACCCACATGCTCCAGCATCCAGCAGCATGTATCATGGTTTAGAGATGGTCCTCAGGGGTTATCAGTGGCTTTAGTTTCATGCAGATCTAGAAGTTGAGGTCCAGGTACCTAAGCACCACGCCAGAGGCTATGTCTACTCACTGTTCTCCACCCCCATCACCTTCCTGAAAAATTAGAACATTGAGACACAACTTTTCCTTTTTGCTGCTTGGATCTGGGATTTTGAGCAGCTCTAACGTGATGTTGGTTTGAAATGCCCCAGGATCCTTCTTCAAAGGCATCTGATACCTACTGCAGCTATGCTAGTGTCAGCTTGGCCAGTGCAATCCACACGGGATGGTGTCTTATCTCCACCAGCTGAAGTGATCAATTAAACCCCGATGAACTCTGATCCCACACAGCCCTTAGCAAATGGTTGTGACAACTTTCAACCAGTGCCTGTGCCAGCACAGGTTAGCCAGCAAACAATTAGTATTATATGACAAATGCAATATTACAGTCTTGTCACTATGGTTTCCCTCTGAACTTTAACTAGGTGCAAATTCATCTATTGTCTTGGCATTCAGAACAGAATTGTTATGAGAACAGAGGTACAATTATTTCCTGAAGAAAGTCACCTCTAAAGCAAGTGTCAGAGGCTCAGCCCATTTTCTCAGCTGCTTTTTGGCTATTTGAAGTACTTTGTTATCCAAATTAACTGCTGAGATGAACTATTTCACCTACCTGGTCTCATTGTAACACTAAACATCATTCTTCCATTTCGAAGACATAAACAGAACCAAATCCAAACAGCACAGACCATCTTCAGTATTTCACAGTAACAAGCATGAGATGTTCATGACCAGCCTTGCTGACTCCCATCTTAGCAAACACATACTCACACTAAGGTGCCTTACTCAAAGTTTTATACTTTCAGGCATCCTTTGTCCTTATTTAAATGATCTTAAAGCTGAATGCCTTTTGTACAGAGTGGAAAACAGATGACACCCAAGAATTTTAAATGCAATTCTGACATCTGGGATTTCAATATAGACTGAATCCATGAAGCGTCAAAGACAAGTTCAGAATTACTAAATGGACTGAGAGTCACTGAGCATCTTCCCCAACTTTTCTGAGCATGCTTAGCACCACTTTCCACTCTCCCATTACTTCCCTTTTCACTCCTCTTTTCTATTGCCATAATTAGCACAAAAGTAATTTACAGTACATTCTTGGTTTTACTTCTCTTGCGCAAGGAATGGTTTCCTTGTTAGTCTGCTGTGTCCTAATTATACATTATAATTCAATTTTTATTTAGAAATAATGCTGCTCTTTCCAAGTCTTCTGCTCTCCGCATTGGCTCCATCGAGTTCACCTCAAACAACTTAAATCCCTTTGTGTTATGGCAAGTTCAACACAGGCTTTTCATTCCAATACCAATATTTTCTATTACAGAACTGTGCAAGACACACTGACACTATATCCAGGGAGCAAGTCATTTTGACCTAGTAACACTAGGAACAGCACAACTAACAGCAAATGAATATGGTTTTGCACACAGGTCAGGGGGCCATTTTCATTTTGTTTTGTGATAGTACAAATACTTACAGACTTTATAGCATGATGAAGAACAAAAGCTTACAAGAATGGGTCAGTTGAAGTGAAAACTTGTTATTTCAGGGGAGGATTTACCTTTATCAGAAATTATTAAAAAATTGTACTTGAAATGAAGAAAACCAGAATTTCAGTGTTTTTGAAAACTGGTTATTTGACAACATGGAAAAGTGTGGTCCTTATCCATGAAACCAAACATGTGGCTGTCTTTTAAGTTACGTTGCTCTGCACAGCCAGCTGTATTGGTGTTTCAGGGCTAGCCACGAGGACTGACATGAAAGCAGTTTCCCTGTATTCATTCAGTCCTTAAGTGAATGCAACTACCATAAATTACTTCTGTAGTATTTGAAGTGTATTAGAGTTAAAAGCTGTTTGCTCTGAGTTTGCTTCTGCTTGATGGAGCCATTCACCAAAAAACATTATAGCGCTAGTTCAGACAAAGCCAAACTTACAGAGCTTTAAAAGTTACTGGTAAGTAACTCAGAGCATTTTAGTCTGAAACACAAATGCTACATCACAGGACCAGGGAAACTTTTGGCAAAAATACAGTTCAGAGGCAAGGCGTACTTACTGTCAAGAATTCTTGACTCTGGAATGGATAAGCTCCGAAGTCATACAAGTCCACGATGACCTGCTGAAGAAGACTCCTATCTTTCCTCAAATCATCAGCCTCATGTCAACATTTTCTGGGGAGAATGCCATTCCCCAGTACATCAAAGCCAGTCTAATCCAAGTGTCTCCACTCTGGTTACCAACTCCTTTTCATATCTACAGAACAAATAGCTACAGCAACAAAATATTAAGAGTAGCCCTTGTTTTCATTGGCAATGTTTTGTCCCAATGCACACATCTTTTTAAGTTATAAAAACAGCATTCTGGGCAGCAACAGGACATTCTTCTTCCATGCTCTCTCTCAGATGAGGCAGAGCTCTCCCCCATGGGTAGACATTTGATCCAAAGTGTCTCCGTATGGGCCCAGCTCAGCCATCTTAGCTTCATGCTCCAGAAATTACAAACACTTCTGGAAAGGCACCAAAGGCCACCTGAGATGACTCAATGTACTATGCCAGCAGTTGAACTTACCAAGTTGTGGACATGGTGTTGCTGGCTCTGGAAGAAGAATTCCTTCTCTACCTTCTTCCCCAACAAACTTGGTTTAGAAGACCGTTTCTGTCGGGCATGGACACAGGTTTGACCTGAGGACTATGCCTGATGGGCTGAACGCTAAATAGCTCTGGAGTAGCTCAGCTGAAACCAGAAATAACAAAAATACAGCAGAGAATAAGAAGCAAGGACACCCTTCCAACTCACCCCCTTCTAAAACCCAACCAAGACATGGAGGAGTCCACACAATTCTCCCCCAGTTTCCCTCCCCATTTTCTGGTTCGGTGCTGAGAGCGCTCCCAGTTCTTGCAGGAAGGGTGGTTTAGAAAGGCATCATCTTAGGCATTTGTGTGCCAGGCAGCATAGCAAAAATCATGTCAGAGATCCCGCAGGAACTACTGAATCTAAAAGGTTCATGACTAATCTCATCTCTGTTAGAAGCAGCTTCTTGCAGAGATTCTGCACTTGCTACCTGTTTGTCAGAGATCACCTATTTTCTAGGCTTAGTTCAGTGATACCTTAGACAGTGGAAAGCTGACAGGGCCCTGAGGTCAATGACCAAATACAACTGCTTTGTACTTAGAAAGATTAAAGACACAAAGAAGGCTATTTCTTAAAGCTGAGTTTTTCAAGAGTCAGTCCTGAAACAGGCATTATTTTTCCACAAAAGGATACATTACAATCAAAATCTTAATTAAAATCAAGACATTTGAACGTATTAGATCATAAATATTACAGAATAGAACTCTCAAGTCTTGCTTTTGACCCAAGTTCTTTATAAGCAAACTTATTTGTTATGGTACAAAATTATCAATTTAAAAACTCCATGGTTATAACATAAAATGCATTAATTAGAAAAAATATAGATGTACTGTCTTACTTCCTCAGGACAATTTTATTCCAGTGCTTTCTTCCTCTGGACAGAGGAAGCTATTGTAACTGAGCACACTACAGCTCTTTCATAACAGAAAAAGTTACCAGCATGCACAGAAACTGCATCAAAAACAGGAGCTCTATACAACTGTCCAGAGCCTGTTGAGAAACACACTGCTTTTATATGCTGGGGACTGAAGAGCACAACCATCTGTCAGCTTTCAGGCTAAATGAGCCAATGCTCTCCTGCATGCCAATTTGCACCACTGACAGAAAAAGGCCTATTGTAGATCTGCTTCAGGAATGCCTGATGTTACACTTTTAGCAACACTCTCCTGTTTTGTGATCAATTTAAGTTTTATACTTTAACAATACACTTATTTCTATGGGTACAACTGGCATCACTATGTACTGTATAAAGCTTTTTCTCACTTTATTATGCAAAATTAAGATTCAAAGAACAACGGCACTAAACTGACACTTTTTACATTGTTTTTAGTTCCTTCTTCCAACTTTTTGCAAGATTCACTATCGCAGAAGCCAAAAGGGGAAGGATTAAAAGAAGCCTTTGCATAAAAGCTCTAAGAGTTGATATTTAATGAGCTGTGAGATATAAATCAATGAACAGTATAGTTTAAGCTTAAAATACCAGGATAACATTTATATTAAAAATAATTCACCTACAGATAATACAGTCTAGTGTTTATTGTATGTTATGGAAGGTACACCTGAATTTCAAAAATTTAAAACATATAAAAAGTGGTTAAGGGCTAACATTTTATCAACATGTGATAACTGTGTAAGAATGTTTATTATACAGCAGGGTACAATGGTAGTGTTAATGCCAACAGGGCACCACAGAAGTTAGTTAAAAAAAAAATTCCACTATGCTTTATACAAACAACATCACTTGCTGTTGTTTAAGAGTATTGGGAGAGGATCTGTTGGGTGGATAAGCAGGTCCTAGAGCATTTGTAATGTTAGATAGTGTCAGTATGTAGATTGGTGAATGTTTCAAAATAAAGCTAGAAATGCTGTAATTACTTCACAGAAATACACATCCAATATTTGTTTTCAAGAAGAACAATAGGTACAAGATTATAACTCTCCCTATATGAAATAATTTACACACAGATGAAAGCTACACTATCCAAAATAATCACTAAATACATTTTTCTTCTGGGAAATAAACAAGCAATTTTTGTTTTGCATGATCAATATCAAAAAACATATAGCAGAAGTAGTATCTTTTAAACATAACTGATGCTCTAAAGTTAAAAAAAAATAGAACAAAATAAAAGTAGTGAGAAAAGAGATTTTCCATGAATGTGCAACCTAAAATCAACCAAGCTTATATTTTGCAGTACAACCATAATAAGAAACCACTGATCAGAAATACAACTTTATGGAAAAAAGTTTATAATCCACAAAACTGTTCATCAGGCCATGAAGTAAAATAGCTCCACAGTTTACAGATAAAACTGAGGCCACACAGACGCGTGCTATGTCTTATCTCCACTAAGTAGATCCTTAGGCAGAGGATGTGACGCTTTGTTTGTAGACAGCATGGTATGCATTTCTCAGCAAGACGTAAGGGAAACAAGACTCCAAGAGATCCATTGTTAGGAAGGGAGACTCCTGCACAATCTGAAACACACCAGAAATACAAGGTTTTGCAGAACACCTTCCACTGCCTGTTGCTGATAATCTATTTCATGCAGATACTTCTGGTCTGCACCACACCACCACTCATGTTTCACAGCAAAAAGAAATAACACAAAGTTTAAATGCTGGGGAAAAACACAGTGCTACAAACTCACTGCTTCTCAAAGCTAGTCATCAAGCTTTCCTGCATATACAGCACTTCTGCCATTCCCAGAAGATACAGAATACTGAAAGGAAAACAGAGAGGTTTCTCTCCCACACACTCTGAACAGTGCTTCCTGTGTGTGAAATTTCATTTTAACATTGTATGTCGTAAGTGAACAATGAAAATGGTCTGAACAATGTCATACAATGTTCTAGGCAACAAAGGTACAAATGTGTGTCTGTGGTGGGGGAATGAAAAATATTAATTCCTGACATTAGAATGCTGGGAAGAACGACATAATTATTTCTACTGGTTCATGAGCTACAACCAAGGTGACACCTAATCCCCCCTTGTTAAATGATGCAATGCAGAGCCTGCTCCTTCAGTTAGTAACACAGGCAGAACAAACACTTACCATGTCTAGTAGTAGGTAAACAGATTCTCTGTTCCTCGTAGTAGTTTTGTCCGTCTCCTGGCCAATCTTCAGTAGACTAGAGGATGCAAGCTACATGAAATGCATATTTTAAAGGAATAAAACAATGTGTTGATCAGTTTCTGTTGTTTTGTTACACACACACACACACACACACACACACACACACACACACACACACACACACACACACACACACACACACACTACCTTTCTAAAGAAACCAATACCCCAGCCAGTGGATGCCAAGTTGTACTAGCAACAACCAAGGACAGTAAGCCTGAGCACACAAACAATCACCAAGCTTTAGTCTCAGTGAGCCATTTTTGTTTATTTCTAGTAGTGCTATCATTACAAGTATATGCTATTCTAATAGAAAAAGTGACAGAATTAATTGTGAAGAACTGTTCACTGTAATCACTGGTTGACCATTACAAAGTCTACTGAAATCAATGACAGAACTCCCACAGGATCAGGATCTTGCTTCTTCTGTCATTCCCAATATGCAGGTAAACTTACTGCATTTTCGTAAGTTTTGAAGAGACTCAAGTTTCTAACTGTTTGAAGTTAAACTCATTTTGCAATAGAAGATTGACTTCTACTTCCTAAGCTGTATTTTCAACTGAGGAAATGTCATCCTAAATGTAAACGGATAGTATTTTATCAGACCATGAGCAACCCCACAGCTACTAGTTTTAGGAGATATCCTAGAAACTCTAACATGTACTTAGGTATTTACAAGTTCAGGGTGACAGAATATGGTAAACTAGGTAATTTGCAGATGTTTTTTTTCTATATTTAATTAACTTTGATAGGAAGGTGGATCATTTCCTGCTGTACATTTTCCTCCTGAGACACGTTTTATTTCAGACTAACAGTAAGTGATACATAAAAGGTGCTAGAAAAGAAAGATTAACAAAATATCTGAAGGATCAAGTCATGGTCTGTACAGTAAAAGCAGTGGTCTGAAACCAGTTCGTAAACACTGAAAAAATGCAAACCTTATACCAGAAGTGTTTAAATCACATGGAACTATACTGGTTTTCTTCACTTGTCAAATGCATGCAACTTGACACAACCATTTGTCCTTCATCCTTTAAAGCCAGCAGTTGTATTAGACAAGGTGAACAGCAAAAGGTTTTTTCTTTTTTTACAAAAATGCAATGAGCGAAAGAACCTTTTAAGTAGAATTAAAGAAAAGGAAAAAAATGTCTTTCTGTGGACTTCTAGGGACAGACAGTTGCCATTATCCCACCCTCTTAAGTGTGTAAGGCATCTAAAATGAAGAGGTGATATTTTTTCACATTTCAAGGCCAAACAGCAAAAATCAAGAATCACTCAAGATCAGTAGTAATTTTTAGAAATTCAAGTGAAGCTGCTGTTTTAGCCTTTAGTGTCCCTTTGAGTACTGACTAATTAAGAGCCACTTGAAAAATTCTGTTTCTGCCAGCACACAAAAAAAATATTGCAAATGCATCACCACCACCTAAAGGGTTTTGATTTTTTTTTTTCTAAGGATTCCAGCAGCTTTCATTTTTAACCTTCTCTGAAGCATACAAATTCCTCTTCCCAAGTATCCCCATAACATCCTGCTATCAGAGAGTTACTGTTTCAGAAGGGCAGACATGTCAAAAGGTACAAACTCAAGAGCCACTCTGGAGTTACCATCCTTGAAAAAGTGAGCTAGAGTCCAACCCATCATGCAAAAAAGTCTGCTAGACAGAATCTTGATTTTATATGCACTGTACATTTCTTTTTCCAATCAAGGACCACATAATGTAAGAGCCAGTATATGCTAAAATACTAAAGATTATATTAAAATAAAAATTGTGACACTTGTACTGATTTGCTGCTGTTACCTTCCAATACCCCACAGAGCTGACTATTGCTAAAGGACTGCTACTCAATTTAATCTACATATTGATCTGCATTAATAATAATTATGTTGTTTTGTTACACACACACACACAATATTAATAATAATTAATAATGATTATCTCTTGTGCACCAAACCCAGATTTATATGAAATCACCTACACTGTGTCCTAAATTAGCATTACATTTTCTACTTGAATTTCAAATACTTCCTGAAGTCAACAGATATTTTTCTTGTTAAGATATGAATTTTACCCTATTGTCAGACCAAAAGCTTACTCACACCTGATTTTCTCCTAGTCAAAAATCAACACTTTATTATACAATAACTTTAGTTTCTCTGCCATCTGTAACAACAGGAAACTAAGTAACATGACAGACATTATGAAGCAGTACTGTTATTGGAGCAAATGCTGGTAAATTAATAATCATTCATGCTAATCTAAACCTTTATAGTATGCCTCTGTGATTAAGATTACTCATGGCTGATTGCCACTGTAAAGCTAACATTTGCCATGACAAACACATGCAAAATTTCATGACAGATTATGTATGGATTGAGGGGCATTAGGGGGCAAGAGTTTGTTCCCCTCTTTTTGGACAGGGTAGCTCTAGAAATGAAATTATACATACGGCCAAAAATTCTTTCAGACGGTCTTCAATGCTTCCCTTGTGGATGGTAAATAATGCTGCAGCAATCTGGTTGATAGCTTTTGCCAAGCAATGAATGTTGTTGCAATGCCCTGAACAAAAACATACAAATCACCTCAGCATTATGCTTGAAAGTAACAGTATGCTTTGGAAAACATCATGGAAAAGTAAATGAACTTGTCACAATGAAAAATAAATGTTTAGCATCTTACACAACGGGAGCAAAGCACTCTTTCACACTGAACTTGGCAACAGTTAAGCTACTAGAAGTACAGATCTCCCTTCTGAATGCTGTAATGGTCACAACAACCTGACAAAGATCTCTGTGGTTTTTAGAAATTAGGAAACATAGTATCTAGGAGGTTTATTTGTTTTCTACAAAACTTGAGAGTATTACCACTTGACTAGGCTAAAACGCCAAGTGGCAAGCAGGACTTTTTCAAGCTAAATTGGCTATTTTTCTTTCCTCTGTGTAGATGAACATGGCATGATGCCCAGACAGCATTCACCCAAGACACCTACAAGAACTGGAGAACAAAATTGTTGAATTGCTCATTGCCATGCATAACATCTTGCCTAAAATTCACCCAGGCTTCAGACGCCTGGGGTATGATTAGATTATACCAGTTTTCAAAGACAGCAGAACAACTGCTCCTCAGTAAGTATCTCTTCCAGGCAAAGTTAAGTCAAATCTACCACTTTAAAACAAAACTAATAAACACCTGGGCAAGTACCTTGTGATAGTGCTAGCGTATGGAAAAAAGGTGGTCTCTGAAGGAGCTAACAAGTATTCATGCACTCAAGCATTGCTGGTTTTTACCAGTTTTTTCTGACCACTGCTGAGCACTGAACTCTTTTTCATTCAGTCATTTATCTTAACTCCAAAATCCCACTTAAACAACAAGGTCAGTAGACCCCATCACTCTACACATGAAAAATGATCACTATTGTTACTGAAAATGAATTTTTTCTGTCATTTTATTGCCCAGTTTACTCAGCATCATAATAATATCTACCTGCAGCTCTTCACTCCTCTAACACTCTCAATAACTTTATATGACACCAACATTTTCTCACCTCACTGTTCAGCCCCTGTTCCGGCTGCCTATGAATATGCTGATTAGTAGGTCCCAATGAGCATCTCTGTGGATCTCCACCAGCAGTCCCCCTTGTTCCCCCCTCCCTCCCAGCTGATACTCCTATTCCATCTCCTATTTTTAATTAAATATTGCTGCATGAATATACTAGTCCAAAAAAGAATCACAGAATCCCTTTCCTTCTACATCAGTCAAGAACACCTGTAGTGCTTGATTCTGCTGATACAAATTTGAATTTGTTTTTTGAGTGGCTGGCTTTTTTTAAGTGACTTCATTTTTTATGTCACAGACTGTAGTCTGCAAGGGAATTCAGCTGAGGAACTGTTGTCTTCCAACAGCTTTCAAGTCTTTCAACAACTATGTCTCTTGCAGACCAAGGTCATATTCTAGCCTCTAGACAACAAATTAGTTCTCTAGCCTGACATTTGACTAGCAGTTCAGACTTCTTACAGGGAACAAAAGAGTCTGAGCCTTTATCTGGAGTTAGTAGAAGAAACAGGCTTAATCTTGAAGTAGGCAGAGAGAACACAGACATTGCTGAAACTGTCTAAGAACTGTTTGTATTCGGGAGGTATGCTTGCCAGATTAGAAGGCTGAAACTCCTTCAAATCCGTGACTTGTTCATGGATAAATTCAGGATTTCTCCAGGGAATTTTACTTCATAAAAAGCAGCATTTATGAAGTTCTCATTCTGGAAACAGCATCTATATTAAGTATCTAAAGCCAAGTGTTCTACAGTAACGGCAAAACACAAGAAAAAGTAGTCTCATGCAAGGCAGCCAGGACTGACAAGGTCTATCCCACTGGTTCAGTTAGTTTTGTAGAGTTAACAGATTTTATGCATTCCTTTTGCCAGACTCTTTCCTCTCAATAGATAAGAGCCCACTCAGGAAAGAATTCCATAGTACAGAGGCCACATGTCATAAAACCAGTAGCAACTCCTAACACAGGCTTATTTGAGTTCTAGATGTTACTTCTCTCCAGTCACAGTTTTGAGATCTTAACAACTGTACTTTTAGAACCCACTTGAAAACAAGGCTTTACCTGACTTCATGTTAAGTTACTGCATGTAAATAAAATCACAGAAACTGGAATATTTAAGCTACATGAAACAAAACAGACAGAAGATAAGAATTATATGTTGTTTCAGCCTGCTAAGAACCTGAGGGCTAAGATGGTCTTTGGAAGAGAGGAAGCCTGAGGAAGATGAGCCTGCATGAGTTCTTACCTGCTGGAGAACCTTACTCATGTGAGGTGCTGAGGGCTGAATGTGAAAATGTAATCACTGTTAAAAACCTTTAGTACTGTCCCCCTGGGCCATTTTTGAGACCCTGCAGTAGGTAAGATGCTTTTGAAGGAGAAACTGGTGCCACAAAGTGCTTCCAGGGGATTTATTTTACAAAACTATGAAGCAGTAGTATTTAAGAGATGCGCTCTTGAATCAAGTTCATTTGGAGTTAACAGATTCCTAATCTCTCAAAGTGAAGAATACAATTAACCCCCATTTAAGAAAACAATCTTGGGTCTCTCAAAAAAAGTGTTTTTAATATTACACTAAGTGACACAGAAGGCTTTCGGAAGTTCTGGTACTTTAAATTTTCAGAAGTTCAGACATTCTTTGAGAGCTAAATTTTGACTGGATTAAAAATAATGCAACCTGAAAGAAAAAAAAAAAAAGTAGTAGAAAAAAACATGCTGTACCCAGTAAATGGCTGCAGAATAAACATGGTCTTTTATGCAAGCCGTGATACACATCACAAAGAAAATAGCTTGGACATCTCAAAGGTGACTTTTGTATGTGTTGGAACAGCTTTGTCAGTCCTTTTTTTCAACTTAGTCTGTGGATTACATGCAAAGAATTTCCTTGAGGCAAAGATTTTATTTTTAATAAGGAAGTTGACCTACTCTTAGGATATAATCCTGTTATATACAGCTTTCACCTTCCAGATTCTGTTTTAAAAAAATTATGCTTACTAATATGAACAGTTTTAAATATAGGAAAGATTCCTTGTATGACTGGCCCAAAGCCAATGTAAAGATTATTCAAACATCTACACTAACTAGTCTCACACTAACTAGTGTGGAATGTATACTCTAGCAATTCCACACACTAGGATGAGACTGCCCCCTACAGTTTTTTGACTGTTCTTATAATTTCAAGTGGAAGACTTGTTTTTCATATAAAGTTACCTTAAATAAGAGTTGAGTAAATGCTTTTTAAAGTAACTTTCAGACAAACTTTCCTGGATAAGGGCTAATTTAACTGGGTGTTGCATTTTATTCACTACAAAACATAATATTTAAAGCAAACGTATTCAAGAAACTACCAGGACTATTATGAAGGAACCATCACAGCTGAATCCACATTACCTTCAATGGCGGGGCTATACTGAGACATCACATTACTAGCCAAAGTCGGCAAGGAGACTGCCACAAAGACCATGAGAAGGCAAGCAATCTTATATTCTTCTTCTGGACTAATGTTTTCTAAAAACACAAAAACAATAAAGCTCTTTTAATTAAAAAAGTAACTTGCAGTATTTCCTTTCAACTGCAGGAAGTTCAGAATGTAAAATTTTGACAAAACTGAAATGTAAACCCAAGAACAACAAACTCAGTGTTTGTATTGTGAAAGGAGGAATATTATGTCAGTCTTGCCAAAAGACACAGGGTAGACACCTTTAAAAATTTTCCAGTTTGTTATCTATAAGAATGAAGGCAAGCTGCTACCACCCTAGCACTTCTAACAATTTAGTTACTAAGATTTTAATAGGCTGAGCAGAATGGTATTTTTTCATGTGCTTTGAGGTGAGCATTACTCTGGCAGTCTCTCTTTGGTGAATGAGCAGGTGATATGCACTCACCTCAATTCACACTAAAACCTTGTTTTCAAGAACAGCAGCATCACCATGCACAAGAATGAGATTACTTTCAGAAAAAGTAAACAGTTGGTGAAATACAGTACTCTTATCTGTGTAAACTGAATTACTAAAAACCAAGTATCTCAAACTGCAAAGGTAAGAATCAAAATATGAACTCATAACCCATCATGAAAATACACAGAAATTCCCTTTTTCACCCAGCTTAAACATTTCACAGCTAAACCACAGTGAAAATAATCTATTTTAAATGGTATTTCAGATTCTAGTTATCTTACAAAGAGACACCTACTTATATTATGCACATAATCGATATAAAATACACTTTTTTTGAGGTACACAAAGAAATTGTGCTTGACATTCAAGTTTGAATATTAAAATGCTGCTTGAAATTAGCAGTGTTTTCTGCTCCCAAAAGATCTACTACTAAAGCAAGAAAAAACATTCATGATCTGATAACATTAACTTTCCATTACACACAGTGGGAAAAACAAACAATAAAGTAAAAAAAGCTGAAGACTGTCAGAGAGCACTTAAGAGTCTTAATTCATGCCTTCAAACCTGCCAGAGTAAACAAAACTGAAAAATTTAGACAGTGGTGCTTTAAAGTGAGAGGAAGCACTATACATGTCAGAACATTAATATGTTTATTTTAACATGTTTCCCCTTGTCAGCTCCATGTTAACACTTGCATAACACAGTGCACGAAGAGCAGCACTCTGGCATTTCAGATCCCAATATCTACTTACCTGACACAGACCTATTACACATCTGTAACAAAACTAATCATGTCCATAACTATTTACAATAGCGTCCTATTTTCATTGTCCTTAGATTACAGCAGTTTCCACCATTAGCTATCGAACAACTTCAACATGTACCCATCATGTATTTCTGGGTCAACAAGTTGATTTGGATGTGGTTGAGAAGATCCTCAAGCTAACACATCAGTAAGCAGCAGGCTTACATGTTCTTCTGCCATTTATAAAGTCTAAAGGAATATAAAGGACTCAAGATACAGATGTCTCCTCCCAGCATCTGAAACTTCTATGCCTTAGTGCATTTTTTTTTTCCTCCCTCTATTCTAACATGTTTTTTAATTTGGAACTTCCTACCTGATTTTTGGGAAGACAGTGCTACGACCAAGGCAGGATCAATCTCACAAGGCAATCCAGCAGCTGATGACAGTTCATATACATTCATTGCCACCTGAGGACCAGAAGAAAGGTAAGTACAACACTGAATGCTTTTGTGTAAACGTGATCAATCTGTCATGTTTAAAACGTTCATGTTAGTGTCTGAGGCACGGAGGAATTGCAGATACTTGGCTATATAAAGGTAAAGAGACTCTAGATTTTGGTTGTTTCTAACCTACACTGAACAGCTGGGTCAGTACTTTGAGTATTTTGTACTTTGAGTAGTTTTTACTTTTGAGTATTTTTTAGTACTTTGAGTATTAGATTTTCTTTTTGTCAAGCCAAACAAAGCTTGTATAATTTTCAACACTACCTCTAAAGCAAACATCCTGACTTTGAATCAGCCATTTCTACATATTTCTTTACTGTTCAAAAGAAACTAACATTTTCTTTACTAGATCTAAAGTATCAGCTAACCTCTGCAAATACAGCATTTTTAGACAAAAACCAAAAGTCAATCTAGTGAAAAAGTGAGGCAGAAATCTTACAACAGTCAAATTTCATATACATTCAGTGTCCAGGAATTCCAAGTGCCAAGAATTAGACTCTACGTGGCCCCAACAATAACATCTTGAAATGTATTCCATTTTCCACAGCGCATCCCAGGCTGTATCTTTCATTGCTATTAACAAATGTTCCACAGTTCTCTTTTCCCAATTTACATCTTGGACAATATATCTGAAGCTGTAGCTCAGCAGAATCTCTGAAAAAGCAACTTTACACCAATTACAAAAGACTACAGGGAATGTAAGCAATGTGTCTTATATGTGAGACGTGTTACACTTTGCCCATAAATCCTCACATATAGCTCTATCAGTTGCACATAGGAGATACTGTGCAGACTAACCTTATCCGTGTGCTTTAGCCTGGCTACTCAAGGACAAGTTCTGATATGAAAAGCACACAATATGAAAAGTATTGTTTAGTAAATGCTATGCCACCAGCAGGGCTTATCATATTAGCCTGGGTACAGTCCTGCATTAAAAGAATTACAGAGCATCCGGACAGGAGCTAATTCACAATGAAGTGGCTAATGAGCAAGAGTGGAACAAATGCAAGCCTGCTTCTAAAAGCCTGTGTAGACATCCCAATAATTTAATATTAAAAACCCCAAGTAAACAAAAGGAGAAGAAACCCCCATTTCACCAGTTACCCCAAATCGTAAGTTTCAGGGACACCAAAATAGGAATAAGACTTCATAAAATACATTCATTGGATATGAAAATAAAAATAACATTTCGTAACAAGTATTTATTCCATCAACAGCTTTAAAGCTATTCACGCTCTGCTTGGTAAATTCAGTACATAGGAAATTACTAAGTCCTAAAATATGCCCAATTACAACTTATTGGGCAATTATCCCAGTAAGCTGTATATTGTACAAAGCCTTATAAAGATCTGTCTGTTGACATGCTTTCATTTAAGTGAAAAAACCCAACCCTGACTTATTGTCCTAAAAGAAGCCTTTGTTGCCTACAACTGTACTGCTGTATGAGAAAAGGCCAGGAGAAAGCTCAATGAACTGCCGATTGTCCACAGGGCTTAATTGTTAGCAGGCTCATAGCACAGCTCTGGCCCTTCCAACAGGATGTTTTCAAGACAAAGCTTGGGCAGAGTGGCTGGGTAGCACATGTCAGAGTTCCCAGTATTCCCAGCAGGCACTACGGACAAGATTACATAGGTTTGGCTCCTTCTCCATGCACAGTCCTCCAATGTTATCCAGCAAGCTATGTACTCTCAAACAAGCTTACATGGCATCATGCCACACCACAAGACATGACATCTGTGTTGGTATCATGCAACCAGCCTGGTGGACTGTACGACAGCACTCATTTGTTTGAGACACTTGGAGCTAGGAAACATACACACACAAAGTATATTCAGAAATCACAGCAGAACTACAGCAGACTCAGAGAGGGCCAACAGCCAGATACTACATGAAGCAGACAACTAGGTGGTGCTACGAAGCAGAGAACAGTCCTCAGCATGGTTTCATTTACAATTAGATAGCTTTTTTTCCCATCCAATTGTTTCAGTGACTTCCCCAAAGAGAAGCAGCAAATACTATACTTTTTCATACCTGCTGACACAAATGAGTTCAGTGGTATCTTTAGAGATCCACTGAGATGTTTCAAGTTATCTGTTGGCATCAGCTTAAAAATATTAATGGTAAAATACTGCCTTCAATGATTAGTATTGCAGCCTTTACCCCACCGTATCTTTCAGCACCCCTTTGATACCACAGGGTGTCTAGTAGGAGGTATGGAGGTCTTTCTAAAAATATCAAGCAAAGCAAGCAGTGAATTTCCCTTCTCATTTCTTTTGCATACTGATTCCTCAAGTTCAATAACGGAACAGGATGTTTTGGTGATCAGTGATTTTCCCTGTAACTAAAGGCGAGAATTACAAAAAGGCTGAGAAGTGGAAAGGAACTTACATAATTTAGATACAATTTTTATCATGAGCCAGTATCCTCTAAGTTTAATTTTCCATTGCATTTCCACAGAATTCCTCTACTATTATATGAAATCCAGTCTTTTCTGGGACATCAAACATTTATGGCCGATTTATCAGCATTGTGAGTTTCAAAGAGCACACGATAATATTTGGGAATGAAATAGCACACATGAAGTTTCAGTAACTTATATTTTTCATGCAATCTCTGACTCATTTTCAAGACAGACTGCCAAACCCTCTTCTGAAATCATGAGGCCTACAATAATGGACTTGAACTTTTACAGAGGGGAAAGATGTTTTCTATTTAGTGAATCTTCATACCCAAGAGAACTGTAGTTTCTTTCCTCAAGAGTAAACTGCAACACGTAAACCTGAACTTCAGGAATAACAATATATTCCGTTGCTCAAAACCCATACTTCGTTCAAGAGCAGACTTTTGAAACTTGTTTCTGTGGAAGTGAATCAAGAGTTGCACAACGTATATCCCACTACCCATTTTCCGCAAATCAAACTGCCATGATACCATTACCATTAAGAACCCTGCAAATCTTCATAGGCCATATGACAATAACAGATTAAAAATCAGCTAGGCTTCAGGTACCGTGCGTACCTCTCCAAGAGCCATGTGATGTAATGGCACAGGTTTCTGGATTGAAACATGCTACCATTCAGAAGCAAAGCACCTGATTTAGGCTGCTAACTTTTTTTCCCAAACATTTTAGACAGTGAGCTCATACATATTTTTAATTTAATGTCAAAATCAGACTTGCAGCTTTACACGCATAGAGCTCCAACCACAGAGTCCTTGAAACATCTAGTTTTACCAGTTATGCTGCTCACAGTAAGAAGCAGCTCAGTGTTGTTCTATCACTTAGTCATAATAAATTTCTGTTCTTAGTTCTTTCCATCAGAGTTTTCAAATGTGGTCACAACCAGAGACTCGTGCTTACCCTATCAGTTATTTGTTGGGTTTTATTCCCCAGAACAGTAGGAGGCTGCAGATGCAGGACTACTTAGCAGTTTGTAAGAAAAGGGTGTTCTTTGTTTTTTTGATTTTTCACACCAAGCATGGAAGTCTTGCCCCTTAAGTATTTTCAGTAAGCTCCAAAAATGACTCCATCACCCTCTAGGCCAAACATTACCTTCATGTCAGTCTCTCTTGGAATGTGATCTTTAAAGTCCTCGATGGAACTTACAAGGAAAGGAATGTGGTACGATAAGACCTAAGAGAGACAAACACAAAATGAGAAAAAATACTTCCCATGTTAATGGTCAATTAGACACTACCATTACCTTACTGGACTAGAATTTTTTTGAGTTTTTATTTTACACATTAATTTGGTTTTAGATTTAAGACATTAAAGCCTAATAAACACAAAATCAAGCTGTTTGCAAACAAAGGGAAATGAAAGCTTTTAAAAGGTACTAAAGACAGAAAACACTGAGGCATGCTCAAACTAAAACCTGTATGTTTTAACGTAACATTTCTCTGAACAGTACTCAAAAAATAGATTCTCCCATCCCCAACTTCCAGTTTAGAGTTCAGTTATGACTGAGTATTGCCATTTTACCCACATACCAACCTCTTAAGAGGTAGAGTTTCTAAACAGTGAAGCTTCAAATACCCTGTAATTCCATTAAACCCAATGAAACTTATTCAGAACGTATTCAGTTATTTCTTACATCTCTAAGTGCTTCCTGTGCCAAGGACCGAAAAGACAAGATAACACCAATAATTGTCATTCTCTTCAGAACACTGTCAACAGCTGAAAAGAGAACAACAGTGAACAAGAACATGTTGATCTTTACAAGCTCAATAATTCAAAAACCAGAAAGAAAACATTCACCGAAATACTGAAAAAGGAAAGGTACTTAAACAATGGCATTCCTTAAAAGTGCTAAAATAAACAGTGCTAAAGCACGTTTTTATAGCTGAGTTGACAATGGGATTTTCAGAATACCACTGTTAACCACTTACTGGAATAAGCCTCCTTAACATGCAGCTGACAATACTGGATGCTAACATTAGTTCTGTGTTTTCTTGAGGCCAAAAATGTCTACAATAATTATTTTCATTTAAAATGTTTATGTTAATTACCTGTTAAAGCCCTTAAAAATAATGCAGTAATTTACACTGTGTTGCAATCAGAACAGAAACCTGTGTCAAAAAAACCTGTTTTATATTTGTTTTCTACAGCCATACACCTCATTTGCAGATCACTGCTGTTACAGCTACGTGTTATCATTCCTGAAAAGCCACTCAAAGCTCACCACTACTATAATGCCCTAATTAACACTAAATCTCATTAACTAAATTAGCACTAATTAACACTAAATCTCATTTTGCCTGTATATGAAAAGACTAGAAAATTTTTAAAAGATGAACTGGTTTATATGACTGCGCTTTTTTTTTTTGGTGTTTTAGTATACCTGATACAGAAAAGCAATTTTTCTTATTTTCTTTACAAAGGGCAAGATAAAAACACAATTCTGTATCCTTATTAGGACCCTGCTAGTTACCCACATGATAATCTTTTAAAGAGTGCTGCCATCTGGTCTGGCTTGTCGAAGCTGGTCCTCATTTGTGTGAGAACTTCAACATTCTCCACCACAAGTTTCTAAAAAGAAGAAAGGATTCAGGTCAGCTATACATTTGAGCATGTTAAAAGGATAAATAAACTGTGTCGGATGTTTCAGTCTGGCACAGAGACAACCAAACTCATGGAATACAGATGTTTTCTAATGGGACTACAATATCAGTATTATCACCAGGCACTACTCAACACAAAAGCAAGCTCTGAAATAAAATGCAGAGGATTAGATACCCCTTGGAACATGATATTTATATTCAACAATGTGTAGAACTTCTTAAAGCAAGGGATTGAAGCTCAGTGAAACAAGTCAACATCTCCTCACGCTATTCAGCTTTTTATAAGAAGAGTATACATATATCAAGAAATATAGAGATTCACAAAATAATCCATTCTTCTGGATTGCTCTTTCCACTAGTTATGCTGTAAGGATTAGAAATTTAATGGTAGTAAAGTTGAAAAATGGCATTAAGAATGTAAGAGTCAGATTGTTACATCTTAGTGCAGTTTACTTGAAATTTTCTTCCACTAAAATGTAAAATAAAAACAAAGACATTCATTCAAGTTCCAACACCTTAGCCTGAAACAGTTAAATTCAAGTGCAATATTCTTCATGTCAGTTTGACCGAAAGAGAATGCATGTCTGTTTCCAATTTGTAACTGCTCTCATTCATGCCACTTGGGGTAAATTCGGTAACTTTCCTAAGATCATTCTCCAAATATGTATCAGATTTAAATTTAAATTACAGAGATTGAATAATCACATCTATAAAATGTCAGATCCAAAATGGGTTTCTTGCTAACTGAGGAATTTACGTTGTGCCAAGTAGTATTTCTAAATCTCTTGAAGCAAGAAACAGTACTTTATTCTTACATAAAAATATTTTTTAGTTTGAATGCAAAGTATTCTATTTCAGAAGTGGAAAACATTATCTCTGTTTAGGTAGAGGACAACCAGCAGTCAAGAAAATGTAGGTATCTTGCGTGTTTTTAAGCATTAAATGAAGTGTTTCCTTTCATTTTAGTGCTTTGTATACTAAACAGTATCAACAGAAAAGAACTGAAAGATAGAGGAAGAAAACAAGATATTCTGGATTGGGGAGGATCCTCCAAAGTGATTATTAATAGTTTTCTTTTTCAAGTAGGTGGGTTCCCATATATCTTAATTACCAGGCAGCACAAAGGGAGCAATGAAAAGGGATCAGGAAGAATCTCATGTACATCAAACATATAGGCCACTATAAGCATGGCACATAAGATATATCATATAAAAATCTAATAGAAGACATAGCTGCACAAACCTACTACTAAGGATCCAAGAGTGTCTGATATGTGATAGTTCTACCTGCTTTAATAGTTTTATTTTACTTCACTTCAACCCACGCTGAAAACAGGGCAGAACATAGCAACTGGCAAGCAGGGAAATTAATTTTAGATTAAGTATTCCTATGACTACAGAAAGAGTAAAAAACAATGCAACTTCAATTATAATGCTGCTGTGAAAGCAGTGGTGGTCTATGTTTACCCCCATCTCCCAGTCAAGCAGCCTGCGCAAAGCAAATCTGTCCAACAGCACAGACCTCTCGGATTCATTGTGTCATGGTCGTGCTATTACCATATGCTCAAATGTACTCATAATCCACCCTGTCTTCCCACTTTTATCTTTCTTGTCTTCAGTAAGAAGCAAGGATAGAAGTAACCTATACAAGATGTAGCAAACTAGCCACCTCCAAGAACGTGTGCACATGTGCACGCAGACACAAAAGATGTACTTCTATGCTGAAAGCTAAAGTGATACTGGTGTGCACTGAAATAAAGATGGTCAATTTTAAACCAACTGATGTATCGGAAGTTGGCAGAAGTGCCACATTTAATTTAAATCCCACAAAGCTCTCCAGAATGCAAGACTGAAGGCAACAGCCCACGCACATTGTTACTGAGTCAAGCTTTCAGCTTTACCAGCGTATTAGTTTAAGGTTTAAAAGGAATGGGCTGAATACAGTTTGAGTAGTTACTTAAATGAGGCAAACTTTCTCTCCTTGCCCCAGTCTTAAAACTTCAGAAATAAAACCAACACCTGGTCCCACAGCAGGAAGCAAAGCAAGCATGTTGAACCCTACTCTTAATAAACTCCTTATTCTATCCTCTTGTTGCTTCCTTCTCCCAAACACAGATGTTTCTCAGTGCTCTTTTGCTAAGCCAAATGCATCTCAGCCAAACAGACGAACATTTTATTACTTAATTTTTTCTCTCCAAATATGTAGTCATGTGCATGGGGATCTACATTATGTTCTGCTTATCCTTAGCAGCACCAGAAAAAAAGCACAAAAATACTACTTAAAGTTGCTTTTTTAAAAAAAGAAAAAAAATCTACAGTATCAGTCGTGCTGGTTTTGAGGATGTATGACAACTCCACAGGGAGTGAACAAACACTTGCCTTCAAAAGTAAACAGGGGAGATTTACATTAGATGTAAGGAAGAAGTTCTTCCCTGTGAGGGTGCTGAGGCGCTGGCACAGGGTGCCCAGAGAAGCTGTGGCTGCTCCATCCCTGGCAGTGCTCAAGGCCAGGTTGGACGGGGCTTGGAGCAACCTGCTCTAGTGGAAGGTGTCCCTGCCCATGGCAGGGGGTTAGAACTGGGTGAGCTTTAAGGTCCCTTCCAATTCAAACTGGTCTGTGGTTCTATGAAACACAGCAGCAGCCAACTAACAGCTACCCAATGGCTTTGTGTTCTACTTGAAATGCAACAGATATCAATTTATGCATGACCGGGAGTTACAAAATTTAACTGTAAAAACAGTGTTGTCACCTGGAGAGTCTTATCCTGAAACTCAAAAATTGGACTGTAATCAACTGCCCTGGCTGGCTGGTCATTCAGGTATCTGCACACTCTTCTGCAGTGGCTTGGAAAACATGAGCAGCCCCTTTCCTTGAGCTGTGACACTGAATAAAGGCTTCAAATCATTTAGGGCATCCTACATCCTAGCAACTCAGCAGCACTGAAATTCACAGTGTTTACAGAGAAAACAAGATCTTTGAAACTATAAAATTGGATATATTAAAACCACACACCTTTAAAGGCCCAGTATGTTAGTAATAATAAATTGTTGAAGAAAAAAAAGAAAGAGAAGGTTCATTAGATCTCTTAAGCATTCTGAACTGAACATGAGCCAGCAGTGTTTGCTCACAGCCCAGAAAGCCAACCGTATCCTGAGCTGCATCAAAACAAGCATGACCAGCAGGTCGAAGGAGGCGATCCTGCCCCTCTGCTCTTGTGAGACCTCACTTGGAGTACTGTGTACAGTTCTGGTGTCCTCAACATAGGGACATGGAGCTGTTGGAGCAAGCCAGTGGAGGCCATGAGCATGATAAGGGGACTCAAGCACATCTCATATGAAGACAGGCTGAGAGAGTTGGAGCTGTTCAGCCTGGAAGAGGGAAGGCTGGATGGAGACCTCATAGCAGCCTTCGAATATCTGAAGGGGGCCTACAAGGATGCTGGAGAAGGACTCTTCATCAGGCATTGTAGTGACCAAGCAAGGGGTTTAAACTTAAACAGAGGAAATTCAGGTTAGACATTAGGAACAAGCTCTTTACTGTGAAGGTGGTGAGGCACTGGAATGGGTTGCCCAAGGAAGCTGTGAATGCTCCATCCACTGCAGAGATCAAGGCCAGATTGGGCGGAGCCCTGGGTGTTTTTAGTGTGAGGTGTGCCTTCCCATTGCAGGGGGGTTGGAACTGGAAGAGCTTTAAGGTCCCTTCCAAACCAACCATTCTGTGATTTATGTGTATTTTTTAAACAGCGTGTATGAATCATTACAAAAATGCCCTTATTGTAATAAGGGTTTAAATAAATTAAAAATTATGAGCTGTAATACCATCTTGGAATTTAATTCAGAACTGGCACTAAAGTCAGCCAAAAGCAAATACGTGCTTAGTGACATTTTTATAGTATGACTATCCAGGGATAGTAGTACACGTTATTAAATCTATTAAAACCTCTTTCCAAAAAAAGTTAAAGAGGCACCAAGTGCTTCCTTTGTCATTATTTGCTGTTCTGAGTATACATGCAACTAGCTTCCCTGACATGTCCATACTTCCCGTATTTTTTCATAGCACCAAGTTTATCATTTGTTGGTGTTGCTGAGACAATCAGGTTATTATTTATCAGAATACAGACAATTATAATAAATTGATACACCTCAGCCAGAGCAAAAGATGTATCTAAACCCAAGGAAAAATAACAAAGAAAAAAGACCTGAAGTCTCCCATCCATGCAAACTGAACAGCAGGTGCTAACACGCATGGTAAAGAAAGTAAGTCCTTATAGATGACTGACACATGAGATTTTCATGCTGATTTTTGAGAATCAACAACTTGAGCAGGTGCTTCACAAGTGCCTGGAGATATTGAAAAGCCTATCTCTTCCCACTGGTGATACAAAGAGACTTGACTCCTAACTTAGGGTATCCAAGGTAGAAATCAACAGAGCTTGCATGATGTCCTGTCCATTCACCTGCTGAAGACTCTGGGATACACACATACACATGCAAGTGTACTACAAAGTAAGAGTAAAATTCACAGTTTTATCCGTTTGCTTGATGCAGTCATTTCACAAAGATGGACTGCAGAAACACAGCTATGGAATATCCTAAAGGAAGCTTAAACGGACAACTACTCGCCTTCCCACCCACCAACTTCTCAAGGTTACCTTAAGCTCAGCAACCTGTGAAGAAATGTGCCACATCAGACTTTCACTTAGGAACTTCATGCCATATGGTCCCAGAAGTTCAGAAAGGGCTCTCATTTCTGAGAAATAAACAAAATGTTCTACTTCAAACATTCCTTCAATTATTTGATGCTTATCATTTATCTAGCACTTATATTTTAACTGCAAAAGTATTTTACCACAAAATAGAACTTCAGATATGAGAACCTGTAACATAACTGAAGCAGCAGCCAACAACACATCGTAGGCCTATCTCTGTAAAATAAATGCAACAACCATATTTTGATCAAAAACAGGAAAAGCAAACTCCCTTGAGACATTGAGGCAGCATGAATAGAAAGTATTTTAAATACTACTGAAGGTTACGAAATACTCTCTGTAATAGAATGCTCTAGCAGTAGCTGTTATTCCAAATACTCAAGCACAGGGTAACTATCCCTCACATGCAGTGGAAATATCAAAGTTTACCTGATATGTCAGAGTACTCCTCAGCATTAAATGTCAGCTCATTTTCTGTAGGCAAATTCACAAATGCTTTCATGGCTGGAAAATAGGCTATGTGACCATTGCTGACTTGCCGTAGCAAAGTTTCCAAATACCTTGGCAGAAAGGGAAGAAGTTTTAGATGAAAAGACACATGCTCACCAATACTGTATAGAGGTGAAGTGTGTTCGTTTGAAAATGGACAGCAAAGCCTGTAAACTAAAGTTTTACTTTCATAGTTCAACTGTTATCTGTATCTTACTCTACATTTCCCCCCTATAAAACATACATTTCACAACATGCAAACCCGGAAGTGCTTTATAAGGTAATGGGAGAAGTAAACTCAAGTTGCAAACTTAAGAACATTTCTAACTCCACTTCTCCAATTGCAGACATTTTATTAAATAAAAATAATATAAAAATATGTTACAAGTGTTCATATAAATTACTTACCAATTTGTGTACAGACTGGTAATGGTTGGCTCACCATGACTATCTAAATGCTGGGTTTGCTGAAGCAGAACATTGTTAAATACTCGTGTGATGTCGATCTGTACATAATTTTCTATTGACTGGAGGACTGTCATATAGGCTCTTACACTGGTTAACAGCTCTGAAGGCTTTGCAATCTCTTGTGTTGCTTGATTATACATAGTCATTCCAACAATTGACCTTAGAGAAACAAATTGCATTTATTAAAATTCAGAGACAAAGATGCAGCTATAAAAACGATTTTGTATTCAAAGCTTTTACCTGAAAACATACTACACCAGCACTTTTAAAATTAGCTCTAGATGCTGAAGACAAGTGTATTTGTGGTTCCAGCAAAAATTTCATGACACTGAGATATTCACCAAGCATTTTTTAAATAAAACTTTACCCATATATGTAAGGGCAATCCACAACATGGAAGACCTATTTATCAAAGTAGTTGTTAATATAGTAAAGGTCTTTTTAAATGCAAAACTTCCAGGAAATGTAAAATCAATGACGTATTAAAGTGTTCAAAGCATAGTAACTAATGCAAAAATTCTTTGACCACAGTTGCTGTCGTAGTTTTAGTTTGAAGTATCTGTCAAAAAATCATATAATTACGTACTGAAAACATTCAAAGCAAATCTAGCTTGTGTTGCTTTGCGCAAGTATTTAGAGGCATGTCTTACTATTTCGTAATAATAACTGTGCCTACTGTATTTGGGCACCTAAACAAAGGCACAGACCATACCACCGAATCTCCTTTCTGCCCCAGCTCACACAGTATTAAAAAAAACCAAAACAACAAAAAAAAAAAAAAACCCTTGAAAGATCCCTCGAAAGATCCCTTCTGCAATACAGATAAGCTTTCCTAGAGCATCCTTTTTTCTCGTTTTAATTACATTTTAACTGTTCTAAATAACTTTTCGGAAACAATACTTGTAGCATTCATTTTAGGGTTATAATGGTCTCAGACTTTCAGAACTAAGCTCCTGAATGGTGTGTACTTTTCTAAGGCAGAACAGCAACTACAACAACAAAAAGAAATCAGTACCTTCATCAGAGGTGAACAGAAGAGTTATTCTAGAGGAGGAGATGAGCTTATTTAATTAAATTTTTGTTTGGAAATGCGTATTTTCACAAGTTTCTCTTGTTTTAAAATCAATTCAAAATTGTTACAATTACAAGATCAAGTAGCATAATAATAATCTCTAGTCCTATCATACATAAAAGAGCAGGTTAAAACAGGAAACAAAAAAAACCTCCTAACACTAAACCACAATTTATTCAAAAGTCAACTGTAAACCTCTGGAAGAAATGACACTTAAATAGCTGAAAATAATTATAAAGGAACATTTACTCTGTTTGGCTTGTGAGTCAGGGCTGAAGCCACAGGCTTCAGATTTTCAGAGACTGCTTTCCTTTTCCTTGCCTCATGAACAAAATGAGATTTTTCAGCCAACCTCCCCCTCAAATTAAAAAAATACGCACAAGTGACCACCACTGGTTTAAATTCACAAATCTGAAGATTACAGCTGACTTCTTCTAAAGCCGTGAAGTTATCTTCATTTTATGCCACCCTGTCTTATGCGAAAGATGAAGTGCTCTAATGACCTAATACTATGTCTTGATAATTAAAACTTATGTCTCATGCTCTGCTCGAAAAATATATGCCTAGCAATCCTTGGCGTAAAATACAACTATTTGATTGTTGGCTGTTTTAATATGAAATCCTCTCCAGAAATTGCCATTTGTCTATTTCTGTAAGTAGCAATGGGAAGATCAAGGTAAAAACACAGGAATATCAACTGGCAACACTTTTTTATTTTAAGAAAAAAGGTAATTAAAATATCCTTTAATTTGGCCTTGCCAGGTCTTGGGTTCTCATTTTTAGATATCCTTTCTGCAAGCCAGTAAACTCAAACACTTAAGACAACCCAGCACTGTGCAAAAGAATAGTGGGAAGAGAGTCCTTACACATGCCTAAAAATAGGCATCACCAAATCCTACAAAATACTCAGGACAAGGAATGCAGGATCAGACTGTTAAACAGGTGACATGTATTTCAACATATTTTGTTTTACAATAGGAACTATTGCATGTGTGCACATACAACTTAACTCATATAGCTGGGATTTCACTTCCAAGTTTCACTATCCACCTTTAAAAACTAGTTTTATGTAGTAAGTATACAACACTTCCAACAGCAAATCAGTAAAGACTTATCTTGTATAGGAATACTTCACAATATTTCTTACTTGGTAAAGCGGATTTCCAGGTGAGATGTTAAATACTCTCTTGGTGTAAACGTGTGTTCCCAAACCACCATGTTGGGTACGTAATTGATAGAGAAGCAGAGCTCAGAAAGTGCAGTGTGCAGTTTGTCCAGGCTTTAAGAACAGGCAACAAGAAATCAAATATTTAAAGAAACATTATGGAAAGTACATGCTGGATGTAGGACACCAAAGAGCAGGTACGGCTCTAACTCCTCCTTTCAGTATCTTTTTCTGCTTTCAGACACTTTTCTAGCTTACTTAAAAAACAGCATTTTGGGTAAGAATGCATCCTACAGCTGCATACTGATTTGCATCACATAGAGTGATGCCAGATATATATACATATTTTTCCCCTCAAAAAACAACAGTCTGCAAAGGTGTTTTTTCCTAAGTGAGCTGAGCAATACAGTAATTATTGCTACTAGCTACTAAGAACGTAAAAATATCGGGGAAGGAATCTTAAGCTACAGTAAATTCTTTTCCCTCAACTTCTCCAGTCTTCACAGCTCACTGATGGTTGGCTGTTGCAACTGAGCAAAATCACTTCCTTTTCAGCAGTGTGTGTGCTTAGGCACTGCCAGCCACAGCACTAAATGTTTATTGCTTCCTTTTCTTAGATTCCTTCCTCTTCATACTTTTATAACTCTGATCTCTTCTAACAATTATCTTCTACCTTTTCCTCCCCTATCATCTCTTACACCCCAAACTGTAGGAATTAATCTTTCCTCTTATCTCTTTCAGGTGGTTTTTTTTTCTGGTTCTGTTATCAATTTGCTGGTGTTTTCAATTCTTCTCTAGCCACCAAAAAGGAAACCTCCAGCTGGTACAGGCACTGGAGCCCAAATGCATCCCAGCAGCTGAAGGCAGCAAACAGCCTTTTGGCAGCACTTCCAGCCCAGAGTGTGCATTACCTGGTTAACCCAGTTAAAGCAAGGCAGAAACCATCCACTCCTTGGACTCTCACAAAAATTAGTATGAATACACAGGAAACCTAGCTACAGCACTGGGATCCTTTCTGCTCAGGAAAGGAAACAGCCAAGGGATAAATTCAATGCATAATAGAATGCAGTCTCTATACAAGTAACAGACGCATCATATACTCACAAACTACAAAGCTGTTGTATTTACAGACAGTTAAACTCACCCAAATACATTAAGCAAGAAGCATTCAATATGCAGAACATACATATTTTGACTTGGTATTCAAGGTGAAAGGAACTGAAGAGGCAGCTTACTTTGTCACAACCAATCTATTTTTCCTCATGCTTTCTACTCCTGGTTTCTCCCTTTCGGGTTCTCCTTTCTTTCCGGTCTGTTTTTTTGACTTTTTGTTCACTGCTTGACTGATTGTTTTGGCACAATGCTTTGGCAGCAACTAGCAAACAAAAAGAAAGAGCCCCTCCAAATTAAAATCCATCTTTTCAGCAACCATGACATAGAAAATAAGCTTATGGTACAGGTGGAGATTTCACCACACAGGTAGCGCATTCTTCCTTGGACTAGTAACTAATTCTAGTACTAAAGTATTCCTCAAATCACCTATTTTATATACAGAAAAACTTCCCCAAAATGGGGGCAGGGAGGGAAGGCAAGCAGGAAGTAGAACCATAAAAATTCAGAAAGTTGAACAGAGAAAAATCTTAAAAGGAAACACAACTACTCACCTGATCACTCAGTGTACATTGTTCTGTGCAAATGTCTGTGATAAGATTTCGAGCTTGCTTAGCCATTTCATCCAAGAACATGTTGCACAAGGAAAGACTACGATCTCCAATATGATGTCGCTGTTAAAGAAGGAAACAAAAGGAAGCCTGATGGTCAGTTTCCCATTAGTCCTGGACTGAAAATAACAGTTCATTAAATCATATAACAATGGTATGAGAAATTATAAACTTATTAGCCCTCAATCTCAGCTCCAGGTTTTTTTTCTTTTGAAGTAACCATAGCATTTTCAAAGTCATGGACATGGCATATTATCACTAAAAATATTCTGCTTACTATATTTTGCAAAATACTTTCTGGAAAAGGGGCAAGTAAATTTTAAAAAGTAGGATTTCCTGGTTAATTTTGGACCAGATCTAGTTTAACGTATTCCATCCCCAAGGTTTCTGTTTAATCTCCTCTTCATTAATTTGTACCAGTACTAAATCTAGAAGAAAAAGAACATGAAACTTAAGTTGTAGTAAAAGCACAATGCCCTTCACACCACTGAAAAATAAGTAAATAAAATAAATAAAAATATCAATAATGAAGCCCTCCTGCATTCACTTCTGGATTTAGTTTGTCACTGGATCTGCACAAGCATAGTCTGTGCTTCACTAAAATCCTTCTTTCACCACCCAGGTTTGCTTTCTAACAGACACACCACCACACATGGTACACACTACAGCAAAGATTATTTTCCAGAATGATAATAATTACCAAGTTATACAATTCAGATATTGAATTCAAAGTTCTGCTGGCTGTGGCAGAATGTGCTTGCTGCAGCTGAATTCACAGTAACTAGTGTACGGGGCATTTTGGCTACTAATTCCTTACTGTTATTAGAATTGTTCTGAAAGACATTTCTTGTCCTGAAGGGAAGCTTTCCTGGAATCTTTTTAGGGTTTCTCTAGTATAAATAGAGTTTGCAGCTGTTTAAAGCAAAGTATACAGAGAAAATAATGATCTAGTCATACACTGAGATGGAGCTCAACAGAAGAGGATTTAATGTTTTAGTATGAAAAACCACATCATGCATATTACAATAGTTTTTATTCATCTAATTGAGATGAGCATTGCTAAGAATGAAACCACACTTTCATGAGCACTACACAAAACTGGTGAAGTTAACTCCCAGAGTAATTCCAAAGTCAATGGACATACAGGAAATGTACTAAAGGATCAATTTCATTACAACAAGAATAGAAAGAATTTCCTCAGAATTAAACTACTTCCTTTAACAAACAGTCCATTTCTTTCAGCAATACTCTGCATTTTTTCCTTTGTAGTTCTAACCAAGGAGGACTTGCATTACCTAGTTCTTACCAAAACAAGTGCCTGCATTACACCATATATCACTTGGGATTATTCTTTTTTGTTATAATTTTTTTAATCTTATTAAAGAAACGTTATTTAGAACAAGCCATACAGGACTCCCAACTTCCTATTTCCTTTTTCTAACTAGGAGCTTATAAACCACTTGAAAGCAAAACTGCTGCTTATAACTTTCAATAGGCATATGGGATTTATTAGCATCTAAGCCTGAATGACCCCAGAAAAGTCATCTAACCTTTGGACCTTAGCTTAATTTCTCTTTAGCGCAAAGATAATAATGCTTACTCATTTCAGAAAAGGATTTTGAGATCAGTGGATGGAGAACCACATAAGAAAGTATTGACTTATTTTACCTCCCTTTTTACCACTCTCCTCCCTTGAATCTTATCATACTGAAACAAATACCTTCTTGCAGTGTTCAGCTCTGGTCCTCTCTACTTTCAAAAGAGATGAAAATAACTAAGACAATATATTTAAAAATTACCTCTTCTGGGCACAGCTCATGGGTACAGCTCATAAAATGAGTACAAAGCAGTGGGAATGCAATTGAGTATCTTGACTGAGATGGAAGCTCCAAACACTGCTGAAACATCTTCTCAAAAGCACGACTATAAAAACTGATCAGAAATAGACATTTAAATGGAATATATACACACTTTTGCTGCAAACGAAGTCTGCTTCACATGCAAACATACTATTTGTGTCAAATTTGTGGTTATACCAAAAGCCATATCATGCTTTTGAAGTTGTTTATTATCTGCTTCTGCTTCTTACATATTTTACTTGCATTTCTCTATTACCATCATATTTTCACTCTGATGGTTGCCACACAAGCACTGCAAAAAAACTTGCACATTTTGCAAAAACATATTAAGGAACAATCTGCAAATGACTCCAGACAAATTATGTGACTGCTTGGAGAATCCCTGTGACAGTTCTTCAGAAATAGCTTCATTTGATAAAATTAATTCTAATGGAAACTAGAAAGTCTCATTGATTCTCCCACTGGCCTATCTTCCTACCAAGTCTGCTATTTAAAAATGACACTTGCAAGGACAAACCAAACAATAAATAATAAAAAGCTTCTAGTCAGATTAGTAACATACCAAAATATAGAAAGATCTGAGGTTTCGACCAACATCTCCACCAAAGAATCCACCATTTTTGTGTGGAAGATGATTGTGTTCATCATCTTTCCTAGTTCTCTATGGTCTGCAAGACCAAGTGAAGCTTTAGAAACACTGGTGTAGGCCTAGAAAGACACAAGAAAAATGTTAAGATTGCATCTACAGCTGCCTTTTTTGCAAATTCCTTGTTATTGCCCAATACAAATGTTAAATGTTGACTATGCTATGCATAGGACACCTGTGTACTTCAAGACCATGGACAGACTATTTTATCTTTCCACTACAGCTTAAGAGCAAATTGCCTTTCAGTTGAGTCTCTGAACGTCACCCGAATACGACACCAATTCACAGATAAACCGCGGAACAAATTTATTGACAAAGCACTAACATGCACTTGTGAGCCCCCACTTTAACCACCAGGTTTTGCGAGGCAAGAAAATGTGTATTTTGAAAATATAAGAATAACGTGTCTACCAAAACTTGATACACTTGCTTTACAGTCTCAACAGTACACATACACATATCCCCTCTTTATAAAGTGGGGATATTGTTACTGCAATACACAGGAGTGATCTCACTGAACAGCCTCTACCTTCCCCTGGCTGGGCACAGCCTGTACAGTGCGCAGTCATCAACTGCTCATCCTCAAAACAGAACTGTTACAAACACCTCAAAGAATGACTTATAAAAAGCACACAATGCAGACAGCTACAAAATGTAGCAAATTATCTGTTTAAGTAATTGCCTGATTTTAAATAAATAGGTTCTTAGCCTGTCACCCACTTGCAGTGAGAGTAATCTAGAAGAGCAGTAATTTATTAAACATTTTAGTTTTAAGTTAGGAAAGTGTCACACATACTTACAAAGACTTACCTGCAATCTAAACCAATCTAGTCTCATTCCTCTGAAGTCAAACACCTCTCCATCCTCAACTGCATCACAGAAAAAAATATAGAACATACAACCTTTAGAAAAACAAACTAAAAATTCCGATACGCTGTATCAGACCTTCTAAGAAACCCGAAAGTACTCAATCATTACTTGGGTGCTGAACCCCATGCATTTATCTACAAATTTCAGTCCAGCACAGCCATGCTAACAGAAGTCAAAATATTTAGATGAAGATGTGTGGGACATGCTTTCTAAATTAAAGGTAGGACTGCTTCCCAATAGCATTCTTCAAAAGCTCTGCCTATATAGAACTGCCCTGGGAAAGGGACACAACAAGCAGATATTGTCACAAACAAGAAACATGGGAACAAATTCAGTTTATGCAAGTTATCTCCTTCTACTGGTGGCATGAGACAAAAAGAGATGAAGCTTCCCAGAGGAATCTGCTATTCTGTTACCATTTTCCCAAGCTAAACTTACCTTGTTTCACACTTAGTGAAGTCATTGTGTTCACAAAAGACGACATGATAATTGATTCATCCTCTGGGCACACTGAAAGATTCTAAAATAAATGGTGTTGCTATTATTATTTAAAACTTGGTTTACAAAACAATGTCAATACCCATGCCCTATTTATCAGCTGTGCTCTGAAATGTACAAAAATTTACACAATTAAATTAATCCACAGAATATTTCAAATGGTGCTATTTAACAGCTTTCACTTTTCAACTCATTGCTTGATGACAGGAAAGCTTGCTTCCAAACCAATATCTGCTCAAAATTGAAATATCTGTCAGCAAACGTGCTCATGCACTTTTACACTGCTGTCACTTACAAACTGGACACCAAATATTTTCCTGTTACACAGCAGACACCAAACATTTTTCTGACCTCTACAGGCACCTGATTTGTCTGCAAAGAAAACTGGCTGTGGCAGGATATAGCGGAGCCCACATCAGCATTGCTTTGCTTCCCACAAGGCCCCCTCTCAGCAGTTTTATTACTAACCTTGACTTCAGTGACTGATACCACCTGAAATATTTTGTCAAAGTTTGCCACTTTTACAAAATGCAACAGTTCACAAAAAAGCAATTTCAGCAACTAATAATATCATATTTCTATTAAATAATATAATACAGAAATTTCTCATAATTCCAGCTGTGACCAATACTTTGATGTAAAGGCTGAAAAAAATCCAAGTTGTCACTCAACCATCTGTCTAGTCTTGTGTTGGATACATGTTATGAATTAATTACAACTAAAATTCAAGCCATCTTTTCCCCTCATTTTAGTGTGATCCTAAGGATTAGCCTATCAAGACAGAACACTTGTGTCACTTGTAAGCTTCTAGAAGTCATTGACTAAATCCAGAAAGTAATTTCCCCAGAAATCAATGGTAAGTGTAAAAAATACTTAATTCTGTCACTCAAACATCTATTAATATGTAAGTATTAAGAGTTATAAGGATAAAATACCAAGCCACTTTTTTTTTAGTATTGAAAGTAAACCCAAGAATTCAGCTACATTTTGTAATTTATACAGTGATACAAACTGGTATTTCAGCTGTTTAAACAGATTGTTTAACTGAACAGTAATTTAGTTCCACCTTCTAGTAATTGATGGAATGCCTAAAGTGAGAAATTGATTTCTGAACCCAACATAAAAAGCTTACAGGACACACTCGTCAAGTTTGAGTAGCTCAGCTAGGCGGGAAATTTGGGCTCCATCTGGTGGTCGCTACAGATTAAAACTAAAACAGGTCAGAAGGCCCATCATACGTTTGTCAGGCTAAGCAAGGAAAGTTTTCAAGTTCCTTTAGTGGCCATACCTGTTTCATTGTCTCTAAACATACATACATACATTGTCTCTAAACATACATACATACATACATACAATAGTTTGGGTTGGAAGGGACCCTAAAGATCATCCAGTTCCAACACCCTGCCAAAGGGCAGAGACGAGCCCCATACAACCTGGGCTTGAATACTGCCAGGGATGGGGCAGCCACAGCTTCTCTGGGCACCCTGTGCCAGCACCTCAGCACCCTCACAGGGAACAACTTCTGCCTGAAATCTCATCTCAATCTCCTCTCTGGCAGGTTAAAGCCAATCCCCCTTGTCCTGTCCCTACAGGCCCTTGTCCAAAGCCCCTCTCCAGGTTTCTTGTAGCCCTTTTAGACACTGGGAGCTGCCCTAAGGTCTTCTCGGAGCCTTCTCTTCTCCAGGCTGAACAAGCCCAGCTCTCTCTGCCTGTCTCCAGAGCAGAGGTGCCTCAGCCCTCTGGACTTGCTCAAGCAGGTCTGTGTCCCTCTTGTGTTATGTTTACAGCAATCAAAGGTACAACTCTCAATTCCAGCATTAAACAGGAAGTTAATTTGCCATATTCCATAGTGTTCATCAAAATCTACAAACCAGAATGTGTTTCATAAAGTCATTCTGGACAAAGAAAAACCTTTACAGTTTGCATTTGAGAACCCAAACCCCCAGTCTTGTCATACCTGAACAAGCTCATTCAAGACCACTGCATCAAAGCCAGAGAGATACTGCACATAGTATCTCTGCATCACAGGTCCATATTTTCGCACATGTGCTCTGAGCTCCTCCATGTAGAATATTAGCTCGGCTATGTGTCTAGGCAAGAAGACGAGGAAAACCTTACAAATATGAAACACCCAAAATATGAAAACCTATTTGTATCAGTGGAATACTTCTCAAGAGGATTTCCTCTTATACCTGGCTTTTAAAACTATTTATTAACAGGTAATTGCTGTATGAAAATACCTTTTAACATTGTAAAATAAGTTTTCATAGACAATTTTCTCTGCAAGGTAAAATCCACTCAACAGGAGGTAAGTTAACAGGATACTATCATGATAATCCTCAAAGGTTTGTATAACTATTCATATAATATTTTGAATAAGAAGTGCTTTTATAACACTCAATTTGAAAAAATTTGCAGTTTTTCCTCAAAAAGAAATTAAATCTGAAAATTACTACTGTAATAGCCACTTTTCAGGTTTTTATTTTCTTTTTTTTTTTAACCATGAGGATGGTTAAATACTTGCACAGGCTGGTTCAGAGCAGGTTTGGGACCTCCATCCCTCCCTACCACCTAAAGTCCAGTGAAGAAACCACAACGTTATTACAATCACAAATAGCCATGTGATTGTCACTTGTTTAAATTCCTGCCATCAATACAGCCATTCAGGCTGATCTTGTGTTCAATAACCTTGAGAACTCAAAGATAACCAAACAGGCTTTCTGTCTATCCATATTTGTAAGATCTCATCATCCCATTTTTTATTTTTAGCTTGTTTATGATGACACTAATGCTGTATTACATAAATCTTACCAGATTTAAAAGCCAGTTTTACTACAAGAGACATTTTACAAATCGACAAATCAAGCTTTTTGACAGTTTCCTTCCCTCCACCATTGACTTGCCCAAAGCAAAAATCACTGAAAACACATGATAAAGCTTTAATTTTGCTTATTCTGGGGAAAAAACACATTCAACTTTTATACAGTATTTTTATTTCATAATTAAATTTTCTGCAGAGAATGAATTTTCACTGATGTGCTCCATTTTCTAGTAGAATACTTGAAGTTTTCTGGTTTGATGGGAAGCTTAATATTTCCATATTAGGATTTTTTGAACAGTCCCAACTCTTCCATACAGGCAACCTTCTCTGAGATTTTCTCTTCAAATGCATTTTTTTCTGTGACTTCTCAAAAATTTAAGGTATCACACTAAAAATTAACATACTTATCTATGAAATCATCTGCGCTCTTCTTTGGCATATTATCTGCATGACGAAGAAGCCAAATAATTTCATCACGAGCAAAGGATAATGCCATAAATACAAAAAGTGCCTGAAAAAACAGAAATTGTTCAGAAGTTTATAGATCCATGCAACAGCTGGACAGCTTGTATACACTAAGAGTCAACCAGACTCTAAACCCAAATATCTTAAAACCTAGGTAGGTTTCTCAGAGTAAAGTGCATGTTTTCCCCTGCCCCCATACAGATTAAGTGGCATATTATCATTGACACACAGACTGTAGGATTGCATAAACGCAAAACAAAAACCACAATTACCTTGGGACCCAACAAGCCTGGCTGATCAGATAGGACAGTAGCCAGTTCTTTGAGTGCAGAACGTAAAAACTTGCGTCTCTCTCTATGCATTGAACCGCTGCATCAAAAGAGCAAACCGAGACATCATCCGATGTGCTAACAACAGAAGATTTGATTTTTTCCAAACATGTAAGCCCAAGCATAGGCAACTCATATTATACCAGCTTCTAAAGTTCACTATTTCAAAGGATGTGGCTCAATTAAAATTGGCACCCCCATCCCCAAGACCGTATATTCCTGAAGTCTGGTAACTTTAAAATCCAAGTTCTCTGCCCCTGCTCTGTGATGTGCATTTGACTCCACTAAAACATTTCTGTTTTAACTGCATTAAGTAATTAGATAAAAAGAAACTGGAGAAAAAAACTAAATGTATCCATCTGATAATTTGAAAAATAATCTAAAACTTTGTAAGTTAAATCAATAACATCATTAAGCAAATCCAGATTTAAAACATCAGTACATTATATCATTTGAAAATGGGCAACTAAGCACTCAAGAAACCATTCCTTATAGCTTCAGACATTCTTTACAGCTTTAAGAAAATCAACACTAAAATATGACAGAAAACTTTGTATAGAGACACTTACGCATGCGAAACAGCAGCTTCTTTGCATTCCCTGATGTCATTAATACGCTTGTTGTAGCTGCAAGTGAAAAACAATCCAATACCATAGTAAGTACCAGTAGCACAAGTTAGCAAGGGCCAATTGGGATGAACTGCAACGCCACAGCATGCAAGATACAGCAAAAAGCTCACAGGAGGCTTATTTCCCTGAACAGAGCACACTGGTAGAAGTCTCAGCTCTGTTTCTGAGTTTTCATATATTACAGCAACACGCAATTTTTCAAGCAAACTGTACATTCATTTCTCTTCACTAGATTAAGATTTGTGGACTTTTGCCATTTCAGACTGATTCTTCAGACTGCCTCATAACTGAGATTAAAAAAAAAAAAAAAAAAGACATGATCGTTATGAAATCAGGCTCCTGAAAGTTACACGTTGAAGAAACAATCAGGATATTAAGCAAAAACATTTGTGTGCTAACTATCCTTAAGCAGACTTTACATGAAGTCAAAGCAACATTTTCAAAACAGTTCTTCAAGGAATTTTTAATTTTTAACAGAAGTTCTGAAAGGTGAAAAAAAAAGAAAAGAACATACCCTCGTATGTTTACAAACAAGTCTTCAGCAGCTTTGTGAATATGGAATACTTCATCTCTAAACAGAGCCAAACAAGAGCTGCTTTGAAGTGCAAGTTTCCAAAGGTTCAAAGCTGTAGCATCACTATTTAGGATTCCATGGCACAAAATAAATCCAACTTCAGAAGTCACATTGATGTATGTCACAAACCAGATGCACAAAGACAGTGAGAGAACAGACATTGTTATGTGTTTTCTCTTGAACAGTTCAAACAGCTAATTAATAATCAGTTTAATGGATAACATCGTTTTATATATTAAAAAAACACCCCACACTGTTCTAGTGGAGGTATTTTTGTAATGTTTTTGTAAAATGAATTATTTCATGCTGATTCTACTTGGCTATTTTCATCAGGTTTACTAAAGCACTCACTTCTAGTGAAAGTCTGTACTAAACTGATGACAAACTTGGTTTCAGCAGCACTTGCTGAATTCTAAACTTTACTGCAGGTAAAAGTATGGTACATGAGATTTGATCAAGTTCTCTAGAATCTCAGTAAAACAGCTTTTGTACAGTACAGAAAAGTTATCTTTTCAATGTTAACTGATTTTTAAAAAAACAACCATGAGCTGTTTCAGAATGTTACTCACAAATGATCCATTTTTCCATTGCATCCAGAGAGAGGTATTCACATGGCATCTGTTGGAAAAGCAGTAATTTGTAGAAAACTGATTACGTAAAAGACAATACATTTCACAAGAAGTACTTTTTAGAAAAAAGGGACAAGTAAATCCTTAAATGCTAAGTAATCATGAAAGACTGCTGCTGATTACTAACAAGACTCTGTTTCGTCTCTTTAGAACTGAGGGTTTCAACATTAAATGAGCTTCCATACCTTGAAGTAGACAGTGAACTGATCTTGACAAATTAGTTTTGACAAACACTGTATTTAAGAGCAAAAGGCTTGTGATGTATACTAATCACAACCTGACAGCTATTAATGCTTGAATTCTTTCACAATGATTATACAAATATAGAATGATTAGGGGTGGAAAGGACCTTAAGACTTTTCATATCACAGCTGAAGCAGCAAATGCAAACAGTCAAAATTTAAAAGAATTAGCTCCATTTTCATCTGTTGGTCCACAGACATCTGAGACAGCACACATGGTCTCTTCCTTCACAACTGCAGAAGTTAACATCGTTTCCCTTCATCATTTGATCATCAAATACTGGAAATGAAGGCATGAGCTAAAGCAATAGAAGCTTTAATTAATGCAAGAAATTTTTTTCTCTGTATTCTCCAAAACAGCCTATTTACTTCTCTGATTAAAACCCACACAGAATCATAGGACCAACTAGGTTGGAAAAGACCTTTAAGATCAGCAAGTCCAGCCACTCCCCCAGGACTGCCAAGTCCACCACTAAACCATGTCACTATAAACACTGTCCTTTACTATTGTAGTGTTTCTAACGCATATATCATTTTACCCATATGGAGCTCTATAAATACCATTACACGGTAAATCATATCTGCATAAGATTAATCTTACGTTATTCTTGTAACAGAAGAGAATAATGGATGTTATTCAGAAGAGAATAACGGATGTTATTCTCATCACAGAAGAGAATAACGGATGTTATTCTCATCACAGAAGAGAATAATGGATCTGGGTTTTGGCTTTTCGTGGTTTACAGATAAAGGTAATGAAACGGAAAATTAAAACACCCCCACGTTATTTCACAGAAAACTGCCTAACTTTATCATACAGCGCAAATTAAAAGGCCATACTGTGTCAGACTGTGCAGGATTAAGCATTGTACTGGGGGCACTGATGAGGCTCAGTAGCTGTGCGTTTCTCCACTGGTCAGCTGAGAGATTTCTTCGAGGGTAAACCATCTGGAGTGAAATCAGAGCATCTGAAAGGGACTAAAAATAAGACCAATGTTGAGTTGAGGTCCAAAGGACATGGGAGGGCGGGAGGAATCAATCATGGAAACAAATCTGTGACACACAACTGCAAGTTGTTCATTATTTATTCAAGCATCCCAATTACTGTGTTATTCCCTTCTCTGCCACTTCATTTAGTATGTCCTTTCCTCTTTGCTAGCAAATTAGAATTATTTTGAGCAGATACTTCTTACAGGAGACCCTGGCAGCAGATTAAGCTTCTTATCTGAGTTAAGTGTGGTCCTACCTGTTTCCCTGCCTTTTGCATCAATACTGGTACATGTTTGAGTCCTCAGGGAGCCAGGTCTAAGTGCTAAGCCAGCAGAAAAGATCACCCAGGGAGGCGAGGGATTCATCTGCTGAAGCTAATTTAAAAGACTAAACAACTGTCATGTCTTCTGCAAACTAGTGAGATGGATGAAAAGGACAACTTCAGTGTGCAGTTCCATGAGAGTGCAGCCTAAGAATGTGTTTCTATAGCACAGTGCCTGAAGGTATCCCTGACCCCAATTTATACCTCCAGTACAGGATAAGCAGAAAAGCAAATGAAAATGACTGAAGAATGGCTTTACAAACATTAAGGGAATGGACTGGTCCACTATTAAACAAGAGCATAAACAAACAAAATGCTAAAAAGTAAAGCATCTTTCCTAACAGTGCAAAAGAAAAGATTAATTGCAAATGAGATCCTTAGCTGAGTAAGTCTTAAGGCAGGAATCATCCAGAGGAAAGTAAAAAAAATCTGATTATTTAGACAAATGAGATATATTCAAAACTGTTTGACTTCAGACGACTGAGAGAAGTAGCTGGGAATCTCTCTGAAGTTCTAGTTACTACCTTGAAAAATTTAAGGAAATTAAGAAAAAAATATCAAGACTAGAGAAGAAAAAACAACCAGTACCTAAACTTCAAAACAGGAACAAACAAACACAAACCTTAAAATCTTTAGGCAATAATTTAGCATTTAACTTCAATTCCTGCCAAAGATTCCAAAATAAGGTGTTAGGGAATCAATTTGCAAGCACCTAGAAAATAACACCACTATAAACAACAGTCAGTCAGTACTGATCAAACAAATCTGGTTTCCTCTGACAGACAGAGTAGCAAGCCTGGTGGACAAATGGGAAGTGATAAGCAGGATAAGCCTTGCCGAAGTCAACGAATGGATCAGTCTCTTTTCCAAGGTATTCTCATATGAAGATACAGTGTAGATATACCATCACAGAACTGCAGCACAATCAGCTGCGTAAGAGTGCAAGCTTAAAAGCATTTGTAAAGGCTAAAGGGATTGGGTTCATTTAACTTGGTGAAGTCAACTGAGCATGATACTCAGCTAAGCTTTTGAGTGTAGGAGCTATTATTCAAGAGGCAGAGGTGATATCTAGGATCCCCAGTTCAAGGAAAGCCGAAGCAAAAGCCCTCAGGTTACAAAGCAGAAAAACACATTCATCTAGGATGGTAAACTAGCAAAAATCTGGTTTCATAGAAACATTTGCAATCTCTTTCATTTCAAGCTACAAGCTAAAACAGAACATGCATGCAGGTATTCACAGATGATCCAGAACTAATTTTTAATCAATTGTTAATCCTTAGAAAATGAAACAGAATCTTACCAATGGGTCTTAACATTGCTGTGTTTCTATAGGTTCTGTTATTTAACAGGATATCAATCCCCAGCCTCAGACAACCATTATAAATAAGAATTTAAACTTTATACCTAATGGCCTTTGACAAAACACAGGATTATTATCTTGCTTATTCATATTTTTATCTCTGCTTCTCTCAGTTAAGGTTAAGTGCCTGTGAAAAGTTGTTACATACTTTACTGTGAGGTACAAATTCCTCCATCATTTTCTTTAAAGGATTTTCATAATCCACAATCATCTGGCCAAGGCGTGGATATTCTCTGTCACTAAAAGCAACAACAAACAATTCACTCAGGTGCAGCTGTTACTATTATTACTATCCCTATACACGTCACTTCTGTAACAGATTTTTACCTTGCTCCATGTGTCATTTCATGGGCATAGTTATACAATCCAATGATAGCCTTCCTTTCTTCAATTCGAGACAGCAATATCATCAGAGTTGTGTAGGTTATAATCAAATCTAGGTAGTTCTTTGTTAAATCAAAGTTTACAGTCTGGAGATAAAAAACAGTGAATCATAACTCCCAAACTTTTAGAAACAAGCACAAAACTTTTTCTTTACCTTATCGCTTATTTTCAGCATTTTTTAAATACAATGGACTGTCCTGGACAAAAGTTTTTTCCTGGTTGCATACAGACCTTCATATTGTCCTCATTTATTCACTCAGATCTTCAGAACTGTTTGCATTCATGAAAGCAAGCATGCACATAAATCCTTCCAGGCTTACATGTCACAGGTTAGCTGACAGATAGTAAAACTTCTTCTGGATGCAACTAAACAGTCATAAAGTGCCTTGCCTATGAATTATTTTTAAATATGACTTGATAACATAAAAAGCTAGCATATATCCCACCAGCATGGTAATATCATCCCATAGGATATATACTCGCTTCTCTTTCATATTATGAGCTTAAGTGAGCCAAATTTAGAATAATGGCTAAAAGTAACAAGGTGACATTATACATAATAAGAAAGCTAAACCCATGAGGAAAAGGTGTTTGAGGTGGTTTTTTGGTTTAGTGGCTTGTTTTGTTTTTTTTTTTTAAATGTATATAGCTACTCTTGTATGTATTTTAGCCAATGCCAGAAGTGACATCCTCACACAGCTTAGGTGGACACCAGTAATATTACTGCCTTGTGGCTTAAGCATACATACAGCAGTAAACCCCCAAAATTAACTTGCAGATGCAACAAAGCAAAAATTACAGAAAGATATGTATGTCTGGTAACAGACAATGCTGTCCATAGCAGCTTGTTTCAGACAGTATCATCTGATTTCAAGCTGTTATACAAGTTAGAGATGTAATGATTACCGTGGTTTTATTTCTCCTGCATTTATAATTAGAGCCCAAGAAACTAAGTCCATTCAATTCTCCACACAGGGCTCTGATTCGAAGTGTTTTAAGAGACACTTGAAAATTTAAACCCAGAAACTTACAATATCAAAGAAGACTTGGCAAGCATCAATAGTGTTCAGCAGCTCACAAACATGGTCCTTGAAAAACAAAGGAATAACCTCAGTTTAAAACGATCTAAGTAAATCACTTTACTATGCTTAGTGATGGAGATCGATTTTTTATTTTAAGAACTGAGCTACAAGTTCAACTATTTTACCAATAAAAAGACAGAAAACTGATGTGACAGAACAACTGCTGTATTTCTAACACCTTACCTTAAATTCCATAACATCAACAAAGGTGAAGTAGTATAATGCCAGGTTCTTCAGAATCTCTGATTTTTCTTTCTGGAGCTGAGCAAGCTGTTGCTAAAAGAAAAACATAAACATGCACACTGTTCTTAGAAGACCTGGAGAAGCCTGCTGAAAAATAATACCTGTGAAGCGCAGAGTAACCACCAGGCTATGCAAAGAAGCCTTAACATGGTTTTCTAAGGCTGAGGTTCTGTGTCTCAAATCCACACAGAGTTCTCAGAACAGATCATTTTAACAGCTGCCAACTACGCTTGGAGATAAAAGTCAAATTAGTACACATTAGTACCAAAGTCATACTGTTTAGCTCTGCAAGAGATGAAAATGGGTTGTTAGGAAAACAGTGCTACCATATGTAGAATTAGCCAAAGCAGAACAGTACATGAGCACAAATCAGCATGACAAGAAAAAAAAAAAAAAATAGTGACAATGTTACTTGAGGTGGGAGAAAAGGTGGCAGGTTACAAACTTGACTACAGAAAAACATTATGCTTTTAAATTCTGAACTTACCAAAAAGAATATCCAGGCAAAGCCACGTTAAGCATGCAAAATAAAATGTAGATACAAACGTAAAATACAGTAACGGTTCTTTGACCAGTTCCATATAAACACAATAATACATTCAAACAAAAGCAACAAAATAAAGAAACAAAAGAAGCAGCAAAACACTAGCATTAGACACTGGTGGATAAAATGGAAAAGGCAAATGTGAATACAAAGGCATTAAGATAGTTCACGTGGATTGCTTTATATGACTGAATTTCCATATTTATCAAAATTTGCTGCAGGAACCAGAGATCACTGAATCACAATTAATAACACACAAAAAGCAGCTGTTACTCAACAGCCATTCTGTTTATGTATGCATTAGTCTCGCAGCACTGCAAGAATACAGTTATTTAACTTGAAATATACAGCTACAAATTAAAGTCTCTTTCCTGATAAATGAACTGGGTTAAAGCAGTCGTAACACTGGCAAGAAAAAGTGCTCTCCGAAAAGCAGCAAGACTTTAAATTAAAGACCAATCAAGTTAAACAGGATTTCCTTCTCAGTGAGAGAAATCAATTACAATTAAGATTAAGATGTTTCAAATTGGTTAGCTTGTTTTCAGGAGAGGTTAGAAGGGAATACGCTTCTTCATCTCTCACTCCTTGTAAAGCTGTGCTCTTGCTTTTATGTGAAGCACTAAAATGACTCTAAATTAAAAAAGACTGCCTGGACCACTACTGCATATCGTATATAAGATAATTTTTGCTTATTTCCTCTGATTTTTTTAAAGGTGATAATGATTTTTAGAAGCCTTGAGCCATAAGATTTCCATTATAGCCAAGGAAGACCAGCATACAGAGTTATGAATTAGAATGATCACATCACGAAATACTCCTGCTTTCTCTTAAACCAGTACAAAGGATTTTACTCTCAACACCGACTTCAAATGCCTACCCTATATAATATTAAGTTTCCCTCACACAGTCATCAGCTGTGGCTTAAATGAAAAATGGGTGCACGTATACGTTTATTTTGTAACTTCTCCTGATAACCACATGCACTAGGAAATAGGATATTTCCACGTAAACTGCTGCTGTGCAAAACCTGTCTTCAAACGTTAAATGCCTCGTGTTCAGAGAGCGGAGCACCCAGCATCATCATGTGCAGAGCCTGGAGCTCCTGCAGCTCTGCACAGCTCTGGTACACTTCCAGGTAAACTGGTGTCTACACTTGGGAGCTCCCCACAGCAAAGAGCATTTTGTACCTTCAGAGCTGCTTCGGCAGTCAACAGTTCTTACACAATGAACATTCATTAACTAAGATGCTTTGTTTTAATCTTCACCCTGGTCCTATGGCTTAAAGGGTTTCTTGCAGCTGGTTTGTTTTCAGAACAGTTGAGCAGAAATAACAATTTGTTTCTGTGCAACCAACACAAGTGGGAATGGGATGAATTTGAGAAGTCATCTCACGAATTTTCAGGAGCAGACCACATGGCATTATTCAGAAATAACACTAATTCTAGTGTAGAGTAGAAGACAAAACCAGAGCTCACATTACAACTGCACATAATGCCTTAACTTTTTTCCTACTGCAATCCTAACTCATACTAAGCAAGGTGTAATGCTAAGTGAGACTATCAAGCCTTCTGCTGCTCTGGAGACAGGCTGAGAGAGCTGGGCTTGTTCAGCCTGGAGAAGAGAAGGCTCCAGGAGACCTTAGAGCAGCTCCCAGTGCCTAAAGGGGCTACAAGAAACCTGGAGAGGGACTTTGGACAAGGGCCTGCAGCAACAGGACAGGGAAGAATGGCTTTAAACTCACAGAGGGTAGATTTAGGTTAGATTTAAGGAAGAAATTCTTCCCTGTGAAAGCAGTGAGATGCTGGCACAGGGTGCCCTGAGAGGCTGTGGCTGCCCCATGTATAGAGTTAAGGTGGTCATTCTTGGGGTGCTAAGGTGTCAGTGAACTTTGATATTAATATTTTAAATAGAACACATCAATTCTCATGACAAATCAGCACAGACCAAATAGCTCAATTCATACAGGACAGCCTGTATGTGACGTTTAAAAGTGCAGCTTACAGCATGTAGTGTCTTGGATGTTTGCATTTTATCACTCAAGAATGTGGGTGTAGCTCTTTCCACAGCCACTGCAACAAAACTTTAGATTACTAATTTCCTAACAGCTGTTTAGAAATAGCTGGTGCTATTGAGGCTTTTTTCCTTACCTTGCAATTCATTATGAGCAAACATTTCTGCTTTCAGTATTCAACAAGTTTTAAAATAGGATAAGCGGAAGAAACAACTCTTATAACATTACTACCATCAAAACATTATTTTCCCTATAGCTAACCATGCCTTGCTGATGGGTCAGACCGAAGTGTTTTAACTGTTCTTAAAGAAACTGAAGTGAATTCACCAAGAAGGCCAATGATATTTTTGTTGAATGAAGTGAATCAGATTTAAGACATATGAAAAGCTGTAGAAATTTCAGAATAGTGCAAGATTTAAAAAAAAATAAAAATTATTTTGTCTATTAAATACCACATCTCTGATCACATAAATACTATATATAAATCAGGACTTTAAATACCAGAGAGCAAAGCTGACACTTTGCCAAGCAGGTTATCTACAAGAGAAGGAACTGATTTTTACTAAGCTGTCTTGTGCCCTATCTTCTTCACATGAAGTCCCCAAAATTTTTACACAACTGGTTAGGTACACAAAGTACATTAGAAGAAGTACGTTAATAGAAGCCCAAACCAAGTAAGAAAATGCAAGACAGCCTCAACTTAAAGCTTACATGAACACAATGGCTTGGAGACAAGCAAGCAATGGCTCAAAGACAAGAAAACAATGAAAATGTTACCAGTGTTAATCAACTTATTTAGTATGAATGTTCAGGAAAAGTATGAGATAACTAGAAATGGTTGTTCAGAGGATTTTAATGTGTGGCAAACCAGATGGTAACTGCAGCTGCATAACTATTTTATCAAAATTATTAGACTGATAGCAGTAGTATGTAAACAAATATCTTATTTCATGGTCCAGGAACAGACTGTAGGTATCGGAATTTTCTCCTTGTATCACTGTGATTTTTTTCCCAGCAAGTATATGATTATTAAACACTTGCATTTGATTTCTACAAACCAACACCATATATATCACCATGTCCTCGGAGAAGACACCATCAACCTCATCTTACTAGCTGTAATACAAGACCCCAAAAGCAATACTACAAACTGACTGTTAAAATTCTGGGAATAGGGGTAAATAATCACTGCCAACTATTCTTACTGTCATTTATTATCCTCACTATGCTTGCCACCTGTAGATTCTTCAAATGAAGATTTTTTTAAATTCAACTCATCTGAACAAAGCTCTGTGCCTACAAAATCCATAGCAGAACAAAAGGGAGAGAGATGGATCTAATTAAATAAAGAGAATTAGGTTGAAGTTCAGTAAAGTAACTGTACAATGATGTCCTTGGTTTCTTACTTCCAATTAAAAGCAGCTTCTGAAGTGACATGCTGCATATGAAAAGATGTAATAGAATATTTAACTAACTGATGTATTTCTACAGCATGATCTACTTTTGGTTTGTTTTCAGGTTTCTAGCACTAAGTTAACTATTCTGAAAAGGAAATTGCCACTCAGGTCTCTCCGCAACTGTTCCTAGGGTGGTCCAGGTTATTAATCATGGCAGACAACTGGAACACTGATCGACCTGTCAGTCATAAGCAACAGCTCCTCCATTCTCTTTCTTTTGCATTAATTCATACAGCAATTCCTACATTAGGCTCATCACATATGATCATATCATACAAGCTTTGGTCACAGGTCTTGACATGTTCCAGGTGACTATTCAGAGAATGAAAGTCTCATCTGCGCTACTCTATAAATAAAAATGTTTTGGACATACTTTTGTAGCTGCCTGCATTCTTACATTTCTGTCATGAAATCATGAAAGAACTATTCATTTAAAATGCACAAAAACTAACTTTGGAATGGCATCTTAGAAACACTGCTTAACTAAAACACTGTTCAGGTATTAATGAGCGGGGTTTGTTTCTTTGTTTTTTAATGGCCTAAAGCTGTCAATCATCAAATCAAAAAGTCTTCATGGATGAAGCGAAGAGGTTAAGTATTACACACATTCATTCCTTTGCAGGTATTGCTTATACTATTAAGCAACAAGAGTGAGTACGTGACCGGTATGCCTTGGCGAGTAATTCACATGGGCTGATCCAATTTATAGAGGTGTACTACGATGATTTATTACAAATAATTATGAAAATTAAATGGTATTTCGATGCTACTCCATCTCACATTCATACACAATCATGGTTTAAGCCATGAATATAAACATCACTGTTGACAGCATTTAGGATTTTGAAAAAATGTATGTTACATTAATTACTTATAAGTTACATTATGAGTTTTGTTTGGCAAAACATTTTAAAGAGGTCTCATGCTTTCACATTACCATTTGGAATCGCAGTGAAAAAATGCTCACTTTCAAATGACTATAGGCTGAAAACGTTTACATACTACTCTCTGATTATATTACAGTGCAAGTCATTTTAGGCTGCAAAGTCATTCTTATGCAGAAGACTGAAGACATACGTGCTACTGCATAGGAAATCAAAACAGCAGGTGTGATTGTATCCGGACACAGCATTAGCAGAGCAATTTCAATTCTGAGTGACTTTTTAGTAAAAAAGTAGATAAAATTTTATTTATTGCAGATATCTTGCAGTTTCTTCTCAGGCACAACTGCTTGTACAAAGCTGAACAGGGACTAATTTCTCATCAGATGGCTCTACTTATGTAGGGGTTAACTCCCATAACCTAAATCAGTGCCCCAGTAAGTTTTGGAAAAATCAACCTCATTTGTGGTTCCTTCAGCACTGTAAATTCCTTGAGCAGCAGCAGAGTTGAACAGGCAGCTATGCACAAAAAGCATGGCATACTCTTACCTGATCAGGATTTTAGTCTTCATGGCCAGGAGGCCAGTTTGTTTTATGGCGGAATATGGGTTTTTATTGCTTAAGCAAGCAGTAAGTTATCTGAAAAATCAAGTCTCCCATACAAGAAACATAGCACTCTAGAAATCTGGAGAAAAATATTAACAGTTCACTGATTTGGGGGATTTAAGTGACTTAAGTCACTCTTAAGAAACCAGCTACCACAGTAGTAATCACCACATAATTTCCTCAAAAATAAAACTATCATGTCCTAGCGAAAAAGTTTTACCAATGCATGAGGCAGAACAGTCAAGACTCCAATGCTATTTTTCCCCTGAAGAGAATTCCCCCTGAAGAGAATTCCCCCTGAAGAGAATTCCCCCTGAAGAGAATTCCCCCTGAAGAGAATTCCCCCTGAAGAGAATTCCCCCTGAAGAGAATTCCCCCTGAAGAGAATTCCCCCTGAAGAGAATTCCCCCTGAAGAGAATTCCCCCTGAAGAGAATTCCCCCTGAAGAGAATTCCCCCTGAAGAGAATTCCCCCTGAAGAGAATTCCCCCTGAAGAGAATTCCCCCTGAAGAGAATTCCCCCTGAAGAGAATTCCCCCTGAAGAGAATTCCCCCTGAAGAGAATTCCCCCTGAAGAGAATTCCCCCTGAAGAGAATTCCCCCTGAAGAGAATTCCCCCTGAAGAGAATTTCTGTATCTTTACAAACACCGAGCAAATTCCAAAATTAAAAGCTTCATTAGAAACAAGCAAAGGAAGAGCATTTTCCTTTAGGCACTGGACCCCTTGCAGGGGCTGAAAGGAGTACTTTTAAAGGTAAGTTACTTGTATTTAGTTAAGTGCTTTGAAAAAGAATAATTACTGCAACCACCTATCCCAAATTAAAATCGAGATTGGTTATAAAGTGTGCATTTCAGACATTTTATTATAAAAGAAAGCGTTTAATAAAAGCATGCTTTAATGCGTTCCGATAAAGCTTGGGCCAAGGTGGTCCAGCCACTCTGTGCCCACAATGCCTCTCCCACACTCAGCTCATTTGCTATGCAACCAGCTCACTGTGGAAGACAGTAAGCAGACCAGGCATACATACTTGCATCTTAAAGGAAAAAGCTAACACTCTCAAGAAGTAAAAATGTAAAAGTGAACTAATTCATATCTACAGATATAAGCCAGGCAGGCTGGAGACACTTGCACTGCTTCTATGTACTTTACTCCCATATGATCTTATTTCCAGTCTCCCTTGACACAATATAGCAGAAAAATGTTGCAGTTAAATCAGGTAACTAAACCCTCAAAATATTAACTCCTAAGAAACTGAATGTGCAGTCAATGCATTAACACAAAAGTACTGGGAAGACAGCTACTAGAAAGAAGATGAAGATTAGTAGTATCTGGAAAACACAGATACTTCTCCCACTAAGCACTGACTTAGAAACTTCTGAGTGACGCTTCACTTGCCTGCTCACCACCAAGCAATGACTAAGCCTCAACTTCTCCAAGAGACATTTAAAAATATAGCAAGTTTTCCTACAGGAAAACTCCTGAGGAGCAAGCCGACTGAAAGAAAAACATACGTTCAAGAAAGAAGGCAGAAATTCTCACTACTTCCTACCTGTGGTGTTTTAGAAACACAAAGACACAGAGCTTGACCTGTGCATGCAGCAGATTTTCAAGACCCTACCCACTATCAAAAAACAATCTACTACTTTTCTCTCAGCATCTCCAATGCTCCATTGTGAAGTATTATTCTGGTTTTGCAATGGCATTAAATAGTTGGATTGACTAAGAAGAGAGAACCTTTTAGCTCACTTTTTCGTTGTTGTTTGGTATGTGCTCTTTAGATTTCCGTGGTGATAACCTTGCCTGTATGGCTTAAAGGAGGATGAGGTCTACAAATCCTTCAGAAAAATCAGGCTGCTTTCACGTCCCTTACTTTGGAACTTTACTTCTGAAGATAGTGAAGGAAACTCAGTAAAAATAAGCGTTACCCTGAGTACTAGCACAATCGGATCACTGATATGACCAAGAACAAAGGCACTATAAAGCTTTTTGGAAGGCTTTTCCAGCTTGGAAGGCTTTTTCAAAACAAAGTTTTAGTCAGTTTAAAATAATTATAAATACTAAAGTTTCCCAGACACTGAAGATGGGAACTGTATAATAATAAAAAGTTATCTTTTCCAAACAGGACTTTAAAATGTTGGTTTCTCACTTTGTCAATCCTTCCATTATTTTTCTATACATACATACCATATCCTCTGCAAGTTATTTCATACACTATTAAGCAATACTGTATTGCTGGCCAACATTGTTAACAGTTGATTTAAGAGCTCAGTCATCAAACTGCACATTTTCAAGGTTATATGGTACATAATGGTGATTGGAGAAGAAAGGGCAAGTGTAAGACCACATGGACTGCTCTCAGACAACAGGAGAGAGCGAGTTATGAACTGATGAGGTCCAGAGTTATCTATAATCGACTCTTTGGAAGATGAACTACTCTATATTATTTTTCAGCCTCATCAACAAGGATTCATCAGGCACATCATTGTTTGAACTGCTCATAAACTTGAACTCTTGGTACAATTTTGAAGCCCAGCGATTGCCAGACATTGCTCTAGTTTGACTCAGCATGCCAAATTCTGAAGGAGGAACAAAAAACCAGGAGCTGTATTTTTTTGTGAATAAAGATGTAAAAGCCGTCATCAGCAAACATCACAAAATCACTTGTCTTAAAGGAATAAAAATGCAGGCTTTTCAAGATAACTGATTACAGAAAACACTGCTCATACTCTTCGATAAAACCTGTTATTCACCTCCAAGACAAAACACTGTAAATGCCCATACCTGAGAAAAAAAACAAACAGCTAAAAGTGGGTTAAAAGTAAAAATCAAGAAAGCAGGCACAGCCTATTCTCTAACTGAATGCAAGCTTGTTTGGTAACATCACCTACGGACATGTCAATAGGTCCTACTAACTGCATAAATGCATAATGCTAAGCAATGATGACTGCTGCAGTTGAATGCACAAAAGCCAAAGCCTCTCACAGAAAGGCTGTCCTGGAATTTTCACTGCAAGGAGGAAACAGGTTATGATTTCTCAACAACTTCCCCATCTGTAATCTCCCATAATAGCTCATTAACTGATGTGCCCTGTCCCAGTAAGCTTCTTGTCCTTTTAAGTCTCAGATCCACTGTTTCCTTACTGAAGGAACTCCTTGGTGTGCCCTAATACATGGAGGGCTGGTTGTTTGCAAGTGGTAGGAGGAAGACAAGGGAAGGGCAAGGAGGGGAACATATTCCTGACCAGGAGCTAGATGCTTACAACTTCTTGAAGCTAAGGTTTACAAATGAAAATCGATCTGAGATCAAACTAGAACTTTCTCTGCATATGGTATCGCTTGTCTCATCAGGAATATGTTCTGGGTAAAGGTTTCTTTTAGGAGATACAACTAAGACAAGCGAACTGCCACCAGCTCTCACTCCATGGAGGGAAACCCCAGCTGCTTATTGCTAGAACTCAAAATCCCTACTTTTAAGCTGTGACCATACATGAGGAGGGTAGGCTTTTGATAATTTTAATAAATGCAAGCCTGGCTGGCTCATGGTAAATAAACACAAAGGAATGACAAAACATTACGAGCATAAGCTTTTCCATAATTTTCACAGTACCAAATCCTTAAGTATCTGTCATTAGTTTAGCTCCAAATTCATAATCAACAACCAAAACACATATAGAGCATACATGCAACTGCATTAAATAAATTTTATGTCTATAATTTTTCATTAATAGATCTGCCACTGAAGCTTACAGAATGTAAGCTTCTGTAGAAGCATTTACCAAACATAGAAGTATTTACCAAATGTAGAAGTATTTACCAAACGCTACTTAAGGATTGACTATTTTTACATAAATTTTATAAGGAATTTGCCATCTTTGTTTACTAACACAATCAAATCCAATACAAAGATGGGCAACATCAAACATGTACCAGTTTTAAAGTGCACTGTCACTGAAACTGTTTCCTCCATAAGGGAAGGTTTTTCTCTTCTTTTTTTCCCCCACTGGCATTACTGAAGACATTGCATAAAAATTCTAGTTGGTATTGTAAAATAAATTAATTATTTCAGCTACCATTCAGCAGAAACCTGAATGCTTAAAGCATGCCTAAACCTCTCAAGCACACATGCAAGTAGCTGCATGCAGGGAACATGCAAACCCAACACCTACCTCCACTTTCCACCTTTGGAATAAAATGTGATCAGGTAAAACAAACATCTTTTTCCCTTGACTTCCAAATTGAAATAGAGAAACAAGCGTGTACCACCTGCCAAAATGCCTGCCTGTAATCCAGTAATTGCCTCTAAAGGATACATGTCAAATTCAGCAATACTGAATCCCTCAGAGGGTGAAAAATAATTTCCTATTGCAACTGAACTCGCTACACCTGAAGAAGAAACCATTATATTCCTGTATTGTTGTACTTCAACAAGGTTTCTCCTTATGTACTAAAGCATTCTCTATTCCCACAGGGACTGACCCCATACACAAGGGCACCTGTAAGGCACATGCACCTCTGAAGTACTAACACATTTTTCCACTTTGCCGTCAGGTGTCTTTTCTTGATCTGCTGGACAGGTCTCTTCACTAATCAAGTTACGCCACTTCCCTCTTCTGCAATCAGTCTGGTCACCAAGGATTTCTGCTATCTAAGTGAGGCATGACTTTTACAAGGATTAAATTCATTTCACAGTTCTTTGACATGGAACAGAAGAGAGCAGGCAAAGAGAAAATGAGAAAGTGTCCTAAGGTAAAAGAAAATGACTCAGACTTACAGTATACTACACTCTCTTTGGAGACAGCTCTTTCTGAAGTACCCTGTCAAGACATTTTATTCAACTACTATACTCCAAACGCAACTGTTGACATCAGATACTTCATAAGAACACATAAACCCTCACAGATTTGAGCACCAAGTGCCAAAGGACATTGAGAAAAATATGTATATAGCCATTTGGTTACTTACATTGTTGTTGCGTGTTTCTACTGCTGGGAACTTCCTGACTATGAATTTGACAGCAGATTCCAGGTTTTTGTCAATAAGATAGGATGGTTTAGCTTTGGGGTCACCGCATGCCTATAAAAAAATACAATAAAAAAATGAAGTAAAACCAGAGTCATTCATCTAAAGCTAAGTGAAAGTTGCAAGTCTGAAGACAAAATAGAAAGATTCTTTTTTTGTTTGATTTTAGTGAGCAGGTGATAAAATGGAAGGCAAAGTGCAGGGACTGTCACAGCTGAAATATGCAATGGGAAACAGTACAGAGATGCTCTTCTACTGAAAAAGATGCATGGAAGTATCAAAGCAGTTAGTGCAGAACAGCAGTGAGGGAAAACACTCAATCCTAAAAGAAGGAGGAAAAAAAAAGGTTTCCTTTTAATGCTATTCCTGGTTTGAGGTAGTGTTGTATTCATCTGGAGTTAAACTGTTAGAAAATTCAATCATGTCATCATCTGTGGAGGACAGTGCTGGGCACAGTAAATGATTCAAATATCCTTTGTGAAACAAAGCTAAGAGCCCCACCACCAATCTGCATTTAGTTTCTCTTTAAATTGTTAACTGCAAGACAATTTTCCATCTCACAATAAAACCACCAGTACTTCCTAAAGTATCCTAGTTCCTTGGATTAAGAAGTCAGGGTTTGCCGATTTTCTTTACTCCTACTGTAGCATAGCATAGGCTGCGTTTTAAAAGCAGCAATCACTAAATTTCATTAAATTCTGATTTGAACAGAAGTCACAACTAAGTGTCAGGACTCTTAAATAACTTATATAGACACATCAGAACAGCTGCTGTGGACAAAGGACCGAGGAAGCACCTACTTTTGCCAGCTATAGTGCATGGTGTCAGACACACTACTCAACTACGCTGACCAGCGAGCCATGCTATACCATTTAGTTTGGAGAAACATATTAAAAGCAGTGCTACTTACATGACAAGATTTGTGTTCAAATCGTATTTTCTCTCAAAGATTCATTTAGTTTTATAGTCCTCAGGGATTTGCAAAAGAGTTAAGTGTCTCATGCAAAACTAAATTACATCCTAGGCACTTCTACGCTCAAATGACAGCTCGTTAAAGAACTTTTCCACACTGATTTCTATGACCAAGTTGTGGACCGTAGAGACAGAAGTCATGGAGTATGAGACCGATTCTGAAAGCGGGCAAGCGGGCAAAGGGAAGGTGAAAAGCTTTGCAAACCTTCCAAACTTGTCCTTGCTGGGAAAGCAGTGCAATAAAAAGAGAGAAAAATTACATATAAACAAATTACTCTTAACTTCTAAAATATGTTACATTTAAGTGAACTAATAGACTACTACCTACATCCAAGAGAACATAATGACCATCTGTTACCTAAGCAGAATACTTTCTACAGGGTGGTGATTATTCTGACACAATCAACTCTGCACAACAGTAAAATTCTAGTAAGTGCTATGTATATACTGAGACATGTAACTTCGAATAGTACTTCCAAACTAAGTTCACGTAGGGAGAGGAAAAAAAAATAAAATAATGTTTTAACAGACACCACATGCAACTACAGGGGGGAAAAACGGAGAGAAACTCAGTGAAGTTTTTACATACCTGAAAAAGAAACGGTAGCCAAGAAAAAAAAAAACAAAAACACAAAAGTCATTATTTTAATTTTCTAAAATTCCTACTGGCAGTACATGACCATCATGATGTATGCTAATGTACTACTCTAATAGCAGAACTTCCCCATTTGCTTATTTCCCCACAAAAAAAATACTGTATTTATAATGAAAATAAACTCAGCAACATCCACAGTATCAGTTAGATATTAAATAGTTGCTTTGATATTCTTACAGCAGCAAACAACGTGTGCCACAAAAGATCTGTTCTTTACACACTTTAGTCTTCACACAGTTTCAAAACTAAAAAATTATACTGTAAATAGGCATCAGAAAATTAAACAGTGTGCTTCAAACTGATGAAGTCTTAATTTAACCAGACATCATGGGTTTGTCAGAATCTGTCAGATTAATTTGTTGTCCAAAAGAAAGATTACAAACTAAGAAAACACCCTTATAAAAAACATAGATTTGTGGCCTGTTAAATTCCAAAATGGTTGCTGCTAGGAGGCAAGAAATCTGTCACTGCTGACTTCCTGAATTTTTCAGGCTGAATTCAAACACTAGCAAATAAACTCCTTACTCTTCCTAGCAACGGATGGTTTTCCTCCTATAAATCAGCTTTTCAATATGTTTACTAAAAATTATGCTCTCCCCAAGCCCTTACACATAGATCATTCACACAGACATCTGAAAACACAAACATGCACATCCTCTTGTGCCTTCAGGGGCTCACTTCCCATAGATGATGAATATTATTACCAGTCTAACTGGCAATCCCCTCAATACATCTGAATATGCAAGACAGTGCTTTGCTCCTTCCCCTTGTTTGTTTGCTAACATTACACTTAAAGCAACCATAATTCTTCCCACTAATAAACTACTACATATTGTTCCATACATAAGAAAGAAAACTGCTGCAAGATGTAAAAGGTTAAAGGTATCCTTCATACATTTCAAAGAAAGCTGTACAAGCCTACCTATGTGGAATAGAAAGAAGAAAAGTCACCACTAAATTAGTGGGTTAATTCTTTTTCCATTCCTCTCCCATATTCCACAGCAGCTCAGCTCCTTTCTAAGAACCAATATTATTTGATTACCAGCTGTTGCAGCATCAGTACCATTTTCATCCATGCTGTTACCTGCATTTAGTATAACATATGAAACACTCTACATAAGCTAAACCTTTCCTACATGGCAAACAGACCTATGAAGCTCTAGCTCACTATGGCTTACTCCAGAAAGCATAAAAGAATGAAAATAAAAACCCCAACCCCTGCACTTTCACACAAATGTTGTAAGGCACATAACCAGATTTTGCACTGTAGAAAGAACAAAGACATTGAGGGCAATAGTCTTAGAATACAGGCAAGAAAGGTAGCTTTTGCTTTTAATAGCTGTATTAGTCAATAAAAAACCCTCTTGTCACTACTGTAATACATTATATTGTGTATATTTATAACATACATGTATATGCATAATATATATGTGCGTGTATATATATAATATAACGTAATACATTGCGGTACAGCATACGAAGATAACTTTGCCATATACAGCTCCCTAGTATTCACACAAGTCTTTGGAATCAGCCAAATGCAGTAGCCTTTTCACAATCAGCCTCAAATATCACTGCTTCCCCTAAGTGGGCTGCAGCAACTTTCTTCATTTCTTACCTTTTTAAAATAAAACCAGAATGGCCATATTTTTTGAGCATTAGGAAGAAAACCAATGTTCTTATTAATGCAGCATTCATGAAATACAGCTCTGAAGCTATGGAATTCCATCTGCTTCAGCCCTGAAATATTATACTGGAAGAATCTCTCAGCAGTCATCTCTAAATTCCTTTGTATATTACTGAACAGCTGTCAACCAGTTATGCTGATGATGCAAAGCTACTGTTGGAGACTAACCTAAGTAATTAAAATAACAAAAAAAGACTCAATCACTGGTTTTCTATCAGGTTACACAGCATTTTTTCCCACAGCACTTTAGAATGGAAGTTGAATAAGCTCTCAACTAAGAGAGCATATATAATTCTGTGTATTCAACTCTTAACAAGAACAATACAATTTCTATGGCTAAGAGATTCGTTGTCCAGAATATTCACTTGCAATCATATGTACAGGTCATCAAACTTCAGAGAGATCAGACTACATGTACTGTTTAGAGATGCTTCACTATCCCATATGTTTTGAACTAAAGCAGCATTTTCCTAACCTCTCTAATAATCTAGATAACTACATTAAATAAAACATTTAACATTTTACTCCCTACTTGAGGGCAGAGGATGTTGGAGGAGAACAACCACCCCCAAAAAATCCATCACCAAAATTACTACATATATCCAGCTGATGTGACATGAATAAAAAGCAAGCTTATGTCCAGGTACAGTTGTTGAAAGTCAGAACCACAGTACAGCATACAGGGTGCAAACTTGCCTTTACAACACCTAAATTGCTTTCTTTTACTTAAACATGACACATGTCCTTGAGTAAGAACACTGGAAAGTACTGGCCAAGTTACATGGTATAGTATGATTAAAAAAAAATCACCAACAAAATAACAACCTAAATGTGTTACTACATTATGGAAATACAGTAATATAATTAAGTCCAACCTATTCCAAATTATTAGCAGGGCTGCTTCCCAATAAAGGGGAGACAAGGCCACTTGACTCAATAATGTCCTATTTTCATCCCCCAAAACTCCTACATCAGCAGATGATCACAAAACATGTCATATTTTGCAGCAATGTAACTTGACTGCAGAGTCAAGATAAAACACTGCTGAGTACAGTTCCACTGGACAGTATCAACATATACTGAAATAGTGAACAAATCCCCTTATCTTCAAATTTCATTTACAAATGAGTCTGCACTAAAAAAAACATGAATTTAACCAGTAAATTGATAGAAGTTCAATAACAATAAAATGTATGCCATCCCCGAGCTGGTAATTTTCAGCTGTAAATGGAAACACACTAAGACTTCTCAAATTAAAAAAAAATGAGAAAAGCTTCTTTATGTACCATTTATAGTTTACTACAGCATATTCTCTTAACACTCAAAAAAGACACACAGAGTAAAACTGCTCTTCTTCTCTTGTAGTAGCTGCTGGCATAAAAGACTTCACCCTAAAATGCAGCTGTAAGTTTGCCTGGTTTGAGGGTATGCATCTTATAAATTATACTAAATAATACATGGCAAACAAACATTCAAAGAGACAGGTTCATTATTAGCTCTAGATTTCTGCAGGATAAACCGCATTATTTATTCTCTTTCCATTGTGCATTTAAAATAATGAGATTACCAACTGACAATCTCTAATTTTTAGAAAGCAAAAACTACAGAGAGAGAAAGGTGAGTAATCAGTGAAGACTGAATTCTTTGAATAGTGAATATGTAAGGAAACTGTTCAAACTGTATTTGTCTTAATATCTCTGACCAAGCCTAAAGTAATGGCTTTGCTGTATTTTAGGTTTTGAGGAAGCTTAAGTTTATTATTAACAGGCTAGTCCCAGATAAGCTTTGTGAATGAAGCCTTGTCCCTTCCTAATAGTTATGTAAGCAGATGCAACTCAGTCAGTCACACATGGACAAATTACTAGAGTACAGTTTAATACTTTTGACAGCTAAAATTTAATGTTCCTATACCAGTATCACTTGGATAATCTTGTACTAACTACATAACTTTACTGATGTATGCAGTTACATAAACAATATTTGTACAAAAAGTAAACCTGTATTTTGATAGATAAACTGTAATATTAAAATTCAACCAGAACTGTATTGCTCCCATGATCCAAGAAGGATCTGGAATCAGAAGAAAGTCTCTAACTAATTTTCATAGTCTCTATAGGCATTGGACATATCAAAAATATAGCTCAAAATTATTATAAATTTAATAGCTATTGCATTTTACATGCACTAAGGTTCAAAAGTGTGAAAGATTTCATATTAATTCAAAATTACAATTAAAGGTGTTAAAAGTTAGTCCAGTGTCTCCTAGAGCTAAGCAAGCCATCTTCTCCACCATTACTCGTTATTTGGTGTGTCCTGAACCCCAAAGTATATACTTTTTTTTAAATTCTAGTGTATCTCTACTCCAAGATCAAACCCATTACAATGTAAATTCACGTGAAATCAGAAGATAACAACAGAAAGAACCTTGAGAAACTGCCTACCCTACTTTCCAGTTCCAAGGCAGCCTTGACTGTATCTGTGTCACTCCTGGGAGATGCCTGCCAACTCGTTACTTGCAGGTCTCCAATAGGCTACATTCAAAAACATTCTCACAGTCTTGTACTGTATCTAAAAATCTTTTCCATTAGAAAGTTCTCAGATCTAACCAACTTGTTCCACTACAATTTAATCCACCACTTCTTTACATCTGTGGCCATAAGGAATTGCAAGAACTATACAGCAGTCCTTAACTACTTAAGAACTTGTACCACTTATTAATTTACTTTAAAAAAAGTTTTCCATATTCTTAACAGGTAAAATTTTCTGCTCCACTGGTCTTTCTTATTATTATGCTCTGGACTTTCTCCACATCTCTCTCGAAAAGTGCATCAGATCAGCTTCATTGCGGATGAGTCTCAACACATACCATACAGAAGAAAAGGATTACTCTCCTCTGTCTTCAGACTACCTTGCTGACACATCTATAAAACCTCATGTCATCCCTGGTATTTTGCAGTGACACTTAGCTGGCTCACCTTTGCCCTGGCAGGTGAAATGCAAAGGTGTCCTGGGTTCAGCAGTAGCAGGCATTTTTCTCCTTCTTAGTAACTGGTGCACTGCTGTGGTTTTGACTTTCAGCCTGGAAACAGTGCTGATAACACCGATGTTTTTAGTTGCTGCTTAGTAATGTTTGCGTTGACCAAGGACTTTGTGAGTCTCGTGCTCTGCCAGGGAGGAGGGGAAGCTGGGAGGAAGCAGAGACAGGACACCGGACCAAGGAGGTATTCCATACCACAGCACATCATGCCCGCTATATAAACTGGGGGCAGTTACCCAGAAGGGTTAGATCACTGCTTGGTCACACTGGGTATCAGTTGGCGGGTGGTGAGTGGTTGTATTCTCTTCCCTTGTTATTTCCCTTATCATTATTATTACTGGTGGTAGCAGCAGTGATTTGTGTTATACCTCAGTTACTGGACTGTTCTTACCTCAACCCGTGGGAGTTAAATTCTTTCGATTCTCCTCCCCATCCCTCCGGGATCAGGGGGAGGAAGCAAGGGGAAGTGAGGAAGTGAGAGAGCGGCTGTGTGGTTTCTGAGTGACAGGCTGGGCTTAAACCACGACAAAACAAAAAATGAAGGTTTCACCACCACAAAACTTTCCCTAAAGAAACTCCTTAATAAAATAAACCAAGGCAATGCCCTCTCTATTCTGAATCTAAAATGGGAACTGAATTCAGATGCATCTCCTGTGCATATGATCTTAAAAACCTAAAATTGGATTTAGTTTTGTGTCAACATAAGACAGGGCAAAGAGTAGTAACTGGGGGGTGGGGAGGAGGTAATTCCTGTAAATGAAGAAACAATGAAAAAGAATTCTGGCCATCTACACTCGATGCAAAAGGATAAATCCACCTGGTTTTCTCTCTGTGTATTTTAGAAGGTATCATGGGACACTTTTATATTATATGAAAAAGCCATATTGTTTCTTTACAAAATTAGTTTCTCTTCCAAGTTAAAAATATAATGTAACCTGGTATCATCAATGTGACATGGTACTTGTGTTTGCTTCCTGAGTCAAGGAATTTGTTTCATTTTTAGTTGACAGCACTTACTGTGACTTTGTTTAGGACTTTCTCCTCCTACCAGTGGGACACTATTCTCAGCCATTCCTCCAAGATCACAGGCACAAACAGATGAACATAGACTGTCATCTTAATCTTTCAAGAACTGCTAACATGTATCAAGCACTGGAAGCAATACTGCCCCACCCTAAGATGCTTCCTGATAACCTGAAGACATCATCTGTTCTTTCCAATACCAACCATCCAATTCAAAAGGTATTTGTGAGCTTTACCCCCCAGCTCAAAGCTCTGCACTCCAGCTCAGAGTCAAGAGGGTGATCTAATCCTACACCCTTCCAAACTTCAGAGCTCTGCAGATCAGAAACTTCCCCTCCTTCTGCCAGCCACCTAAAATCTCTCCTACTTTCTCCTGAAGAACCACTTTGGTGCCTGAGCAGAACAGTGCATTTCATCCACTGGTTCTATTCAAACCACTAATCAAACCACCAACTGGCTTTTACAACTGTCCCTGCAATGTTTAGGCTTTGTCAAGTCTTCTCCAGCCCAGTATCAGAATCTTTGGAAGCTTTTTTTCTTCATCCTTATCTCAGAAGCAGCATAAAAGACTAGTGAATTAAGATGTGACTTCTATTCAGCCTTGGCTGGTCAACTTACCATTTACCACAGCAAACTCGATGCAGGCCCTTTTTCCCCTCACAGCATATGCCCTCCCTTGTTCTTTTGAAAAGGGCATGTACTTTAACTGTGTCCTGGGTTCAGCAATAGCAGTCATTTTTCTCCTTCTTGGTAGCTGGTGCAGTGCTGTGTTTTTGACTTTCGGCTCGGGAACAGAGCTGATAACAAGGATGTTTTGGTTTGGCCAAGGACTTTGTGAGCCTCATGCTCTGCCAGGGAGGAGGGGAAGCCAGGAGGAAGCAGAGACAGGACACCTGACCCAAACTGACCAAAGAGGTATTCCACACCACAGCACATCATGCCCAGGATGTAACTGAGAGTTAGCTGGAAGGACTGGGAGACTGCGGGGTTGGAGGAGGTATCGGTTGGAACTTGGTCGGGCTCGGGGGGGGGGGGGGGCAAGGTATCAGTTGGCTGGTGGTGAGGTGATGTATTCTCTTCTCTTGTTATTTCCTTTATCATTATTATTATTGGTGGTAGCAGTAGTGATTTATGTTATACCTTAGTTACTAAACTGTTCTTATCTCAATCCATGGGAGTTGCATTCTTTTCGATTCTCCTCTTGTCCCTCCGGGAGTAGGGAGAGGGAAAGAAGGGGGAGAGTGAGTGAAGGAGCCCTCTGCCTGGTTTTAAACCACGACAAACTGATACAGAAGAGAAAGTAAACAGGGAAAATGAGAAGTGCTCAGTCTTTACAATGGCCAACAGTAACATCCTCAATACATGTAAAAATCCAATATTCCCACTACTGCATCTTTAAAGAACTAACTGGCAACTAATCACCTGCTAAATGATTTTAAATGTGGCTTCATACAAAGTTATGTGGTGCTCACAATAGGTTTTGGGACAACATTTTTTGTTTGGAAAGATAAAGATCAAGTCAGCTAAAGCCCCTGCAAATACTTACTCTGCTCCTTATCTATGACTTCTGTTTTGTTATGCAGTTTATATCTAAGAATTAGTTTAAGTTTCTCATTCTCCAGATTCCATATAATCATCAGAATTTTGAAAGTCAAAAGAATTTATGACATTTTAAGAAAAAAATTTTCACAAAACCATAAAACCTGCACCGTGAAGAACAGCAGGACATTGCTAACAAAGCAATTAATGCTAAATACAGACTCACCGTGTCTGAATAACGTATAATCTAAATAATTCAAAACCTCAACTTTCACCCCTAGCAGTTGTGTTTACAATAGCAGTACTCTGACATTCAGCAAAAGCGCACTCTTGGTTTGCTCCAGCTAAATCTCTACTTCTGGTATTTTAAGATGAAATCTTTTATTGTAAATACTTCCCAGTGTGCAAGTGCTTTATAAACAAACAGAAGACAGGCCCACAGAAAACAAGATTATTTCTCTGCCACCACTCTTGAACAATACTTATTTGACAGTACTGACAATGTTACACAAAGCTTACCAACACCATCTCGGTCTGCTCTGAAAGCTAACGACAAAATCCAACCTTCATCTGAGCCAGGATATCATTAAAAGATCCTGCTGTCTTTGATTTATACAAGTTTAGTCATAGGCAAGTGATGACAGAAGAGTTACACGGTAAATTATAATACAGTTGCTAGCCTGAGTAACCAAGGATGAATTCTTTAAAAGTAGAAGGTACAAACCAGGAGAGAAACCACAATGGCAGGATTCCCAAGTTTGGGACTAATACAGTACAAAAGACAGCCGAAAGCAGACAGCAAACAATCATCCTTCAAAACAACAGCAGCAACAAAAATTCTACCTACAATGAATTTTGTCTCAACATCCACCATTACCTTAGTAACTCTACTTTTCACGTTTTCCGTGTCACTCTCTCAGGAAAAACTCTATCCATTCATATACTCTAGCTTAAAGCCAGCAAGCTTTAAACTATTTCAGAAGGCAGCAACATCATAGAATTTCAGTAAACAGGAAATGATGAACAATGTACAGCTATAAGCACAATGACATCAAACCTCAAACTTATACAGGAAGACAAAGTATAAGTTTCTAACTGCTTTTAACAACTTCAGCAATTCCTTGGGAAGTAAAGTTTTCCTGTTTGGATTTTAACAGTCAACAAAATTCTTGCTCCATTAAAATCTCTACTCCCTAGATAGTATGTAGAGCAATCTGTAAGGCAGCCTACAAATACTTCACTTCTCATTTCCTCTTATTAAAAATAGTCTTAACCATTTCCTTTAACCGCAATACCACATATTGTGCGGTTATCTCTAGTTTCGAGATCATCTTCAATGGAGGAAGCTATGTAAACCTTCAACAGCAGTTTTGGAATTGACTTTTTAGAGGGGGAAGAAGTATGTATATGGCGAAATAAAGAAAACCAAAGTGTTCCAAGCAGCCAGCTATGCTGCTGCTTGGCTGAAAAGAGATTCCCAAAAAAACACAGTGATCAATCGCAAGACATCGAGGGTTTACCATCAGACCTAGCCAGTTACCACTGGCAAGCAATGCTGACTGCAGCTTAAGAAAACAACTATTTGAATCACAAATCACTACATAGATACACAGAGCTGTGGCTGGGACACCTCCAGGTTTGTAAAACTGTATGCTACACAATAATCAAGCTGCTTGGCCACGCCTCTTTTTTCTCTGTAAGAACTATGCAATTTCGGATTCACGTCATAGCATCTGCAGGAATACTGGTAACACTTCCAATGCTGATGCTCCCCTACTGAGAACCTATCCATTTGAAGCACTTCACTGGCACACGTAACAGCAGAAGCAGCTACCACCATATGCGCAAATTTGCCCAGGACTCTGCCATCTAAGCATGCCAGCAAAAATGTATGTGTAGGCACTGGACCACTCAACACAAGTGTTCCCAAATCAGAACACTGGTTATGAAAATAAGAGCCCAAAATGGGTAAGACACAGCTGTATATCAAGACGAGGTATGATTCTTCCTGTCTCGTTTCCTGCCTTCTCCCCCCCAAACCCTGCTGTGCTCAGCCTGTTCTTCATCTGGGGTATTTTTCTCAAAGCAGAACAAGCGCACACACAAATGACTCTCCTGATTTTACTTCCTCCATAAATAAGGAATTTGTTTTATGTAACAAGAGAATCTCACTTTTAACAATTATTAAGCATACAAAACCACAAACTAAAAGGGACCTCGCTTCTATTTCAGAAAGACAGGAATTAGAAATAATTTAGTTTAAATAATTTATTTCTGTCAGTGAAGATTTGCAAAATACCTCAAGTGTACATGAACTACTGACATTGCTTTGGATCAACACTGACTTCTGAATACTTCAATCATTTCTTTTATTTCCTGTAAACACCACCTTAATTAAAATCAACACTGCACCTGGTACAGCTAAGTAGCTCTTACTGCTTCTGGAGTGCCAGTCTCCCATATGAGCAAAGCAACCTGACAAAGCACATCCTTGAGGTCAGATCTGTTTGGCAGGATGACCCCTGGCAGAAGCCTGGCTTCAGAAGTAATCAGGTAAACACCTAAGCCTCCTCTCTCTGCTATTGCTACAAGTGCAGCATGTGAATGGAACAAAAATTGTAACAGGCTAAACCTGCTCACTGCTTGAGTGGAATAACTAATATTTTCTTTAAATTAATAAACTCTCAGAAATAACTGCGTTCAAATCAAACCAATAAAATCCTAACCTATCCATTGCTGTAAGTGGATTGAGCAGCTGTACACATTCAGATGACGGATAGCACGTTAGGAAAATTAAGCCTGTAAGGATGTATGAAGGACCTGGAGCAGGGGCTGGCCATGAACTACGTTCTTCCCTATGGGAAAGCACACCGATTACCCTCCGGAAGAGAAATCAACCAAGCTGGGAGGCGTACCCCGTCCTCCCCGTCACTACCGAGACCCGCCGAACCACCTCACCTAGGCTAACTCCGATATTCTCCATTTCGTGAAAGGGGGGAGCAGCTCTGGCACCCACGGCAGCTTCAAACATCTGCTCCATCTCACGCCAGGAGCTGCTAAGCAACCGCGCGCCTCGAACTTATTGAAATTAAACTTACTAATTTTACCCCAAATCCTTCCCTTCGGTGTCTCAACGCGGCGTGGGAAAGCCCGTGCCGAGCAGCCCACTCCCACCTCCCGTGACTCACGCTTGGCGGGGCGGGAGCGGCTCCGGGCGGCACCGGCTGTCTCGGGGAACAGGCCTGGCTTAGGCCCCGCAGCGGGGGGAGCCAGGCCTGCGGGCGCTCCGCAGCACCGGGCCTCCCTTCCTACAGCCCGCCAAGTAGGGAAGCCCCGGCCGTGCCCCTCGCCGCCCCACAGGCGGCGCAGCGTCGTGCCGGGTCGGAGCTCCCGACCGCCCCGGCAGCTCCCCGCCCTGCCCGTCGGGCCCCGCCGCTAGGCCGCAGCCCGGCCGGGTCAGCCGCAAGCGGCGCAATGCCGGTGGAGCGCCGGGCTGGCTAGGGCCCGGCGGGGAGGCAGCGGCGGCGGAGATCGCGCCGGAGCGGTTCCACCCCCCGCCTCCCCGCCGGGGCCCCCGCACCTTCTTGATGTTGTAGAGGCGGGTGAGCATGCCGACGCCCCTGTCGTTCAGGATGGTGAGCTTCTCCGCCAGCTTTTGCTGGCTCGGCTGCAGCACGGACCGCGACATCCTGCCCCGGAGCACTCCGCGCCGCAGCCAGCCCGGGACCCGCCGCTCGCAGCCCCGCCGTGGCGCGGCCGCCGGCCCGGCGCTACCGCCTCGCCGCCACCGGCCTCCCTCGCTGCGGCCTCCGCGGGGCGTGGCCACGGCGGGGCGGCACAAGTCACGTGAGAGGTTCTCGGGCGCCCTCTGCCGGCGCCGCCCGGGATGTCAGCGCTCCGTGCCCCCGGAAGCGCCTCCACAGCGGGCAACCACCGAGCGCCGACGAGGGGGTCCCTACAGGTGGTGGCGAGTCATAGATCCATAGAATCAACCGGGTTGGAAAATACCTTTAAGATCATCAAGCCCAACCGTTCCCCAGCACTGCCAAGGCCACCACTAACCCATGGCACTGAGGCCGTGTCTCCACGGTGTGTGAACACTTGCAGGGACGGTGACTCCAGCCCTCCCCTGGGCAGCCTGTTCCAATGCCTGAGCACCCTGTGGGGAAGCAATTGTTCCTAATATCTAGTCTGAACCTCCTGGTGCAGCTTAAAGCCATTACCCTCTTGTCCTAAAGTCCACGGCTGGCTGCTTTAGCTGTGGTTTTTAACAGCAGACCCATTGAGCTGCGTTGCAGGTGGAGCCCCAAGGTGTGTGTGAAGAATATCCATTTTTCTTCAAGGTTAATTACAGAACCTCTCTGTAGGATTTTTTTTTTTTTAATCAACTGCAATCGAGATCTGAAGCTCAGAAAAGCATTGCACAACTATCATCATTCAGCGACCTTCCACCACTTGTGCAGCCAGACAGGGGCTCTTCACCAGGTGACTGTAGCGACAGGACAAGGGGTAATGGGTTCAAACTTAAACAAGGGAAGTTCAGGTGAGCTCTTAGGCAGAAGCTCTTCCCTGTGAGGCTGCTGAGGTGCTGGCACAGGGTGCCCAAAGAAGCTGTGGCTGCCCCATCCCTGGCAGTGTTCAAGGCCAGGTTGAACACAGGGGCTTGCAGTAACCTGCTCTAGTGGAAGGTGTCCCTGCCCATGGCAGGGAGTTTGGACTGGATGAGCTTTAAGGTCCCTTCCAACCCAAACCAGTCTGTGGTTCTATGAAATACCATTTCATCAATTAGATGAGTCACTTTTCTTTTTTTTTCTCTTGAAGCCACAGGAGCAAAAGCATAGATCTTTAAGAAACAGTGGTTATTTCCATGCTCTGAATGTCAATGAAAGGCTTCCATGAGAGCTACTCGTCACCACAACCTGGTACTGAAACAGTTGCATTGCTGAGCTGCCAGCACAGCCAGCTGGCATGCAGGGCTCCTGACTGCAGTTACTGGGAGATAGGCTTCAGAATCAACCTTCTAATCTCTTTTATTTTTTTCTATAGTGGCACTACCATCTGTGCCTTTTCTTGCATGTTAATACTTTTATTTAATTTTCAGGTTGCATTTTCACGTTAGAAATCAGAATCAGAGGATATCCATCCTTTAGTGTTTTTAAACTAATAGATTTTTAGAAACCATAGAAATGAATGTGAGAAGCCTAACTGTAATTAAATTACTAGCCTCCTCCATTTTTAGCAGTTACAAGATAATTTATGATTAAGAATGAAACCAGGAAGCAAGAACTTGGGAGTTTCAATCTGAAGTCTGCTATTGACTCATTCTTTGGCCTTTATCAGATGATTTTCTGCCTCAGCTTTGTGTCCAAGAGTCAGGAATACCTGTCAACAATGCTGTAATGCTTGATTAGGTTAGACCTGACCTTTCACTACTGGAGTCAATGGAAAACATTAGAAGCATTCAGATAGCTGTTTAAATTTATAAAGCATAAAATGTTATGTAATGTCACAGTATTTAATGTATAATATCTATAGTAATATTTTTTACATAAAACATCTTCCATTATTATTTTTTTTAAATATCAAATATAATCTTTCTAGTTGCAATTTAGATGTTTCCCATGGAGTTGCACTGCAAACTAAGAACAAATACTACTACTGAGAGCAATTTTTTTGTTTCTCACCTACAGCTAAAACAACAGCAGCCAATTCTTAATTCCACATCCAATTATTTCTTTAGCCATACTGAATCTTCTAGAAGTTTCAAACATTAACAATCACAGAATTTGTAATTTACATAGAGCCAAGCACATGGAATATCAGCATTGTGACATTGTATTGGGCATTTTTGTGCATCATATTAAATCATCTATGATCTAATATCCCAATCTTCCTTCCTCTGGATTTAGTAGAAAGACTATGGATTACAGTGGAGTCAAAGTAACTTGGTTTTGATTAAGTTTGGGCTTACAGAGCTCACTGGAGGCCCTTCAAGCTCTCTGTAGCTACTAATATAGTTTTCAATGTGAAAACAATCACAGTTGCTCTCTGCTCTGCACAGATGACAGGTTGAGGCACAGAAGGGAAAAACGACTCTCTCTTTTGTAGTAATGACAGAGCATCCTGTTTTTAACTCCCACGCTATTCATAAGGCTGTTTACAAGATCTTATAATAAGGAGCACCTCTGGTTGCTATAATTTTTTAATCAAATGGTGGGTGCTGAGTTAGCTGCCTTTCTTGAAAACATATTGAATATTGGAATAGGGAAAGGATCAGTATCAGTAAACAAGAACTTCTGATACTAGCAATTTTTGCTCCTATGCAGCCATACGGACCTAATGCTAAATAGATTATCTGAATCGCCACTGTAATGTGGTTAGCCAGAGTATTAACAGTAGTCTTCTAACATGCAAGCAGACACATTAAGACAAAAAATAATCCGTTTATATACAGCCTGACCAGTAGACCAGATGTTTTCAAGTACAGAGTTTCCCCTACCACACTTTATGAAGTGAGGGCTTTTCAGCAAAGGTATCAGCAAGGTACCAAGACCTGATTAGGAATGGAAGGCACACCACATCTCAACTCCAATAAGGACATGGAAAGAGAGTTCAAAACTCAGCATCAGAAGATGCTACTGCTCATGGGGACACAAGATACTGCTGATGAATTAACTGGCAGCATCTTGCACATCTAAACGTAAGGACTGGTGTCAAGCTTGGAACTACAAAGCATGTGTTTTTTTCCTCTTGCTTTTAAACACTTAATGCTTATTAGAAGGAGAAAATGTGCACATCTAGAGAAGATACAGTATAGCTGAAATTAGGTTTCATAGAAAGCACATCAAAAACACTTGGAAACCTTTGCTAAATATGAAAAGAGAAATCTCAGTAACAGAAAACAGACATCACCCAGACAAATTTTGTTAACATGAACGCATGTATTTAAGCAGTCAACAGTTTTGTCATCATTTTAATGGTGGTTGGGTAAAGCCCATGCTGTCATACTACTTCTGCTGCTACAACTTTATGTAGAAACTGCAAGAGTACATACAGGTTTTTGGCAGGAAGATTTATTTAGATTATAAAAACATCTGCATTGTATAATCTGGGCTCACCAGTCTAGCAGCAAGCCTAACAACCAAGTGGAAATACAAGCTTTGTCAGTAACAGCATAGCTCTTACAGGTGTGGCAAAATTAAATGAAGGGAAGAATTAGGCTGACAATTATCTTTAAAAGACATGACTACTATTGGCTTGAGGATTTATTAATGATTAACATTTAAACAGCTTTCTATATTTATTCCAGACATATGAGTTTAGGGCAAGTTCCAAACAGCACTTAGATTGGGGTGGAGCTCAGGTCTGGTCCTTTTAAAGTTAACTTTCTGGTCCATTTGGGGTTTAATTGTGCTATTCGCTATGGGGCTTTCAGACAGTAACGAAAATGCTATTTGAGAAGCTTCAATAGAATAATCACCAAGTTGCTACACATGTATCAACACTACTGGGTGTTCAGTGAAGCACACGAACAGTATATAAAGTTTTTTAGCATTGCGACCTTGTGTAATGGACAATTTACTTCTGCAGAGTAGACTGTATTGCAACTTAAGTATTTACCACACATCAAGCTTACATTTCTGTAGAAGTATTTCTCTTATATGCATTACTTTTCCTGTGTGCATTTTTTCCTGCATTGGTTTAACTTCTTCTGTTCTGGGGACTATTGAAAACTCCATGACCAGTCAGTGAAATGGCAGCTATCAGGACCTGCACTCTCCGTAAGTGATATAGCACAGTCCACTGCATAACTTCCGCCCCTTTGGCCAACAGAAGCAATTTTTACACACTCATTTTGTTTAGTATTTCCTTTTCAGGTAGAAACAATTCAAAACACAAAGCCAAACTGTTACTTGAACAGATCTGACTTTTTAAATGGTCATCATAATCACAATTATTTGGCTCATGCCATAGTATTTATTGTTAATAATTCATAAATATTTTTTACATTGTTAAACTTGTATGTAAAAGCACAGAATCTGAAAACTTTACCACACAAAGTCTGTAATATTGCTTAGATCACCTGTAAAACTAATAAATAGGATTGAACAAACACAGTTGCCTTTCTCAGGCAGACTTTTAATCTTATCTGAAGCAGCAACAGGTTCAAAAGACCTATTATCCCCACTAAACCTAGCTGACAGATTCATTATATTTTAATCTATAATTTTCTTGATTAATCCAAACCTTTTTCATTATTTAATCTGTCATGAAGCCAGTAGGTCTGCCATTTCCCATGTTCTCCTTTTTCCCCTCTCTAAAGGTATTTTAATCTATTGTCTCATTAGCATGCAAGTTCATATGTGTGCCACCTCCCTGTTCAATTTTGTGCAAGTCCTTCTAGCTGAGGCTGTATACGACATACAGCAGTTGCTCAGAGATACCAGGCCTTTGAACTTAAAAGAACATGAACATTGGAGAGAGGTAACATAAAAGAGCTGTGCAAAGCCAGGCTGAAACAGAAGGTGACTACTACAGCGGTGATTTTCTCATGCGCTGCAGAAACCTGCTCATTTGAGAATGCATGAGCACTTTTGCTCATACTGGAGGGACAAGTATGATAAGCATGTTCCAGAACTTCTAGTCTGACACTGTGCAAATGAGCCTTGATCAGTAGAGAAGGAGGTTGCTAGCAACACTTAAGAGCTAGCTTTCTCCATGTGTCCCAGGTTCATGACTAACCAGTAATCAAATGTCAGTCTGGTGGCTATGGAAGTTTGTGACAGCAGGAAGAAAGTTGGTTACCTGTGAGCTATCAGCATGGGTAAACAGAGTAAACTTAGAAAAGTATTGGTGGGCTAAGAGTTGTCTTGTTTCAGCCTGGAGCAGTGATTACTTTTCACACAGAGGTGGAAGCAAGATAGCAGATTAGATCCAGTTGTGTAGTTCCAGAGTCAGGATTGCAGTTAGCTCTTGCAGAGACCATTAAGCAAATGGATTAAAGTTTTCTTGTTGGCTATGAAACAAAGCTTAGGAGGGCTGGCAGAATGAGTCACCCAACTCAAATTAAGGTCTTGACCTGGTATGGGTGTTGACCTTAAATTAGGGATTACATCACCAGCTTTAAGAACATCCTGGTAAATACTGAAATCAGAAAAGGCACTGGATTAGGAGTCCACCTAGATTAGAAATCACATTTTAATTGCAGTTTCCTTACAGGCTGAAGAGTCAAGAAGAACTAACAGTGATCTTCAAGATGTCTGTGAGGCCCCTAGATAGAGACAGGATGCCTAATGTGGTTACAAATCTTTATCATACAGATGAGTTAGCCTATGCTAACTGCCCACTGACCAGACTAAATCATGAGTGATCAGTGTGCAAAGAATGATCTCTGCTGTCTTTGAAAGGGGGATGTGGTCAGAAACTGATGTGTTGATGCTGGAATAAAGATGACAGCTAGTCGAACAAGACCTATCAAGGTGGTCCTGCACACAGAAAAATTGTGGGGCTTCTGTTGGCCATGCATCTTCATCTATCTACAGAGCCTTCTCTGGCAGTCACATACAAGCTCACGTGTCCTGACCTAATTTAGCCTTTGTTAAACTTCTCGGATAAATGGGGTAACACCATGGACTAATGATTGGCTATAGTTATGAATGTACAAAAATAACCTATTAGAGGTTTCTTTGTCTCCTCTCTTCCTCTCAGCAGAAACCAGGGGAATAGCATGTACCTCTTTAAATGCAATAGCCTTACAGTCCATCCAGCAAAGATTAAGAAAGAAGTCCTCTGCCTTAAACTCACCCTATATTTAGGGGAGGAAAATTTTATCCAAGGAACACCCATAGAATAAAAGGTTTTCCCCTGCACTGTTTCTAGGAATTAATTTACCAGTCAGTGGGGATCCTGAATAGTGATTACAGCAAAAATCAAGCTAAAATGTTCCCTTTAAAAGTCTGAGGTTTACATTTGACAGAAAAGGCCAGCTGTAGATTTCTATAGATAAAATATCCCCCAAATAATGATAGATGCATCTGTCTCAGTCCTCACAGCAAAAATAAATGCCAGCAGTATTGCTTTCTTTGATGACACATGCAGTATCACATTACAAACTTAGTTACAATGGTAGTATCATCAATAATATTGACTAATAAGGCTTTACTCTCTCACCTCTAATTTGTATTCTCTTACAGTTCACAAATACAGCCTCTTTGGTCAGGGATTTTATGTAATTAAATATGAAGTGATTTTATGTAATTTTTAAAGTTTATAATGCTAAGTTTACTCATTTTTATTACTCACTAGACCAGAAAGAAAATAAAACCAAGAACTTGGTCAGACCAAAAGCCCACCCAGCTCAGCACCCTGTCTCTATCCAGTGGCCAAAGAACAGAGCACTAAGGAAGAGTGTCAGAACAGGGAAGCACATTCCACTGCTTCTGCAGAATGTACTCCCAGACACCAACGGTTTTGTGGCTCAGGGGCTTTATGAGCCAGAGACACTGTCTTGCATTTAGTACCTGTTGATCTACTTCTCTTCTGTAAATATGCCCATTGCCTTTTGAACCCATTAAAGCTTTTAGGATTCTGTAAGCAAAGGCTCACTTAGCTTAACTGTATCTTGTATATAGGAATTTGAAGAAATAACCTAGGTCAGCTCCTGCCTGCTAGATTGGTATTTTGAGAGGCAAAGGAAAATTAGATCTCACCTTGTTAGTGAGAGGGAAGTTATTAGAGAGCCATGCGCTGGCTGGATCTGGCTATAGACGCCGAATGAGATAGGGCACAAATAGCTTAATTTTCTTTCCCTGCCTGCAGGGAATTTCTTCCCACACACAAGCAAGTAAGTAAATGCAATACTAGCAGTGTGCTAAGGCAAAAGAAAGGGCATGCAGAGGAACTGTATTCTCCAATATTATTATTTTTTCGGGAAATGAAGTGCTATGCTGATGCATGTTCCACATCACCTTAATCCCTACTTACAGAAGGTATCTCTTCAGGGTAAACAGTAAGAATAGGTCCTACTTGCAGGTCAGGCTAGGCTCATATACAAAATAATTCTCCTACTGCCTTGGGTTTATGATCCTGACTAGAAGGTCTAATGGCTTCCTTCTGGAACTCTGTGAAGCTAGAAAAACTTACTATGCATTCTGGTAAAAATTGTAACAATATTTTGTTATGCCTGTGGAAGCTACACATAAGCAAAATGTACACATAAGACGCTATGAGAACTCTGAAATAAACTTTGAATTTACCTTCTTTATTTTTAACTTTCCAGGTTGTAGGCTTGGTCTTTGCTGCAAGAGAAACTTCTGGGGACTTTTGCTCTAAAGTAGCTTTCATGTCTTTGACCACTGAAATAAATCTATAGAGAAACAGGAAGTTTGGGAGGCAGATTAATTTCGTTTGTGCAGAAGTAGGCACAACTTTGCAGAAGCTGCACTGCAAAATGGAAATTGCTCTTTTGAGTGTTCAGATAAAAAGCCAAATCATGAGTAGTCATAATGGTGAGCCATTGAAAAATCATAATTTTACCTTTAACTTCACCCCTGCCCCTTAAAAAAGGAGAAAGAAAAACATACTTTGCATTTCAAAGGACTTGAAGAGATAATAGAAGCTCACCTGTTTCTCTTGAAAAGCTCAGATTTTTCTGTTATCTTTTTAAAGGTCCTGACCTTTACAGGTTCTTTTCAGGCTGTACTGCAATGTTCATCTTAAGTAGTATTTTTTCTGAAGTGAAGGTAATCTGAAAATGAAATAACACAGAAATGATGGACAACAACTGCCTGGGTGACTGATGGTCTATGCTATCTGTTGAATTACCCATCACTCCTTCACAGAGCAGCTGGCCTGACTGGAAGGTGTTTTGGATGTGTACATTTGTGTTAAAATGGGTCATATTTTTATAGTCTCTTACTAGACTGTTCCGTTCCCTGATTAACTTTGCCTGTGTTCCTACTACTGAGCTGACATACCTGGTTTTACACCTAGGTTCATGAGCACATTAACATTATGCATATATATATATATATATAATTTTATAGAGAGATATATATATTTGCTCAGACATGGCTGCACTGGAGAAGAGAAACCTGAGTGCAAACAGGAGTGGAATTCAGATCCTATTTACATAACACAAACATAAGTTGTGCCAGATCTTCCTCACACCAACAGATCCCCAGGGATACTCCCTATGTCTATTTGTTAAACATTTCAGGTTTGCCTTCTACCCTGTTCCTCAATGCTCATTATTCAACATAATCCGTGACGCACTATAAAAAGATACATCTTTAGATCAGTGAATCAGCCTGCTTATTTGCATGGATTACTCACGAAGTGTGGTGAGAGCAGAGAGGAATGTCCTGATAAGTGTTTGTAGGGCCATGGCTTTGGTTATGGGCAGGGGTTTGCCTCTGGGGAGATTTCCCTGCAGCAATATGAGATGATATGCCAGTGGAAATACCACTGTTTCAGGCTAGCTTTGTAAGAACAAGCTAACAATGCTGCCTGAAATAAATAAATAAATAAATAAATAAATAAATAAATAAATAAATAAATAAATAAATAAATAAGAGAAGCTGCCTACCCTTCAGGCCAGGGATAGAAGACAGTGTTTGGAAGATGTAAGTGGCGAGGAGAAGCAGACAGGCCAACCCAATATGGGTGATAAGCAACTTCTACTTTATTTGTGACGCAGTTCACACATATATAGGAGTGGTATTCAGCCACTCCTTCTTGGCACAACAGTATTGGTTAGCCCCCCACAGCTTCCTCCACATTCTCCTCCCAGGTCTGGTCTCCGGCTACCTGTGGGGGCCACCCCCTGCCTTGCTTGCACAGTCCTCCAGAACTCTATGGTCCTGCTCTTAGAGTCATTCTGCAACAGGAAGAGGTCCACATACTTACCAATATTCTTAGGAGCAACCACTGGGCCTCTGTTCACAGCCTTTTGCAGCATGGACTGGGTTTTCTTACGCATGTTGTCAGACGCAGATCACCAACTCAGTCTCTCAGGCTACAGACTCAAAGGCTTGAGGAACTGTCTTTATTTCCAGGCTTGGCCAAGATGCATCCTTTGCTCTTAGCTGAAGAAACACGACATAGGTAAAACCAGTAAGAATGATGCAGCATACATTAGAATATTATACATATATTAGAAGCATAGCATTAATGGATGTTTCAATTTGTATGTTAAAGGGGTATAGGAAGAGAGAATATGTAAATGTGTACTTAGGATATATACTACTTCTTACAATGGGAAATCTTCTGCAGCAGTAAATGAGCACCACAATTATGCAGAACTAAAGCACTCCAAAAATTCAAGATGACTCCTACCACCTCTGGTCTCATCCTGTTCTCACACACAAGGAAAGGTGAGTTGTTCAGTGAATGTGTCTAGAACATCTCATGTTACAAACTGGCAGTGACAGAAACCCAGCAACAAACCAACACCTTACACTGAAGCTGGGCTCACTAACAAACAGGTCACAATACGTGTAACTACAGCAGTGCATATAGGAATGCGCTGTCAACTTTTTGTTTTGGTAACTTCTGTACACAGCCTTCATCATGATCCTGCTTCCCATAACTTTCTCCATTTGGACCAGCTACTATGCCAACACTTTTTAAATGCCATGTGCTTAACAATTTACCCCTGCCTTCACCCCTACTTTCTGCTATCCTAGAAGACAAAAACCTCAGTGATGTAGTGGTTTCAGCACACATAACTGAGAACCCTTGTGGACTTTTTGCTCTTCACTATATTCAGTTCCAGAAGAGGCCTTGCTACAAACTCATCCTTACCCATAAAAAGATATTCCAAGATTTTGTCTAGACTTTGGTAGCTTTTTAAGGTCATAAGTTTCACTTTCCAGTTAGGGTGCCACTTAAGACAGATTTTCCAGGCACGTTACTGGTATCAGGATGAAAGAGGTAGTATCTGCAGTCTTGTTGAGGATATGAGATGAAGGTACAGAACCAAGCGGAAAAGAGGGTAAGTCATTCTCCATCAATGTAACTCTTGCTTTGCTTTGACTCTAGAACATTTCCTTCTGTGCCCATCAGAAGCCTAAAGACAAGCAGACAAGCCTAAAGGGTGGAAAACACAAGGATGAGAACAAATGCATGGTTGTCTTTCAGCTGAAACCTCTCTACACGGGTGAAATGGCATGGAGCACAGGCACATGCCAAGAAAATGCCTGTGAAGGGAAATGTGAGCATGTCATGCACCAGCCATGCTTCTGTGTACCATCTTGCTCTGTTGCTTAGGGTGTGAATGATCCTGAGCTTGTGCCTCCAAACTGCTTGCTTTTTCAGAAACAGAAAAGACAGGAAGAGTAGGCACCACATCTTGACAGCTTTGCAAAGCTGGAGCTTAGACTCTGTCAGGTAGGGGCTTCCATGCTGTGTGCGGGACATTCTGGAGTGTGTAAGGCAGACTAGTCGTTGCTAGAAGTGCTTATTTGTGTGCTGGCATAAATGGTGGAGAACTAGTTACTAAGTCAGGAGGCTACTCCCACTCAAGTCAGAATGGACAGGAGCTGCCTGTCCCAAGGGGACCAAGTACCACGGAGTGCTTTGAGAAGAGTTGAACAATTTAAGCTTTAAGCTATTCTTTGTCCTTGTTTCAAGTATGACATCATCTTCCTTAGATACTGTCATCCCCAAAGAGCACAATGCACTTCCAAAAAGGCTTACTGGAATTTTATACAATAGCATTATTTCTATTTTAAATACCTCTTGATGCATGCTATGGTCACGCCTGCCTTTCTCATCACCAACACTATATTCATGATTCATTGTCACCCTGTGACCAACTGCTGCACACAATTATTTTAACCTCAGTTATTTTCAGCTAATGAACATACAGTCTGGAGCAGAGGCTTGTATTATTAGTTAGATATTAACTGACAGTATTTTGATTTTTGCCCCATTTCTCTTATTCCTCAAAATAATCTGGTTACTTCAGTTTGAAATGTGAAGTAATTAGTATACTAATTAGGGTCTGAGTCTGTTTCAGTCAAATTACTGACATAAGCCATTGACTCAATTTTTGGTGCATTTTGCAATCAAGTTCAACCCTTCAGCATGCATTTTTCAGAGTGCAAGGCTGGTTTCTCTAAGTCAGCTATCTGGAATGTCTGGTTATCATTTCTCTCATAAAAGCTAGCTCTTTTGCACTGATGATTACAGGCAGTAGCTGGACCAAAATGAATAGTGGAAGGAAACAAAGGCAACAGAAAGATAATATATCATCATATGAGCTAAGTGTGTATGAGCTGCTTTCTGTAATAATTAGCGCCCATGTTAGTTTTTGCCCACTAGAACAGGTTCTGCTGAATTTCTTGGCAGATGAAACAGAAGAACCTTGAACTTAAAAATGACTTAAACTCTACTGCGTTTGCATTGGTAGATAGCTTATTCAAACCCTGAAGATCCAGCAATACCATAAATGCATTCAGCTAATGAAGAGGAGACAGCACCTGGCTCCTGCTGTATCTTTGGAAGTATCTTCTACCCTCAGCAAAGCACGCAAGAAGAAGCATTTATCTGTGAACTGAGATCCCAGTTTTAAACTCTACTCTCATTATTATCTTCTCTTCCATCTTGTGATGGAAAGTATGAACAATTTAACAGTAGCATATAAATGCCTGTATCACAAAAAAAGTGTCTGAATATTCAGGCTAGATCTAATACTTGTGATATGGACACACTAATAATAATGTACTAACTCTGCATATATACATCTACAGAATACTTGGATTTCAGGGATAACAGTAGTACAGATTTCATGTCCAGCAGGGACCCCTGGCTTTTAAGGTAGTTGTAACAATGATAAACATTCCTAACAGAGAATTGAATCTACTACTTCGGGATCAGCTGCCTTTCTCTGTCCACACATATTGCAGACTCTTCCTCAGAGGTTAAGGAACAACAGATAATTGTATTATTACCTTCAATGGTAAGCATTTTACAGATCTGTCACAGCTTAGTCTTGCAAACACTCACACATATCCCCATTCTTGTACAGGACAGAAGCTGGTTAAAAAGCACATCCCACAGCCTTGCTACTCTAGACAGCCTCCTGGGCCTGGACTGCAAGCCAGTTCTGCTCAGGCCTTGCCAGTTTCCTGGCACATGAGGCTCCCTGCATTCCCACAGGATACCAGCTTTTCTTGTTTTTTCCTACAGGCAGCAGTAGCAAGCCAATGCAGGCTGAAAACCAGCCATAAAATTCTATGCAGTTGCTGTCTTAACATGGACCTAAAGCTCTCTGTTGCTTTCTTGGGATCAACTACATCAAAATTATTGATTAGACATTTCCAAAAACTTCTTAAACTTGGTTTAACTTTACATTGTTTTAACTGCTAAGAGCCACAGTCCACTTTCATAAAGGCTACTGAGTACACATCTACCATAAAGAAAGTTACAAGAATGCCTACTTGTATTTAAAATTTCATTTTTGTTGCAGACAGTGATTACTGAGAATCACGTTTTGTCCTGGAGCTTCTGTCTTGCACCTTTGCTACTTCAATCTCTGATTCAGCCAACATCTCTGTTCTGTTCCTCCCCCTGCCCTAAGCATCTTCCTTGATTTTATCTCTTGGTTTAGACTCCTGCTTTTCCAGGCAGTGTGTAAGGTATTCTGCCTTTTTCGTTTGAACTTGATTTTTTGTCTAATTCCCATCAGAAGACTGTCTCTGGCATTCCTGGAAAAACTTTTGTTCTTGCCGTTTCTAACATCGCTGCTTCTAAAATTGACAATGCATCTGCAGACCTCTTTACATGGAACTAAGGTGCCTTTGTTCTGTACTGCGTTCTAGCAATTATCACAAGATCTTTTCACAGTCATCATACCCTGCCAGCACAGCTTTGAGGAATATTATAACATCAGAGGGGATGTACTGTAGTAACACATCTTTATTCCAAAACCAGCATGAAGGAATCTAAATCCCCCAACATGTATTTGTTACAATTTGTATTTAATTCAGATTATATTTAAGGCATGATTTAACAGCATTACCTTTCTACTCCACAAACAAAAATTTTCCATACTCATATGCTAGCTGCATTAACACTACAAACAGCACTTTATAGACAACACATGTAAACGTGGACATTCAGTGGCTGGGGAATAAAGGAAAAACAAGCTCACCTTGCCTCCTTTTTATTCCTATGCTGCTTTAATGGTATCTGCTACGTTCTTCGCTGGCACACCAAACCCCTAGAAATAATAATTTAAAAATATAAATTTACCCCCTCCCAAAGCTTTAGCTGAACCCAAAACTTTCTCCCAGGCTTGTAAGTGCTAAACAAAAATCAGTGACAAATCTGCGACTGACCTCACCACAAACAAGACCGCACTCGAGGGCGGCCCCAGCGCCTCGCAGGGAGTTCTGTGGCACACCGGCAGCTCCGAGGGCATGAGCAAATGCGGACGGGACAGGGACCGGGACAGGGACAGGGACCGGGACGGGGACCGGGACGGGGACCGGGACGGGGACCGGGACGGGGGCCGGGACGGAGACCGGGACGGGGACCGGGACAGGGTCTGCCACTGGCACCGACAGACCTATACCTACACCCCCGCCACTGCCCCTTCACTGCCCTCCCAGCCCCTGCGCACCGAGGCACCGCCCCCGAGAGGCCGGCAGCCAATGGGGGCTGCCCGCGCTCTACCAATCGCGGCTCGCCTGGCAGGGGGGCTGGAGGCTGGTTCTGCTCGGCCTATGCGGTAACGTGCGGTCAGTCGCGGGTGACCGGCTGTGTCTGGGCTATGCACTCCCTTGCCCAGGAAATCCGCAGCTTCTCCAGAGACAACCTGCGTAAGCAACGCACCCGCGTAACGACGCTAACCGGCAGGAGGATCATCGAGACGTGGCGTGGAGCCTGCTTACACGTGGAGGAGGAGGAGGCGGCGGCGGCGCCCGGCGGTAGCGGCTATGTGCAGGACCTCAGCGCCGACCTGCAGGTCGGCGTCGTAAAGCCCTGGCTGCTGCTGGGTGAGTGCGGCCGGGGGGCGGTGGCTGCGCGCCTCGTCCCTCCTGACCGGGCCGCGGTCCGGGGCCCGCCGCTCGTTTGCCCCGACGAGCCAGCGCTCGCTGCGGGGAGCGAGCCCGAGGGCCTGCCGGTTTGGTTTGGCGTAGCGACCGGCGCGATTTCTTCCCAGGGTCGCAGGATGCTGCTCACGACCTGGAGACGATGAAAAAGCATAAGGTAACGTAACACGGAAGTCGAAACGCCTCTCGCGTAGTGCTTGTTGGTGCGTTTACGTTAAAAAGTCTGAAATATCCCTAAGAAAAATTATATTACATTTTAATTTTTAAAAGGCTGCTGCTTTGCAGGGATATGGATGCCTACGAGCTTCACCAGAAGCTGGAATACTTTGCTGCAAGAGTGTTGACTGTTCAGAGATGTTTAACGGCAGGCGTTTCAGCTCCGGACACCGAGCAGTGTCAGGCCTCCCTGCCTTGTGGGGCGGGGTGAAAGAAGGAAAACAAAGCAGCAGCTCTAAGTCTGTCCTGAACTTTGGACTTCTTACTCTTCTGTGTTACAGTAACGGGGTGATAAGGCCTTCGGACAGTGGTGCTTCTGCAGGACAGGGAGTGTGCACCAGTCTGGCATCTGGTGCCATCTAAGTGTCACTTCTTCATTGTAAGTTAAAATAACCCACGACCTGGCCGTAGCCTGAACAGGGCAAAGATGACAGGAGGCCAGAGGTGGTCTCACCTGACAAGCGCAGGTATAGTTTACTCTGAAATCCTTCTGCTGCACTGGCAAGTACTGGTTAGTTCCTCAGCAGAAAGCCTGAAGCTGATGGGTTAGGGCAGGCTTGAGATCTGGGGGATTGCTGGGTGGTCCGCGCTCTCATTCCTGTTGCTTTCTATTTTCCACCTGTGTGTTGAGAACTCCCTTTTCTGTTGAAAATCCGTACTTTAGTCTGTGTTTGGGTGAGGGCAAATCTTTTAATTTCCTCTCAAAACCCCAAAGAAACTGAAATTTATCATAGTATATGTTAACGTGCATTAAAACTTTGCATGGAGAAAAGCATACCATAGACAGCATATGTATGTAAAACTGAACATTGCAGTTGCGTAAGGTACAGTCTATGTATGCCTTAAGAAGAATTCATCTCTGCTATTGCTCATTTTGCCTGCTATCATCAGAAAATGCCCATTTCTGTTTTTTTTTTTTTTTTTTTTTTTTTCCTTTTTTGACTCAGGTTACTCATGTTCTAAATGTGGCATATGGAGTGCAAAATGCCTTCCTTGATGACTTTATATACAAGACCATTTCTATTCTGGACCTCCCAGAAACTGATATTATCTCTTATTTCCCAGAGTGTTTTGAGTTTATTGAGAAAGCCAAGATACAGGTACGGTATATCAATTATTGATGTTAGTAGTTATCGTGTTTGGATTATTTATTACACTGTTTAAAATCTAAAGCAGCTTCTTTTGTCAAAAAAAAAGTATGGTACCAAAATCATAGTTTTGCCACTGCCTTTTTAAATTTTAAATTGAGAATCTAAGCAATTTCTAAGCATTTGTAGAGATGTGGCACTGCTTTAACCCCCATTCTCTCCAGCACTGTTTTTTCAGGATGACTGTCTTACATGTTTTAGAGAAATGCTTCCTTAATACAGTAGTACCAATGGCTGACTTTAGATAAAGAAATCACAATCTAAGTCCAAGTCACTGCATCTGACAGAGGAAAAAGATGAAACGTGACTTTCTATCTGTCCATCGGGGATGTTGTTTTGAAGTAGAAGCAAGCCTGACAGGGCTTTTACATATCTGTGTGGTTTGTCAGCAGTAGTCTGCCATTCTTGTGCTTTCCCCTGGATCATCCATCGAGTTGTGAATCCACATACAATTACATACCAAGACTGTCAGAGAATGTTAAGTAGTCTTGGAGCCAGTCTGGGATTTAACTGCTAACAAAAGACATGACCTAGGGAATGGGGTGAAGGAACTCCTTCTGGGGTTGCTTGGCAGACTTGTCTATTCCTAAGACCATCCCTGACTTCTATTTGTTAAATTCCAGCTCACTGTGTAATTTGTGACAACTGTTGCTTTGGTATCAAAACTATGACTTGACAACCAAACCTTATTGCATGTTATTCCACCATATCTACCATATTCATTATTTATGTAGGTGTGGATAAAAGCAGATAATCTTGCCCCAGCTTTCTTGGTGTCACACAATGTTCTTTCCTTCTTTCATTTATTATTTACAAGCTATGTGATCCACATTGTCACTTAATGACCTCTTCAAGGTTTCTAGTTACGGTTTCAACTTCATTTCAAAATGGGACTTGCCATTCATAACTGCGTAGTGTTGCCTTCTGCCTCTGATGCTTGTTTTCCAGTTACTATTTTGTAAGCTATGTAGTTTTCCTGAAAAGTTTTATAGCAATGTTATTAGTTTTCTAATGGGAGAGTTGGGTGAAAGAGCAGGTAATTGATGGAATAGATGGCTTCCAGGATCACTTTACAAAGCATGTAACAGTAGTATGTGGATATGGATTTCTGGATGGTTTGAATCACTTTATTTGCTTTGTTAAAATAGTGTTAAAAGATCTTATGAGAAATTATATCATGAAGTGCTCTTCAAGTAATCATGAGCTACTACTGTTTCATTTCCTTATATGGGGGAGGGAGAGGTGCTCACTGATGAGTATGTGAGCACTTGAATTTGAGAATGCAAATATAGACTGTACTGTTGAGTAAGTCACTGCCAGCTGGTAGTTGTAATAGGATTGACTTTTACTAAAATGGTAACTGCTAAAGTATGTGCACATCATGGTAAAATTCTGATACTGATCAGAGCTCACCTTCTAGGCTCCAAACTGGCAGGCAGATTTTCCATTACCCATGTCAGATCACAGTGCTGTGAATAAAGGATTTCTTTTTTATCTTTCTGTTTAATATCAAATAATAAAACCTCTAAAATCTTGTTCTTCCAGGGAAGAGATCTTGGCTCATTCATGAACATCTCTCCTTATTGCTCCCTCTCTTCCTCCTAAAGAAAAAGCCCTAGCACCACTGTAAAGTGGATCCCTAAGGAACTACATTAGTTTATGGCTCTTCACCAAAAGCTTTATCCTTTTTTTTTAATTTCTTTCCTTGGTGAGGCTTTTTGCTCACTGTGTATAATCACTGTATAATAACTTTTCTCTTGGTGGAAGGTGATTTTGCTTCCCTCTGTATAAAAATTGTTAAAAAAACCCTTGGTCTTGAATCTTCAGAAGTTCTTGCAAGACCATGGACAATTTCTGGGTAGGCAAAGATTAGGCTAAATGGATCACAGCAAGGAGTTCCCAGTAAATAGATTGATGACATACTTTCAATCTGTTTTTCAATTTTATATTGTATTAACATCTAATACAAAATTAGTTAAGAATTACATGCCAAATTAATCTTTGTATAAAGAAACAACAGAGTTTATCAAAGGAAGATAAATGTTCTCAGTATTAAATTTGATTTTGTTGTTGCCCATGTTCATTCATGTTCAGTAATTTTGAGGTCTGTTGCATGGATATCACTATATAATTTTTGGCAATTTTCATGTTTTAAGCCAAGCTGGTAACTCAGAACCACGCAGCTGCTTGCTCATTCTCCCCCTTTTTCCCCCTCCTGCTCCCAGAGGGATGGGGAGAAGAATCCAAAGAATGTAAATCCCACTGGTTGAGACAAGAACAGTCCAGTAACTAAGGTACAATAAAAATCTACTACTGCTACCACCAATAATAATAATGACAAGGGGAATAACAAGGGGAGAGAATATAAAACTAAAAGGGAAAAAGGAAAAGAAACCAGTAAACACAAGCAGTGCACAACACAGTTGCTCACCACCCACTGACCGATACCCAGCCCAACGCGAGCAGTGATCTGGGCCTTCCAGTAACTCCCCCCAGTTTATATACTGGGCTTGATGTGCTGTGGTATGGAATACTTTGGCTAGTTTTGGTCTCTGCTTCCTCCTGGCTTCCTGTGCCCCTCCTCACTGGCAGAACATGAGACTGAAAAGTCCTTGATTGCAGTAAACATTACTTAGCAACAAGTAAAAACATAGGTGTATTTGTCAGCATTGTTTTCAGGCTAAAGTTGAAAAACAGAGCACTGCCCCAGCTACTAAGGAGAAAATTGACTACTGCTGCTGAACCCAGGATGGCAATGTACAACAGAACAGTCAAAAAAAACCCAAACAAAACAACCTTAAAAGAAATGTGAAAGAGGAGAATAGAGCATGAACTGTGAAATGAGAAATAATCACTTTTGGTGCTTATTTTTTACCCTGAGTGCCGCTGGTAGATAATTGATTTTGATTATGGTATGTCTGAAATAACTTCCATTAGATCAGTAAAAACTACTCCAGACCTACAGTGGATAAGCCTCATAATTTGCTTCATTAGCAGTGGCATAAATACAATTTTTAATGTCATCATTTTCATGTCCTTATTATAAAGGAGATAGTAGATTTACACATCACCACCAGCACTTCCTCAGGTAGTTGAAATAACATGTATGAGTCTGTTGTCTGCTCTGCTGTAGTCTCTGACTGGGAAGCATGCCCCTGTGAATGTAAGAAGGGGAATGATTGTTAACAGTTTCCAGCAGGCAGTGCAAACGGGATGTGATTTCCATTGCAAAAAAGGGTGGTACTGTCATTCATTGTGCTGGGGTGCAGGAGTTTAAATTCAGCTCCTAGCTCTGCCATAATCTTATAGTGTTAACTTGAGCAAGTCATTCTTCTAGTCTCAGCTTGGCATTCCTTCAACAAGGATATTAACACTCAATTTCTTACATTTTTTTGTGTTAGTATTTAAATGGAAAAAATTTTGGAGCAGGAATTATTTTCTGCTCTGTGTGTTTGTTAATATACCAGATAATTGCAACTCCTCAGTCTGTAACATAACCCATCAAGTTCCTAGAGAGAAACCCTGGTGGTTATAAGGTCTCTTTTACCGCTGGGTAAAATGCCCTATGAATAATTTCTGCCTGTTAGGGCAGACAGAGCAGGCTATTTGTATCTTGAATATATATGTTTAGCCTCAAGTTTCTGAGCACATTTTGTCATGTTTCAGTATCTTTCTTCAGAATATGGATGTGCTAGGGGCTTGGGGGAATTTTATTGTGAGAGAGGCATTTGCAGACAGTTTGGGCCAGGCCTTTTCCAGGACACAATCTGATGTACAGACATGAAGCCTGGGCATTGGACATGTCACCTAAGCCACACTAGGTCAGTCTTATTGTCTTTGGGTTAACTCAGACCCATTATTTCTTAATGAAGACACTTTCAGTGTCTTTCTAGAGTCATTCAGCTGTCTCAAAGATTGTGTGAGAAATGCTGAAGATAAATCCATTAATTTTATAGATAATTCATGAGAAGCCTGAATAATTCATGGTGATTCATGAGAACCCCAGGAGAAACATTTCTGAATTTGTGGGAGGTTCAGTAGTTTTGGATTCTGCACCTTGGCCCTCAGTTAAAAGGACCCTAGTTGTACCGGTTGCTACAGTGTACCAGCAGTGTGACTGGACAGTAGATATTTGTTGCAAGTTACACCCTGTCTTTTCTGATATTTCTGTTCCTATGCATGATCCTGTTTATCCAGAACCTTCACTGAAGAGCTTCAGAGTATTCAAGAAGCATGAAACTACAAGATGTTCTAAAATCTGCCTCTGTTCCTAGCTATTTGCTGCCTTGCCATGTTTTTAACCTGGTAACAAAAAAGTCAAGTTTCTTTCCTTATTGCTAATGGCATTATTTTAAAATTGGCAGTCAGTTACATCAGGTATCTTAGTATCCCAGCTGTCTGCAGTTTGCCTTTTACATGAGGGGGCTGCTGCAAGGTCTTGGGGAAAGGCACAGAGGAATGTTTTTTTAGTTCTAAGTTATGAATTAGATTTGAAGTATTGGGTAATTATAAAGTGGCTTTGGTTAGAAAAATACTTATTTTGGGGCTTGTATATTTGTGTTTGGTGTGTGTAAATATTTGCTCTGAGCTCAGCCAGGAGCTTTTAGTAGGTCTAAATAGACCTTTAAATATTGTTTCTAATACTTGTTGCTATCTGTTTAATGAATATTCCAGCTTATGTTTCATTTGTTTCTTGAAGGATGGTGTGGTGCTGGTCCACTGTAATGCAGGAGTCTCCCGTGCAGCAGCAGTAGTCATTGGTTTCCTAATGAATTCAGAAAGACTGAGTTTTGCTAGAGCCTTTTCCTTGGTGAAAAGTGCAAGACCTGTGGCTTGTCCAAATCCCGGCTTCATGGAGCAGCTACACAAGTACCAGGAACAGAATATAAAGGCAAATGGAAGCATAAATGATCACAACTGATCAAAAGGGAGAAGCAAAACAATCTGCTTTGACTATACAGTAACATATGTTGGATGTACTTTAATATGTCATTTTGCAGTTCACTTTCACATATGGATTTTAAAGTCTTTACATACTTAGGTTTTTTTCTTACCCCGCTTTGACCCCTTTTTTTTCACCATGTAGTCTGAAGGCCAAATGGTATTCCACTGACTTCAGAGGTGATTTTGGGCAAGAACAAGCTCTGCATTGAGTACTAATAAAAAGACAAAGTTCAATTTTCCTCGAAATATTAGAAAAAAAACAACCCAGAATTATGGTTTTGGTTGTTTTGTTTTTTTTGTTGTTGTTGTTGTTTTTGTTTTTTTATTTGACCATAGAATCATAGAACAATTTGGGTTGGAAAGGACCTTAAGATCATCTAGTTCCAACCCCATCATAAAATGCAAGAAATAGAGAAAGGAAATAAAATAACTGAGATAAGTTGTCCTGTTCACTTTAATACTAAACCAAATGTCTGCATTGTAGTTGGTTGTAAAAGCTAGATAATAAAATGCTGATACTATAAAGTACCTTGATACTGGATTTTAAATTTATACTGCAACTAAAGAGTATTTAATTAAATTTTGTGTAACCATTAAATGTTTTTAGAAATTAAAACAGATGGCCTTTTGAGGATGCTCAAAATATGTAGGATGCTTTAATGCTTCATGTCTTTTTCTCATCAGTGCCCGCACCAGGCTATCAGGGATTTTTAGTGGATTATTTTGGTGGAGATACAAAATGTGTTTATAATGACCTATCTCTGACTCACTGCTACTACCTTTTCTTTGCATTTGATCTTCATGCCAGGTTGGATGGGCTTGGAGCAACCTGGTCTAATGGAAGGTGTCCCTGCCCATGGCAGGGGTTGGAACTGGATGAGCTTTAAGGTCCCTTCCAACCCAAACCAGTCTGGATTCTGTAATGCTGTGATTAATTTGCATTCCCTCACTCCATTTTATATCCAATATAAAGAACAGACATCATAGCATTGGTACTGTTGATCCTCCTGACAGGTCTTGGGCTGGAATTACTGTATTAAGATGGCATGGTTTTATTTTGTTTTAATGTATCTGTAAAAGATGCTAATATTTTTATGGCCTTTATGCCAGTTCCAAATTATTTGATATATTAATATGCAATAAATTAAAAAGAACACTGTGTCTGGATTTTTTTTGTACTGAAGTGATTTGTTAAGCATGCTTTCATTATGTGAAATACAAACTCACTCCTCTAAACAAGATAACAAGGTTTGGTTTTATTGAGGGACAAAGTCAATAAAGCAGAAGCAACAGCGCTGGGCGCATGACCGTAGCCAGAGGCACAAATGATTAGTATTTGTTAAGGTTAATATACTTTCACTATTGCATTAGTCACGTACATATTCCTAATTCCCACGTATAGGCGGGGGGGGGGGGGGGGGGATATCATAACTAGCTCCAGGAACTTATTGTCATAAGTCTCCTCCTCTTCTCACTTGCTCTGCGGTGATTGTGGGCAGGGGTCTTGCGGATGAAGTAAGCAGTCTTCCTCTTGTGAGTAGGGGGTCTTCAGGATGAAGTAAGCAGTCTTCCTCACAGTATACTTTTCACCTTTTAGTTTACTTAGGTTGTAGAAAGAAAACGTTTATGTTGTAAGTCTGTGGAATGTAGTGGCCCCACTAAACACGAGTTAATTGCTTCACACCATCCTTCTAAAGTACCTTTAGCTTTAAAGAACAATGTTTGTGTTATTAAGTCCATATCCTGTGAGATAACAGGATTTAGTGGCCCCACTAAATGAGTTATTTCACACCATCCTTCTACTTATCAGTTAGAGGCAGAGCCTCCCAGACATCTGCTAGCTTGGGAGACTCCTTGTCTCCCCATCCTGCAATAAATTTTGCAGGAAGAGCACACAGTTCTAAATCTTTGCTAGTTATCAGAATAATGACAGATATGGTTGTGTGATTACTGGGGGGTCCAACTGTGCCAAAGGTGAAAAGTACACTGTGAAGAAGACTGCTTACTTCATCCTCAAGACGCCTACTCACAAGAGGAAGACTCTTCATCCTCAAGACCCCTGCCCACAATCACCAGAGAGCAGTGCGCAGACGCCAAGGAGGCTTATGATAATAAATTCCGGGAGTTAGTTATAATAGTCCCCGCCTACATGAGGGAATTATGAATATGTATGTGACTAATGTAATAGTGAAAGTATATAAACCTGTAACAAATGCTAATCACTTGCGCCTCTGGCTACGGTCATGCGCCCAGCGTTGTTGCTTTGTTGACTTTGTCCCTCAATAAAACCTTGTTATCTTGTTTAGAGGAGTGAGTTCGTATTTCACACTTAGAACTGATAACATTTTGTGCTTTTGTGCCTCCTTGGCTCTGTGCATGGCTCTCTGCTGTCAACCATGGATGTGGCTGACGGTCCTTTCCCTGGCACGTAAGCTTTCCCGCCTCGCCTTAGCGGCAGGTTTGTGAGTTCTCAGCCCGTAGGAATAACCAAAGAGAAGCGCTTGTAACGACTGCTACGACTGTGTTCAGCTGTGTAACTACCACCGCATGGCCCACCCCCGCCCGCCAGGCGCCTGCCTGCAAAGAAGTAAAACCTTTCCCGCCCGCGGCGCCGCTCATAAGATGGCGGGGGGGCGGGTCGGAAGTGCCGGCGGGCGGAAGTTCCGTCGCGTTTGAAAGCGCCTGGCGGAGCAGCTGCTACTCGTTTCTCATCGTCTTGGGTGTACGGTGGTTTCCTTCACCATGGAGCTGCCGCCGGCAGGTGAGTGGGGCCGCCCCTCCGTTCCCCCTTCCCGCCGCCGTGCTATGCTTTCGGCTGTTGGGCGGCGCGAGGCGCCTCAGGTGGCCGTTGCCCGTCTCTTCCTGTTAGGGGTGCCTGTGCCCCTGCGGCCTGATGAGGTGGTGAGGGCCAGACGCTGCTGGGCTGACGTGGGTCATGGGGGACGGGACCAGGGTGCTCTTCTTCCTCGAAGGGAACGCGAAAAGGGGGCGTGAGGTTTAACCATGCAGCCGGGGCCGGGTGGCGGCAGGGCTGCGGGGAAGCCGCGGTGCCGTGTCGGAGCACGTTTTGCCGGGCGGGGACGGAGCAGGACCCGGCCGTGCCCTCATTGCTTTTACATTGGAAGCCCTCCTGAAGCAACGCCAAACCCGCAATTTTTCTCAGCCCAGAAATCCAGCCGTAACCAAAATAGCATATTTTAAGAACAAAGCTCTCGCCGTATCAGTTCTTGTAGTTGGAAACAGCGTGGGGTTGTTATAAACTTTGCTCGCTTGGAAAATAAATGTTTAGAACTTAGTCATTTACTGCGTATTGTTTTACATTTCTTTAATAAAACCATTGTTGAAGCAGTGGAAAAGGCTAAGTGACTTGGCGCCATCCATGCTTCTCATCTTTGCTTTCATTAACACAGGAGCTGAGCCGATGACTCTCGGCTCCCCGACATCTCCAAAACCTGGAACTAGTGCTCAGTTTCTTCCTGGATTCCTGATGGGTGATTTACCTGCGCCAGTGACTCCGCAGCCACGTGCTTTAGCCGGCCCTTCAGCCGGGATGATGGAAATGAGGTCTCCACTACTCACAGGTCAGAATTCGCTGATTCCTGAGAAATTGTCCTGAAAGTAAAATTTGGTTTGTCTTATTGCTGTATGTGACTGTTGCAGACTTGAATTATTGTAAGTTTATAACTTGCTGTAAATGATCTCGTTAAAAAAAGTGGTAAACTCAAGTGTATTCAGTGCAGTTTGGCTAAATTTTTCAAAGTAGGCTTAAGTTTAATAACTTTTTTTAAACGTGGGATTTTGGGTATCAAGAAAGGTTGTTTTTACAGGCAATATGCACCTCGCCTAGTATGAAATCAGTTTATACAGCTCTTGACAAGTTGATTGTACATACAACCATTAGTGTTTTCTCGTGGTTTTAAAGGGAGATGTCTGCTGGCAAACTAAATGCAGCTTGTGCCAGCTGCAGATTTATTTGCAGTGTATTCTAACAAGTAACCAAGACTGTCAGACTTCTAAAAACCAGATAGAGAAAAACTGAAACTATTAACTAATTACTATCTCATGGTTGTATTTGCAGTCTTGATGTCTGCGATAATTGGGATGGAGTAGTGACATTTCCTAGCTGTAGTTGCTTATCTCTTTCAAACCACCCAACTGATACAACTAGAAAAAGTTCTTACCCATGTTTCTGAATTGTGGAATTACATGCCTTTTTTTTCTTCTCTGAGAAGTATGAGTGAGTAGGTGTCCTGGGTTGAACTGGGCTTAAACCATGACAGTAGGTAATAGCTTCATTGATTTATTTCACGTGATGGGTGATCTTGGCTTTTGTATTGAATCAGTTGATATAATGTATATATCTTGTGGTTTTAGTGTGCTAGTCATTTTGAAGGAGAAATTGAAAATTAAAGTACTGCAAGATAACTTAGATATTATTTTCATTCAATTTCAAGCAGAATTGGACTTGCTGATCTTTCTGCATCCCTTTCAGCCTGAATTATTCTATGATTGATGGTGTGTTCCTGCTTCTTGTTCTTGTTAATTTCCCCTGTTGTCCCCCTATTGTTTGCTCCACTCCACTTCCTCCTCCCCTCCAAGCCTCTAAAGTAAATATTTATGAAATTAAAAATAGTTATGTGAATTTCACCTGTTTTTGAAAGGCTTCATTACAGCCTTAGAGTATCAGTTCTAGAAAAGGGAGAACCAGTACAATACTAGCACAGGTCTCCCAAAATGAGTGATTAAGTATGTCCCTTAAACTGGAAACCTTGAGTGTGTGCTTTCTGATATGCTGTAACAGTTTCTGGGTATGTTAAAACATCCAAGGGGAGTCTTGAAGCTCAGAATTTAGATTTGAGAAGTACTGTGGAAAAGTTTTAATTTCAAATGCTTTGCAAGTGAAAACTGTTAAGCCAGACTACTTCCCCTCCCTCCCCCCTTCGTTTTTTCCTGGGGGAACCCACACAAGGAGTTCAGAGGTATGTCAGTTTAATTCCCTGTTATATTGGAAGTCCCAAAGTTTGTGAAATGGGAGACCTGGTTTAACTTCATCCTGTCACTGCTCTTAAGATCCTGTGTTTTTATTTACCATGAAATCACATGGGAAGGAGAGGAATTTGGACAGTTGGAATGTGACAGCATGTGCAATGTCTGTGTGCATTTTGATATGGTTCTTCAGCATGTGGAAGCTCTGAAAAACCTTGCTTTTCCTTGCTTTTCCTTGCTTTTGCATCTCTGCTCCAGAGAACTTAGTCTCTGAAGCAATTAAAATGGATTACTAACCTGCCTTGAAACAGGAAGATGTAGCTATGCTCAGAGCTTCGTAAAAATAACAAGTGCATGTAAGTAATCACAAGCGCATTTACTACTACTGTAAATGTACTGGGTTGCTAAGAGGTATAAAAATTTTAGATGATACTGAGTAAGGAGGCAGTTTGACACAAACATGATGTTCTGATGTAGAACATTCAAACCTGAACAATTCGGTATGCCAGATAGTTTTGCAAAGCCCCAGTGAAACAACTAACAGCTTTCAGTTGAATTTACTTTTGAAGTTTCAAAGCAAGTAGCAGTGTAGTAAAATTACAAGTTTTCTCATGCTCCTAATTTGTTTCTTTTGACTGCAGGAGGATCTCCCCCACACCCAGTGGTACCTACGCATAAAGATAAAAGTGGTGCTCCACCAGTTAGAAGTATATATGATGAATTATCTAGTCCTGGACTTGGATCAACACCTCTGACCTCAAGAAGAACAGTAAGTGGGTTGGGTATTGGCCTATTCTTAGCAGAAGATGTGACATACCTTAATGCTTCAGAGAATTCTTTAACTCAGTTGTATAAGCTGCTGTAGCAAAATGACTGGTGAGTCTTCAGATCATGAAATTGCTTAGTCTGGGTGTTTGGTGTACCTGTTCTATGCAGTCTGAATGAGAACTGCAGTTGTGAAGCTGTCTCCTGTTATTACTGATTTTTGATAGTATAGAGAATCAAAAATGCAAATCATGCCTCTGCTGTGTTTTCTACATAGCAAGTACAGACTTGTTGCAGCTTTTTGCATTCTTATAAATTTATTGGGCTGCTAATTGCCAGAAGGATCCAAGTATGTGTTATCTTTTTGTTTACTGGGCAATAGAGGCATTTACTGAAATAGAAGGAATTTTGTGCTGAGTAAAATATCTAATAAAAGTTTGGGTAGAGAGGTGGGGTTGATTTTGAAATTGTAACAATAAAATTTCCAAAAGGTCAGTCTAATAATAAGCTTCTCTGCTTACTTCAGCCAGGCAGTCAACCAACTGTTAGTAGGTTCTTTTTCAGTGAACATGATTCTTCTGATGCAAGGAGGAGGCCTTTCACTGAATGAGCAGTCTTTTTATTGAATGTTGCCTTCTGAAAAGTTTATTCTGAAAGTTCAAGTCCTCTGTGAAGGACAGGATCCACTACTGTCTTAAAGGACTGGATACTTGAAAAGGAAAAAAAGAGCAGCTATTGGAATGCCTGTTGCTATGTCTACAGGTGCTCCAGTTTGATCTTGTGTCTGGGAAATGCCATGATTCAGACTAAAAGTACACAAAAAGTATTCTGAATATTGAAATCCTATCTTAAAAAGAAAATAACTTGTAGTAGCTAAAGCTGAAAGCATACTTTCCTTCAGTGCACTAAGTGGCTGAGAGGGAAAGTAAGTCCTAGTGATGAGGAATACAAGTGGAGGCTATGCTCCCAGGACTTGTAAGTCCTTTAGGCAATTGAAAATCAGATGCTGGTAACTGATGATACCAGCATGCTTTCCATCAGGATGCATGTGAATGTGTGAATTGCTGTATTACTGCAATAATAAGATGCCTATTTTGAAAAGGTTAAACTATCAAGTTTCTAGGTATTGATACCTAAAGCTACTTGGTTTCGTGAAGTATATGTGATTAGTGTTAGTTAATGGATTTTTTCAGTTCCTGAAGGTTGCCCTAAGCCTAAACAAGCTTTCTTCTTGTATACTATAGCTCTTTTTTGTTAGGTGATAAATGTTAGAGACAGACCCTGAATCCTGTTGCTTGTGGTGCTTCCCTTCTGTAGTTTGGTTTACACTCCCATGCTGTCTCAGTTAACTTGCATTTTAAGCCTGTTTAAGCTAGAATGTAAAAATGTTGTCAAGTGATTTTTCATCAATAACTTAATAATCTTGTACTAAATATACATGTAAATGGCTATTCTTACCCTTAAAAGTTACTCCTAACTTAAAGCAAAAAGTTAATTTTCTTCCCTGATGCTTAAGTTACCTGAAAATGATTTCTTCTGATCTGAGACGTGTACATGTAAGAATGATTTTTTACTTTATGTATTTTAATACAGGCTGGCTTTTCTCTAACACAGAGCCCATTGGTTGGAACTATGCCATCAACCCCTGGAACAGGTAGATGTCCTGTCACAATGTACCATCTACTGTTGTAATGCTTTCCTTCATACACAAAAAAAAATCACTGTTCTAATACATCAACTCCTTGCTAATTTTTGAAGGAGTTGCATATTTATTAGCTTTTCAAAAGGAATATGCATGTGACTGAATTTCAGTCATCTTATTACTTATTCTAAATTTGTTTTTGAACTGAGCCTAGAGGTGATTGTATTTGAGCGAAGCAACTGAGATTGATGGGTTGTCTTCCATCTTCGTAAGATTTCCTGTCTTGTGCATGAAACTGTGGCTTCTTGCTAAACTTAATTCTGCTGGTTTATTCCTATTTGGCTTATGTATTAAGTTGCTAGTGTTCAGAGGTCAAGGAAAAGCTATGGTTCTGGTCATAAAACTGACTAGCATGCCTGCAAATGTGAAGTTTGGCTGACTTACTGCTTGTCTGCAGTATATCTCCACCAAACTTGTATACAAGAAAAGTGCTTGATGCTAAATTTCTTCACTATAGTCTCTTGAGCTTATCTGTCTTGCAAAAATAATTTGTTAATGCCATTTCAATTTAACAGGTTCAAGTGTGTTCAGTCCTGCAAGTATTGGGCAGCCTAGGAAGACTACTCTATCTCCTGCTCAGCTAGATCCTTTTTACACTCAGGGTGATTCCCTGACTTCAGAAGATCAACTTGATGACACATGGGTAACTGTATTTGGGTAAGTTGATTTTCAAAGTGTTAAAAAAAACATGGGTGAAGTCTTTATTACATATGGAAAGTACAGGGATGTTGCTGTTTGGCATTCTTAGGTTCTGCATGAAATATAGCTGTGGTTAAAGCCAGCGAATGCATATGTTTTAGTAAAGCACTCTAACTTATGCTATGTTAGCCTTTTCAAGTTAGAAAGGCACCATTCTACTGTTGAGGTATGTGAAGTAAAAATTCCTGAAAGATGATATTCCTCAAGTTACTGTTTCTAAAATGGCATTAACACTGGTCTTTTTTTGATTTCTAAAACCCTTCATAGGGTTACATTTTAGAACCAGAATTCTTAAACTATTCATTTTTAACTATTTTTGTCTTTCAGATTTCCTCAAGCATCAGCTTCATATATTCTTCTACAGTTTGCTCAGTATGGAAACATATTAAAGCATGTGGTATGTCTTAGTTTGGGACAGATTTCTGAAACCATTCTGGCTCTTTCTTTAAAAAGCTAAATTTCAAAATTTTCACTTAATCTCATGCAGATGTCCAACACAGGAAACTGGATGCATATTCGATACCAGTCTAAGCTTCAAGCCCGGAAAGCCTTAAGCAAAGATGGAAGAATTTTTGGTGAATCTATCATGATTGGGGTCAAGCCATGTATAGATAAAGTAAGTTAACATCTGCCTTCATTTAAAAATAAAGCACTCTCCTTTTGGACTTCCTCTTTGGTTTTTTTTTTTCCTGGCCTTTTTTAATTTTTGAACTACAAAAATAAGTATTTCAGTTTTATACAGGTATACTCTGTTATACCTTACATGAGGTTTTTCTGAAGTAGTTGGCAAGGTTTCCTGCTGAGAAGAATCATTATTCTAAATCTCTGTGTTCCTTAGAAGTTACTGTGCTCATAATTACACTGTTGTAGAAGATACAAAGTGAAAATGTAACATAGGAGACAATTGAGAGAGTTTTCCAGACTGTAATTTATATCATTTAGGGGCTGGAATAGGTACGTGATGGCAGATTGTTACTGCTCCTAACTGTCCCTCTGCTTTTATGTGACTATCTGATTCTGGCTTTTCAGTTTATCTTAGTACATCAGACTGAAAATTTGTTAGCAAGGCAGTCCTGATCCTATTCTCCCACCTGCCCCCACAAAAAAAAATGTCCTTTTTTGCAAGTAGTGGTTTGGGTAGACATTTTATTATGAGCTATTAGTTTCCAGGCATTGGCAATGCCCTGACCTTTAATTCTTGCAAGCACTTTATATTGGGTAATGTACATGAGCTTAAGCAAGTGACAGTCACTTACAGTTCTCAGATTATATGGTGTCCTGTCCTATATTTTGGATAGCTGTCTCCTGCCAGATGTGCTTCTGAATTTCTGCTGTCTTTAGGCTGAATGCTGTGCTCCACTGAGTCAAAATGTAGTGAATTGAGTCTCCACAGGCTGGTTGTCATTTCCCACCTTGTTTTCTCTGGGTTCTTGTGGAACTTTCAGTTTCCATCAAGTTGCTTGCTGCTTCTCGCATTCTACATGCATTCCTTTCTAAACATAACTTTACAAAATGAAGCATTTTGACTCCTTTTTCTAGCATTTGATAAGGGGACTGGGTGACAGTCGTTGGCAAGTTGAGCCTGAACAAAAACCTGTAAGTTGGTAAAGGCTTGGAGACTGTCCTGTGTGCATCAGATGAAATATTTTGGAAGTATTTAGAAAGAGGATGTTACATTACTTAGTTAAACTGGGCCTGAAAAATGTTACTACTTGAAGTTTGTTGCAAGTCTTGCAATTTATTTTCTCTAAACTCTTTCAAACTTGGCTGACATTTAGTACAGGCAGTGAACAGATTGTGGACTTTCACTACTTTGAAATGGCATAATCCAATATATAAATGGTTGCAGCAAGGAAGATGCTTAGTGTGGTGTATACTTGTGTGCTCTGTACTCACAGGCAATTTACCTGTGGTTTTTGCTTGGTTTGAGATGTGAACATATTCTATCAAACAATTCGACAGAATAGATAATTCTAGATAATGAAGGTGAAATAGTGTGTGTGTGTGTGTGTGGGGGGGGGGTTGAGTTGTGTTGGTTTATTTTTTTTAGTATTTGTTTATATTGAGTTATCTCTCTCTTTTAAGAGTGTGATGGAAAACTTGGAAAGAAGCTTTATATCCTCAACATCTTCAGTTTTCACTTCACCTACAAAATCTGTTGGCACACCAGTACAACTTGCAAATAATACTACAAGGATTTCTACAATGAGACCTCTTGCAACAGCATATAAAGCTTCCACTAGTGACTATCAGGTATTTTAAGGGAAATGGAAACGTGTTTTTGTTCTGTCTCCTCTAAAGTTGTATGAGGCTGTACACACATGACCTTAGCGTTCTCCTGTCATTTCCTTAAAGATGTGGTTCAAGTACAAACTCAGTCTGTTTAGTCTCTAAAATAATTATACATTAATGACTTGTCACTCTTCCAGTGTTTAGGTCCTGGTTTTGAAAATCTTTTGGACATACTTTGTCAAAATATAGAAGCACTTAGGAATAGAAAAAAAACAACCTGGTTAGTATAAAAAGAATTAATTATATGTTGACTGATTTTTCCCTCCCCCCCCCCCCCCCTGTCTTCTAGGTGGTTTCTGACAGACAAACTCCTAGGAAAGATGAAAGTATTGTGTCTAAAGCAATGGAATATGTGTTCGGCTGGTAACATACAAGAGGAAGTAACACACTAAGTTGGTCAGGGTTTCAAATATGCTACTGGCATCCATGGTTAGTTGTATAACTGTTGGTGGCAGTATTTTAACTTGCATCTCACCTGATATGCCTTCAGTTGATTCGGCAGACATGTAGCTTGCACTTTAAATGATGGCAATTTACACATGGTTTTAAACACCAAGTAAGTGTAAATATAAGTGCTTTTTTTCCCATCTGTGCTCTGATTGCATGGTTTTAGAAACAAATGTCAGCACTGACTTTTCCTCTGATTACTTCTGTAAATAACTTCCCAGGAAGTTGGAAATGTTAAAGTGGCAGCTCTGTTTACTGACACCTGTAATTTTGTTGGGGTTTTCTTTCTGAAAAGACAATGGGCTACTTACAGGATGAACACTGTGCGCAGCTGGCTCCCAGGGACAGGGACTGTTCTTAGTACCTGTGATTTAAATGTTTTTATTTGGATTCATTGCTGGTTTATAATTATCTTTGGCATAATGTTCTAAATGTCATAGCAACCTTTTCACTGTTTTATTAATAAAGCTAAATAAAGTTAAGTTTTTCTTAGGCTGTTTTTTAAATTGGTATGAATTCTATTAGGAAAACTATTCACCATACTCTTAAGTATGAAATTGCCTAATGTTAGTGTTATCAGCAGAGCAGATGCTGCTGATTTTTCCTGAAGTAATATCAACGGGTGTTAAAACTAGCTTAAATGTCACCTTTGTGTGTATTTTATAGCAGTGTATACTTAGAATACTGCAGCTTGTTACCTGTTAAGACAGAAAACATTAACATATTGAAATAGGTGAATAGAAAGATTCAATATGTCAATGACAAGAGCTACTTTCATTTGAAGACTTCTAAGAATTTTTTTCCAAGGTCTTGTCTGAAGCTTATACCCTTTGAGATAAAGGTTTCTTTGTGATCTGGTAAGAGAGCAATTTTTTCCTCCAATACTTTGGAAACTACATGCAACTATTACTTTTTTTGTGACTATGTTAGTGTGGATCAACATTGGCATTTTAGTTGGGGTCAGTGGCGTGTTGGTCAGGTGGATTCGGTAGTATTCATATCCATGCTTTGCTTCACACTGCAATGTTCTCTCAAGGTTCGTCAACTGCACTACTGTGAAAGTGAGAGATTAGTCCAGGAACGTACCTGATGTCCTCACATGCTAATGAACATCCAGTTTTCAGAATTAAGCAACAGATGGTCCTGAGAAAAATCCCTGAAGCACTTAGAAGTCGGGTTTCTGCATCAGGGCAGTTGGCTAATTAAGCCAAGTATGCTTTAGAAGCAACCTATGTACAGGCAGATTCAGAGACTTGAGATGTGTTTTACTGTATTTGCTGACCAATGCTATTGAAATATTTCTTGCTACTCATCCATTTGCTTTTGATCAAAGGGAACTACCCAGGTCTCATTAATATCTGAATGTCTTTTCTCAGAATACATTTGGCTTTTTCTTGGTGAAAGATATTTCTCATGCAGAAGGCTTCAGAAAGAAAATAGGTAGTTCAGCTAAATTTTTTTTTTTGGTTAGTTGCTTTGCAAAATACACTTCTGGTGTGCTTTAGACTTGTAATGATGTGTGTTGGATTTAATTCAGTGATGAAGACTGATTGAAGTTGGATCGTGCAAGTCTGAAGCTAGCTGCATAAGGAAGGAGTTGGAGCCAAGTCAGTAGTTTGGCGGACATGTTTTACCAGTAAGTACCACAACTGTGCTAAGTTGTGGGATTTTTTCAATGTTTACTTTGGTTCTTGTTTCTTTTAGCTTTAGGAATGATTTTACTAATAGGTCATTGCAGCTTCCTGTAGAGTAGAAACACTCGAGAGTAATGAATATTTATTTTGCTCTGGAGGTATTAGGAGAAGAAAGTTTAGAACAAATAAAACTTTACTCCTGAGCAGTATCATTAAGCAATTATCTTCATATGGCTTCTGCTGGTAAAGACTGCTGGTACGACTTCATATCTTGTCTTAGTGCTGAGCACTAAACCCTGGTGTTGATGGTTTGAGTTTACAAAGTGTGAGAATATTACAGTCCCGCACTGCACAAGCCACTGCCCAGCTTTGTTGTAATGTATTCCTGTGATTTATAACAACCTGTTATTATATGAACGTACAGGGGCCATGTGTGAAAGGACAGAGGATATTGAGAAGCACATGTGTGAAGAATCTCTGAAACTCTTGAAAGATGTTCAGCTAAACCTTTTCAAGGTTTCTACTGTTGTTAGCATTGCATTTAAAAATCCAATTCTTCCTAATGGTTAACTATGTACATGTTGCTTTTCAGTAAGGAAGGATTCCCCTCTAGCTGTAGCTAGATGTGATCTACATTAAAACCAAAGTTAAGGACTTCAGCTAGTGAAGTAATGAACTCGTGAAACTGTTCTGGTTTCAGTTGTATGGGGTTTCTTGTAAGACTGTGGACAATATTTTTCATGGGATTATAGCTTTAGTTTAAAATAAAACACATAAATACTTTTTTTGCTGTTGTCTTAATCACAAGCATTTTACTCAGGGATCTAATTCACTTGGTATGCACAGTTTTAAATTCTATAAGGATTTGTTTTATTGTTTCAGTGGTAATTTCACTACAATTTTAATAGGGTTTGTTTTTTTCTCTGAGACTTTTTAACTTGGAGATGGTGAATATTTTTGTCCTCATTTTTCCCTCCCACCTATCCTCAATTTAGCTTTCTAGTAATTTTCAAAATTATATTTATTTGGGTAATTCATGTACACTGACATAAGGCAAAGATCAAATGTTAGTGTGTCATGTGTGCTTCTCATTGCAAGTTGTAGGTAACTACTTCCACCGTGTGGCAGTTCTTCAGATTTTTAATGGGAGGTTTAACTGATAAGGAATGGAATATAGTAACTTAATTGTGCTTTGGGAAGTTCATGAACAGTGAGAAAAAAGCAGTGCTCAGATGACTCCTAGTTGAAGTGTTCTTGTAATAAAAGAAAAGATGGAGATGAGTTTACTAAATATATGAATTGGGAGTAATGCAGAATTCTTAATATTCCTTCAGTTATAGTTCTTGTTTAAAGTATCATCTTGAGATGGAGAAATCGATCAAGTGATATTTTAGCAGATAATACCACAATATCCATTTTGGATGAACTTGATTGCCTTTTCTGATTGTCTGAGTACATGTGTAAAAAAACAAGACTTGCATCAATTTTCTTTAATTTAATAAAAGTAGGTGACTAGACCACTGAGTCTGCAAAAATGTACTGCTTAAAGCTGTTAGGTTGTTGAGTGAGAGAAAACAAACTTGCTTACACACGACTTGAAATCAGGAGTTGGTTTGCTGAAATCCAGACTGCAGGTGAGAAGGCTCTAGAATAAACATTCTATGTTTCTGCTAACATCAGTCCTCCAGCAGCTTTATGGCTATGTGTTAAGGCCTTTTTTTAATTGTTTGGACAAGAATAAAAGGTGTTCTGTTAATGTAGTGTGTCTCCTGGTAAGTATCAAAGTGCAAGCAGTAATGACTGTCAAACTTGTTAGAGTTTATAAGTTAGAGTTCAGTTGAAGTTACCTTGAAAAATAAATGTGTAATTAATAACTTTGTAAAATGTTTTTGGCCTTCTAATAAGGAATCATTTGACTCAAGTCTTTTTGTGTAATGTGTATAAGCTGTGCTATCAACAGAGTAATATTTTTCAATTTTCTGCAAGTAAAACTTGTATTAAAATTAAGAGTGTCTGAGAAGCTGTGAATTCTCATGTTCTATATAGTGGATATCTTGATTCTTCAAGGTTTTCAGTTCTTTAGGTGAACTTTCATTGTAAAGAGTTTATTTCTGATATAAGCAGATGCAGTTAAAGTGACCTGAGAGCTCTGGTTTCTCTAATGAAGTGCTGATTTTTGTTCATTAGAGTTCTTTTGTATGTTTAGTTGGAGAATCTTCTGATTAGAAACAGCATGAAAGTAAGGAATTGCTCTGAACAGTCATTGTTTTATTTTGCTCAATTGTTTATCGCATCAGATTTTGGTGTAGTTTACTGCAGAAATCAGTTTATGAGCATCTGTCATTGTAGGGATGGACTGAATCTTCAGTATGAAAACCTCTGTTTTTTTCAGTGAAAACCAGAGGTTTTAAATTATTTTTTTACTTTGTTTTGTATGTCAAATTATGTAGTCAGCGTCTTGTTCCACTGCCTTTGGAGCCCTGCGTATCCTGTGAGAATCCAGTCCCTTGAAGCAGAATTAAGTTCCAAAAAATACTCTTTAACTTTTCAAGGATATTTCAGCCTCCTGGTGTTAAGAAGATAACCTTGAATACATGAAGGAGGGATAACCTGACAAATTAATATCTCTCGATCTCGGAAATGGTAGTTCTGTAGTGTGGTTTATCCATTAGTTATTAACAGACTATTTAATAGAATCATGGAATGGGTTGTATGGGACCTTAAAGCTCATCTAGTTCCAACCCCCTGCAATGGGTGGAGATACCTCCCACTAGAGCAAGCCTGAAGATAGTCCAAACTGATTATCAGAGAGAGTAGCTGAAAATTTCAGTTGTAACCCAAGGCTTTTTTGGTTTGGTGGGTTTGTTTTTTGGGTTTGGGGGGGGGTGTGGGGTGTGTTTGTTTTTTTTTGTTGTTTTGTTTTGGTTGGTTTTTTTTTTTTAGTTTTTAGTTTTTAACCCAGATTTTGAGTGCCAGCATGCTTGCTTAACTGGCAGTTGTTTTTTTGCCAAAACTCCTTTGTTCTCCTGGCAACTAAATATATAGCTGGTTTGAAAGAATCATGGTTGCAGCAGTGGCTGTCATAACAAAGGACTATAAAATTCAGCTAGTGTCAGTTTCCAGTCTCCTGCTCGGCAGTCCAGACTGCAACAGAAGTCAGATCTTGCTTCCATAAAGTCATAAAACTTTACTTGCACAAAATGCTTTCTCAGCTGGCAAGTTCTCTGACTTACTGGGCTTTCTCACTGAGTGCTCTTACCTCTCCTTTTAAATGTGTTTACTGTGTAGGATTGCATTGGTGGATAAGATCATGCTTCTGACTTCAGTGAAATAGACCGAAGGCCTGCAGTATTTTCCGAACATGCCATATGATAGCATGTGGTATCATATTTCAATAGATTAAATTATCATAGGATACTATAATGGGCTATTGATTTTTAGGTGCCACAGTTTCTCATTCTTTGTAATTGAATTGTGATTGCGAACATATGAGAATGTTCATTTGCTGATTGAAGGTCATAAAGTAAGATTTGTGTAGAGGTCAACCTTATACATGAGCTGGAAAACAGACTAGTATTACATTATCTTTTCCAGATGACTGCGTTAACAACGGAACTTGCATAATATAGGTTTTGTTCTTGATAATGATAAATTGAAGAGTGACATTGTTATTCCTCTGCTCTCACTTAGGCTTGCCAGCTTTCCGGTTTCTAGCAAATGTGGGGAATCTTTAGAATGAAAACTTTGTAACAGCTTTAACTCCAGGTACATTGTAGGAGTGGGGCAGGGTGAATGTACATCTTGATTATAAAGGCTTAAAGCATCTTTCTAACAACTGATTTGATGTTGTTCACAGACACTTGCGTAATTGTTTAAAATGCACTTTTCATTATTTTGTTAGAGACAGCTATCCTAGTATACATATAATGATTAACTGGAAAATTACTATTTTAATGGAGTAGGCAATGGTAATGATTGTCTTTTCACCTTTATCCATTTAGTCATCCCTGAGCATTTTACTAGTTGAGTTCTGAAATGTGTTTCAGTTTTGTTTTGTGCTTTTTCCAAGCTGTATGTGGAGTTGCCACTGGAAAAGGTCCTGAAAGGTATAAAATCATAGAATACCTCACTGGAAGGGACTTGTAAGGATCATAGAGTCCCAGTCCTGGCACTACAAGAATGACATTAGTATGTGTTACAACTTTTTACTAGTCACAGTCCAGTTAACGGCAGCTGGCATTCTGGGCCCCAGGAGATGAAAACAAGTTTATTTGGATGAATTAAAGCTGTAATAGCATATGAAAATCTGATACAGGAGCAGCTGCATGGCTTCTTCGTTTCAAGAAGACTTTGTGGCATCTGACTCTATGGGCTTATAATGAACCTTGAGAAATGTTATTTGTGTATGCCCGATACTGGGGGTGTCATCTGAATTCGTAATGTGACAGACTAGGCCAAGCATAGTTATTCAAAAATGGGTAACAAAATTTGTAAGGCATGAAGAATTGTCTGAAAAAGTGATTGGGAAACTTTTCTACTGTACAAATGTTTTATCACCAAATACTGTAAAGTGCACTAGATATTGGAAGCTTATGCTCTGATATGTTCCGCCATTGCAGATGCATTTGGAAAGTTTAAAACTGAATTTAAAACTGAATGTAACTTTGACATACAACTGTAACAACAGCGCACTTACCTCTGAACCCTAACACCTTGCATAAACAAAAGCGAGGTTAAATAGATTTGTCTTTTGCTTTCAAACCTGTCACAACATGAAAAGAGTAAGAAATGGTTTAGCAGCATTTTCTCAGAATTCTTCCTCTGACCTTATTCGGTACAATGAAAGTGCATGATAAAAATTGCCACCTTTGTTTCTGAAAAATCTGCCACCTCTGAACTCTATTAAGTGGGATGTGCATATGGTCACTGCTGTAAATGCTTGTAGTGAAAAAAATAGTGTTTTCTTCACCTAGCATGATTTTGATTGGCATTCTGTGCTAGGTCTTTATTTGATGGATGAATGATTTCTTTTTAATAGCTGGAAGCAGTTTTGTGAGTATCCTTCTCCGACCATCTGGAATTGCTGACATTTGAGTCCCCGTAGGATGGATTTGGAACCACTATACATACAGTTTGTGTGAACTCTTTGAGCTGGAAAAAAGTTCTGTGTAGGGATTGGATTCCACAGTTTCTGTGCTAGGTTCTGTTAGATTTTACCATCTCTCTCAAAAATTCTGCATTGTGAATTGGAAGAGGCTGGTTCCACTGAAAGCTGTGCCAGCATTGTTGGAGAACTAAAAGAAAGGGGACTGGTACCTGTTGTTTAGACATAAACCCCACTGTTTCTCTCCTAAAGAGAAACAGATACTGAATCTCTACAAGTTTCCTTGTAGCAGTATTGCTGCATCAGTACTTCAGCCCTCTGAAATTTGAGCTACCAGTGTAAATAACATCTGGCAGTTGCTTTGTTGGCTTCAGGTCAAATATTGTTACTGAACATGAACGATGATCCCCATAAGATGAGATTTTCCTTTCTATTTAAATGCGATATTGTTGAAAACTTGTACAATAATTTATGGATGTAATTTACATGATAGTTTTTATAATGCATGAAGGGCAGAAAAAAACGAAGATGGCAGGAATGAGTTATTGAAGATACAGTATTAAAAACCTGAGGAACACTACCACACAAGTCAGTCAGTAGGAGTGGAAAACTTATTCTTGAAAATAAACCCAAACCCCAAAACTTATTGCAAGTAGTCTATAGAGACTTTGATTTTTGGGTAGGATTGATCATTGACCGGATCATTTCCTGTTAACTGCACTTGAAATTTCAGGTACAGAGTGTATTGCAGTCATTCTCTGAAGCCCCCAAGAGCCTAAAAAGAATTTTACTTCAACTATAAATCTAATTGTTCTTTTCTGAAGTCTTACTGTATTTTATATAATGTTTTCTCAAACTTTTGTCTCCTAAAGTTAGTGGGCATCTTAAAGTTGAAATCTCCATCTGTGTAATGACGGGACTTAACTAGTTGGTGAATTTGACAGCATGTTAAAAGTTTTGGATGTATTTTATTATTTGAATAATAACTTCATAGAAACAAATGTACTAATGACATAAAAAGAAATTCAGGGTGAGTAGGGTGAACTTTTATGAAGTTCACAGGCTAATGGAAGAGGCCTCAAGTGTTCAGCACTACTTCTGAAGCTGTCTTAACATTTACATGAAATGCTTGGGGGATGAGGGAGTTGGTTGGGCTTTTTGTGGTTGGTTGGTGTTCTGTTGCTTTGCTCCCCCCCCCCCCCCCCCCCCTTCCCAGCTTTAGCCCAGCACTGTTAGAGCTGGTATTACAGACTTTGTGTTCAGTAATACAAGGAGAATATGAACCTAGCCATTTTAAAAGGAAAATAAATTAATATGGGTTACTGCAGCAAATTCAAACAGCAACCTGATCAGGCATATGAGGTCAGAGTGCTTGCTTAGACAGGATCTAGTGTTTCACATATATTGGGATTAAATATGAACATATTTTCCTTCGGCTAGTTGCAAAATAAAAGAACATCTATTGTATGCTATTATTATGAATGGCTGATTATGATTCTATTGATCAGTTTTGTATCCTATTCATTATTTTTGTCTAACAGTTTCCTTCCCAATTTATTTCATGCTGAAATTTTAAAAGGAATATTTTTGCTTTCTGTGGAATGCAAATAAATGTTCTGCAGTGAAAAAATGTAGCGCGCTGTTGCATTGCCTTTTTCCCTTAGCAGTACTTCAATAGGCATATAAAGCCTTTTCCTTTTGTGTTGTGTCAGTGTTCAGAGTCACTGATCACAGCTGTTCTCATTATATCCCAGATCGACCTTGGCACAGTGGGAAAAGCCTTCATCAGTATAAAGAGACACCAATACCTGACAATTCATATGATAAACCAGTATATTCTTTTTATACATCTTAACTGCCAAGATTCCAGGTAGGCAAAAAGCCACATGATCTTTACCGTGTGGGGAGAAAAATATTGGAATAGGAAATCATAAAAGATGATGGCCTCTAAGCTTTAGGTTACCACAGAAGTATATGTTTCCAGAGTTTCGCTATTATGTGATAAGCATCTTGCTCTTGCAGGAGGATCTTTGTCTAGAACCCAGGATTGTACTGATTTTTAAACTCCCATTCTTGTCATACTGCCTTTTGTAAGCACTATATATGCACTTTGGAAGGTAAATACTGCTCTGCACAACTGGAAATGTGTGATTGATGGAAATTGGGGTCTTCATTTTATACATATGGAAATAGATAAACTGGAAGATTAAATGACTGATTCCAGAGTTGTGTGGTAGATCTGGAGCAGCAGAACTTGTGGAGGCCAGATAACATGTAAAAGAAAGAGTTCTTCACTTTCTACTAATATTGCTATGAAACTAGCAATTTTCTTTTTTGAGAGAACTCGGTGCTGGGTAGCTTTTGCTAGAAACCTGTGGTTAAGGCTGTCTTAGTGCATCTTGTCTTTGGCTGTATAAGCAAACAGATATGGAAGGGCCTGCTCTCCTCTCCCCCTAGGTTTTGTACTTGCTCTGTATCTGCAAAGAGCCAAGATTGTTGAGAGGAGTAGAAATAACGCTCTTGTGCTATGTTTTTACCTTGTCATCTTAAAATGCTATAGCACCTCTTACCAGGTCAAAATTGAGAGCTGTACACAAGTGTCACTGCAGTGCAGCTGTTTTTTGTGGAATAATAGCAATGAAGAGAATAGAAACATCAGAGGGGGGTTAGTGTGTCCCAAAGCAGTAGCAAATATTAGGTACATCAATGTTAAATCCTACTCTCACGCAGAAACAATAGAAATCTCTCAATAAGAGAGCAAAGAAATCTTGTGTTACACAAAGGAGGGGAAAAATACTCCCGTATCTGAAATATTAAGTGCATAATACAGCTTCTGTAAGTGAGGGGAAAGAAAGCTTACTTTTTCCCTCCTAACAGACTGTCAGATTAAGATTTAAATGCCCATGCTACCCCACGAAATTGATGCATATCCCAATATTTGCATAAAAGATTTAGTAATGTTTTGAAAACAGAAGTTTGGTAGGAATGTTTTGGTGGATTGAGGTTTCAGTGACAAATAGAGGTAATACATCAAAATTTCCATTCCTTTTTCCTCAGTTTTTAATAATCTATATAAATCACTGTATATATTTTTTTCCAAAGGATAAGGGGTGTAAGCTTAAAGTCATCATTTTGGCAGTAGGAAAGAACCTGTCTTCTGTATAGCCTCAAAGGCAAAGGATGCATGTGTATCAGGAGCTTTGCAGGCCTTGACCTCTGAAGCGGCCACATGGGTTTGAAAGTTGGTGGAGATGATTGCAAAAAATAATGAACTGGTGCTTTGAAACAGTGCAAGACACTTTCTCAGGTATTGATCCAAATATGTCTATAATTAGAATTGTAGAGTTAGGGACTGGTTTGGGTTGGAAAGGACCTTAAGATCATCCAGTTCCAGCACCCTGCCACGGGCAAGGACACCTTACACTAGAACAGGTTTCTCCAAGTCCTATCCAAGCTGGCCATGAACACTGCCAGGGATGGGGCAGCCACAGCTTCTCTGGGCACCCTGTGCCAGTGCCTCAGCACCCTCACAGGGAAGAACTTCCTTATATCTAACCTGAACTTCCCCTGTTTCAGTTTAGACCCATTACCTCAAAAGTAGTGGCTGCAGCAAAGATCTTTGATAGACTTCATGTGGTCTCTACTGGCAACTTCGTTTTGAGCAAAGATCTCCAGAAAATTCCCAGGGTGAGAGAACTTTGTGCAGTGTAAAAAGGACACTAGGGCTTGAGTGACCATGCAGTTGGGGGTATTCTTACCAAATGAGTGCCTGTAGTTGCACATTTTTCTACCTGGAATTTTCTGGACAGACATATTAATCTTGCTTCTATCCACTAGAAATACGAGGGAGGAAAGAGTGTCAATTTGTCTCTCATAGTGGCTTCAAAAATCTAATTCACTGTACTCTAAAATTGCTGTATTGACTTCAAGATTTAGGTCCTATTAATAGCGGTGATACTAGATTGAGTTTTGGACTACAGGACCTACCTGTATCATTTAGGAGAGAGAAAAAATTGAATCAAACTGAATTTCACATTATGTTTTGGAACAAGGAGGCACAAAATCACAAAATGGAATATAGAAACCTTTAGAATTAGATTTAAGTAATGTTAAGTTTGATGGCTTTGTAACAGTAGCAATGGAAAATTACTGAGGTGCATGACGCATAGAGTACAGCTAGAGAACATACTGAGAATTCTCACAAGATAAATTGTTATAGTTAACATAGCTTAAGAAAAACAGTCTAGAAGAACAGGACACAGGGATAAGGAGTATCTGGGAGCCGCAGGTGTCCAGGATGGGCTACAGTTAAACTAACTGATAAATAGGAGGATAGGAGGATTATTATGTCTCTGGTGCTAACAAACCAATTAAACTGGTATGAGCATCTACTGCTTCAAAGGCTGCCAGAAGTGATGAAGATTGTTGGAAGAAGTAAACAACCCTCAGAGACCACCACCACAAATCTGTACGCATGCGGGGAACTTTCTGGAAAATTATGTAATCCATACGTAGCCTCATGAATATGTATGTATGCCCAGGGACTATAAGAGGACGGCTTGTGTGGCAGTGGGGAGACACGTGTTAGGAGGAGCTATCCCCTGTGTCTCCTGGCGCTGCAATAAAGAATACCTGCTTGTCAGCTTGAAAACTTTGTCGACAAGTTTGTCCCTGGAGTTTTCTCCGTATCAATTTGGCACCCCAGATGGGACCCTCTCTGCTCGGCTGCAGGACCCACTGAGGACAGGGCTCCCTAGGGCCCTTGGGAATTTTTCCCGGAGGGACCCCTTGACTCATTCGGATCGCTGCGGGAGCAGACAAGGACCATCTCATAAAAGGTATTCTTTTATATAGTTTGTAAGGTGCAGGGGGCATCTCGGTTTGGTAAATTGGTTTGGTAAATTGGCTTGGTAAGTGTACGCATGGTTTGGAAGCCTTCCATAAATCGAGAGAGGAAATCTCGTAGGTAAAGGCGTATACCTGGCTGCTAGCATCCGTTTGGTATACACCCACACGAAGCAGGGGGCATCTTGTGGTTTGGGTCCTGCAAGATGCAGGGGGTGTCTTGTAGAAAAGGTTTTGGATTTTACTGGCATACGCCCATAAGAAGCAGGGGTCTTCTTGTGGTTTGGGTCCTGCAAGACGCAGGGGGTGTCTTGTGGAAATGGTTTTGGATCTTGTTGGTATTCATTTTGTGGCTTGTTACATTAAGGATTTTGGTCTTGTGATTTTGATATCAGTGACAGACTGTTATAACTAAGCAGGGGGCATCTTGTGGTTTGGGTCCTACAAGACGCAGGGGGTGTCTTGTGGAAATGGTTTTGGGTCCAGTGTGCTATCAACAGCCCATAAGGGATTTGATTCGGTGATGCTGTCAGCGTGGGTCCCTGAATAGGTTAGTCGAATCACCCTCCGATACAGTGGGCTGTCCAGTATGTCCCACAGTGTGACTCAGACAGGCTGGTTGGGCACAAGGGTCTCGTCCTTCTTGGGACACTGACAGGCTGGTCAACTATAAAGGGTTCAAGGAAACCCCCCTATTAATGTTACAATATGGTCTGAGCCATAGCGGTTAGGATGTATTGCTTTTGATTCTACTGGTACTCGTCTTACTTTGTGGCTTTTTACAGTAATGATTTTGGTACTTGTGACAGGATGTTATAACTGTGTTATTAACTGTTCTTTATTTGGTTGAATTTTAGTCTCTGTCTTTGTCTCAAGTGTTGTAACTGTGTGGAGTGTGTCTGTGGGATCCCGTTTGTATATGTGTGTGTGTGAATGTGAGATTGATAATGGAAAATCAGCAGAGTGAAGAGATCTTGAAAAAGAGTCTTTTGGGTGCATTTTGGCACACTGGAAAGAACTTGGAGAGTCTCCTGGGGGCTCGGTAAATAAGAAAACATTGGTAAAATATTGTAACCGATGGTGGCCTTTGTATACTTTGGCAGATCAGGAAAAATGGCCTAAAAATGGAACTCCGAACTATAATACATTGTTACAATTAATGTTGTTTTGAGGGGGCAAGGAAAGTGGCATGAAGTAATGTATGCAGATATGTTTTTTCCCTTTAAGAAATCACGCGGAGTGACAGACTGAATGCAAAATTAATATAGCTCTGCTAGATCCCTTAATTTCGGCCTTGGAAAAGGACAGAGAAAAACTGAAAGTTAAGCTGAAGAGATGTTATTCAGCCTATGATATTGGGGGAAGATGTTTAAAGTTAAAAAAACAGTAATCAGGAAGATAGGTTGAAAATTATGTATCACAGGTACCTCCGAGAGAAGCAGCCTCTGTATCCATCCTATTTGATATTGATAAGGAGGAAGAGATTGCTGTTACTGGCAACAAGCAGCACATTCACATTCAGAGTTAAGAAGGGGTTAAACCAGAAATATTGTTGCAGAGGCAGGCATCTGCAGCCCCTGCAGAGCAGGGTGAGCAGCTGTGAAAAACAAAAAAAAAGGGAAAATCAAGGGGGGGAGCTCGGGCAGCTCCTGTGTTTGAACATGGAGAAGTGACGACGGGCAGAGTTTGGGGGAGCGGGCTCTTCTGTGGAAACGGATTGGTGTGCGTGCTATGGGGAGTTTGGACGTTGGAAGTGAGACTGCCCTGGGGCGGGGGCAGTGCCATGGGGTGGCTCCGGTGACTGAATTGGAGCTAGACTGAGAGGGACCTGGGGAATCTACCCTAGCAGATCCACTGGTTAAATTAAAACTACAGACTAGAGGAAATAAAGTGGAATTTTAGGAATTTTAGTGGATACAGGAGCAACTTATTTGGTGTTAACTCAGAGAGAAAAGAATTTGTTACAGATGTGGGAGCTACTGGCCACCAAGAAAAAGCAGGGAAAAAAAAGAAAAAAGGCATTCTTTCTGAAACCTTTAAAGTACAAACTGGGAAAACAAATAGGAATGCACAAATTTTTATGCACGCCAAATTCTCTAAAATCTTCATTAGGGCGAGAAGCAACATTTAAAGAAGGCAAAATGGAATTTAGAGTTAAAAAAAAAATCAATTAATTGCAGTTTTGAGTTTATCTTTAATTCAACAGAAAAGCAAAAAGGAGGACCTTCCTGAAATAGAAGAAATCCTTAATCAGGTATATGTGGGAGTACGGGCATCTGAAGTTCCAGGTAAGGCAAAAAATAATTTGCCTGTTAAAGTGGAAATAAAAGAGGGGGGCCTGCCCAATTAGAATAAAACAGTATCCCTTAAAATCAGAAGATCAAAGGGAATGAAAAAAAAATTGATAAATTTTAAAATATAGATTATTAATTGAATGTGAATTGGAATATAATACTTGTATCTGGACAATAAAGAAATATAATGGGAAAAGTTGCAGATTGGTTTACAATCTCAGGGTAATCAACAAAATTGCAGAGGATATTTGTCCAGTATTAGCTAATTCGTATGATTTATTGACTAAATTGAATAATAATCAGAAATGGTTTGCTGTCCTGGATTTAAAGGACACTTTCTTTTGCTTACCATTGGCCAAAGAAAGCCAAAATTATTTGCTTTCGAATGAGAAAATCCTGACGCAGAAAGAAAAATTCAGTTAACTTGGACAGTATTACCACAGGGGTTTAAAAACAGTCCAGTGATTTTTGGAAATCAGTTAGCACGAGAATTAGAATTATGAAAGCCACCTGCTCAGACGAGGACTCTGTTACAATATGTGGATGACCTGTTAAATGCTACAGAAACAAAGGAAGAATGTGTCCAGTGAATGGTGGGATTATTGAATTTCTGGGACCCAGTGGCTATAAGAGGACGGCTTATGTGGCAGTGGGGAGACACACGTTAGGAGGAGCTATCCCCTGTGTCTCCCGGCACCGCAATAAAGAATACCTGCTTGTTAGCTTGAAAACTTTGTTGGCAGGTTTGTTCCTGGAGTTTTCTCCATATCAGTTTAAAAAGAACTGGAAGTAGAGTGAAAGTGATATTTAGGATATCAGCTGTTGAAAAAATGGATTTTTTTTTTTTTTTTTACCAAATTAAGCCAAGTAATTAAACTGTATGTGCATTTACCCCTTTACAGTGTGATAAATTTAGTGGTGTAATTTTGATTTATATTGTCTTGCATCAGGTGGTGGTGGTGCAAGCTTTTGTTTTGTTTCTACATCACCATGAGGGCACACAGAACTTCATTACTTAACGGACTGAGTACTCTTACAGGATTGGTTCTTGGGCAAGGTATTAGTTAAAAAAAAAGGGGGGGGGGGGGGGGGAAATGCAAATAAAAAACCCTAGAGAGCAGCAGATGGTTTACCTGATGGTGACCTGCAAATTCTGTGTCAAGCTGACTTATAAGAAAGGAACGGTCAGTTTGTTTTTGTGGTTTTATTTTATGATGATAGTCTGTCTTCTTACATTAGCAAAATCATAGAATCACAGAATAGTCAGGGTTAGAAAGGACCTTAATATCATCAAGTTCCAACCCCCCTGTGTGGGCAGGGACACCTTGCACTAGACTGTGTCACCCCATTGACCACAAATCTTTGTGTGTGGCCATCCCACCAGTTCTTTATCCACCGAGTGGTCCATCCATCAAATTGATGTCTCTCCAATTTAGAGACATGGATGTTGTGTGGGACAGTGTCAAACGCTTTGCACAAGTCCAGGTAGATGATATCAACTGCTCTGCCCCTGCCCATCAGTTCTGTAGCCCCGTCTGAGAAGGCCACCAAATTGGTCAGGCAGGATTTCCCCTTAGTGAAGCCATGCTGGCTGTCACCAAGCACCTTGTTGTTTTTCATGTGCCTTAGCATGCCTTCCAGGAGAATCTGCTCCAAGGTTTTGCCAGGCACAGAGGTGAGACTGACTGGTCTGTAGTACCCTGGGTCATCCATTTTCCCCTTCTTGAAAATGGGGGTTATATTTCCCTTTTTCCAGTTGTCGGGAACTTCATGTGACTGCCATGATTTTTCAAATGTGATGGCCAGTGGCTTAGCAACTTCATTTGCCAGCTCCTTCAGAACCCGCGGATGGATTTCATCAGGTCTCATGGGCTTGTGCACGTTCAGATTTTTAAGATGGTCTCGAAGCAGATCTTCTTCTACAGTGGGCCTAAGGTCTTCATTCTCGCAGTCCCTGCATCTGCCTTCCAAGACTTGGGTGGTATGGTCAGAGCATTTGCCAGTGAAGACCGAGGCAAAGAAGGCATTAAGAATCTCAGCCTTCTCCAAATCCAGGGTAGCCACTTCTGATAGCTTCTGGAGAGGGCCCATGTTGTCCCTAGTCTGTCTTTTTTTCACAATGTACCTATAGAATCCTGCCTGTTACCTGACACATCCAAGTCAAGTTTAATTCTAACTGGGTCTTAGCTTTCCTAACCTGCTTCCTAGCTTCCCGCACAATATCCCTGTATCCTTCCCAGGCTGCCTGTCCTTGCTTCTACCTTTTATAAGCCTCTTTTTTCCCCTCTAAGTTTCCTCAGCAACTCCTTGTCCATTCAAGGAGGTCTCCTGGCCCTCCTGCTGCACCTCCTTCTGGTTGGGATGCAATACTCCTGAGCTTGGAGCAGGTGATCCTTCAACATCAATCGGCAATCTTGGGTCCCCCTGCCCTCTAGGGCTATATCCCATGGAACCTTACTAAGCAGGTTCCTGAAGAGGCCAAAGTCTGCCCTCTTGAAATCCAGGGCAGTGAGCTTGCTGCACGCTCTTCTCACTGTCCTGAGGATCTCAAATTCGACCATCTCATGATCGCTGCAACCAAGGCTGCCCTGGAGCGTCACATTTCCAACGAGCCCTTCCCTGTTGGTGAGCACGAGGTCAAGCACGGCACCTCTCCTTGTCGGCTCCCCTATTGCTTGCAAGAGGAAGTTGTCTTCCACACAATGGAGGAACCTCCTGGATTGCTTGTGCTGGGCCGTACCGTCCCTCCAACAGATATCAGGGTGGTTGAAGTCCCCCATGAGGACAAGGGCCTGCGAGTGTGAGGCTGTTCTGTCTGTCTATAGAGCACTTCATCCGCAGGTTCCTCTTGATCAGGCGGTCTGTAACCGATCCCCGCAGTAATGTCTCCCATAGCTGTATTCCCTTTAACCCTGACCCACAAACTCTCTGTGGACTGCTCACCTGTCCCCAGACAGAGTTCCATACTCTCCAGCCTATCCCTAACATAAAGGGCAAGTCCCCCTCCCCGCCTGCCAGGCCTGTCTTTTCTAAATAGCCTGTAACCTTCCATTCCAACACTCCAGTCATAGGAGCCATCCCACCATGTTTCTGTGATACCAATGATGTCATATCCCTGTAACCATGTACACATCTCTATTTGCTCTTGTTAAATCAAGGAAACTAACAGAATTATTAGTGTTTGAAATACAAAATGTATTACGTTGTTGTAAAATGGGAAGTCTCCTTTTGGCACAAATTCAAAGTCAGGTATTTGATTAATTCATAATTGATTTTAATTTCCACTTGTAAATCCTTCCCTACCAGAAACAGTCTTACCTAATGGTTTGTCAGGTTGTCCCATGTCTCGTAATGCAGTTGAACAGCTGCTTCTTTAATTTGCCATCCTTCTATGCTGGAAAGAGAACCCTTTTATTCATGAAAATACAAGGTAAGTTTATCAAAACAAAGTTTTAATTTATTATATTTTAAAATATCTTTATGTTCAAGAAAATAGAAAATATGTAATTCAAAATAGGATTTATGTTCTGTTATCTCATATCTGGCTTAACCGGTTTGCAAGTACTGGGACTATCAGACTGGTTTTGTGGGAATATCTTTGTCCACCAGGGATTACTAGTTCCAGCATCATATCGTGTTAATGGAACTCGGGGATGGCATTGGCTTCACATATTCATGCTGTGCTGAAACTAGAAAGTTTCCCTTACTGGGCTTGCAGAGGAGCAAGGCACAGAGGCACCCGTTCCTGTGTGAGCAGTGAAACTATCTAGATATGATTTATCTCAGTTGCCTACTACCCTTCATAATGGAAAACTAATTATATAGGTAAGGTTGAGTACTGCTCAACTGTTGCTTTATTCCTTGCTTAAACATATATGGAAGAACAGCCTGACAGCAGTCCTGGGTAATACTTTTTCTTGGCAATGATCAGTTCAGGTTCATGTTCAACCAGTCTGAGGATAAGGGTCCCAGTTGAAAAAAGGAATATGTAAGTTTTTATGATATCCCTATTTAGGAAATTATTTGGGGATATGTTCCGTTTAGAAGATGTGTTTAAATAGTATTGACTTAAGTGTAGGCTTCACAGGAAACTTCAACCTTACGTTATGCATCAGTGCTCTGCTGAACAGAAAAAAAAATCAAATATTTGATAAACTGAAATATATTTTTATAACAAGAAAGTACATAAAATATTTTTCATTATTTGTGCTTACTTCACTGTGCTAGTAATACAATGCAAAACTTGCATATAGTTACATGCATTCATGTGCAAAAATGACCTATTTTGTAGTTTCCAGATATGAAAATATTTGCAAAATGATGTACACAAAGCAGAGATTTGATTGCAGTTTTTAATGAAAAATAGTGAAAAGATAGTGGTTTCTGTTGAAATTCAAGTGTTTTTGCAATCTGACTGTAAGGTGACAAAGCCTACTTAAGCAATGCTATGACAATACCGAAACTGTATGGAACAGGATATGTTCTCAAGGAAATACTTTCTTAAATGCATCCAGCAACAGCTTAAACTAAGCAAAAAACTAAACTAAAAGCAAACTCTATCCTATCATTAGCTCTTTCTAGTTCATTAGTTTTAACATTTGGAGTTGGAATGCCACTTGGGTAAGAACGTATCGGATTACTTTCTGCAGTGCTGTCTGTCTTGATGTACTGCTGACTCTGTTATTCTTGCATCTAATGTATTTAAGTTGGCATGAAAGTGAAAGACATAATTCTCACTACATGTGCTAAGCCAGGCAGCGGGGGAAACAAGCTTGACTGAATGCTTGGATTTCAACCAATGATGCAGCAAACTGATGTTAGTTCTGAAAATGAAAACTGTTACTGAATATTCATCAGCTACAAACACTCTGAGCTTTAAGAATTAAAATCTAAAAAAAAAAGAAACTGAAGACACTGCTTGGTAAGTTAACCCTCTTCAGTTTAAAAGCATCAGAAGGAAAATTCCAGTGAATAATAAAGGTACTTGTTATTAATAACAATTACTGATTTTATGCTGAAGGACATATTGTGCAGCACTTTTATTTTGAGGTGATGCACTCCTTGGCAGCAGCAGACAATAAAAATGGATAGAAATTTTCAGTACTATGAGCTGCTTCAAGAACTCTTGTAGGTCAGTTTTTCAGACTATGCTTTGAAGATAAGAAAGTTGCATCAGCAGAGTTCCAGTTGTCCTTGAGAGCTTTATACCAACTTTGAACTCCTTGCTTTCACCACAGTAAGTAATTGTCCCACTGTGTTTGTGGGCTGGCAGTACTCTTATTTAGAGCACTGCCCTGCTCTTGAAAACAGGTTATTCCTATTTATGCAGCTCAGCTTTTATAGCTTAAAAGCATTTTCATCTTTTTTTTTTTTTTCTTTTCCAAATGCCTACAGAGTGCATGGCTATTTATTAGCATGTGTGACAGCTTAAATGGTTCTTGTCAACAATTACCCATTTAGAAAAGTGGCAGTCTTCATTTGTGATGTAACGAAAATGAACTTTAAACAAAAATCTTGTGTTTCTTAAAATATAAAGTGATACCTCTAAAATACATTCCATGAGGTTAAAAACAACTCAAAGAATAATTTGTGCTCTATAATGCAGCACTAAGGAATAAAATGTTGTTTTTTTTTTTAACTTCTCTTTTGAAGACCAATTTTTTCTTATGCTTACCAGCAAAGTTATGGCCCCACATAAATCCTACTGGTTATACCAATGCTGTTAGACAAAAGCAGTCATGATGTAGCATAAAGGGGGTAGCACCATAACAAGTAAAATGTGTCAAATGTAAAATGAAGGGAGAGGAAAAAGGGTTTTAATTTCCAGCTGTTCCAGCAATATTTCCTGGAACTCTTACAGAGTTTTTTAAATGGAGAAGAAATTCTGCTGCCACTGAAACTTAGAATTGATAAAACACTGGTTCCTGTGTGAGCAGGTTTGACCCCTTGGGTCCTCGTACACTGCTGATTGTGCCCTATGGGGAAGTCGGATCTGCAAACTCTAAAATGAAAGATTTACCATTGTTCTTGCTAAATAGCTTTGTGAATAACTAGTGAGATCCAGGAGAGATTTAAGATCACAAAGTGGTCAGTAAAACGGGGTGGCACGGAAATGAGTGGATCTGTTTCCAGAGTATTTGATACGGAACTTTAGTTGGGAAATATCTAGAACAAATCATGCTGTGTGGCAATCATATTGTTTGCTCTGTGCAGGTGAAATCATCCTCAAACCTATTCAATTGTTTCCTCATGCACTTGCCATTCTCTCACTCGACAATACAATTTCAAAGTGTTTATAGCTAATTCCAGAGCAGACAAATACTTTGCTTACATGGAGAGAGATCATGCATACTTAATAGCATATCTGTCTCTTTGAAGCAGATAGAGCAATTAAAAATATTTAATAATTATAATTTATGTGCATAATTACATGCATAATACGTGTATAATTTATGTGTAGACGAGGATGTGGGGGAGAGTCCTTTTACTGGGGGAGTAGGAGTTACAAAATGAAGAGCTGAGTTATCAAGATGTAACTGCAAATTTTAGTTTCATGCTTTCCCATTTTATATTCATTGTTGCTGGTTTATGAGTATTTCTTGTGGAAGGGTTAGTCCTACTCCAAAACTCGAGAAGAAAACAGAAAACTAGAGTGGAAATGTGATGGACTATGTGGAGAAGGAATTTGTGATGTTCTTTGCCTATGGTACATCTCACTGTCTATCATCTTCCTAGCACAACGGGGTTTACTTGATTTTTGTTTTCTTTCTTGTTTTTCAGAAGGCAGTGATAACATTCCTGACTGCTGTAGTGGTAGTTTGGTGTTAACAGTTCACCAACCAAATACATAAATCTAGGAGATCAAAAGGTCTTATGTCTCTGGAAGGATGTCCCTTTCTAGATATTTAGAAGTTTCTAGGTGCAAAACTACTGATAAAGAAAGCTTTCATAGGAGTCCAGAAATTGCCCTTTAACCTTTATCGCACTGGACAAAAAGGTGACCTGCTTCATGAATAAAGAATGGACCATGCTGAGCAGCCTGGAAACACGTCAAGGAAAGCTATAGCTGTTGTTTTTAACCATGTTAAAATACTGCCCTTCAGCACTTCTGTATGCTACTCTGTAGCCCAGAATTAGAGCAGTATAATGTACTATTTTACCCTATCCCATGCCCTTTTTCCTTTCTTAGGCGTGGTTTCTTTTTCTGAAACTATTATTCTGTTTTCCAGGGTCTTTCAAACAATGCAAAAATACATTGTGGGTAAATTGAGAATCCATACTTAAAGAACAAAGTATCTGAATGAAGGAAATACTCGAGGTAAATGTCTTTAATTTCCAAAATGACTTGTCTTTGGTCAAGATTATGGGCTATAAAGAATTTTATTTATTGTGCTTCTTGGTTTTCAAGTAACTTTGATTTAAAATAGGGCAGTTGTTTTCATTGTAGCTGTTCTCTGAAGGACACTGACATCCCAAAGTAGCTTCCTTAGGTTTAATAATTATACAGACAACCAGACTGTGAACATCCTTTAACTTTTATCTGTAGTAATAGTAAACAGTGTATATGTGGCATGTTAACACTTAAATTAGTCTTTCATGTTTCTGGCAATTTTGCTTCAATGAAATGTCAATTCACGTGGTATTTTTATGAACAACCACTATTTTTCTTTATTTCTAATGAAGCAAAATCTTACAGGGTTGCACTCTGCATTTTCCCCCTACTATTCTTGGGGTGCCATAGTGGCTTTGAAAAACGGTTTACTTCAAATTCCACTTCTATTGCCAGCTTGACTAAAAATGGCTGATGTACAAAAATGTAACAGGTGGAAATCGTATTAAAGAACATGCAGATTATGGTAGAGAGTAATACAACAGAGTGAGCAGAGGCTCTTGTCAGAGCTATAAAACTAGCTGTATTTAGATGTTTATAGTTGCAGTTTGGTACTTTGACTCTGTCTTTGGGGGGAAGTGAATTCTGGTATGAATATCTGCATTATTCTCTCGTAGTCCAGGGTTTCTCTCTTCCATTTTGAGATGTACTTGGTGGGGATGGCCTTGCAGAACTATTCAGGTTGGAGTTTGTGTCACTATTTTATGGCACTAATGGTAGTAAATTGGTTATGTAATTCCCAAGTATCTTGCTGTTAACAGGTAAGAAACAAACTTGTATGCATTGTAGATTTGGAAAAGGTAGAGCAATACAGCTTTCAGAGTTAATTTTCTGCTTTGGTAGAAAAGGATCAAAGAAACTGTATAAAAGACAACTTAGGCTTTTACACGTGGTATGCTAAAGACAATAGTATAACTTACAGTGTAAATATAGTATAAAATGTAATAGGAAAGCAGATGTGATGAAACTGGAGAATTTTTATCTGTCCCACTCAAGGCAGTTCCATTTCATTAAATAGAATGTGGATAACTTGTGATAAATAAGGCTTACCTTTGAGGTGTTTCTTGAAAATGTGACAAGCTTGTCAGCAAAGCTGTAGGGAGAACTGTCAAAACTAGAAATGGGAACTAAACATGGCTGTGAAAACTAGAAATAGAAACTAAACAATGCTGATTAGAACATCTCTACAAGGGCCTAGGGAACAATGTGAATTTATTTACAATGAAGGAAAGAAGTTCCTTAGCTTTTGCCCTATGCCTTTGCTTTAGGATCTGATTCTGTACAATTCAGACAAACTTCTAGAAGTGTTAACAAAACCTACCTCCTGCATGAAGTCTGTGCCTGAATCACCGTTTGAGAGTTTTCAGAAACAGTTCTGCAGCTTTTGCTATGAGTTTTAAACTGATCAGCTTCCTTCCTTCTTGAGAAGGAATCAAAGGCTTGGTTGGGTTATTATGAATGTTACTGATAATTGCACTGCACTGCGATTATCCTTTAGGTGCGTTGGCCAATGATACTTGAACTTCAGCACTGTAGTGGTAGTGACCTTGTCGTGGTTTAAACCCAGTCAGGTAACTTGTTCACTCACTCCCAGTGAGTGGTGCCGGGCTGACACCAATCGAGGTCTGTCCCCCCCCCTCCCCCACCGGGGCTCTCCCCTTCCCGGCTCCCGGAGGAACGGGGACAAGGATCGAAAGAGTGCAACTCCTACGGGTTGAGACAAGAACAGTCCAGCAACCAATGTACAACACAAATCACCACCGCTACCACCAACGACAACAATGATAAGGGAAAATAACAAGGGAAGAGAATACGATACCACCGGCCAAGAAAACGAGTCCCACCCGGAAGCCCGTGTCCTTCCAGGTAACTCCCAGTTACCCCCCACCCCGGGCATGATGTGCTGTGGTATGGAATACCTCCCTGGCTAGCCCGGGTCAGGCGCCCCATCTCTGCTTCCTCACAGCTTCCCCTCCTCCCTGGAAGAGCATGAGCCTCACAAAGTCCTTGGTCAGGGTAAACATCACTTAGCAACAACCGAAAACATCGGCTTCACCAACACTGTTCCCAGGCTGGAAGTCAAAACACAGCACTGCACCAGCTACCACAAAGGAGAAACATGACTGGTACTGCTGAACCCAGGACAGACCTTCAGGATGATTTTCCTAGACCTTATAGTGAAGCAAGTGCTTTACATGTAGTAGGCCAAAGATGCTGAATGTTACCAAAGACTAACCTGTGTGCTGCAGAACTTCCCTGTTCTTAGGTAATGTGGTTGCCTGTTTTTATGAACGCTGTACCCTGAAGAGCTGTGGAAACAAAACAAGTTACAGCAGAGTATCTAAGCTCAACAGGTGTAAGCGCTCATGTGTTTGAGAAGACCAAAGCCTTGCAAAAGCCTAGCCAGGAATTATGAGGTACTAAACTGGTAAACAGTCATACTTGTGTGACTTGCTTGTAGAGTGAAATTCTCATTTTATTGCAGTATGAGCCACAAAACTGAGCTTCCTGGTGTATCTGTGGTGAACTGCCTCTAGTCTTCACTTAGATCACTAGTAAAGAGCAGAATGCATATAGCCAGTTCAGTCAGTGTTGTGTCAGACAGTATCGAGGGTTATCAAGAATAGCGAAGCTGGAGAGATGTTTTTGCCAATAAAGATGGAACTCACACTACGTAGTTTCTGCCCAGTTACTCTGGAGGGTAGTAAATTCCAGCTACTTGGAATTTATTTGTAATGCTTGTAGATGCAGTAACACAGCCATTCTTCCCAATGCTCATTTCCCATCTTGTATGTGTGAGCAGACATCCAAATGCTTGCTCTGCATGAGCACAGGTACAGGAAACAGGCAGACAGATTTTAATTGAACTTTATTAAATGTTTAAATAGATGAGTACTGTAAGGCATTCTTGTTAAATTTTGATGTCTAATGATCTCATGTTTTTTTCAGAGTAGGAGTAACTAGTTTATAATAAGGCCAGGAAAAACAATCAGCTTTTAAATTGAGGTTATCTGCTCTTTTGTTCACTGCACTACCTACAATTTGATGAAGATGAATCAATTCACCCCATGTTCTGTGCTGCAAATATAGAGGCTATGAAAGCCTCTTAATCTAAGTCTAAAATACTCTTGCTATTACTGAAATTGAATCTGCTGTGGCCTGTCACCAAGTAGATGCACTATTCTTATTCTTTCTCACTTTATGCCATCTGTAGCTTTCCCATTAGCAAAACTGGCCAAATGGTTTGTGGTGTTAATTTGCTGAGTAAGGACTCTGTTTAAGTGTGTGAAGATGGAGTGAACTCCATTTCATGCAGACTCTCCCACCAGTCTGTACAGGAACTGGGACAGGTGGGATGTGTAGGGATAGCAGTTTGCGAAAGAGATTAAAGTTCCATTGGTGGGCATCTTTCCTTCACTGTACTAATCCACAGCAAAACCCAGTGTTCTAAGACTTGAAATATTTTGGCATAAGCTTACCCTGGAAAAGGTGGAACCTTCCTTAGTTTTAAGCTTTGAGATGGCTGTCTCTCATCTTCACAGTGTAGCTTAATCCCTCAATTCTCAAGAGGCAGAAATACAAAATCCAGCTTGCTTTTTCTCCAGTCAATGTAGATAAATAAGAACTTGGGTGCTGCTTGTTTCTTGGGCAGACTGAAGGTATTTCAGTCTTTTTTTTTATATATAGATAGATCAGAAATCTATAGCAGTTTCATCTGTTCTCCATGACAGGTTGTAATGCAGCTCATCCTTGTTATTCTATGAAAATGCAATTCATTGCTGGATCTGTAGTTTGCTGCTGTTATGGTTTCCTTTGAACTAAGAGAGAGTGGATAAAACCTCAGTGTGGGGACTCTTATTTTCGAAACAGCATTCAGAAGGGATATGGCACTGCCTGCATCTGTGGTCACACTGTGAAACCAAGAGCTTGTTAGAGCCCTGAAGCAGAGTGATTGCTTGGTCTATGGCCTCAGGCCTCTTTCAAACTGGAGAGGAGCCCTGAAGCAGCACAGCAGTCTGGCAAGAGAAATTTTTCCAACAGCAGTGGAAAAGCGTAAAGAATGAATTTTGAAACCATTTTAGCTAGCTGGTTAAAATTGGCACTAAAAGGTGGGCACAGTGGTTGTGGTGGTTGGAATGTATCAAAGCTGTCGGAGACCATGGGAAGGAGAAACTATAGCTGGCAATTAAGAGTGACCATGGGAAGGGGGAACTACAGCAGGCAATTAAGAGTGACCTGTCCCTGACTGGTACTTGGAAGATGTTGGAACTGGCAAGGAACAAGGACGTTGGAACTGGAAAGAGGATGTTGATAGGAAAATCAGATAGACCTTTCACCTGATGTAACCGCAAGGCAAACACAGATGTGCTTGGCTAATTGCTTGGAAGCATATAAATACCGTGTAATCTTTGCAATAAATGATCCAGCTTGCACTCTACCTCTGGGTCCGTGCCTCCATCCTCACAAATGGTGCCCGAACAGGGACAAGACAGAGAGCCGTGACTCGGCGACCGGTGAGGATGCCCAGCCGAACTCTGAAAGGCTGCAGCAATTAACCGATACCTCTGACTGAGGTAAGTGGCTGGGAACGGGAACATGGGAAACTCAGTATCCCCTGAGCACAAGTCGGTGTACAGAGTACTAATAAAATTCCTAGCAAAAAAGGGGGTTACTGTAAATGGAGATAAACTGAAAGACTTATTAATATGGGCCTCGGCCCATGCCACAGAGGTGACATCAACTAATATTTATCAGAAGGGAGTATGGAACAAGATTGGGGTCTACCTTTGGGGTGCAGCCACAAGAGATGATGAGGCAGCGCCCAAATTGCTGGCCATATGGCACTCAGTCTATGAGAACACTCCGGATCCTCTCGACCTGGGGCCAGTAGACCTAGAAACTGAGCCAGATCTATTCTCGCCTGATCCTGGCATTGGCTGTCATGAGACACAAGCGTTGCCAGTGCTCACACACCCTCCCGCGCCTATCGATCTGTGGGAAGATACCCGCCGACAGGCTGCAACAGCAAATGAGCCAGGCAAAGATGACCCTTTTGATCCCAGAGTAATCGACCCCCACCTCTACCCCCCTTACCTGCATGATATGTGGAAAAACATTAAAAAAGAAGCGGAAAATCAAGGTGCTGTGAACCTGCCCCACAACCTGAATGCTCCGCATCCCGTCCGTCACGAGGCTGGACGGCGGGGAGTAAAACGGCGCTCCTGCGGGAGCCGAGCGGAGGCTGCGGCGGGGGTTCACCTCCGGCAGAGGGGCTGCGCCTTGTGGCGGCGGGATAAGGAGCTGCGGAGCACGGGCGCGCCGCCTCCACCTCCCCGTTGCCGCGACCTCACTCACTCGCCCGGCGGCGGCAGCAGCAGGCTCCGGCGGGCTCTCGCCACTGCCTGCCCGCGGGCAGAGAGCTGTGATACTCGCCCGCCCCTCGCCTTTGTGTGCTCCGGCAGGCGCGGGTACGCGCTGCGCCCGCCAAGATGCGCGCTGCGGGGCGGTGCGGTGTCCACTCCCGGTGAGAAGCGGGAAGAAACCCAGCCTCTGCCCCAGAGGTTTTTCACCCACAGCAGTGGTCTGTTAACATCAGATAACGATTCAGTCAAACACGCTACCCTTTAAAATAGAGCTGCCATAGATTTTTTGCTATTAGCTCAAGGCCATGGTTGTAAAGACTTTGATAGAATGTGTTACATGAACCTGTCTGATCATTCTGAGTCTGTCCATGATGCAATTCAAAACCTAAAGGAGTTCATATATTGTGAGTGGAGACTAGCTGGAATTGGCTAGAAAGTTTACTGTCAGAATAGGGCATCAGTGCATGCTTGAAAAACATTATTAAAATCACATTAATCTGTGTAAAAATCCCTGTGTATTTCAATCAAACTTCCTTGTTTAATTGCTTCTGTAAATCGCTTCATCACTAAATCTATTAACAATGTTTTGTTAGTTTATAAAGAAGGGGTAGATGAGGGGAATGCTGCACAAGAAGCTGCACCAGTAGACCTGGACGAGAGCCCAGACATCTGGGCTCTTACCAGCCACAAACCTTGGGAGAAGTGAATGGGACAAGTCAGAAAGAACTCAAGAAAGAACATCGGGTGGAACCGAAGAAAGAGCATCAAAATAATTTCTGAGGACTGTAAATTTGGAAACAGGAGGATGCTTAAGACAAGATAAAGAAAGTGTAGTCAAGGGGAAGTGGAAGTGAGATTGTAATGAGTAGTGATAGCAGAGAACTATGTTTAGAAATAATTATTCAAGCAAAGGTGTGTGGACAGTAATGTGATTGGCTGAAAGAGTGCATGATCAATAAGATTGTTTTGTGATGGAAAAGTGCCAAAAGAAGTAACCGCTACTAACCGCTAAGCAGAATACTATAAAAGCCTGCAAGCTCACTCAATAATGGTTTTCATTTGTAGCCAGAAACAGAGTCCATGCCTCAGTTGCCACAAGATCGGGCCTGGCAAAGGGTGCTATCCCATATAAAAGGTGGCCTGTGTGCCTTAGGGACCCAAGGCATGTTCATCCCAATAATACCGTGATAGTGAATAAACGAGGATTGCGTTCTTGAAAGTCAACGCAGGCCTTTCAGCTGAGCTGCGATGACAAAGTAAATTTTTGGAACCCAGGTGAAATAATAGCTGCTTCATTTTTAGCTCCTGGAGTAGCTTTGCGCTCAAGCTTTAGCAACATTGAACAAGTTAGGATGTTGGCTTGCAAAACAAACTAATGCTACAGCATCTGCTCTCTGTCGGCACTGCTCACTAATGTTGACTCTATTAGGCATGCGACTTTCCAAAATAGAGCAGCAATCGATTTTCTCCTCTTAGCGCATGGACATGGGTGCGAAATTTTGGAAGGAATGTGTTGCATGAATTTGTCAGACCATTCAGAATCCATACATGAAAGTATCCGTAAATTAAAAGACAGTGTAATGAAGTTAAGGGAGGATGATGAAGATTGGTTATCATCACTCTTCTCTGATTGGGGCATAACTGGGTGGCTATTGACCTTGGTTAAGGGAGAAATGATCTTTTTTGCTTGCTCTCTTTGCCATTATATGTGTTGTACCTTGCTTACTACAATGTATGCAGCAAATGTTATCCCAAGCTTTTGAAAGACGTGTATACTGCATTGCAAAAACAAGAAGGGGGAATTGTGGGGGTTGGAATGTATCAAAGCTGTCAGAGGCCATGGGAAGGAGAAACTACAGCTGGCAATTAAGAGTGACCATGGGAAGGAGGAGCTACAGCAGGCAATTAAGAGTGACCTGTCCCTGACTGGTACTTGAAAGATGTTGGAACTGGCAAGGAACAAGGACATCGGAACTGGAAAGAGGATGTCGATAGGAAAATCAGATAGACCTTTCACCTGATGTAACCACAAGGCAAACACAGATGTGCTTGGCTAATTGCTTGGAAGCATATAAATATCATGTTATCTTTGCAATAAATGATCCAGCTTGCACTCTACCTCTGGGTCCTTGCCTCCATCCTTACAGGTGTTGGAGGCAAAAAGATATTTTGCTGTATATTTCTAACCACAATGAAAGTACCTATATGTGAGAGACTTGCCGGAAGGATTTTGTGTTTGTAAGCCTTGTGGTAGAGCTACTAGCTACAGAAAGACCTCAGGAGAGGGCTGATGGTATTTCCTGTTCCTTTTTGGTACTTATCAGAGGTTTTAGGTCCATCATTCTCCAACTCATGCTTCTCTCCTTCCAAAGAGACTGTAATCACTGGTAGCCCTTTGAGCTAATTGCTTGCTTGTTTGTTTTGAAACAACAAAATGAAAGAGAGAAATAGAAAGAGGCAGGCTGCTGCCTTAACAAAATCCCAGAAGTAACAGAGTAATTTTCTGTGTGTTAAAAAGGCCTGCAGCCCAAGTCTCTTATGTCTGAAAGTGACATATTAGTCTCAGAGTTCCTTAGAAAAGAGGAAAAGTACTGTCCAGTAGGGCCATTTATTTTTGTTTCTGTGTATGTAGGGAGAGAGAAACACAGGAGATATTGCCTGGATCAAAATGAGTAGTTGAGTAGGTATTGCCTCCTCCTCCCTGCCCCCGACTCAGAGAACAAATACCCATGGTGATATTTTTAATGATGCTTTTCTGAATTTTGTTGCCCTTTCAGTTAAAATATTAACTGTTTGTAACCACCAAGGAATTGGATATATATAACTCCATGAAATAACAGATTCATGGTTGAATTTCTCTCTTAGCTATTTCTTTAACACACTCTGGGACTCAGCTGCAGGAGTTCATAGGTAGTTTTTTTGACCAGTTTTCCTCCTTTCTACAAAGAAAAATGGAAGTAAACGAAGTAGATACCATTCATGTTGGGTAACAGAGGATTGACTCAGAAGGCACTAAACTACATTTTTAGTAATCTTGGAATAGTAAAATAAGAAAAAGACTGGCTGAGAAGGCTGCTCCTGCTCTCAGGTGGCTTCTTGTGGTACAAATCCACTTAAGGCAGGAGGTACCCTAAGTAGAGGGTCTGTGAGGATCACTTAATGTCCACTGACTGTTAGCTGCAATCCTGGCAACCAGATTACAAATATGTATACTTTCTGATTTTTGGCTGTGACCACTGTAATTTCTAAGCATTTTTTTTCTACTTAAAAGCACCAAACAAATATTCATATTGGGGTAATCACTCATTTTGCTGCCTCCATATTTGCTTCTGTGATAACTATCATTAAGAATTTTTAGTTATAGTAGGGGCTATAGGCCAAAACAGACTGAGGGATACACCATCCCTCTGCCAGTGGCAAAAATCAAAAATGCATGAGAGAAACAGAAGGGATGGGGGGAAAGAAAATGATATAAATAGGTGAATTAACCTGTCTCGGACAATATAGTGGTAAAGCTGGGCTAATCCTGAAGATACAGTCTGAAGATTCAGGGGTAATGCTCACTGAATGAACAGCTGTAGCCGTTTGAGACATTGCTACCCTTTAAGAAGAGTGTTTTCATCCCCACAGCAGACATATCTACCTCATAGTTCATTTTTTATTGTGAGCTGCTTCATCAGAGATGTACAAAAGTTCTGCTCTGAGAAAGGAACTGCACAGCCTCTGCCCTGGGGGCACTGCAGCCCACAGGGTGGGTAGCTGGAGTGGACCAGCTTGACCTCCCACAGCAGAGTTCACCACAGCTTGCCTTGCCTTTGATCACGTTTTTCTCTTTCCTGAGTATACACTTATTTTTGTGATGAAAAAATGCTGATGGTACATGCTGTGGGTGTTTTGTGTTGTTTTTTTTTAACGGTAAACTGAAGTGGGACATAATGATAAATGTTAAAATGAAAGTTACATACATGTATCTTACCTGTAGCATGCAGAGGTTGGTCTGTTACTCTGAACTTAGGTTTTAATTTTAAATGGTCATTTGGATTAGGCTTCATCAACTGCAGTTGTTCTTAAAGAAGTGGCAATTTGGAAGGGTTGCATTTTGTGTGCTGCTTGCTTGTCTTCTAATATTGATGATTTAAGAAAGGAGGGTAGAAGACCACAGCAGCATAGAAGTGTCAGTGTGCGCCAGCTGCAAATGCATCTTTGAGGCTCATCCTTCCTACTCCTGATATGCACATCTGTCTTAAATATATCTGTGATCTGGATATCTGTGAAATACCACAAGCAAATGAAAAGCTTCCTGCAAGTATCATTTCCTCAGTAGCGTAACTTTCATCTGCTTTGACTTACTGATGACTTGTAACTATCAGAAAAATCCTCCACTCAGTGTCGACATGAGGGCAGCATACAGGGGTCATATTCATCTATTTGAAAACCTGTTCTGAAGTCTCTGAACTTGTTTCACAAATCAGTGGAGCAAAATGGCTTTTGTGAATTATTGCTGCAAATAAGACAACAATCAAACCTGCTAATCTGGAGGATTATATCTCAGAACAGATTTTGCTCTGAACTTGCACTCTGTTTTGTAAAATCTGGTCTGAACATGGTTAAAACCCCTCAGTAAGGGCTGTTATCCTTCTAGGTATTTGTGAAAAGCTGTCAAAGCCAACAGTGTGTATGTATCTAAAGGCTGATTTAATTTTTAGGGAAGTTCCATCCAGTTTTGGATTTCAGGATGTTCTCAAAGGATTGTCTTCTGTTTTGTGAAAATACTGCAAAAAAGAAAGGAAAGATAGCATTTCCTAGTATTTCCTTCCAGGCTTCTCCTTGAATGATCGTGCTTGCTAGCAAGCTCTGCAATATGCCTGAATGCAAGCCTGTAATCTTTAAACATATTCAACACACAAAGCGAAGTGCTTTTCAGTGCAATCCTATGCAAGTAAGTACCTGCACTCGTCTGCATTTTGTATATCCTGTTTTATTGGTGTAGCTATGGCAAGTATGTTTTCAAAATCAAATTCAAACAAAAAGTGGGCAAAGCACTGTTCATATACAGAAACTTGCTGTCAGTGTTTTCTCACTGAAAGTGCTGTACCCAGCAGTGAGGCATAGTTAGATGTGGGCCATATCAGGGTGCTCAGTAAGGTGTTTGGAGTGTGATCAGCACAGACTTGTTTTGCAGGGCAGCCAATTTCCCAAGGTCCTACTGCATAGTCAGGAGGCTCATGGTGTTTAAAGGTGAAGATCAAAGCCCAGCTACTTCAGTTAAGGCTGTGTTTGCCTGTAATTCTCTATTGGACTTTCCCTGGAGGATTTACAGCAGGCTGCTCCTAATGCTCAGAATCCTCTATACATGCATGAACATACTGAAGACATCATCAAATTCTTCTATGCTCATTGTGTAATTTAAGGTGACTGGTGGGAGCAATAGCTTACAACATGGACTCTCTTTCACTGCTGAAGATCAAGAACACCATATGCCTTTCCTGAAGCTCATTGTGCACAGGAAGGTGAGGCAAGCTCCTGCTTGTGAAAAATCAGAGTGAAAACCAGGTCTTAACACATTGCCTTTGTGACGTACCTTTTTGGCTCTGTAGCAGCAACATTTTCTCTGATTACTAAACACCATACATTTGAAGAGCAGAAAGGGTTTGTTTCCAGCTGCTGTCTCTTGGGCTTCCTATTCTGTCTTCTCCTTCTCTGTGAGACTAGAGGAGAGGCAGCCTTCCGGAAATCAAAACAAACCAGATATTAAACTGCTGACGGAGTCACAGTTGTTGCCTCTTTGATATCAGTGGTTTGAGTGGAAAAGAGACTGAACGAGTGGTAGCCACTATGGATGTTCTGTTGGTTAAGATGTTACAAACACCTGGAGGGGTGTGGAACCACCTGTGATGTATATTAAAAATGTTATGTGCAAATCGGATGCTGGGTGTTCCAAGAGGAACGAATGGTAAGCATCAACAGAAAGGGCTTCTGTAGGAGAGATTACTTCTGAGTGGTTTTTTAGTGTGGTTGTTTCCTGATCTAAATATGGAACACATAGACTATACTAACCGTTTTCTGAAATGATTCAGAATTCTTTCCCACTTTTCTCCAAAACTGTAGAAAATTACACTGTCTTAAATCTGCAAGTTAATCCTGCCAGAGTTTCTGTTAAAGAAAAGCCTATCTGTTTACAAGACCTGTTTTGTTTTTTTTTTTGTGAGGATGGAAGTTTATACTTTGGAGAGTGGAGGGGGTTGGGTTCTGCTGCTCTTTTCCTTCTTTTATTTTTTTTTTTGTTTGTTTTTTGTTTTTTTTTTTGGCTTGAATCGGCAGCAAGGTTCTGTCCTTGTCCTTTGTGTTCGTGAGTCTCAGGAGAAGAGCACATACCATTTCTGTGCTATTCCTTCCTTCTGGTGATCTGTTGGTACTTTTAGCCTAAATCATGTAACCTTGAGGAATAAATAATGTCAGTATGGAAACCCATTCTGGAAGAAAGTCAGTTGTTTTGCTGGATGAGAAAAAGGAAGTTTTTGTTGTCCGGAGAGTATTCTTGAGTAGCTTTTTATCTTTGATGTTTTTAAGCTATTACATAAATGTCTGGGGCAGTGTTTTTCACACTAACAGAATAATTAACCTTAATTGCCTTGATTGTTTTGCTATACTTTAGTGGGTGATTAGAAATGGTTTTATATCTCGAAATGGAATAAGGTACTTATTCAAATGTCTGTGGGTTGGTGACATGGTTTAGTGTGAGATGTCCCTGCCCATGGCAGAGGGGTAGGACCTAGGTGATCTTGGGGTCCTTTCCAACCCTAACTATTCTATAATTCTGTGATTTGATGCATGGAAGATGGCACTGCATCACTGACACTGCTCTAGTGATACAACCTCCTCTCTGCATCATTCTTCAGCCTATTTGTGTGTAGAGATTCCCTCATGAAACAGTAGATGATTTATTGTAACTGCATCTTTATAGACCTGCTTTCCCTAGGTTAGAGACAGCCAAAGCATGACTGAAAGGGTTCTAACCGTGGTTCTGATTGTTTGCCATCTGTCGAGTGTGGCAGTGTACACATGACCTGGCAATGAAACAGGGTCCAAAGTTGCCATTCCCTCATGTGGACCAAGCACTTGGTAAATTTCCTTCTGGAACCACTTGGCGATTTTACATTATTTCAATGGTCTTTGGATGCCTTTGAGTATAACTTTACCTTTGGAAGAAGTCAGCTGATGAGCAACTCTGCTGCTGCTGTTGAGAATACCAGTTCTGTGTTTGAAAACAAATACATACATAATGTACACACATGTATGGTACATACATAAAATATATAAGTCCAATGGAGAATTACATCTAAATGCAGCTCTATCTTAAGATGGACTTCATTCTTTGTCTTTAAATGGCATGGATCATGGATCTCCTTTGCATGTATTGCAGCCTCTGGAAGCTGGCTTTCCTCCAGGTCTTTGCTGATTGCACCCACTGAGTGTATTGAGATTAGACACATATGTATAGATAAACATAGGAAGACTGGAAAGTCTGGAAACCCATGTGGAAATTGTGTGTGAACTGCTGGCAAGCAGCCAGGGCAAATATGTGAGAAAATTAATATCCTTTTTTCCAGATAGCTGGGCAGTGTTTGGCACTCGAGTCTCTCCTGGGCAGTTAGGGAGGCACTTGCGTGCAGTACAGCTGTAATTGTGTGTGTTTCCCCATTATTCTTAGCTCTAAATTTGTCTTCCACCAACAGCCCACATACTGAGAGTCAAATGGGGCTTTTTACACCTGTATCCACAGTGATATGTCTTCTAATGAAATTCATTGTGTACTTAATACTTTTGGTTTAGGGCATTAAGTCAGCAGGAATGGAGAGTCCAGTTCTCCTGTCTCCCAGCTGAGTACTTAGTAAGCCCAAACCGATGCTTTGTCAGCTCAGAGCAGCCAAAACTCCTTTGTATTTTATTCTGTCTGGCTATGATTTCTACCTGAATCATATTAGTGTCTAAGCTGTACCCAACGATTCTGATGTACATGTAAGGGATGTCAAGATAGAAGGTACTTTAAATGATAATCACTCATAGAATCCTAGAATGGTTTGGGTTGGAAGGGATGTTAAAGCTCACCCAGTTCCAACCCCCTGCCATGGGCAGGGACGCCTCCCACTAGAGCAGGTTGCTCCAAGCCCTGGCCAGCCTGCACTTGAACACTGCCAGGGATGGGGCAGCTACAGCTTCTTTGGGCAACGTGTGCAAGTGCCTTATATCCACTTATGTTTCTGTACAGTTTATTTCCTGAAGGTCCTGCACTTACTGACTGCTGATTAATTGCTGTACAATTTTGGTTGAATGTTTAAATCCCTCTCAAGCGCCTTCAGTCCTGTAAGCCCTGGAAGCTGTAGAACTTGTCTTTCTGCCTTTGGAGACCCCTCCATATACGTAGCTGGTGTCAGGATTAAATTACGGAGAAGGCAGTTAGGACTTACACCCAACAAATTCTCTGCTGAGATAAAGCAGTTGACAGAGAGGTCTTGTTTCTGCTTACATAGGTTTTTCTTAGTAAGCTCCAGCAGATCTATGAACTAAATTGTTACTATGGAGTTTCTCAAGGGTCCATTTGAAAAATTAAGGAAACTTGATTTTTCGGGATGATTTTCATGACTGCCTTGTCTGCATGTGGCAGAGTGAGCTAGGATTTCCATTTTTCCTGCATGGTTCTTTCTTTACCTTCTCTTTCTCTGCCTGAGAACTTTATGCAACTGAAGGAGGAGACACTCAGCAGGAATCAGTCAACTACTGAAAACTGAAAAATTGTTGTTTTAAAACTGCAGAAATGTTTTAAAGCTGGTTTTACTGCTGAGACTGGAGGGAGGAAAGGTTTTTAAAGTGTCATTAGGACATAAGAGCTATTGCAGAGTCCAACTGTCCCTGGGTTTTGAATTACCAGACAGATTTTTGAAATAGCATAGTCCATTTTATTCTCTAACAAGGAGGAGGAACCCAGGGCAACAGTGTCAGCTGAATTGTGAGTAAAATTACATGCTGTGGCTGGAAAAGATTATTTTCAGTGATACCTAGAATAGTCTGGGATTGCTAGGTAGGTTGTTGTTCTCCCTGTTCAGAGCTCCTTTCACCGAGAGCAAAGGAAATGTAGTTTTTGGGTACTATTGACAGTGAAAAATGGTGTAAGATACTACTTAGCAACATTCAATTATTTAGCCAGGAGTATACATAGCTATTGAAATGAACTGCTAACCAAAATATAAGACAGGTAAATTTAAATGTACAAGAATAATACTCCTCATTCTTCCCTGCTGTCCTTTTGAAAAGCAGATGTTTGGGCATTTGAGATAGATTGATGCAGTGCATCATGGTGTTGTTTCTGAGGCATATATGGCTTTTGTAGTTAAATGCAGCATCAAAATACGGACTATAAGTCGGCTGAAGTTTTCAGATGGGAAAACCCAAATAAACTCCCTGTCAGTAGTGGTTTTACTCCTGGTGTCAGTCTCTATAGCCAAATGGCCTATTTGGGATTCACATTGAGGATCCTGTTGAGAGTCAAGTTACACAAAGGTTTTAAGGGTTAATATTTTCTTGTTTTTAGGACCCAGCATTTTTTGTGGGGTAATCATACTAAAAATGTATCTAAATTGTCCCAGACCTGCCAGTGAACTTGTAAAATCCATTTCCTAAGCCATAATTTGGACACATTCAGACTTTAAAAACCTGTGTAAAAATGATTTATACCTGCTGTCTATACGATACACTGCCGGTTGGTAGCTGGCTATTACTGCATACAGTGCTTCTGCCAAGATCAGGATGTTAAATAAGCAGCCTGTCCCTGTGGACAGCGTTGTCGTTTTCACAGCTGTGGTTTAAGTGTCCAGCAGATGGTGCAATGGGCTTTTTTGTTGGGCTGGTTTTTTTTTTAAGCTACAGAATCTTGAGGTTTCCGTTGGGTTGAAATTAAATGATTTGTATGCTCTGATCTGAAGGTAACATTTTAAAAGAAATGAATTTTAGAAATATACAGGTTCTATATTATTTTTCTGAAGAAATCAGTTGAATTTGATACACATTTGTATAATACCTCCCCTGTCCTTATAAATACTTATGAAAACAGAACCAAATTTTTAGGGAAGCCATGACTTTACTTAATCCCTGTAAATGGAGAAGTGCAGACTTTATTGCAGCATCTGACAAAGTGGGATATAGCACCTGTACCTCCTGTAAGGTGCAAGAGTTGCTTGAAGCTGTGTCTGCAGAAGGTAGGTCAGTTCCCAGTATAGTATGTTTCCAGTTCGTAGTTTAAACCTAGTTACTTTCTACCTCTAGACAGCAGTTTCTTCATGTTAATAATTGGTGTCAGACAAGACATCGCTATATTTCCACTTAATAATGATTAATTATAATTAAATAGAAGACTGCTTTTTGCACAGATAGATAAAAAGTCTGCCTATTTGTTCTTGATGTTGCCCTTCACATACAAAATCAAAGGGTTTAATTTGATGCTGAAAATTGAAGGCCAAAATGCCATTGGCCAACTTTCTGCAGAATAGCCCAAGCTATCGCTACTGGTTTTGAGCAGTTGATGACATACACATTGTAATTCTTACACAAAAAATCTCTGAGCAGGCAAACCCCCCCCTCCCTCCGCAAATCTATGTATATGTATTTTGAGGTTACAGTTAGCAGAAATCACAGTAACAGTAACAGAAAATCTTAGTAACAGAGCAGTGCAAAGATGGTATGAACTTATTTTCCCCCTCTGATTCTCTTAAAATGTGCTCACCAATTTGTCAAAACTTCTGAGAAGCTGCGATTTGGAAAAATGCACACTGAGGAATCGAGAGTTGTTGAAGTTCTACAGAAGCTTAAATCCCTTGCAGCAGATGCTGCTTCAATATTCTCTTTTACTCCATTTCTGAGTAAGCTACACAAACTTAGCTTTAGAGCCAGACATGATGAGTACGGAGTGTACTCTTTAGAGGCAGAGTCAAACTGTATCTAGAAGAGCATACACAAATTCCTCCCAGGGTTATATGGGCTTGCTTCAGCAATTTGCTCACGGTGTTTATTTGTCAACCTCCTGTTAATAATGGAGAAGTCCTCATAGAGCTGAAGACCTGCACAACGGAGATGTGCTGAAAGTGCAATAAGCTTTATTGTAATCATGAAACCTCAGTCTATAAATATTTTACATCCTTAAAATTGCGTTTCTAACTCTCCCTTTTGTGGGCTCCTGAATGCAGTGTTAATGTGAATGAAATGCTATCAGATTCAATTTAATCCCAAGCTACCTACATTCTTGTGCCTGATGGATTTTGATGGTAAAACAACCATAGGCCACTTAGTATTTATTTTAACAGATGTGGGTACCAGGATCCAAGTTCACATCCAGAGTTCAAACACTAACTTTTTAGGCTGCTGTGGGGCTTCCATTCTAAGCTATTCAGATGTAGACCTGATCCAAACTGCAAACTGTAGTACATTAGCACAAGCTTTGTCTAAACTAACAATCCTTGGTGAGAAGCAAGAGTGCTACAGCAATACAGTTGAATGGGGTTTTGACTGGAGATGTTGAGAGCCTGCTTGATTTGGAGGACAAGCTCTTTCACAATTGTGGCCAAAAGGCAATAGGGTGGAATGCTGGAATTCTTACCAAAACTATAAAAATACTTTAAAAACCCAACTGATGCACTTCTGTCGTGGTTTAAACTCAGTCAGGTAACTCGTTCACTCACTCCCCCCCCTTCTTTCCCTCCCCCTACTCCCGGAGGGACGGAGAGGAGAATCGAAAAGAATGCAACTCCCACGAGTTGAGATAAGAACAGTTTAGTAACTAAGGTATAACACAAATCAATACTGCTACCACCAATAATAATAATGATAAAGGAAATAACAAGGGAAGAGAGTACAACACCTCAGCACCAGCCGACCGATAACTTGCCCCCCTCAGCCCGACCAAGCACCGACCGATACCTCCTCCAACCCTGCAGTCTCCCAGCCCTTCCGGCTAACTCCCAATTACCTCCTGGGCGTGACGTGCTGTGGTATGGAATACCTCTTTGGTCAGTTTGGGTCAGGTGTCCTGTCTCTGCTTCCTCCCGGCTTCCCCTCCTCCCTGGCAGAGCATGAGGCTCACAAGGTCCTTGGCCAAACCAAAACATCCTTGTTATCAGCTCTGTTCCCGAGCTGAAAGTCAAAACACTGCACTGCACCAGCTACCAAGAAGGAGAAAAAATGACTGCTACTGCTGAACCCAGGACAACTTCTCAATGTGTAATTGTTGCCAAGTCAGATCCTGAAGCCCATTGATTCTGTCTTGCCTACAGTAGAATCAATACCCAGTGCCTCTAGTAAACAGAAATTGAGAAGTCTTAAGTTAGTACTTCTATAATAAAAGACAAGTCACCATTTTCTTTCCTTCTATTTTATCTCCTAGAAGCAACACTAGAATTTGTGTCAAAGGGAATGACATGTGGCTGATCTGTGTGGTCTTTGTGAACAGAGAGAAGTGCTCCCATCATCCAAACATCTTGTTTTTAATCTCTTGGGAGACCTGCAAATAGATATTCAGTGTAGATGGAGCTTTAGCAATATTTAAACAGGTGAGCATCTTCCTCTCACACAGTATAAAAGGACAAATTTAATAAAGAATAATAAGGTGATGGTGAGTAAAACCAAGTCAGAGGCATGCAGAACTGTGGTTTTTGTTAAGAGCTCGTCTAATATTCAGAAATCATTTCTTTTAATCTTACATATTAAAGCCTCAGGCATTACTAAATTAAACAGATTATTTAGCTATTTGATTTTAAGATTTAGGAAGAGCACTGCTGATTTATCTGTGCAGCAAAGGAGAGAGGTGTATACAGCCTATGCACTAGTTGTATATAAAGCATCTTACATTTGTAATTTTAAGCCTGTCACTGTCACTCAAGCTCAACTTTCTACCACACCTCAGTTATGCTTAGGAAAACATACTCAAGATATCACTATAAACAGGAAGTAATGTAAGAGATAATAGAGTGCCAGAATTTTAAGTATGTTTTACATCTGTAGAAATCTGTAGAGCAAAGCTGGAAGCAGCGAACAAAAGTAATCACTGTTCATTATTCTTTATCCTTTTGCATTTAATAGTCTGATTTTAATTTTGAATGCTTTGCTAAGCAGCAGTGCTGCAGGACTAGGACACCTTCTGTCTCTTTTTCAGGATTTGATTTAGAATGCTAATTTTAAGAAACTTTTTTGATGGCAGCTGAGTTAGCCTAGAAATCATTTAAATAAATCTGACCTAACTTGCAGGGAAAATATTTTAAGATTTTTCCTTCTGAAAGTGTATTTTTTTTATATCTCTGTTTTCTTCCAACTGAAATATCTACTGTATTCGCAAATCCTTCCCCCTGCCCTTTTTCTTCCTTCCCAGGCAACAGAAAATAGACATTTTCCATATATCTTACAGCAATAAGTTATTAATGATCTCTGTAGGTTTTTCAAAGATGACTGTTGCTCTCTTCTCTCTTGAGTCAGGGTCTTTTCCTTTATATCATTTGTATGGCTTTCACCCGGTGTGGTAATGTGGCCTTGATTCAACCAGAGCTGGAGCCGGGATCGGATGGGAAAAGTGATCTCCCATTCTGGGTCTTGCTTGAGGTGCTATTACAGAACCTGGTAGAAACAAAGCTGAAGAGATTTATTGAAGAAGCTTTTACAGTTAGGGCTATGCAGATTATAGCAATCATCATAATGAATTTGGTATAATATGGAATTCAGAGAAATGGGGCAAGTATCTAATCAAAATAGCATTGAGTGCTAAAAAAAAAATAAAATCAGTGATGTTGGAGGTGTTGGAGATCCAACTTGATTTGATTATTTTTTTTTAATTTTTTTTTTAGGATTTATCACCCAGTTTATTCACTCTAATTCAGACAAGTTCAAGCATAAACCTCAGCTATCACCCTGCAAATATCAACAGGATTAAATAATATAATCTTTGGAGACAAGTGTTTACATCAAGTAATTTAGTCAATCAGTTAAACTTTTCCTTCCCAAGCATGTCTTTCACCTCCCTTACCTGCAGTGGAGATCACTTGCATTCAGTTTGGTTTGCATTAATAATTTCCAGTAAAAGTTCAGTGTGTGAAATGAGGTGAGAATGCTTATAGAGCTTTACAGTGGACTGAGGAAATCGGTATCTCTGTTTTGAAAAAGGGCACTTCTGTACCCGCACTGATCCTATATGGATAGCTATATGTAAACATTAACCCCCTGTATTTGTATTTTCACCGAGGAGCTGACCTCACCTGTTGCTGGCATTTGTTGAATTGGAGGATGGTTGGCCACTTCTTCCCCATTTCAGGACTCTGGCTGTTTCAGCTTGAAGAGAGGACGCCCAGAAACATCCTCCCTTACCAGTAGTTTATTAAAACCTTTGCCAAACTCAGAAAGAAAAAGTAGTTGTGGTAGAAACCAGGGGACAAGTGAAGCCTTTATGACCATCTGTAGCACATTCAGTCCCTTCCTTCTTGTCATTTTCTGCTTAAGGGACAAGTGATGCCACCTAGTGAGCCAACTAGCCAAGCTCTTTTACTCCCACTTTATTTTTTTTTGCCCCAGCAGGTCCCTTTGGCAACCTCTCTGCCGGGGAGGGAGCCCTAGGGGCTGGGTAAAGGTGGTGTTCTCTGTGCATGGTACCTTTACCGGGGCTAGGCCATGTGGTATGTGCAGGAAGCTCCTGGATTGGTACTTGCACCAGTTTTGTCTTGAGTGCAGATGTGTTTTGGTGTTTGGTTTCAAAGAATTCAAACCAGTTGCATCTTCTCATCCCAGAAGAGATGTGGAGAGGCAGCTCTTGTGGCTGCAGCCTTTCTATTTCCTTCTCCCTTTTTTCATCTCTCAGTAAACATCTTCCACTTTTCCAAAGAAACCAGAATCAGTCTTCTGAGTGTTGCAGGTTTTGTTTTTTCCTTTGTTGCTATTCACATTGCTGCTGCTCAGCTTGGTTTTGTCATTACAGCTGTTAATATTGCATGATAAAATGAATTGTTAATTGCTGAACCTCTGTGGAGCAGACAACAGGCTGCTTACTGCCTATGGTAGATGTGGGAATCTGTCAGGGACTGTTGGGACTCAGTGTCAGATCAATTGTGCACTGGAGGTTTGCATCAGAAGGTAGTTTTGCAAGTGAGGAAGCAGATATGGTATTAAGAATATTTTTCAAACTGAGCAGTTCCTCCCTCTTGCTGAAAGGTGCTCCTTGAAATGTCAGTCCGGCTTAGCTATAAATTACTTGCTGGGTTGTAAGTGGTACTAGCTCATGTTAGTACTGCCAGAAGCTGCTACAAGTCATATTTCTCTTGATGTAGGAAATGGAAATGTTTTTCTGTCATGGGTTTGTCTAAAACAGTGTCCAACATTGTAGGAGCTATTTAGAGACATTTGCAATTTACAAAATGAACCTTATCAGTACGCAAGAATGCTGATCTCTGTTTTTTTCCTCTTTCCCCTCCCTATTTCAATAAGGACCAGCTGTCTCTGCTGCCTGCCTTTGTGTGATTTGCTGTTATTTAAGGAGAGTTGATGTAGATTTGTTGTTTTCACTTTTTTTTTTTATGAACATGTGAGGATATTTTACCTCCTAGGCAACATACTTCCTTCCCTCCCCCAGCTCATTTTTAGCTCTTCCAGCAGTATTAGGGCATACTATTTAGAAATACAGAAGGCAAAAACTGGAGAACAGCTTGCTGAGTGGATCCTTTAATTTGAGACTAGACAAATCATTCCATATGAATTTATGATGCAATATGACAGCATAAAGAGCAAATGTAATTTCATGTTGCATTATTATTTACTCGATTTACAACAAAACTGCAATTACAGGGGAGCCTTGCTCATGGAAATGTGATGAGACATGATCAGCATGCACACTAGCAAGAGTTCATACTGTTGCAATGTAGCTGCTGCTAGCATGAAAATGTGTTCATTAGAGATAGTGGTGAGGTTTTATTTGGAAATAATGAATTTGTGACTTAAAAGTGCATGCATTAAGTTCCAAGAAGCACTTGTGGTGGCAGGGGCCCCAGAACAGTGGAGGTGGCACTGACCTTCGGCACAGTGACATTCCTCTAAATTTCTTCATGTCTGAGTGAAGGAAGCTGTCTACAGATTGATGTCCTATCTACCATTTCAGCCTCTGCTTATAAACAGAGTTGGTGAAATTTCAGACCCTTTTTTACCTCTGCCAGAAAAAAAACACCACTCTACAATGTGTGTGTGCTGGTATCACAGTTAGCAGAAGGGTAAAATATTAGTAGCAGGCCACCACTACAAAGGTGACATGAATTAGTTTTCTCCCCTGATTCTCTTAAAATATGTCTACCAGTTTTTCAAGAATTGAGATGCTACAGCGTTGGAAATTTTTTCCCCTTGAATATTAATCAATAGGTAATCACATAATCTCAGAGGAAGGATGGAGGGAACTGTGGAGAATGATCCTGGAGAAGATCAGTCCAGCAGCCTCCCTGCCCATCTTTTACCCTTTATTGATTTTATTTCAACTGCAATTATTCCAGCTACAGAAATTAAAATTGCACTGATCAAGTACAACAGTGCCATCTTTAAACTGACATTTGGGAAGATAGTCACATGCACAATAGGGGCACAAGTGTAAGGAAAGAAATCCTTGCTAGTCCACTGATTTTAGTTTGGATGGGCTGTAAGAGAAAGTGATGATACATTTTTTGTTTGCTTTGTGTGTCAGTTGGTTGGTTGTTGGTTTGTTTTTTGGTTTTTGTTTGGGTTTTTTTTAGAAATCGCACCTGAAGAATATTTTCACTTAGAAATCAAGAAAGTAAGAAATTCAAAGGAGCTTGCAGAAGGATAACAGAATGCTTTCAACACTAAAGTTATCCAGTTCTCCATTTTCTCTCAACATGTAGTGCTGTTGGTTAGCTGGAGCATGGACAAATGCAATGGATAGCAGATGTGTAGGAGCGTTCCTATGTTCAACTGACAGCTCGCTGGCAGAAGTGCAGTACTACTGGGTAGACCGCTGCAAACACTGGTGCATCTGATGAAGGTAGGGCCGCTGGCATATGCTGAAAGCATGGATTCACGCTTCTAGACTGGAGTGGATTCACATCGAGACAACTCAGAGCATGACTTGTGTCTGCAACCAGACCATGTAATACACTCTGGGCTTTCATTCTCTGTGGTTTTGTTCTTAATAAAAAAATCATCCCTCTGTATGTGTGTTCCTTCCATCAGTATGAAGGACGAGTGAGTGGGCTTTGCTGTAACTGGTCCATAAGTATAAGTTAGTGATCAAATGGGATTGTAGGGAAACTTATTTTCCTGAGAGCACACATTTAAAGAGATATTAACACTGTAGTGTGGTAACCAGACACTGCAATATCCCTGGTAAAATGCAATGTTCCAGAGATCTGACAATCCAGCATTTGTTATTTATCTATCCAAAATACTTGGCTTTGAAAAAGCAGCACTGAGTGCTAGAAGAAGGGTGTTCATTGCAAATTTAATGCAACATGCAGTCAACTTCAGCACAGAGCTAACTGTAGGGGGTTTCTTTGGCTCTACTTATAAGGTAGAAAGTATATTAATTGGTCTCTAATTCAAGCTGAAATAAAGAAAGGAGAAAGATGAGATGAGCTGTCAAGGGAAGCAGCTAAATTCTCTGGTGGTTTTTTGAGCAGCGAGTTGAGTGAAAGGAGCACTTACCCTTGAGAACTGCACAAAATCATTTGTAAAGTCATTAGTCTTATGAATTATTTTGACTGTTATTGTTGTTAATTATTTGAACAGAAATAGTACTCAGAGGAGTTTATACTAAAAATCCTATTCTACTGACTTCTGCAAGAGCATGCAATAAAAAGCAGCCTTTCCCCCAAAGACCTTTTAAACTTAATGGCACTCTTTATTCACACGGGTTTTGATTCTCATTTTCATCATTTAATTTGGTATTTCCATCCTCTCTTTCATTAAGGTCTTACTCAGAGCTCCGTTGGTGTTTGACAAATATTACATTCATGCGTCCTTTTTTATGTCTGTTGTCCTCTGGTTTTCCTCTTCTCAGCATGCGGTTCCTTTTCTCACATTTAACTTTCCTCCTCTTGTATTTTCTTGTCTTCTTTTCTGCCATTTCTTCTATTGTCTCAGTCTCAACTTTTCGATTTTTTTGACCATTCTCATGCTTCTCTTATCTTTTCCATGTACTCTTTTTGTCTGACATTTTCCCTCTTGGTTCTCTTTCCAGTTTTGGGGGGGGGGGGGGGGGGGGAATTGATCTGGGAAGAAGTAACTCTTGTCTTTATTCATCCTAGCTGTGCTTTTTCTGGTGTGTTGTTCTACCCTCCACCCTGTCCTCAATTTCTGTATCCAGCCAGACTCCACCAACAAGAAAGGATCTTTAGGGAAAGCATACCTTTAGTAGAGAAGATGATGCTGCAGCATGATGCATGGCAGTGCTGGGTGCCCCAGTTGCTGCAGGATCTTCAGTACAAGACAACCACACTACGTTTACTTGGAATATAGCCTGAATGTCGCAGAGCTTTATAAATTAGAGGTTTCCTTTGTGAGCTCCCTGGCAAAGTTTCAACACTGTCTATTGGATCATGGTAAAGAAACAGAAACTAGGCAAAAACGGCAAAGTTAACTCTTGACAGCTTGTCCTTGTGCTCTGCTGTTAATTATGGTGGCTTGCCATAGTTTATATTGGAAATAATTACAGCTATATTGCCGAAGTTGCCTTTAAACAGGATTGTTGTTGTTGTCATAGCTCTTTTTGTTCAAGAACTGCATTTTACAATTAGGCGAAATACACGAGATACATTATCTATAACAATCTCTTTTAATGATAACAATGGATATGGGAATTAGTCCAGAGTATAACATTAAAGATATTTGAATAATTATAGTGTAATCAAGGCAAAATTACTGATGCTTTTATTTGAGGCTAGACTATGTGAAAAACAGCACAAGAAAAATACGTGCTTTGAAATCTGAAAGGCACCAATATTTGCTAACACATATACTGCACCAAATAAGTTTGGTTTATGTCTGTCAAAGATGTAAAATAAAAATAAGCCACTAAGCTAGGTTTTAGAGGCTTTGGTATATTGACAGAAACTCCTTTGTGGTTGTTTGCTGGCATGTCTCAGCTGTTTTGGTATGGTGAATTAGCAGCATAAGGGTGAATTTAATGGTGCTCAACAAGGTGGCTTAGAACTGTCTGCATTATAAAGGCCTGTTTATTGGATTTCCTTGGAAAAATTTCCATTTTTGTAAGTTCGAGTCTCCCATTTCTTATTTGATGCTACATATACTCTTTAAATAAAGGTGAAAACCAAAAATACCAAGGAGCCCAAGAGAGGGCAGAGACATGACTTCAAGGGATAAAGATTCATTTTCTTACAGTGTGTTAAAAACAAGCACACCAAACCAACCAAACAGGAAAACCTCAATAAAACACCAAAGAAAGAAACAATCAAAAACCACAACAAAGAAACAACACCCCCTCAGCCCCACTCCAAAACAACCAAATACCTACACCCTCCCTCTTTTCAGCCTTTGAAGCAAACCACCTCTCTGTAATTCTTTACCTTCAATAGCAAGTGCTGAATCACCCAGGCAGGAGAAAAAGGAACAGTTCAAAGCTCTGGCAGACTTCCACTTTTAAGTCTCGGCCACTGCTTGTGTCAAAGGAGAGCTGGAAACAGAGCTGTGAACTCCAGTCTATTTATTTAGTTGTGCAAAAAGGATGACAATCAAAGTATTTATATTATTTGATTTCATTGCAGAAGGTGATAGTCTATTTTTTTTAAGGGATTTTGTTCCCAAAAGTATTATGAAATATTAACAGCAAATCCTTTAAGAATTTTAAATCCTTAAACCAACTGGAGATAATTCTGGGTTTTATATTAGTGGAGAGAAAGGCATTAGAGTTCAGCTACTTGTTAAGATTTAAAATAACAGGAGCAATAAGAAATCTTTAAGAAAGTTGCTGCTAAGTTCAAAGTGAGCCCTTAGATTTTTCATGCAATGAGCAAAGTTGTCCCAAACAACGAGAAGGGAAATAAATGAGACCTGGTGAGCTGGAAAACATTTTCAACAGTATTTCACCTGTTCTCTGTGGATTTCTTTCTGCCTTCCCACAGATTTTTTTTTGGAACATAAAGATGTTAGGCATCACAAGAGAAAAACCTCAGTAAATTCTGTCTAATCAGTAGGAGTATGAAGGGCATGAAACAGGGAAGCTATTTCAGTGATGTTTTTTGTAAGCGGCGAGGAGAAGCAGACAGGCCAACCCAATATGGGTGATAAGCAACTTCTACTTTATTTGTGACGCAGTTCACATATATATAGGAGTGGTGTTCAGCCACTCCTCCTTGGCACAACAGTATTGGTTAGCCCCACACCGCTTCCTCCACGTTCTCCTCCCATGTCCGGTCTCCGGTTACCTGTGGGGGCCACCCCCTGCCTTGCTTGCACAGTCCTCCAGAACTCTATGGTCCTGCTCTTAGAGTCATTCTGCAACAATTCCCCCCTTTTTCTTTGTGCGATCAAAGCACTGTGGGTTATTCTGTTCACCTGTTGTATCACACAACTATAAGCAAGTCTAATAGCTACGATGATTAACCTAACAATGATACATAAGTGCAATACTTTAAACAGCAGTGTTTGACTCAACCTGTAATGCCCCGTGAAGACAACCATCTAGTTATTCTTAGGATATTGCTCATTCACTATTGCTGGGTAAGCTGAGCCAGGGTTCTCAGCTGTGCATGCACCGAATTAGCATAATCAGAGAGACTCATACAACACATTCCATCAAACTCTTCACATCCATGTCCCTGTTCCAACAACAAAAGGTTCTGCAGTGTTGCATGTCTTACAGAGTCAAGATTAAAACAAATCAGAAATTGCCTTCGATGTAGAATTGTCTGCTTAGCAACTCAGCAACCCAGTCTGCTTAGTTGAGTCAAGGCCCCGGCTGAAGCACTTACAGTGATTTGGCATATTATGATTGGATACATGTTTTGAAGACCCTTAGTGACTAACATATAATTGGTTAAACACAGGTGTGAGAACTCAACCTTGAAAGCTTGCCAACAGTCCACAGTTCTCATTAACTTGGTGAATTCCAGCCTCTTATGTTGCTTGCTTAAGCTTCTTCAGGCCTCTCATGGCCTTGCTGTATCTTTCAGGACTATTCAAAGTTTATGTACCAATTATGCATTCTCCCATGAGAACACTGTCTCCACATCTTCCCCCTTTATGTTTTATATATGGTTTGGGTGACCCTACTTGAGCAGGGGATCTGGGCTAGATTATATCCCCAACATATGCCAACTAGAGGCTGCTGGGCCTGCCCCTTTTTTCTGCTGTATGGCTCTCTGATAACAGACTGTATAGCTCTCTGATCCTTCACATCAAGGTCTGGCATGGCATGTGTCCCCACTGCTCCACGCCTGCTGGGTTGCAGCCAACAGCGGAGCTAAAGGTTCTTCTTGGTGGCAAACACAGAAGCCAACCCAGTCTTGCCCTTGATTGTGGTAGCAGGCATTTGGTCAGCCTCAGTCCTTGCACCTTGCTGTCAATGCACAGTTTCACCTGCTTCATCCAGTGACAAGTCGCTACTACAGCAAGGCACACACAAATTTACATTAGCAGAGTAACTATTACAGGGTGCAGCAGCAGTTGAAGATGCTGATGGCAGTGAAGGACTAGCCAAAGAAATTTCTTACCAGTGGAATTCTCCCCCCTCTTAATTTGTTCCATCACCTGCTTTATAACACTACCATTGTATTAAAATTTTTCTAGCTTTTGCCTTAGCATTTTCTAGCAGCTACTGCAAATTTCCATACTCTAACATCTTTTTTACAAGTGACAAATCTATACAATACAAGGTGCAGTTTCTTATTAGCAACTAGCTAGTAAATACAGGTGGTTTTATACACAAAATTACAACCTCTAATAATAGCTACCTTACAAGCACACATATTCAGGATGTTACTTTTCATCTGCCCCCAAGTGATGTTTTGCAGTCATTCATTTTTCTCTTCCTCTATCTCAGTCTGCTTGGGGTATTCATGGTCAGCTCCTGTAGCTGAGGCATCAGGTTTATTCCATTTGTCTGTCCAGGTCATGGCAAGGCTTGACAAACTTTGCAGGCATTCACCATGGACCTGTAGGCAGGAGGACACAAATATACCCCCTCCCCCAGGTTATCAGTTCTTCAAATTCTTGAGAAGTAGACAGGTTAAAGAGGTTAAGTGCAGCATCATTATTCTCTCTCACCCTCCCTTTTTTTTCTTTTTTTTTTTTTGTCCCTGCAAAAGACAATCATTACTCCCACTACAGTCCCACGTACAGAACGTGGCACAAGGACCCTGTGGAGACTAACAGAAAAACGGCTCCGAGAAGCATCATTGCAGTGGGAGGTGGCAGGCTCAACCTTAGCGGGCGTCCCCGCAAAGGCTCTGCCTCCCCCACATCGTATGAGGCTTGGGCTTTTATACTGACCAAAATGCACACTCATTCCGACACAGGTGGCCAGCCTGTGCTGGAAGAAGTGGCCGGCAGTATCTACAAAGGTCTCCAAGGGTTGATAGAAACCTGGACATACTTATATTTACCAACTTCTAGTACATGAGTATCACAGAGAAACTGTATGGGCTCCCCCTGTCAATTGCAAGAAAAAATCATAACATATACAGCTTGAGTATAAGAGGATTTTAACGCATACGTGGTCACTGTTTGTCAGGCCTCCTTAACTATTTTGAGATCAAGAGCTTCCCACTCTTTAGCCCCCTGCTGTGTAGTAAACACAGGATATGCAAAGATGCCCATTGCAGAAAATTCCCCAGTAATGTTTGCAACCTTGGTTACCCATTGTTACAACTGAGCGTCTCCAGGCCCAGTAAGTCTGAGCAGACCGACCCGGGAGACGAAGAGTCAGGGTCTGGAAGCAGAGGATATGAATCTAGCTCGGATTCAGGGGATTCAGGGTCTGATTCTGCGCCGAACTCAGGGTCTCCGTTGCTCGCAGCTGTGTCTTTCTTATCAGATGTCTCTCTTTCGGTATGTAGCCATCTACAGACCTGGCTCCTCCGTAACTGAGTTAATTTTTTTTTTTTTTTTTTTTTTTTTTTTCACTCTAGGGCATAGTGGGTTGGAGAGGCTCGCGGTTCCTTTAAATCTCCCGCTAGCGCATGATCTCTATTTTCTACTGCGTGCTTCAAAATGACGCAGCAATCGATCCGGCGCCGAGGCACTGCCCTCTTTCTTTCGGATTCCTCGACATTTATCATGCGTATACCTTCTAATATACTTTCTCTGTCCTTTTCAAAGTCCCTACTTTCGGAACTGGGGTGGTGGGGGAGCAGGGGGTTACACCTCCTCCGCGGCACCTTCTGATGAAGAAGGAGGGGGAGAAAAGGAAGGGGGGTGGGGTGGGGGGTGGGGGTGGTGGGAAACCCTGTGCTCCCGCGAGCTGGGGAGAACGAGTTGTAATCTTCCCCCGGTTTCAACCGACCGGGGACGTCTGTTCCTAGTTTCTCCGTTGCTACCGCGGCAGTTTTCTTTTCTGCCTTGTATCTTTTTATACAGTTCATTACTTCCCTCCATGATTTACCGAGTTTCTTTGCCTTTTTATAATCATTAAGCACTGAGTCAAATAGTTCATCACCAAACTTTCGCCACTCACTCTCCTCAAATATTGTATTAGGATCTGCAAAAAATCCCTTAGCCTTCCCTACAGCCACTAGACCTGCTAGCTGCTTTAGAGTCTCAGGCTCAATTCCCCGCTTTTATAAAAAGCACTGTAAAAAGTTCAGGGCTCAGTTCCCTGCTTTTATAAAAAGCACTGTAATAAGTCCAGGGCTACCTCTCGGTCCATTTTCATGGCCAGCCTTCTCCGGATTGTCTTCTTCTGGGTCGTCCTGTAACCTCGGTCTCTGGATCGGCCTCCGACGGAGCAGTGTCTGGTTCACCCCAGCAGCAGATTCCTTTCAGTTAGTCCAAGCACCCGGGTCCGTCACACCACTGCAGCAGCATTGCCCGCGCTCCCTGGCCGCTGCCGCCGGCGCCGGTCACTCGCCGTTCCGGGTCCCCGTTAGCTGGGGCCCTGTATCCGGGTCCCCGTTAGCTGGGGCCCTGTATCCGGGTCCCCGTTAAACCGGGGCCCTGTATCCGGGTCCCCGCTAGTCGGGGCCCTGTAATCCGGGTCCCCGCTAGTCGGGGCCCTGTAATCCGGGTCCCCAGTGACCGGGGCCCTGTATCTGGGTCCCCAGTGACCGGGGCCCTGTATTGCGGGTCCCCGCTAGTTGGGGCCCTGTATTGCGGGTCCCCGCTAGTTGGGGCCCTGCATCCGGGTCCCCAGCGACCAGGGCCCTGTAGTCTGCGTCCCTGTTCGGGTGCCATTTGTAAGCGGTGAGGAGAAGCAGACAGACCAACCCAATATGGGTGATAAGCAACTTCTACTTTGTTTGTGACGCAGTTCACATATATATAGGAGTGGTATTCAGCCACTCCTTCTTGGCACAACAGTATTGGTTAGCCCCACACAGCTTCCTCCACGTTCTCCTCTCATGTCCGGTCTCAGGTTACCTGTGGGGGCCACCCCCTGCCTTGCTCGCACAGTCCTCCATGGCTCTAAGGTCCTGCTCTTAAGAGTCATTCTGCAACAGTTTTTGAGGAAAAGGAAGCAGAGATTTATTCTGTTAACAAATGTAGATAGGTAATATGATAGATAGTAGAGTGGTGTCCCTCAGGGGCCAGTGTTGGGACTGCTCTTCTGATCTTGTTCAACATCTTTGTCAGCAACATGGACAGTGGGATTGAGTGTGCCCTCAGTAAGTTTGCTGATGACACCAAACTGTGTGGTTTGGTTGATACACTGGAGGGAAAGAATGCCATCCAGAGGGACCTGGACGTGCTTGAGAGGTGGGCCAATGCCAACCTCATAAAGTTCAACTGTTAGTGTAAGAACTGACACATAACCACCGGAATGGTTATATGAGGTGCTTTATTGCAGCGCTGGGAAACCAGGGGCACGCGCCCAAATCTGGCTTCAACCCCGTTACATTGCGCTTGCAATTTATATACTAAAAATGTCGTCACTAATACATATTCAACACAGATTACATCATTGACTAATCCATATGCATCAAGGATTGCCACATCAGTCTATTATGACATCAGCCTCTTCTGCGCTTGCGCAGCCCCCCTCTGGTGGTCATCCTGATGAAGTAAGGAGTCTTCCTCGGATGAAGTAAGAAGTCTTCCTCAGGTCATCCTGTTCACTTTTCTGTTCCTTGGACATGTCCCAGTCATTATGTGGACGCCAGCATTCTCTTATTTTCACTTGACTACTCCTGGTACCTTCGTGAGTTCTGCTTCGGTGGAGTTTCACAATACTCCCCTGGATCCACCCATATACCCTTCCCCATATATGGCTATGTTAATTGCTTATCATTATAGCTACCATTGTACTATTCAGTTATAAAGTAACTAAGATACACAATAGCAGAATTTCAACTTGTTCTTAATACAAAAGAAACCCTCTACTGATTAATAGATTTTCAAATATAATCATCTTTTCTCTTTGTATTATTGTTTCAACACACAATTTCACCTGTTACTAACATTTCCCCCCTTTGAAAATACTTCATTTAACTTAAGCAAGTATTTTCATTTCCTTAGATGATTGTCTCCTGATAGGTAGGTGGAAGTGTAGGGTGCTTTGGATATTCCCTAGTTATTGCTCCTATAATTCGATGGGTCCATGCACTGTTTCGGGTTATTTCCTTCCAGATACAAAGATCCATCAGATATAGCATTAAAAATACAACCAGTATCACAATTACAGTTTGCACGAGGGAACGAATCCATCCTGTAAGGTGAAGGCTCAAACTATCGAAGAGTGCTCCAATCCAACTTTGCTCAATATGCTGCTTTTCTTTATCTGCTTCCTGTTCCATTTTAGTCAGTTGCGAATTATCGTATTCTATATTCGCAGTTACGTTAGGAATATGAATACAACAGTGATGTATTCTGTCTTTCAAATATTCACAAACACCATGTTCTTTAATCAATAACATATTCAGTGCCATTCTGTTCTGCAAGGTCATTTTCATTGTTGTAAGCCATTTTATTTTAGCCTCCTGACATATTTTACTGATCTCTTTATTGTCTGATTCATCTTTTCTACCTGTCCACTAGATTGGGGCCTCTAAGGAGTGTGTAAGTTCCATGATATTCCTAATAGTTTACTAACTTCTTGTACTATGGTTGCAATAAAATGTGGACCCCTATCTGCTGATATCCCTAAAGGGACTCCAAATCGTGGAATGATTTCTTTAAGCAACCACTTCACCACTTCTTTTGCCTGATTGGTGCGACAGGGAAAGGCCTCCGGCCATCCAGAAAAGTGTCAACCCCTACTAACAGATATTTGTATCCTTGTACCTTTGGTAGTTCCGCAAAATCAACCTGCCAATAATCTCCTGGTTCCATTCCTACTCTAATTCTTCCCATTCCAACTTGTCCTTTTACGACTGGATTGTTTTTCAAACAAATTTCACATTTTGATCCCACTGATTTTGCCATAGTTAACATCTGTGTGGAAATTATTCCTCGTTTTAAATAAGTTACCAATGCTTCTGCACCCCAATGACATTTCTGATGTTCAGTTTGTAGAATTTTCCACATTATTGTCGGTGGCACTATTACTTGTCCTGTTGTTGTTACATACCACCCTTCAGAGTTCTTTTGGGCTTTTAAGAGTCCTGCTAACTTTTCATCTTCTTTTAAATGTTTGGACTTTGGGGAAGATAGGTGTGGAGCGGGCTTACCTTCAGTGGTATCAAAGCCATCATGTTCCACACCCTCCGGGCTATTCATCGGGCCGTCCAATATGCCAAAGTATTTCCTTCAGATATCTTTGAAGTTCCTCCTTGATGCGCCTTGCAATGCATGATGGCTACCTGTTTAGGTCTTTGCACAACAATTATTTATTTCTAAAATTTCCTTTTGATACTTTATATCAGTCTCTTGTGAGGATAAAAGTCTCCGTTCTTTCCATAATGCTCCATGAATGTGTACCACACCAAATGCATATTTTGAGTCTGTCCATCCATTTACCTTTTTACCGTTGCTCAGTTCCAACGCTCTCGTGAGAGCTATTAATTTTGGGCCGATTTTCCAGAAGGTAGTGCTTTGGCTTCGACTTCCTCTTGTTGCGTTGTCACAGCATATCCTGCATATCGTGTCCCGTTCTCCACAAAGCTGCTTCCACCTGTGAAGAGTTCCCAGTCTGGTCGTTCAAGAGGTACATCCTTTAAGTCCGTTCTGGTTGCATATGTATGTTCGATGACTTCTATGCAGTCATGTTCAAGAGTTCCTTCTTCTAGGTCAGTTCCTAGAAAAGCTGCTGGGTTTAGCAGATTAGTAGTTCTCATCCTGTTCCATTAAGATTGCCTGATATTTCATCATCCGGCTAGGGGACAACCAATGCCCCCCTTTTGTTCTAGAACAACGGTTACCATATGTGGCACAAATAAATCGATATGCTTTCCCAAAGTTAATTTCCTAGCTTCTTGGATCAAAATGACAGCTGCTGCTACTGCCCTCAAGCATGAGGGCCATCCTGCACTCACCAGATCCAGTTGTTTTGAGAAATATCCCACCAGTCTTTTCCAGCTTCCGAGTTTCTGAGTTAATACTCCCAATGCCAACCTCTGTCTTTCGTGGACAAACAATTGAAAATCTTTTGTCAAATCTGGGAGTCCCAATGCCGGTGATTTTGTTAATGCCTCCTTCAGATTTTTGAAGGCCTCTTTCTGTGGTTTGTCCCAAACAAAGGCATGTAATTTTTGGGCTTCATACAAGGGTTTGGCAATAAGTCCATTATCCATAATCTGCACCACCCTGTCATGCCCAAAAATATTCTTAGTTCATGCAAGTTTCATGGTTCTGGGATGGCACAGATTGCCTTTATGCGATTTATTTCCAGTTTTCACTGCCCTTGTGAAATCTCACATCCCAGATACAGCACAGTCATGCGTGCAATTTGTGCCTTTTCTTTTGAGACTTTATAACCATTCAAGCCTAGCTGATTCAGGATTTCAATAGTCACCTTTATGCATAACGATTTTTGTTCTGTTGCAATAAAGATGTCATCTACGTATTGCAATAAGAGATATTGTGATCTCAGTACCTGTACCTTCCTTGTGGTAGTCTGGTCCATGTTAATTGTGTTTTCTGTCCATTCTGTGGATTTTCCCATTCAAATGCAAACAGTTTCCTGCTACTTTTGTCAAGGGGAATGCAGAAGAAGGAATCCTTTAAATCAATTACTGTAAACCATTTATGTTTTTCCTTCACAGATGCTAGCAATGTATAAGGGTTTGCCACCACCGGGTGGATGTCTTTATTGCCCTCAAGTCTTGTACTAACCTATATTCACCATTTAGTTTTCTTACTGGAAAAATTGGAGTGTTATATTGTGATTCACATTCTTCCAAAATTTGATATTTAAAAAAATTCTCAATTGTTTTTATAATTCCATATCTTGCTTCTAGCTTCAGTGGATATTGTTTAATTCTTACTGGCCTAACCCCATCCTTTAGCTCCACTATTACTGGTTGAGTTGCTTTTGATTTTCCCGGGATTTGTGTTTCCCAAACTACCGGTATTACAGCTTCTTCTACCTCCTTTGGGATTTGAGCAATAGGCTTTTCTGTAAGAACCAAAATCTGTCCTGCTTTTGATTCAGGGATTTGCATTATTAATTCACCATTCTCAAAAATGATCATTGCATCCAATTTGGCCAATAAGTCCCGTCCTAAAAGGGGAATGGGGCATTGTTGTGGTTTAAAACCAGGCAGACAGCTTGTTCACTCACTCAATCAACCCTTCTTCCAGTGGCTTAAAAGACAGCCTAATGGGGACGACTTACGGATCGCCAACATTTTACAAATACAAAGAGATCTCTAAAACAAGTTTCTTTCACACCACACACACACACCATTTTCTTTTTCTCCCCTTTTTTTTTTTTCCTCACCACTGAGTTACAATGTCTAGCTAGACAGATGCTGATCCTGCAGCACAAATACCAATACCAATACCAAACCACGTTTGCCGAACCTGTAGAGCTTTCGCTACTGTCTAATGGACGGTGCCTAGGCTTTTACCCCGAGAGCTCTCTAGCCCCAACCAAGCACAGCTTTCGCCGCATCTAACAGGCAGGCTTTACCACTAGCCTAGCCAAATGCAGCTTTTTCACTGCGTGTAACAGTCAGGCTTTACCACTAGCCTAGCCAAATGCAGCTTGTTCACTGCGTGTAACAGGCAGGCTTTTACCAGACCTTCACCAAAGGTCAATACCATACATTTACTAGAAATCGGTACCATAACCCAGATCAAAAGCACCTTTCTTACCGTATCAGAGGTCCGTCATGAGCAGCGGAGGTCGGTTGCGGACGATGGCTCCCCGAGAATTTCTCGGTGCCAGCTGGAGCAGGATCGAGACGCGATCCACCTCAGTAGTGCCCGCGAGGTCCCATCTGGGTTGCCAAAATGTTAGCGTAAGAACTGACACATAACCACCGGAATGGTTATATGAGGTGCTTTATTGCAGCGCTGGGAAACCAGGGGCACGCGCCCAAATCTGGCTTCAACCCCGTTACATTGCGCTCGCAATTTATACACTAAAAATGTCATCACTAATACATATTCAACACAGATTACATCATTGACTAATCCATATGCATCAAGGATTGCCACATCAGTCTATTATGACATCAGCCTCTTCTGCGCTTGCGCAGCCCCCCTCTGGTGGTTGTCCTGATGAAGTAAGGAGTCTTCCTCGGATGAAGTAAGAAGTCTTCCTCAGGTCATCCTGTTCACTTTTCTGTTCCTTGGACATATCCCAATCATTATGTGGATGCCAGCATTCTCTTATTTTCACTTGACTACTCCTGGTACCTTCGTGAGTTCTGCTTCGGTGGAGTTTCACAATACTCCCCTGGATCCACCCATATACCCTTCCCCATATATGGCTATGTTAATTGCTTATCATTATAGCTACCATTGTACTATTTAGTTATAAAGTAACTAAGATACACAATAGCAGAATTTCAACTTGTTCTTAATACAAAAGAAACCCTCTACTGATTAACAGATTTTCAAATATAATCATCTTTTCTCTTTGTATTATTGTTTCAACACACAATTTCACCTATTACTAACACAACCAAGCCAAGTGAAAGGTCCTACACCTGGGTCAGAACAATTCCAGGCACAGCTACAGGATGGGCAGAGAAGAGATTCAGAGCAGCCCTGCAGAGAAGGACTTGGGGGTGTTGGTTGATGAGAAAATGAACATCAGCTGGCTTCAGTGTGTGCTCACAGACCAGAAACCAGCCATGTCGTGGGCTGCATGAAGAGAAGCGTGACCAGCAGGTCAAAGGAGGTGATCCTGTCCCTCTACTCTGCTCTCATGAGACCTCACTTGGAGTATTGTGTGCAGTTCTGGTGTCCTCAACATAAAAAGGACATGGAACTGTTGGAACAAGTCCAGAGGAGGCCATGAGGATGATCAGGGGACTGTTGCATCTCCCATTTGAAGACAGGCTGAGAAAGTTGGGGCTGTTTAGCCTGTAGAAGAGAAGCTGTGTGGAGACCTCCTAGCAGCCTTCCAGTATCTGAAGGGCGCCTATAGGGATGCTGGGGAGGGACTCTTCATCAGGGATTGTAGCAATAGGACAAAGGTTAATGGGTTAAAACTTAAACAGGGAAAGTTTAGATTAGATATAAGGAAGAAGGTCTTTAAGGGTGGTGAGGCACTGGAGCAGGTTGCCCAGAGAGATGATAAATGCTCCATCCCTGGCAGTTTTCAAGGCCAGGCTGAATGGAGTCTTGAGTGACATAGTCGAGTGTGTGCTGTCCCTACCTATGGCAGGGGGTTGGAACAAGGTGATCTTAAGCTCCTTTCCAACCCAAACCATTCTATGATTCTATAATACAGGATTTTCCTGTTCATGACTGATTTCCATGGGAGATGGAAATTAGTAAAACAAAAAAAATACATAGAGAGCTCCCTCTTACCCATAAAACATTGCTGGTTCTAACAGTGTAGTTGTATCTGATGTCAGGCTTATGAAACTGGATACATCAGAACTGCAAAAGATAGGAAGAAATATGGAAGCCAATGGTCATGAGGTGTTTTGCTGACTCATAATAAAATCTTGCTACATTCACATAGAATTTTGAAACAAATGTGAATTTGGACTGGAATACCTAGCAAAAAGAAGATTTCTGGTTTAAATCCTTATTTAGTAAGGAAAGTTAGAGAATAAGGAAGATCCGGGGAGTCGGTTCTTGATGCTTGGCTCTGGTCCTGAAAGCGTAAGACTAATTTCTTTGGGGATGGCCAAGCGGAAATTCTTGGCAGTCTTGGGCCATACTGATGAGAGGTTTTAATTTGCAGTTAGAATTATTCTGAGCTGCAATAGTTCTTCCTATAGTGTTGTCTAATGAAATTTTCAGGAGTCCTGCACATTGACTCCATGCATGGTCTCTTGCTTCATGGAGGGTTCCATCATAGTGATGTTCATGACATGTAATGTAGGCTCAACTGCGAATCCCAAGAGTACTGAATTGAAAATAAGCAGGGAATATTATGCATTAACAAATTGTGTGACCTATTCTTAAAGCAATCAGAATAGTTGTCAGAAAACTAAGCAGCAAGCTTTTCAAAATGGCTAAGAAACTCAATAAAGCCAAGTGGTTCTTGGGTCTGGCTGAGGCAGCTAATGCTGCAGATGCATTATACACCTGAAGCTGATCCAAATGAGGCCCTTGGCATGTGCAGCTGATGAGCGGGAAGAAGTAAGTGGTACTTCCAAGTTTAAGAACTTGAAGTTCTTCTGATATTGTATGTATTTAATTTGCATGCTACTAATTTTAGGAATTACTTGTTTAAAATGTTGTTCATTGCCAGTTAAAATAATTCACTAATGACCTCAGCAGTCAGTCTACATTGGGCTGTATAGTCTTAAATCATGTTACGGTTTGAGAGTATCTGAACTAGTGGATATTTAGATAACGCCTTTGAAGAACAAGAAGAAAATAAGAAAATGGGAGGAAGTATAAAATATTTTCATTTAGCTTTTATTTAACTATTTTGGTTGTGTCTTCTAGTATCTACATGTGATTAGAGACAGCTGATAAGCATTTCAGAATTGTTTTGCAGAGTTCAAACTGTTGGTTTTTTTTTGAGGCAACAAAACCAGATTCTGTTGGAAAAGGGAAATACTGGAAAGGGAAAGTATTCTGTTGCAAAGGAAGTTTGTTATTGCTTTACTTACATTACCCAAATAATACTTCAATAAGCACTCTCTTTTTAAGTGTTTTGAGCTTTGTTCTTCCTTAGATCAAACCCCATTATTAATTTGAAACGCATGGTTCATTTTTATGGAATGTCAGTTAAGTGCTGGTTTATCCTGAGAGCATTGTCACTGCCACAGATGTAGACTTACGTGGAAAATAATGCTGAAGCACCTCATAGGCAGTGGTCTGCCAGATAGTCCTCAAGACCTCCTCATTCCTCATGCTGTAGCAACCACTGATGAGCATTTATGAACTAAATCAGAAATTACCAGTTCTATTAAAAATGCAGTTTTCTTCCTTATAGTGACTTATGCAAATAAGACATAATTATTGCATCCCAGAAAGAAAACAAAACAGAAAAATAATGAAATGGGCTGAAGAACTTGCTTCTCACAATGTTTGTGTGATTGTCAGAGTCAGAAATATAATTGACAGAGCAATTATACTTCCATTTCCTTGAACTATTCTTCCATGCCATTTCAAATCTAACTTAAGACAAGTTAAAGGTAATAACTCTGTGAGCCTATGTACTGCAATCAGGGGGGTTTCTTTTCCACTGTGTTTGGCAATAATGTGAATGAGAGCTTTGATTCCCTGTTGCCTTATGATGGTGAGCCGCTTAATTTTTCAGGTGGTTTCCTGTCAACAAAAGATTTACACCCCCAAACTTCCTACAAATTGCATAGAATAATGTTTATGTAAGAGAACTTGCTTATTTCAGAGGCTAATCATATGTCAAACATGAGATATTTTTTAAGCAATACCTAAATAATGAATTAATCTCTTTAAGCTTAAAGCTAGGTCATTTTTACTGCATTTCTCGTGCACAAAAATGCCTGCTTTGTATTGGCAGCTTGTCGTGGTTTAAACCGAACCAGGCAACTCGTTCACTCACTCCCCCCCTTCTTGCCCTCCCCCTACTCCCGGAGGGACGGAGAGGAGAATCGAAAGAATGCAACTCCCACGGGTTGAGATAAGAACAGTTTAGTAACTAAGGTATAACACAAATCACTACTGCTACCACCAATAATAATAATGATAGAGGAAATAACAAGGGAAGAGAATATAACACCTCATCACCAGCCAACTGATAACTCGCCCCCCTCAGCCCGACCAAGCACCGACCGATACCTCCTCCAACCCTGCAGTCCCCCAGCCCTTCCGGCTAACTCCCAGTTACATCCTGGGCATGACGTGCTGTGGTATGGAATACCTCTTTGGTCAGTTTGGGTCAGGTGTCCTGTCTTTGCTTCCTCCTGGCTTCCCCTCCTCCCTGGCAGAGCATGAGGCTCACAAAGTCCTTGGCCAAACCAAAACATCAGGCTGAAAGTCAAAACACAGCACTGCATTAGCTACCAAGAAGGAGAAAAGTGACTGCTACTGCTGAGCCCAGGACACAGCTGCAAAATACATCAAATGTCAGGTTTGAATCTTGCAAGCTTGTTTTACATAAAATTTCATATGCCCACATATGCTCACTGAAGGCGGTGGGGAACACACACGCAAATGAATCTGGGTCAGAACATTAAATCCATATTCCACTCTCCACTAGAGCTGAACATGTCTCAAACGTTAGAAGGATACAAAATCCAATCAGTACAGCTATGTAGTGCTACATATGTCCATCCATAACAGGAACGGTGGAGTTCTTCCCTCTTTGGGAATTCTTTTTTCTCCCTCAGAGACAGTCTTCAGCCTTCATCTCCAAGTACAGCAGACCAGTGTTAGTACAGGTAACTTCTAAGCAACCTGCTTCATGAAAAATGTGCTGAGATGCACTGGTACCATTATAAGAAATACAGACCCATGATGTGCTTAGTGACCTAGAGACACAGAGCAAGCTTTCTTTTATCAGAGCTTGGATGACTTCAGCAGTGTTACAATTGCAACAAAAAGATACTGGCAAGCAGTAAAGTTAATAAATGTTGTTTCTATTTAGACTGAACCAAATCCTGATAAGCTATACGCAACATCAGTGAAATGTAGGTGTTTATTTTGCTTATCAAAAATAATTGTCTTGTAAGTCCAGAAATAAAATTTGTTTTCTTTTCCCTTTTTATCCCTCATGACAAATGATACTTACAGAAAACACATAATTATTTTACATAAAATGAAATACAGTAGTAACTACAAATCACCTTTTTACTCTGTCATTTCTCACATATAACCATTAGAGATGTGATTTTGGTATATATCCTTAAAACTCCTCTCTGGGTTTACTTGAAATATGAATATCTATGCATACTTATGTTGCAGTTATACTGTCATTTAAAATGTAATGTATTGTATTTTTCCTCACTAAAACTGTCTAAATAATAAGGCAAAGTACTGTAATCATATCCTGAAGCCATGAAAGTTATAGTGATGGTTAACCAATCACAGGAAAAGATGGATCCAGAATTCATTCTTGTCATTAGGTTTCGATTTATGCTGAACATAAAATATTTGATGTGCTTCACTAATGATTGTGTTGCTTCTTGTCCCTTAGGTACTGATGCCTGTTTATAACAGACCCTGAATTTTGAAGGTACATTCTTCAAATTCCACTTTATCACAACAAATCACTTGCCATGTGGGTTTGTTGTACACAGAAAAATAAATGCTGCGATGGAGTAAATCATTTATGTTCAGATTTAGTAGAAGGTGTCTTAAAATGTATGTTATTTGCACTGTGTGAGGAAGGAATGAGCAAACTAGCAATAAGCAAACATACTAGCAGACTAAATTCTTTTTGTGGCTGTTTCCTCCTTGAGCATTGCCTTGAGGCACCGAACGCCTTTCTTCCTTCTCACCTAGCCAGGCTTTTCCCAAATTCATGATAGCACAACGTTTAGGTGGGTCAAGTAAGACTCCCACTAAAGGGTCCAGAGTTTGATGCTAATGCTTCCCTTTCTTCCAGACCCCTTCTGCTGGGGACGAGTGTGCCAACAGGGGGAACACAGACATCTCCCGGGCAGCTGCTGGCTAAGGAGTTGTCTCCATTTGGTTGTATGAAGCTTTTTCTTCAGCTCCCAAGAGTAACAGTGTGAAGAAAAGCATTTAGAGTATGCTTAAGTCTCTAAAAATTCAAGTAGAACTTTAAATGATGGCCACAATGAAGTCTGTGCTTTCTAAAGACACATGGTTTATTTTATACTTTAGGGACCTGTGGTATCAAAAGGCCAGCTAGCTTTCTGTAGAGTGTATTTTGAGTCTTTGTGTGCCTGCTAGGTATTACATTCCTCAGAGTCTTTCTGTAAGGACAACAGGAGAATTGTATTATGACAGTAAGAACTAGGTTGGTCATTACCTTTGTTGTGCATCATTCTCCACAGGATTATCTAATTGTTTGCTGAAGGATTCTAGTATTTTTTCTCCAACAACCTTGCCTGGGATGAGAGGCTTTCTCTAGACTGATGAATAATTGCATGAATAAGTTGATTTTTTTTTCACTGTATTTGCATCCTAGTTGAAATTTGTTTTAGGATCATTGCAGACTGTAATCACCTAAGTGACATGTAGAGAACTTAATTCCTATTACTTGTATCCGTTTTTACACTTCCTAGGCTTTCTGTAGCGACTTCCACTTGGAGGTTGGTTCTTTTTTAAAATTAGCGTAATTTCACTGACCACAGCGCTCTCATGCCAGACAATGAAGAGTAACTTTTCTGGAGTGTGTGAAACTATGCTGACGTAGCATTTGACCAGATTTACTTGTAATCAGGTCATGAGCAGGGCAGGGCGTTAATTGGAAGAGAATGTCAAACTTGAGAACAGAAGAAAAAGTAGATATATTTGCTCCTCTCAGGCTGAGGTGAGGTGTCTGTGACTGACATAGTAAGGTGTGATTACTGGACAGTAAGACGTGGTTTCCAGAGCAGTATTTATATGCAACTGCAAAAGAATGGAAACAAAAGGTAAGTCATAAGTGGAGCTGAGCAGAGTTTCTTGCCCTAGCCACTTGGATTCTGCTGTTAGAGCAGCTTAAATGTTGCTCTAAATGGCATACATCCTCCTCACAGATCCTGCAAGGCTGTGAGGACAAAGTTTGGTTACTAGGCTTTCAAAAATCCTAGGGAGGTCCCTGTCATCTCAACCATGTCCTTATGTCAGCCATAAAGGTGATGACTATGGTAAAGGTTATACCAATTGTGTGTTGCTTGTGATCTTCCAATGCTCATTCCTTCTATAGGAGGATTTCTCTCTTAGGATTGTTTTTCTGAGTTCAAGGAGAATCTGTCCCAGTATCCCTGTATCTAAATCCTTAGTCTGTAACTTTCTGGAAACAAAGGATTCTGAGATGACATCATGCTGGCAAAATAAGCTGCTTTTGATTGGAAGCTGTTTCTAGCTGGAATCTTTTCAGATGAGGAAAGTAATGATAGACCCTGTCCATAAAAGATTTAATAGGATAGCAGTGGTAGAAGGTTATCTCCAAGGACTAATCTAAGCAAAGTTATCTGCAATCAGATAGTTTCTATCAGTGGGTATCCAGAGTAACTCGGGGGTTCCTTAGCTCACACAAACTCATACAAAGATGTCTGTAGACCAGCCTAATACCCTGTTGATATCAGATCCTGCTTGTATGTGTGGTGAGAGTGAAAAAGCTTACAAAGTAGTTATGAAATACATACTTTTGATATAAAGGACAAGGTTCTGTTGTGCCCTACCCTGGCTGGATGAACTTGCAGTAAAGGCAACTCCTGCTTGTAAACTGCCACGCACTTGCAGAGTAAAATGCATCATGAATGCCTCCCTGACTGGAGAGCCTAGTGGGCAGGTGAGATGGCAGCCAACAGTGAGGTTGGCAGTTGGAAAGGCATGGGCACCAGATCCTTATGACAGTGAATGTGGGGTGAAAAGTGCTCGCAGCTCCTGGTTAATTGTGTAGGAGTGGTTTTGAGCTTGCTCTCCCAAGTCTTTCAGACAAGCCTGCCTTGACAAGGATAGCTTGGCAAAGCTATATCCTTCTACCCTGTATTGTTCACAGAGACACAATTTTGGCCATGAGCCTTCAAAGCTAGTTGTCCAAGTCCAGGAAATCTCTAGCAGCAAACTAAGAAAACTGTAGAAGGTAAGTTTTGGACAGATAGCTCTCCCCTGTCCCTGTCAAATATTTTTAAGGTCAAACAGTTTGATGTATGGCTTATGAGCAATGACTGGGAATAGGCAAGTATAACTCCCTTTTTAGAAGTGTGTTCTACTATTTCTTTGATCATCTGGATCTATTTAAGAGAGTTTTAATTCACTTTAATGCTGCTGAGTTGTTTTCAGCCTTTACCTGTCAAGTCATGGATTTCCCTTTTGCTTTGCCTATAGGTTGTAGTGGCACAGAGAAAAGGTCCTAAAAGCCTACCTCTGTTCTCTGTTACCTACACAAAGAAAATCAGCTTCAATCTTGGAAACACTAATGTCTTCACTTAATTATATGCATTCTTTGTTTCAGTGACTTCATTGAGAATACTTGTGTATTTAAAGTTGAGCATGTGCTTAATTACCTTACCAAATCAGGGTCTATACACATAAAATTAAGTGTATGTGTAAGTGCCTGCATATTCAGGGCCCTCACGGAAACCATAGTAAAATTGAGTCGCATTTTACATTCATTAACTGAGCAAAAACCTCATTGAAGTCAGCAGTCATTCTGCTGAGTAAGGCCAAGAGGCATCTGGCCCATACAGCTTGCATCCCCAGCTGTGACTCTTCATGTACAAGAGTTAAAATACAGCTCTGATGCACCAGGCTGCAAGTGAGGAAAGAGCCTTAATCAGCCTGCCACAAAAATCCTACAGCAATTTGCCATGTCTGCAAGAAAATTTCTAAAGTCTTGGTATAGAATGGAAAAGAAAATATTTATTCAGAAGAATAAAAGAAAGCGATTCAATTTGTGGGTTAAAATGAACTTCTAACATAGAGAGAGAGAGTCTGATGTTATTTCATTGTAAGCAATGAGTGTCCTGCTGAGAAACAGCTCAACTGACAAAATACATCTAACTTGCACATAAGCTAAAAAAATCCCGAATCTAAACATATAAAACAATATGGGACAACATAAAATCACACCTAGTAAACATGGTTAAAATATAAGCATTTGATTCACAGATTGAAACCCAGAAGAACACGTTATTTAGTTATAATTCACTGAGAAATCCCACCTTATTATATGGTCACAAAAGACTAGTGAGACTGTTCATAGTATATTTGATTGCAGAGAAATGATAAAAAGGACAGAACAGTGCTGCTTGAATCTTTGTTATAATATGGCACTACCCTGTGAGTATACAAAGTTGTAAAAGAGAAAAAATATGATGGTTATTGTGTATGTGGAATTAGAATGGCAAAATTGTTTGTGATTTGAAATGAGAGAATGATACTGTGCAAGTTGCAGCAGAAAGCAGCAACAGAGACTGGGGAGACAGATGAGGCAAAGGAGCTGCTTGTATCAGGAGTCTGAAGGAAATTAGTTATAGAAATATGGAAAATAGTCTTCAATGTTAGTTTAAATCACATGATAATAGTTTATATAGCATTATAGTTTTCCTATAGGGTTTTTTATATCACTTATGGTGCTAATAACCATTCAAGCATAATGTTTTTTTAAAAAGCTATTTTCAGCAATGCAAAAGGAGCTGTTGAAACACCAGCTCTAAACCAAAAGCAAATATTAATTTCAGAGTAGGCTATAGTAGTTGAAAGACATCAGTTACCTTGTTTATAGTCTCTTATTAACTTACTAAAAGACATTAATTCCCACTTTTTTGAACTGAAAACATCTCCATAAATTGTGGTATAGACAGATCTATTTTTTGAATGTGAACTTCTAGTAATTCTTGTAGTTTTATCTTATGTTTTCTAATCGTAGTATTAAATGAAAGTCACCATCTAGCTAACGTAGAACAGAGCAACAGCTAAAGGGCAAATGAAGTATCTATCAGAGATGTCACACAGACCACTGTCATAATCTCTACTTCCAACCTTAAACAAAAGGTTATAGTCTAGCATAGAAAAAGTCCAGCAGTTGTGACTCCCAACTATATTACTTTCTGTCATCTGGTCTGAGAAATAGATTTCTCAGTTTGACTTCAGGCTGGGAGCAGAAACTTCGCAATAATAGGAAGGAATGGTTGTGTTTCAGCCAGTAAAAGTTTTGGAGGGAAAAGGAGCAGCTAGTAGTGCCCACCTTTGGGTTGGACACAAGGAGGGATTGGTACAGAGCCTGTGCACCAGCCGAGGTCAAGCATAGCAGCAACAAAAGCACTGTCTGCAGTAGTAAGCTCAGAAAAGACTAGGCTTTAGGTGTAACTTGGTTAAATAAATACTAACTTTGGAAGGAAAAGGGAGGGTAGGATTTATCAATCAGTTAACTTACTGTTCTGGTTTTAGATGGGATAGAATTAGTTTTTTCCTAGTAGCTGGTGTTTTGGATTTGAGCTGGAAACAGCGTTGATAACCAGGAGTGTTTTAGTTATAGCTGAGCACTGCTTACACAGAACCAAGGTGTTTTCTGCTCCTCACACAAATAGCTGCATTAGCCTGAGCTGTTGGCTGGGGTTAAACCATGATATTATGCAAGCAGAAAATTAACACAGATGGAGACGGTGGCATAAGAAATAAAGCAAGAGGAGACAAAATGTGAAATGGAATATAAAGGAAGGAGATTATTGCTGGGCATTAGTTGATCAGGAGATGGAGACAGTGAGGAAGTAATAGGAAACAAAAAGAATCCTCCAGGGCACTAGCAAGAACTATGTGACATAAAATTGAAGAGTTAAGAAGCAATGACAGAGCTTTTTTTTTGCTTTTTTTTTTTTTCTTAAACTGTAATTACATTTCTCCTTCTGCATGTTTTTAATTGTGGCTGGCAGCAGTAAAATGCCAAAACTTGCAGTTTTGGCTTCTTTACTGCTCATGTGGTTATTTAGTGTGCAATGTATTGCACAGTTATTACTAAAAATAATTGCAAGATGGAACAAATACTGGTTTTATGGTAACCACAGTCAAAACAAACAGGAAGATATTCTTAGGAAATGAGGTAAGGTTTCAAAGTGAGTTGCTCCTGTGCTTAGACAATTTGACTTGTTTTACACCAGGGTCTTCTTTCTGAGGACACTTCCTCCACAGTCTTTGGAAAGCAAAATGAATGATGAGTTTTCTCACAAAGACACATGCTGCAGCTTTCTTCAGATGCAAGTAACTGGTGGAAACCCTTGAATTACTAAGAGGTAAATTGTAGAAAATGATCTTAAATGTCCCTTTCTGCAGGTTAGAAAATGTAGCCGCTGTTTTTGGTGTGTCACACAGAATGTTGGAAGACCTCATCTTTTAATAACTGTTTTCAATTCAGTTGAATAATTCCTACTCAGGGTTTATTTACTTCTGCAGCGTCTTGCTTAATTTGATTTGTGACTCTTTCTATTACTTTTTGTTTTGTTTTAAAGTCATGGGTTTTTAATGTCAGTTTTTCAAATGCTTCAGCAGTAACTTCTGTTATCCTTGACGTTTCTGTGTCACCATAATATGAACTGCTGGAGTGGGAAACTTAATCCTCTAATCTGGCCAGCTCAGATACAATGTCTCTATAGACATTTTCTAATTTGGTGTATTTATTAACAGCTCTGAGTACTCTGTTCATGCTGGCATCTGCGTTGGGAACAGTTTTATTAGTGGAAACTGTAGTCAAACGTGGGCTTATGCCCATGTTATTCCACTAACTGGAATAATAATGCTGGTTCATGTGATTGTAGAATTCAATGTTTTTCTTTTGTTTCAAGATGCTATAAGATATATGTGCATATACATATATTGGGGTCTGTGTGTATAAATGTGCTGGCTTAGACAGGGCAACCTGGTCTAATGAAAGGTGTACCTGCCTGTGGCAGGGAGTTGGAGCTGGATGAGCTTTAAGGTCCCTTCCGACCCAAACCATCCTGTGATTCTATGTGTGGGTGTATTCAGATTGCCAGTATTCAGATCTCCTTACTGAGATGGGAGATCTGACTATTAATCCAAACTTCCCTAAGTTTTCTGTGGAATTACTTTATTTCTTATCTGCTACCCCCAAAACTTTTCTGAGTTGCTCTCCCTGGGCCTAACCATGCCAGTTGATTATATTCAGGTCCAATATAAGCAGGCATCTGGAGTCTGAGTTTTGTCAATGTTTTGGTGGGCTGTGTTTATCAATAGCATCTTATTTTCAAAAGCATAATAATTTGTGCTTTTTCTGCCACTTTAGTAATACTGTATAAAGTACCTGCAGGAGGTACTTTTAGGTATGGTACCTGAGATACTACTCCATTAATGCACAGTTTGCTAATGTCCGCTGTTGAAGTCAGAAAACTGGTCTGTACGAGTTTGCAGGATAACCAATCTACCACTTAGGCATTCATTTGAACGCTAAAAAGGACTCAGCAAAGAGTGAATACATAATATATAGAAATACTGTTATAAATTTAAATAATATCTTGATGTACAGATACTTTTATTAAACTCAAAGGAAATTGTTTCTCAAGTATGTATAAAATACCACGATGAGCTGGAAGATCATTAGTGACATGAATTAATTCAGACAGTATACAGTCAAACTAAAGGAAAGTAGCAAGTAGTATCACGATTTTTGGAAGGAGTCTGAATAGTCAATATAGAAAATACAATACTGTATCTCCATGAAATCTTACTATGAGTGTTCTATGCTGGAAACTAATAGAAAAATGCCTTTATTCCTGCACAAGCAAAACTTTCTTCAGTCTCTCCTTCCCCTCAAAAAAAGCCAAAGGAAAGAAAGGCTTTATGCACAGTTTTCCAGAAAGCTGCAAAGCAAGAAGGTCCTCAGCACTACTGGTGTTTTCTATTACCAAATGCTCTGAAATCTAAAAATTAAAAACAAAAACAAATAATATTTGTGTTTATCTATCCGTATCTGCTATAGTATAAACAAATGTTCAAAGCTTTTGGAGAAATACTCAGTGACTATGACTCACTGTAAAAATAATATAAGCTGACTGGGGACAAGATAAATTTATAACATGCAATTATTTTGAAGAATGGAAATCTATTTTTCTTAGAAGTTGGCACACTTATTAGGAAGCCCTTTGATGTAACACCAAGCTCTTGGAGAAACAAAACAGTGCTAGCTGTTTTTATCCTATATTGACAATGGCATTTTGGATTTAGCTATGTATGAAAAACTGTTTCCAGATGAAGTTGTTGGCACAGTCACTGAATGATGCTACTCTTGTATAGAGAAAATAATTTCATTGGAAGGCTACTGAGGGTTGCACTGAAATCACAGAAGTAATATCTGTACATGTTGCAACATAACATGCTAAAAATCCCTGAGGAAATGACTGCAAAAAGGTACACTTTGACAATTTTGGAAAAAGGGAATCTTCATTTTTTCCATTGCACTGTTATGGGGTGCTCTTGTTCCCCAGTAACTTCGTGACATCCACCTTCTATCCTTGAATCTGTATGTTTCAAATTACTGTTTGTTGCTACCATGCTTCTTGAGCTTTCTCTCTTCTGCTCATGATTTCCCCTTAATTTTTCCCCAGTTTACCTACCTTTGTTTCTTTCTGTATGTCTATGCTATTCCTTCCAATTGCTAAAGACTGGCAATGCCAACCTTGCACATATCTATTCGTTACCATCTCATTATCTTCCCTACTTAAATTTTTTTGGATAGCTGCACATAAATGCTCCTAATAAAAATCACTGAGAGTCCTGTGACATCTGGACATGCCTGACTCCGGGAAGTGTTCAAGGCTTGTCCATTCTATTTATCATTTCTGTTCTCACTGACACTTTCTAGGGAGTCATTGAGCCTAGTGCAATAATTTACTGCAGATAGCCCTTATTCAGATGAGGAATTGTTAATGAGAATTATGAATGCATGTAGTGATAGCTCTTACAGGATTAGATCTAATAAAAGGTCACCTGATACAATTTCTTAGGTAAATGAGTTTTCCAGACCATTTCTCCCTTTCTGGTTGCACTATTACATTGATACTCTAATGTCTCTTTTTTTTTTTTTTTTGCAGGGCAAAGAGAATTGTGCAAGAACAATTCAGTGTATTGAGTTATTCACAGTCATTGTGTTTGACTGTGTCCTACTGACATGGTATTCTGTTCTGAAAAATATTGGAAATCATTTTTAATGATGGAACTGGAGGGAAACAATGAGTCGATCACATGAGACAGTGGATTGAGTAAGCTCAGTGCAAATCATTGTAGAAAGTTTTAAAAGTGCCTTTGTCTGTAAAATGTCAGTGCTTTTACTTTTTAACTCCTCAAGGTTACTTTGAAAGCAAATATTTGGAGGCTGCCAGTCTTGATTATTCTGAGAGCCAGTGAAGAAAGAAAACAAAAACATCTACAGTTAGAGACAAGCAAGCAGTAGGAATGATAAGAAAAAGTGACGAGAGGTGCAGTTGGTTTTGTGGATTTCAGGTAAGATGGTGTAGGAGTTTTAAGTGTGCTTCTGTAAAATGTGAGCTCTGGGTGTGGTGGGCCTTTTAGATAGAAGGCGAAACAAAAGTGTGCCAGTTTCTTGCTCGACAAGAGCAAATGTTTCATGCCAGTAAGCAGCAACTCTTGCAATTAAAATGCATCACTGTCATCCTGAGCTCTACTTGTTATGGTGTTAATGTCCTAAGGCCATGCCCGTCCTTCCATCCTAAAACCCTCTTCATGAATGCATGTCTCTCATTTATTTTGGCTAAAGTTTCTGTGTGGTCTCAGTCCATGAGAAACTTGCATTCCTCTGCTCTTCAGCAGTTTGATTCATTCAGGGCATAAAATCTGAAAAATGTTAATTTTTTTTTTCCTGGAATAGCATAGCATAAATTGCATAAAAGCATGCTAGCTATTAATTTTGAATGTTAGTTAGTTGTGCCTTGGTCTTTATTTTGCTAATGACTCATAAGTTAATGGACTACCTTTGTATCTTGATTTGAGAGCATTTAAAGACTGAGCTTTAAATGTAAACCACTGTTTTAGAGTCAGATTCCTTGATTACAGAATGGTTTTTATTTTAGTGAAGAGTCTATCCCTAAGGAAGCTGAAAAATAAAACGGAAGTGATGACAGTCAAACTACAGAATATGGGAAAAGCTGAAAGTAAGCTGCCATTCTACAAGTTTCCTGGCAAATGGGATGCTGTACTCCTGAGTCTTTATTTTTCAGTCAAAGGCTGTGAGAACAGCAAGTGGCAGGACGTGAATCTATTCTTATGTCAATTACTTTAGTAAAAATGGAAAACAGTGGTACTGCAGTCTGTGAGTACCCTTGAAGTGGTCAACACCTGCAAATATCCAAGGCTCTGCTCAGCACGGCTGGTTTAAGGATGCACACCATCTCCCGAAAACAGCTCTGCAGAGCTCTGTAATTTTCTCCCCACTGTGAGGGGATGTTATAGAGGATTGTTTATTATTAACTTTAATAGAATTGAAAGACAAAGTATATAGACACCTTGTATCAGGTATGGCCATATGATGAAAGTGCACAGTATGCCTTGTTCTTGGAATAGCTGAATATAGACTTCTACATTCTGTGATGAGCGTAACAAGGCTGAACCACAAGAAACACCACAGTTCTCCAGCCAGGAAAAAATACACAAAATGCATAAAACCCAGGTAATGTAACTCACCCTTCTGACTTCAGACCTCCTGCTATTCCTTTACAATAGCAGGCAGCATAATAATAAATGAAATTAACCTGCTGTTAAGCAATTCTTCATAGCTCAGAAGTGACACCAGTATTGACAGCTGTATGTGAAGCACAGGTACTGCTGCCTGCCTGCAAGTCTGTGATCATATGATTGTGTTGCATGACCATATAATTTTCTGTGGTTTGAGTTCCTTTTACTTGTCCTCTCACTTGAAGACCACAAGCACAACACTAAAAACTTGTTGGCAATTTTGTCTTTCAGGACAATCTGATCTTTCTTGCTCCACAGACTCTTTGTAGTCTTCTGAAACTGGTTATGAAACTCTTGCAGAAGTAAACCCTGACTCAGTGACAAAGCAATTATAATTATCCTGGTTTGTTGCTGAAGTCGAGTCACATAGTGCGAAATAGTCAGCTGAATAAACACTTGGGCTACTAGACCCAGAACTTAGAGTATTATTGAAAGAATAGTTTCTTAACGATCACTAAAAAAGCAATTCTGACAATGTTTCTGGCTTACTAAAAAGTAGGAGAGCAGATAGATTATGTTCTCAGAAAACTTTCCAGCACAGATTCCCCACAGATTCCAGATACCCCACCCTAAAGTTCACATGAAGTCCATGGGTGTTTCCAATGTTGTAGGTACTTAAACTCTGAAATCATAGATCCATTAAAGACAATTTTGGAATTTCCGTCACTGGAACCAAAATCTTCTCATCTTTCAAAGCTCAATCACGTTTGGCCTCAGCTTGATTCTTTTTTTCAAAGCTTTTTAAGTCTGATTCACGAGATGAAAAGCTGTAACTAGAAAATGCATAAGGAATGTGTACAATAGATAGAGTTACACAGTAGCTGAGTTTGAAAGATATGCTCAGTCTTTTTTAATCTATCTTCTTTCAGCCCTGTGAAAGACTATCCTGCACAATACTCTCTGAAGTGCTTTAGCTCACGCTGACACTCCATGTTTGCTGGTAAAGAGTGCTAATACCTTGGCTAAACTGATAGCTGACAAGTTCTGGAGAGTTCTCTGTTGTATATAGAGTGGAGGGTGCACCTGCCTCAAAATTGCTTATTTACACAAGAAATATTGGAGGAATCCAAAAAGTTCCTATTCTCAAACTAAAACAAACAAACAAACAAAACACAAAACAAACAAAAAACCCCACCACACACACACACACACACACACACACAAAATCCAAACAAAAAGCCCCAAAAAACCAAACAGAAATTTTGAACTGAACTCAAGTGTCATGTAGGTTTTTTGCAGACTATAACTGCTGGATACAGCTTTCACATCCTGAAGCAGGGCATAAATGCAATTAGAGAATTGTATACAGCCTTCTGGCTATGAAGAATGGATTTTCAGCATATGATTTCTGATCAGAAAGTTCTTATGAGGACTTCATTTATGGCAAAGAGGAATTTCAAAAATAAGAACTTCTTTTCGTCTCTAATAGGGCACATTTTGTTGTGCTGTTCTAAATAAAGACCATTCTGAAACAAATGGTGTTGGAATGGTTGAAAGAAGTTAGACTTTTTCCAACACAAAGCAACTCTGGATTTACAATATATAAGACGTGTTTATAAACTGCCAGCACCACTGAACTGTGGTAAATTCCTCTTTGTGATGATATTAGGCTAAATTCTCTGCTTGTATAAGGGAATTAAAGTTTCCTGAGAGCTTTGGCACATCATGGATTGTAATAAAGCTTTCTGAAGTTTATATATATGCTTTAAACCAGGAATTTTATTAGACCAGTGAGGATTTTGAAAATAGCAAAAATAAATTATATTCCTGAGGGTCTGGCTCATTCCCTCCTGAGGATATTATCTCAGTGGTACTTACTGATGTTTGAAAATAAAATGTGTTTTTAATAAACCATCAGAAATTCAGTTCTGAATAGAGACATGGGGGACACCCCATTGAATATGAAAATGTCTTTTCCTATAGTCAGTTTTCAGGGTAGCTAGTTTCACTGCATGACATGCAAGAGAGGGAAATGGTGTTAAATTAGACTTTCAGACATAGGTCCAGATCCAGACATTCCACTGTTTAGCTGAACTCAGATTTGAGGTTTATACAACCAGTAATGACCTGTACTTCATCTGAGACCTACACTGTATCTATTTGGAGAACTGGGATTTTTGTTCCATCTGTACTTGGTTGCATTTTACAGCTGTGTATCTTGAAAGTACTTATGTGGCTTTCAAATTGTCCTAATTGTAATAACAGTGAAATGGAACTCTGAAACAGAACAAGGATAACAGGTAGCTCAGACAGCTTTGTATTTTTGGAGCGTTTTATCCTTTTTATAACATTGTGTGCTTTCCTTTCTTTTCTCTACAGCTGACCCTAAAATGCCTGTTCTGCTTTCGTCTGTAATACATCCTCTGAGGCATAGTGTTCCAAAGAACTCCTTCTGCTGTATATACTTGAGATCAAAGTAAATACCTATTAAACATGCTAATGAAAACACCTTAAAAACAGTTTAGTACATAGGTACATTTTAGCATAAGAAAAATGTTACTCAGCTAACAGCAGTAGTTTTCATGTAGAATATGATGCAAGACAATCGGTAGATCTACAGCACAAATTAATTCACTTTATAAAGTGGACTGAGTTAAGTGACATAAAAAGAAATGCTACTGCAGTGAGTATAAAACAGCCCTTACAGGTTGTTTGCATTTGTAATTCTCCTTAGAATACTGGTAGTAGGAAGTGTTCCTATTGCTCAGTTACATTTAGTGTGCCAAATTAATTCAGGCAAAATATAGCTGCCCCATTCAATTCTGAAGTTAACTTTTCATAGAGTATTGAAGTACTGCTTAATCTAATGCGTAATTAAGAGTTGTAATGCTATGAATAAATAAACTGCTGAAATGTATACCATAACAAAGGTATAGCTTATTAGTGTTTGCCTAACTTTGTGTATATTGTAAAGATTAACAGCAATCTAAACAACATTGCAAACGCTGCAAAATCCCAAATATTTCTAAATGAGGATTGAGGAAAATATGACATGTACATCCTGGATAATCTGTGGATAAAATGTTATCTGCAAGTAGAAAATACAGCTTCTTTCATTTTCTCTCCTCTCTAATCTGTTCTCTGTTCCATGTATCTTTGTGCGCTGAGCTGGGCTGTATGCACCAGTGCAGGAGGAAAGCAAAGGACAGCTCATGAGAGGAAGGAAGAGCACGTGGTCTCCCTACTGTGTTGCTGTATCCTTACTGTATGTGTGAAGCACAGACAAATGAAAGAACTCCTAATAGCTCTTCCTGGATGATCATACAGCACTAGTTGAAATTCAGTCTAATGAAAGTGCTTCTCACAGTGCATAAGGAAGTGTGATCATCCCATCAAAACATGAGATAATATTACTAATCTGTATGAAAAAGACTGATGGAGTATGATATCCTGCCAGCTGTGGTTTAGAATTCTCCCTTCTTTCATTTGAATTACAAAGCAGGAAAAAACATCGTCAGTGCAGGGTATGGAAACGGTGAAGAAGGAAGGAATTTAAAAGTGTTTTTTTCACTTCTTAAATTGGAGGACCTGAGGGACCAGTTCAGTTCTTGGTTTAAACACGCGCAGCCATTTGACATGCTGTAGCTCTCCAAAAAATGCAAGTCAAAGAAGTCTGGGCTGTTGGAATGGAAAGCACATGATTTACTTCATTTTGATCTCTAATATGTAAGAATTTACTAGTGCAGGGACATTTCTTCCATGACTTATAGTGGAGAAGTTACAGGGGCACATCAAAGTTCTAATCCTGTATCTGTGAGTCTGTATGTTCAGATGCAACATTTTATATGTGCCATTTCGGTTGAGACACTTTGTGGTTCTTACTGTCTTCTGTGGCATTAAAACAGTTGAGAGATTTTAGTGATTCTGGACCTCAACTGTGTGCTTTACAATCAAATCAAAATGGCTTTCAGGAATGGCAGCCAATATGAAATGTTGATATAGAAACTGTTTCCTACATAAAAAGCCATAACACCACTCCTGAGCATATCTATGTTATGCATTTTGAAGTGTATTGACCAGATATTCCAAAGGGAAAGGGCAAATGTTATTGCAGTCCTGGGGCAACACCAGAGTTACAAGGTTTGGTATTTATTCAGCTATTCTGGATTAAGCATATCGTTATTCTGCAGCACTGCAAAATATGAACCCCTGATACTCCATATACTCTACCAAAATATACCTCAGTGAATAATAATATGCTGAAAATAAAGTCAAGATGTAATGACACCAGTCAGTTCAGCCTAATAAAATGCGCACCAACAAAATATTTTAGGATTCCTGAACACAATATTGTGAGTTTATTAGGTTTCATGTTTGTTACTCTCAAAGTTTAAGAAAGGTAATTTTTACCCCAGCCCATAGCTTTTCTTCTAACAGAAAAATTCCCCCTGAGATCCGTATAAATGCCTGGTTAATGCAAGTCAGTGAAGCTCACCAGGTTTTGTATGGACCACTGATGTGAAAAAACACTTCACAAAGCGTGCCATTGAGGTTATCAGTTGTACATCATTCATCTATGTGAAGTACTTGCAGAGCAAGGGACCTACCATTTCAGATGTTCAGTCTTTCTCTTTAAGTTAAATATCCATTAGTAATTAAAAGGGCAGTATAATTTTGTGGCAAAACCCCAGAGCAGGCAGGACAGGTGAGGGTGAAAGAAAACCTGGTGATCTTGCAAATATACCGGAATGGTATCTGCACATACCAAATTGTTGATAACCTCATAAAAAGCCACTAATGTTCTAGTATCATTTTACAGGTTAATGCAGTAGCTGTGTCTATACGAAAATGTGCACCTGTGAGTTTTTCAAGCTCTGTTAGAAATATCTTTGTACAAAGATACCAGGATTACTCTTGGTAAGGGAAGCAAGTACCTTTGAGACTCATTAAAAAAGAAATAAATTGCAGGTGAATGTTCCCCTTTCCTAATAAATTGAGCATCATGTTAATGCTCAGAACTAACAATTTCACTTTATCATCACAATGGAACACCAAATCAAGATTTTTGGATAAGTTCTTTATTTGTTTGTAATATGATGATGTGGAATTATGACAATTTTTATAGTTCAAATGACTAAAACATATGGGAGAAGACATCTATGAGCATTTGAAAAGAGTATGTGTTTCACTGGAAGGTTGAAACAGAATGTAGGAGCTGATTAGATGTGCCTGCTGCGTCGCCTGAGTGTGAACTTGAACCCAAGGAATTTGGGGACCTGTAATGCTACTGACATTATACATTGCAGTGTGTAACTCAGAAATACCCACCACTTGCTTTCAAGTTTGATTTCACAACTTTATCTAGAATATGACTAATAAAACCAAGAAGACCAACCCCCTCTCCCCCCCAGAAAACCACAACTATCCCTACAGCTGTATAAATTTAAAGGTAATTATCTTGAGCAAAGTATTTTCCCTGATGAGTAACTAGCGTAATCAGTTGTCTTTCATTTTAGTACGTTTTAATTTCACTCAAATCTGAGCTTCTGATATAAATTACTTAGTTCAAGTAGTAAACTTGCGTTTCTAACTGATTACTTGTGGAACAGAGCATGCAGTAAAATGAATAATGGAGGGGAATTTTTGAAACATGCGAACTGACCTTTGAAATGTCAGAATTTGGATGTTTCCTGTAATCAACACTGTGTGATGAATGAGAGCAGTAAATGTACAGATCCTTGGTTCAGAGTGTGTGTAATCGAAATCCAATCAGAGATCAATGGCCTTTTGTTGACCTTTTCTGAAAAGGTCAGATGACAACATTTATGGGAAACTTTTCTTTTGCTTGGAAGATGATTCTAAATGGATTTATTGCATTTGGGTGTTCTAGCTGTGGAGAAAAACTATAGCTGTGAGGTCAATATATTTATATGCATAGGCATGTAATTTTCTGTCATTCACCCTTGTAGGAGTGTCAATTCTACGCTTTAAAATATGTATACACATACTTTCATGTATATATATATTATTTGAAATTTTAAGTCAATATTGTTACTAATGTTCCTAAATCAGTGAAATGTCACTTCCAATGTATAAAATGTTATCTAGTTATTTTTTAGTTCTTAAGACAAAAGAAGGGCCTAGCATGGATTCAGTGGGAAATTATTTTCATTCTGACAACAGTGACAACATGTTGGAAATGAAATCAACAAGATGAAATCAACAAGAAAAGCTCATATCATATCATTAGAATCCACATCACACTTTGTGGGAAGCAGGAGTCTCAGAGGTACATGTTAGGAATAACTCCACTGAGGCATTTTGGTCTGAGTAACTGCTGGAAAATGTTTTTGTGTTGATGTTATGTAAAGTAGCACCAGAAAGTTAGAAATTACTCAAAATTGTAGATTAGACACAGACATCCCCAGGGTATCAGCTCTTTGATGCTTCCCCTGCATTTCAACTCCCAAACTCTCCTGCAGTTTGGTAGTTGAAATGATGAGAATATGCTATTCAGTTTTCTGAACGATTGAAAATACTTTTTTTTTTTTTTTTGTGGTAAAATTACATGCATGTGTCCATCTTTCAGTGAGGACCTGCACTGCTTGTTTTTTTTCTCCTTGGATTTTATTTCTTGAAAAAGATCTATTTTTCATGTTTCTGTGGAAAAGAATTGATTATGAGTTCTTAAACTTCATTGCAGTAGTCTCATATGCTTGTAGCTTAAACATAATTGCTTAGAAACCATTCAATTATTGTATCAGTCTTATCATGAATTACTGGGAAATCATGTAGACAACAGTAGCTTTGCCTGGACTGTGTTTTATAGTGTGTGAGAACTAAAATCATGTACCATAGTTGCAGGAAATTAAGTTTTATTGAAATGTGTAAGGAATTGATCAAACTGATTTGTTGAGTATCTGAATGCCCAAGGTATATGCTGTGATTTGTAATTCCATGCTGTGCCACATTTGTAAGTTTAAAATGTCTTCAAAATTTCTGACTGCCTGTGAAAGCATTTGACTTGTCTTATATTAAGTGTTATTTGGGAAAGAAATGGCAGGGGTGGGGGATTCTGCAGTGTAAAGCTTGTTCTTTTATGTAGTAGCAGCTATTGAAAGATAATTTGTAAGGCATGTTACAGTTCTGTAACTTTGATGTTGCCTCCAAATTGCAGCATGTTCAATGAAAATGGGCATCCAAATACAGGAGAGAGCTTATGGGCAGTTCAAGTCCTATTAGACACCAGACCATCCACACAGAAATACTCTTACCCCTGAGGAGCTCAATGAGAACTTGAACTTTTACACAACTTATAGTTGTAATAAATCCACAGGGACATGCTTTTGACAGTTTTACTGTTCACATAACTTTTTGCCTATTTTGTGGAAATTCAAGTGGAGATCTGAGAGCCCAACTCGGTCATTGTCTCCTTTGCATCATTCATTAATAAACTAACATGGCTAATAATATAATTACTCTGAGCATAATAAACAGGTTTGATGGCTCTGGTGATGAGTAACCTGCTTCCATGCTCCTTGCTCTACTGGTTCTGTGCTTGCTGTAAGAGTAAAAATGGGGTGAGTGTCCTCGGTTCAGCTGTAGCAGGCATTTTTCTCCTTCTTTGTGGCTGTGTTTTTGACGTTCAGCCTGGGAACAACGCTGATAACACTGATGTTTTTAGTTGCTGCTCAGTAATGTTTACTCTGACCAAGGACTTTCTGAGTCTCATGCTCTGCCAGGGAGGAGGAGAGGTTGGGAGGAAGCAGAGGCAGGACACCTGACCCAAACTAACCGAAGAAGTATTCCATACCGCAGCATGTCAAGCCCACTATATAAACTGGGGGCAGTTACCCAGTAGGCCCAGATCACTGCTTGGTTCGGGCTGGGTATGTATGGGTTGGTGGGTGGTGAGTGGTTGTATTCTCTTCCCTTGTTATTTCCCTTATCATTATTATTATTGGTGGTAGCAGCAGTGATTTGTGTTATACCTTAGTTACTGGACTGTTCTTATCTCAATCTGTGGGAGTTACATTCTTTTCTCTTCCCCATCCCTTCGGGAGCCGCGGGAGGAAGCTGGGGGGGGGAGTGAGTGAGCGGCTGCGTGGTTCCGGGTTGCTGGCTGGGCTTAAACCACGACAGTGAGGAATGAGAAAGAAGAGATTCAACAGTGTAAAATATAAGCTATAACTGGACGTAGAAATAAATCTGTAGAAAAGTAAGCAGTTTTTATTCAGGACCCCCTTAAGAGCTGAACTGCAGTTTAAATGAAAAAGACTGCTTCCATATGAGAAAACCAATGTGTCACAGGTGACATATATCATTGATATACAGGTATATATTGCCAAATTATAGTGATCAAAACACAGGTACTTTACTTAAGTGGTCTGTTCTATTAATATTTCTTTACAGTATGCAACATTAACTATTTTTAGAACTATTCTAAACTTAAATGTGTCAGTTGTTATTTCATCCCATTATTCTGCATCTGAAGTTTGAGCTACAAGTTGTGATGTATTGTGTTTTTATTTGCATTTGCATTTGCAGATAAATGGCAGTGGAGAGTCTGATTTTTCTAACATGTCTGACTGATGCGTTTTATGTTAAATACAGTCAGTAGAACCAGGCCAGGAATATTTAATCTCATGATTATTGTAACTGGCGGTTAAAAGATGTGTTATGTCAAGACAGCTTTGTCACAGCCTTCCTTTGAAAGGCAAACTGACTATCTTTAAATTCAGGCAGTGTACATGACATGTCAAGTTGTTGTCTTTCAAAGTAGTGGAAGGAATCATTTACTTTTTTAATAGTTTTGGTCTTCACTATGAGCTTTCAATAAATGACTCCTTCAGTAACAGCATAGATCAGAAAAATCAGATGTTTAAAAGTCAGTGAATAGATAAAAGAATGCAACCATTTATTCACATATTCTTGTACTTTGGGTAAATTTTCAGCACTTTGTTGCATTTTAATTCACTGTACATAACTAACCTTTGTAAACCTTTGTGTTTTGCCAAAAATAACAAGTGTCAGAACCTTGCGTGCTCCAGTCTATTGTTTAAACAAAAAGGGGTGAATATATTAAGTTCTTAAATCTATCACAACGTGATATACTTTGCTGTTAACGAAGAAGTTAATGTTAATAGTTATACTGCAGATGATATATTGTTTTGACATTAAATCCTTGGACTGACTTGTTAGGTAAGGAGTAAATACTCAGAAGAATAAAGACTTTCTTGATGTGAGCCAATGTTTTGGCCACAGTTCTGCACTTGTCTTTACAAATCTTTGTTTCTAAACATCAAAGAGTGAATCAGGCACTTGGAGATGCAGTTACTGAATTTTGCTTTCATAATTTAGTTTGCAAATATATATTACATTGGCATATACTAAGGACAGGCGTTAACTTAGCTTTAAAAATACCTGTCATGGTAAAATATTTGTCCTTCCAACATGAAACAAATTGTACAGATGTCAGTGGAAAAGTTTTTTTGGCTGGTATGTTTTACTGATAAAATCATTATGTTGTTTACCAGAGGAGATGCTCCATCAGGGGATGCATTTTGAAGTTAAATGGAAACAAAGAATTCTAAGACTACTTATGAAGTGCTAATGCTAATGCATCTGAAAGTCCTCAGGCAGTTGCCTCCTTGGAAACATGAGAAAACCTCATGTAATGTATGTAAGTTTTAATGTTTATCTCTTTGTTCTCTTCTATTCTCTTCAACCTTTAATGAACTGAAAATTAAAATTTTTCACGATGACCCATGTAAAAACTTCTGTTTGTACTACAATAAGCATCAGCTGCTTTGTTAGCTGTGTGAGACTGTCCTGGATTTTATGAACAAATCCATTCTGGTTGAATAAGATTACTGTTGGGTTATCAAAAGCTGCCAATAAAGACTGTAGCAATAATATGCAAAATTCGTTAAAGTTTAGGGGGGTTGTATGTGTGCTTTTTGTTTTTTTTTTTTGTTGTTGTTTTTTGTTGTTTTTTTTTTTTTGTTTTGTCTTGTTGATTTTGGCTTTTTTGTTTTTTTGTTTGCTTTTGGTTTTGGTGGGTTTTTTTTTTTAGAAAGTGTACATGCCTTATGATTTTTCTCACAGATTTATAGGCTTCAGACTTTGTATTAGAAAGTGTATGTGTTGTGAAATTTCATCTAAAGAAACAAATCCCACCCAGCTGGCTGTTATAGTAAGCATATCTGAAATATCATCAAATGTCATCATGTTGTTCTCCTGGTGTGCAAGTCATAGAAACACAGACTGGTTTGGCTTGGAAAGGGCCTTAAAGTTCATGCAGTTCCAATCCCCTGCCACGGGCAGGGACACCTTCCATAGAGCAGGCTGCTAAAAGCCCCGTCCAACCTGGCCTTGAACACTGCCAGGGATGGTGCAGCCACATTACATTCTCTGGGTAATCTGTGCCAGTGCCTCAGCACCCTACAGGGAAGAAATTCTGCTTTATATCTAATCTAAATTTCCCTTGTTTAAATGTCCTTTCACTGTGTTCAGCCAAAGGTAACTATTATGGTAGGCTAAGAGTCATGGTTTTTTTTTTTGAAAATTATAAAGATTTGTGAACTAGTATAATCAGAACATTTCTGCAGCTTTACCTGATAAAGATGTTCCAGTAGGGAGAAGTGCTGTGGTAATTCATAAGGGAAACTTTTAGCTATGATTCCATTTTTTTTTGCTGAAAAGACTCATGGTGTTTAGAAATGCCACTTTCAAAAGAGAAAGATTGCTTCAGCTTTTTTTTCTCTCCCCCCCCACTTTAGATACCAGTTTAGATACTTCCATTAAAAGTTTGTCCCTGTAATTTTCCTTTCATGAAGAGAATTCAAAGTGCTGATGCTACAATTTTTTCAGCTTGGTAGAAATAAGCAGTTTGTGTTCACGTAACATAGTCCTACATGTAGAAAGTGTAGGTATCTTTAGATATGCAGTGGCTTGCTGTTTGAAAGGATATATTCAGCAGATGCACTGAGTTCTCTCAGGATCATTTCATAAATTTGGTCTTGAGAGAACCAAATTTATTATATGGTCCTTTTCTGTGAGTCAAAAGTAAACTTGAATCAGAGAAAAAACATATTCACAAAAGAAAATAAATACTCCCTATGTTTTTAATTCCATGATCACTAGACTCAACTCATCTTAAATAGGAAACATAAGCCTCTTGTAGTATTAATTTTCTATTAACAAAGAACAGTTGAAGAAACTCTTAAACAAACCTCTTAGAGTGCACCTTTCTATAATCAGAACTTAGCATAGGCAATATAGCTTAGTGAGTGAGGAACTCCAGCTGATTTTCTACTTTTGTCCAAAAAGATAACGTTGTGACCTTCCCTAGCTTTTGCTTCTCATTATTGAAGGTGAAAAATGACAAAGCAAAAAACCCAAATGGTTAGAAGTTTATACTGTCAACTCTGATAGAACTATTTCATTGGGCAATTTTACTGCAATCTGATTTGGAAAATACAGCTACAGAGAACTGGGAGACATGAATAAAATTAGCAGATATCATATTGTTTTAGAAAGGGATAAGTAGGTTTTTTAAAATATTTATCTTTTCTTGGATGGGCCATAAGCAATGCTGATGTAGCCACATATTGCTGAGATAGGTGATGTTGCAGGTTAGGCTGGTAATGGGCTGACAGTAGAAATGGCAAGGATTAAGGCCTGAAGGACTGTGGACTGTTGCAATATGATCAGTGGCTGCTGCAGATTTATAAGAGAGATTTATAAGGGTTTTGTTGAAGTACTCAAAGTTCAGACCTGGCAGTTGGGTGCATGAAGCGAACGTTTGCTCCTGTGATTTGAGACCAGGATGTTGATCAGCAGCAGTGGATTCAAACAGGGTTCATGGCAGGTATATATACAGTAGTGTATTATATGTGGGCTGAGCAATTTATTGAAGATTCAGAGCTTGAGTTCAGACATTGAGATATCGGTCACATGAGATTTGTATTGACAGGTGTTTGCCTTCTGCCTACAGATGAAAATCCCCTGTGAATGACTTCAGAGAATTGCATGTAAACCTGCTCTGCAGCCCGAATGTGAGTCACTGGTTTTTCTTTTCTGCTTTGTCATGAAAAGTATATTTTAAATATTGTATATACTTTATACGTGCTTATGTGCATATTTAAATCTCAGCTGGGTGCATAGGTAGCTACAATGTGCAAAACATGATTAATGAGAAATTTTTTTTTTGTTAAATCTGCTGTTTCTCTAATATTACATCTCTAAGATGTACCATTTCAAACCTCAGGTATTCTTCTGAGACTATTTGGACAGTATAATGCATTATCCTTGGTGGACACTGTACTTGAATATAAAGGAAAATTCAGATGTAGAGTCTTTCTATATCCTGTAAAACTGTGGCATCAACCTGATGCAGGTTTGGTAGGATGACTTTTCTTCTTTTGTTCAGGTCTATTTCTGCTTAGAACTGATAAAGTACTATTTTTCCATTCTATATTATTGCAACTCTTAAATTTTCTCTTTAAATCAGTGATTTAGTATTTTGTGTTTTTATTCTATATGTTATCTGTGTACATGAGTATCTGAAGCACAAGGCATTCTCCTACTGTTCTCTGTTATGTTCCTAGATTTGCTGTAAAGCAATCTGACATACTTATTGGAGCAAAGATAATAAAAATAATTTATTCTAAATTGTAAAAAAAACATGGTAGATTTCATTAACATAAACCCCCGTAATTGCCATTGTTATATCATGACAATCAAAAATCACTATAAGGAATGAGGTCTGATTCAAAGACTACCAATAAGTCTAACTGGACGAGAAAACCAGATTTCTATGAAGAAAATATGCAATGTAAATGGAAAGAAGAGAATATTCCACTATTTGATATACAATCCCTGAGAACACTCGGCAGAACTAGAGCTTTCTGCAAGCTACAGCAATTTGAAACTACACCATGGAGAAATTCAGCTGAGTGGGATAATCCCTATACAGATCTGAGATACTCGATTGAAGAGCATATTTACCTTCAGCTCTTCCACTTAGTTCAACATGATGGATTATGAAAGTCAAAAGCATAGAAGACTGTGGCTTGATAAGAAGATTTCTATTCCTCCTCTTGCTCTTTCTCTTAGCAGATATTTCTGTCACTGTCCTGATTTCCCTGTGTTCTCACACACACCATTAATGAAGATGTAATTTTCTTTGAGCTCTAACTTTTCTGCCATCTTCAGAGATCTTTGAACTGAACCCTTGTAGACATTCTCAAAGGACGTAGGCACTCCAAAGTCCTTGTCGTGGTTTAAACTCAGTCAGGTAACTCGTTCACTCACTCCCCGCCTTCTTTCCCTCCCCCTACTCCCGGAGGGACAGAGAGGAGAATCAAAAAGAATGCAACTCCCACGGGTTGAGATAAGAACAGTTTAGTAACTAAGGTATAACACAAATCACTACTGCTACCACCAATAATAATAATGATAAAGGAAATAACAAGGGAAGAGAATACATCATCTCACCACCAGCCAACCGATAACTCACCCCCCCAACCCGACCCAGCACCGACCGATACCTCCTCCCACCCTGCAGTCTCCCAGCCCTTCTGGGTAACTCTCAGTTACATCCTGGGCATGACGTGCTGTGGTATGTAATACCTCTTTGGTCAGTTTGGGTCAGGTGTCCTGTCTCTGCTTCCTCCTGGCTTCCCCTCCTCCCTGGCAGAGCATGAGGCTCACAAAGTCCTTGGCCAAACCAAAGCATCCTTGCTATCAGCTCTGTTCCCGAGCCGAAAGTCAAAACACTGCACTGCACCAGCTACCAAGAAGGAGAAAAATGACTGCTACTGCTGAACCCAGGACAGTCCTTTTCATATCTTTCTGTGAAGATACTTTATCTCCCTCTCATTCTTCTAATCTGGTCTATTTCTATTATTCACACAGAAACTTTATCTGCTCTTGTGCCCAAGAGAGGGTAGATGAATGTAATTTTCCTTCAGCTTCCAATTCCACCCACTCCTGTTATGTCTCTAAGGATCTAAGGATTTTTTACTTAATTCTCTTTTTATGTATTGGGATCATTATCTTGACTTCATCCCATTAATTGCTACCATATATCTTTACTGAACATTACAGTCTGAAAATGATACATAGAAAACCATTGTGGGCCTGATCCAAACGTACTCAGTTCAATGTTGATCTTTGATTTGCTTTGTGGTGGATTTAGAGTTGCAGGTGATTGTTTCCCTTTGAAATGACTTTTCAACTAAAAAAGTAGCCTGAAAAAGGCTACTGGAAAAGTTATGATATTATTTTCTGGATCAGTCCTGAAGTTCTCTGTTCCAGTAAATCCCTGGAGGCTGGATAACTAATGGAGCTTTGGATTAGCTGTCTGAAACTAATGGCATTAAATCAATTGCTACAAGAATATATTTAGGCTGAGCATTAACAATGTGGGAAGCTGGATGACATAATGATGGAGCATTGGTGTAGGATTTGGGAGGTTTGGACTGCATTCTTGGCTCAGCCAATAACTTGCCTGACAACCTCAGGAAAGTCACTTTACTTACTTTTGCCTTATTAAAAAGTTCCATGTGGAAAGTGCTTTGAATTCCTCTGATGTCAAGTGTTATAACACCACCATATATATTGCAACCATGTAGGTGAACTCTATTAAATGTGAAGAAAGAAAGGGGTGAGTGGCTCTGGTTAAAGAACCTTTTCTGGAAAGTGCTTGAGCCTCCTGTCAAATCTGTATCTCTGTAACAGTCTCATACAGGAAGTGAAAGGACTATGAAGATGCCCAGAGGTTTTCTGTATCTTGCAAATAGCCCTTTAAGATGATAAGACTGGCTTAATAATGATATATCATATAAGATTAAGATGTGAAGAACACATCAAAGTGGGCTTCTGCAGGAGTTTATCCTGGTTATTGCAGTAGTCAGCCTTTTCATTAGGTCACAAAATAAGACATGCCAGGAAGGAATAGAGAGAATATCAGTGATGATGGAGAGTGCTGGTCTACTGTTTTAGATAGCAATTTTATTGATAGGTACCACTGAGAAAGCTTCATACCACTTCATTTTTTATAGATCAGAGTTCAACTGTCAGTAGGAGGATCAGCTACACATTACCTGTGGCAAAAAGGCAGCATTTGGGGGTATAGCAGGAGAAGAAGTCATCAGACAGAACCATGTAAGGTTTGATTTTTCAAAGTGGTTGGACTTGGTCTCTTCACTGGGAATCTAAGAATAAGGTGAATCAAATGGAACCATTAAAGGTTATCTTTGAGAAAGTGTGGAGGATTTATGAAATGCCAGACCTTTGGAAAAGGGCACATACAATCTTTATCTCTAAAAGAGAAAAAAAAAAAAAGGAGAATGAAAAGAATTAAAGACCAATCAACCTTCCCAGGAAAAAAATATTGACAAAACATTCAAATCACTTGTAAGGGAAAGAAAATGAAACCGAACAAAAAAAAAAGGGCCAATAAAGTATGAAACAACAAATGTGTCAAAAGCGGAAAAGCAGATTACCTAAGTTTCAACTCAATTAACCAGTGTTCTTTCCTTCTGCATGTACATGCACGTGTTAATGTACTACATGGCAGCTTCAAAAGTAAACTGGGGAAAGTGCCTAGTAATTCGAAGTGCACTAAGATTGATACAAGGCTCTCTGGAAAGCCGTGTTCACAGAGAAATTATCAATGATTCACTGCCAAACTATCAAGCAGGATTCCATATACACTGGTTACAGCAGCACTCAATGTTTTCACTGAGAACTTGGATGTTGGGGCAAAGGCTATACTTCGTAACTATGCAGGCAATGCCACCCCAAGCAGATTCAGGCTTGTTGCAAAAAAACAAAAATGCAAAAACTTGATAATTTGGAGAAATGGTCTGAAGAATAGAGTGGAGTTGAATAAGGACAAATATGAGATGCTGAACGTGTACAAAGATTACCAGCTGTGTCAGTTCAGAGTAAGTTGGGTGGCAGATCTGCAAGTGAAGAAACTGGGGCCTTACTGAGCATCAGTAGTTGAAACAGTGGAAACACTGTCAAGCTGTTGTGCAAAGTACAAGCATCCACTGGATGCACAAGGAGAAACATGCCCTGCAGGATAAGTGAAGGTACCTGGTCAAATCCTACGTCTATTTCCAGCATTGTGCTTCACTGGGGCTGCCCAGGGAGGTTGTGGAGTCTCCTTCCCTGGAGACATTCAAAACCCGCCTGGACACATTCCTGTATAACATTATCTAGGTTTTCCTGCTCCGGCAGGGGGATTGGACTAGATGATCTTTCGAGGTCCCTTCCAATCTCTAGCATACTGTGATCCTGTGATACTGTGAGGCTGGAGAACGGCAAGTGAAGGCAATGAGAAGGACTAGTAGTGAAGATTTAGTGAACTTGTGTTATTTCATCTAAAAGAAAAGACATGGGTGCTATATGATAATTGCCTTCAAATTCAGAAGAGACTGCCTCAAAGGTAGCGAATAATTTTTCTCTATGTCCAAGTGAATGAGACACAAAGTCATGAGCTAAACCCAAAGCAAGTCATTTAGATTAGACATGGAGGAAAGGTTTCTAACAGTACGAGTAGTTCAGTGCAAGCACAAATTCTGTGCTCTCCCTAGACAGTCTCCATAACTGGAAATTTTTTAGAACAGGTTAGACTAATGTCTGAGTGATTGTTTCATAGTTGGCTCAGCCCTAGATCACTCATACTGTTCTCAGTCCTACTTTTCATTGGAAGGGCAGACTAAAAGCTACCTGAGTTGTGGTATTTTGGGCTTTCATTCCAGTCATTTTAATTTTTTTTCTTCTGGCGCATGTTCTGTCTTCTACTTCTGTTACTACCTTAGTGTAATTTCTGTACAGCTAGTCTATGATAGTTTCATTAGAAGGGGAATGTAAATAAAAGTGATGAGAAGAATATATTAATGTTTGTAAAGTACTTTATGAGCCTTGGCTGAAAGGCAGTATATAAGCACAAACATTTCTATGGGAAATCAATGAATAAAACAGTAAGCCAAATTGAATAACAAAATGAAACAAACACCCCAAAAGTGCTATACTATGCACATAAACCCCATAAAAATATATTAACCTTAAATAATAACAGCCCATTTTCAAGAGGTTTTCTTTTTTTATTTACCAAAGTTCAGACAATTAATCAGACCTACGTAATCAAAAGGAAAGTTTATTATTACCTATTCATATTGCAATTCTAGCATTTGAGGTGCTTACATACTATATATAAACACATCCCTACTATGTAATCATTTAAAGTGCTGCCAACAGTGTATAGGTTGTTCAAAATGAACACTGCAATGCAAAACATTAATAGCCTTCCATAGTATGTCACATCATAGGACAGTCTAATCTGTTCCTGAAATGAATTTGACTTATTCATTAGTAAGATGATGAAAACTGATTCCTGTGAACTATTTTCTTTTGCATCAAATAAGGGATAATCTTCCCCTCAAGGCTGTGTGGCTTTTGGCATTTTTTTCTCCTTGAAGAAAAATCATGTTTTGAAGAAGATGGTGGTTTTAAAGCAGCTACAATTAATCAATCACACTTGGACGCTATGTCATTGCTTTTGTTGGATTTACTTAATCAGTTAATTTTAATGTGACCTATTCCACTTGACAGCAAAGAAATATGAATTTTCTGTTTCTGAAACACAAATTCTTTCTCTGGTATGTGTCCAGCAGTCTTCAGATAGTTAAAGAAGAATAAAGACGCAGATGAATTAGCTGAAGAATTTATTTAGTTGCAAAATTAATGAATAGGTCAGGCAACAGGGTTTGAGGGAAAATGTGAAGGATCGTAGCTTAAAATGAGCAAATTCATTAACCAGAAGATAGACCGACAGCCAACAGTTGCTTCTTCATTGATGTTTATAGGATATATAAAAATACATAACACCACAAATAAAAATCCTGTGAACAGCCTGTTCTTTTCCTTTCAGAGCCAGGCAATTCAAGTTTACACTTTCTGTAACACCAATCCCAACTGTAACTAGAAACAGCTCTAGATGCAGCAGCAACTTAAGAAGGACATCAGGAGGGGGTCATAGAGGTAGTTTAGGAGATGAATTAATGAGAGTTAATAATGTATTCTATATTTACAGGTCCTTTTATCTAAGGCTCTTGGAGCAATTTATAAACATTCCTGTGCTGCTGTAACAGAAGAAAGTTATTCCATGAAATTCTCAGGAGTATGTAAGGCCTACTGATGCAATCTAATAACTAGGCATCTAATGACCAAGTCACCTTAGAAAAGGAGACTTCAGCACCTGAATTTTGATGACTTTATAAGCATTAAGATGCTTTCAATGCCTCCTAATTTACTTCATGTAAATTTACTTGATTCTGTTCTCTCACCCAAGTGGGAGCTGTTGGAGCCAACAAAGCATAAATCTGCTGAGAACTGTCACTATCATGAGATGGTCTTTTGCCCTCCTGCATGGGAAGAAATGGGTCAGTTTTATGTGTTCATCAAAGAAAGTTTAAAGATTTTCTTTTAAATGAAAATTCATAGAGCCAAAGAATAGTTTGGGTTGGAAGGGACCTTCAAAGCTCATCTAGTCTAATAATCCCCTTGCAATGAACAGGGACATCTTCAACTAGATCAGGCTGCCCAGAGCCACATCCAGCCTGGCCTTGAATCTATAAGCTGTGGCCTAAAACAAAGGCAAAGCCCCACTGCATGCCAGGGGAGGGCAACCTAGAAGGTAAGAGAAGTCTGTTGGTGAAGGGAAAAAGGATTAACTGAAGTGGAGCAAGGTTGTTTTACCTATGTGTAGAAGCACTGACCAAGCACAAACTGGTAACAGAGCTTTCAGGACTAAGTTCAAGACTGATCAGCAAGCCATGAGGTGCTAGTGGTGCAAGAGTGAGGCATAGGCAGTGCCTTCACAACACAAGTTCTGTAGCAGTTTAAATGGATTTACTGATATACTCTCCAAATTTAAGCCTGGATCTTGCTGATATTTGGATCTCAGCAGTCAGGACTCCATGTATGTTTTAGGACGATGGCACAGGTACATACTCTGCACATAAAAGGAAGGATGGGATGTTTTACGATCTTAGATCTGAGTAGTCATTTCATCACAAGTCCTAAACCAACATCTGTTACAACTGTCATCTGAAAGGTGGGTTTCTTCTGCAAATGCCATATCCCTTGAGGGAAGGAGAGTTGTCTCTTGAATGAAGCAGAATGGTGATTCCCGGGACTGTTTCTTAAGGCTGTACAGAACCATGGACCGGACCACCACATTTTGGTTAAAATTTCTTTGAAGTATCATAATGTCATAATGAGTGAATTCAATGGATTGTGGGAGCTCAGTTGGGATCTCAGCTGATGAAAATAGGCAGAGGGGGTCCATGCTGTCTGAGAAAGCATCCCAAATACTTGTGCCACTTGAAGTGAAATATAGTTAAGACTTCTTGTCAGTATTTGGTGTTGGGCACTGATGTAGAGAACACATTCTCAGAACTGATGGTTTTATGGTTTCAAATAGTTCACTGCAATACAATTTGGCTGGTTCAGTAGATATTGGCTCACGACTTTACTGTATTACATCATGTTTGTACCATGCTTTTTGGCATTTAGCTGTAGTTTCTGTCCTCTATCCATTAAAGGAGAGCAGGAAATCCTGCAGATTTAAGTGATCATGAATGAGCATCATTGTCTGGAAGCTTGAAAGTTGCTAACCATTGCCTGAAATGGGATAGTCTCTTCAAGAAAGGGGCTGATTGTCAGACATCTTCATGTGTAGGCAGAAGACCATATTCAGTCTGTCATTTGTTCAGTAGGTTAGAGTAGAGATGTTTGGGAAGAAATGTGGGGCAAGGGCTTTGTGACATCAGCATTTCTTGATATTTCTGATTGTGAGTCTGAATACTTCATCCTGATTCTTACATAAGTATTGATAAATTTCTGTATGATCCCCTGTGATAATCTGTAAATAAGCATAAAAATCTGGCTCTGTTTTAACTTCCAGGTGAAAGAATCAGAATTAAATGTCTTAGCTAAAAGCCCTCTTCTGAACTTCATTTATGCTGAAAACAAAACCAAAATTGAGTATGACGGTGTTAATCTATTCCTCAGATGTTAGATCCTAATCCAAGACCCACAATTACCTTTCAATCAGTACCAGTGACAAATGGGGGAATACACTGTGATTTCTTAAACTAAGATGCTATTTATCCGCATGTTCCTTTGACTCAAATAACATTAAAGCTAAAAAAGGCAGGAGTCTGTGCTTAATACCTCTAAATCAACCGGGCCACCAACCCTCTGAGTAATGACAGTTTTACAGTTAAATCAGAAATGGTTTCATGAAATATCAAACTTCCCTGTCAATACACTTTGCCTAGTGCTTGCTTTAATTCCCAACAGAGCAAAATAAGGTGTTCCTATTTCATAATATTTGTATCAGACTTAAAGTGAATCACAGTACTACATCACAGTCTGGTTTTTTTTCATATTTTTTTTCTATTTCCCAGTTCCTTTGTGATGTTGACAGAACTTCATCTATTCCAAGTTCCTCTCAGATACACAAGTCCTCTCTCAGGATTCTATATTTCCAGCACCCAGATGTGATGCTTTTCCTACTCTCCTGTGGAACCACATCCTAGTGCAGTTTTTCCAGTAAGATGAAAAATGGAGAGCAGAAGAGCCACACTTTCTCTTACTGCGGGTGGTACTGAAAAGTGAAGTATCATCCCTAGGTTGGAGGGAATGAATTGACTTTGCTTTGTCGTTCACTCCTCAGGCTCCTTCCCTGCCAGTGCTGCTAGGGAGCTGTCATTAGTATTGCATTAACTAGTGCACATCTAAAGATGATCATAGACTATTTTCTCTTTTTTTAATTTCTTTCGAGATCCACTCTAAGAAAAGAAACCTCCCTTTATTGTTTCACTTCAGTGTGTACACCGGTAGATGGTGCTAACAATTGCTCTATTCACGATGGTGCCTCATAGTCTTGACATTTAAAAAAAAAGCTATGTTTTATGACAGCATCAAGCATTACTTCTCTTTCTGAATCTATATTCTGTCAAAGAATTTATTTTAGGTCCTGCTGAAGTGCTGTCACTTTCATTTAAGCTAAAGGTCCTCTGTAGCAGTCAGCTCCACAAAGGGTCTCACCTCGTCAACAACAATTCCACATAAACCTGAGATTAGCAGGGAAGCGGCTGAAACAAAAGATACTCGTTAACTACAGCAAGAGTCAGGTACAGAAGGCTGATGCTAGATGCTTCAGAAAGAAGGCTTCAAGGGGCGCAGAAGAAGTGCAAACTTTTATTAGGAGTGACTGCCGCCTGTGCTAATTTGTGTGCTTCGCAAAGCAGGAATTTGGCAACCGTGCCGGGCAGCTTCCATGCTGTTCTTCAGCAGAGGTGGAGCACAGGCCAGGGAGGTGTACTTCAATCAGAATTACAGGGAAGGAGACTGATGATCGTAAAGCTTCTTATTGATAGATGATACTCTTGGGAGGTGAGTTAAGAAGCCTAAAAACTCTCCTGTAAATCAGTAAGATCGAAACTGGCTGTGACAAGATCTTTGTGTGACATGCTAGGAAGGTGCTCGGCCAAGTCCGAATGTTAAATTCTCCTCAGTTTTAAGGTCCTAAACCAAATGAAGTAGCTAAAGCCACCCTTTCACCAAAATCACATTCTTTCACTTACTGTTTGTATAGGTGGAAGAAGGCAGTATGATAATGTACTGGAGCCTGCAGGTCCAGTTCTGAGCATTGAGCACCCAACAATCACAAACTGCAGGGAGTGGCAGAGGAAGGGCTGAGGAGATGACGAACGAACATGGGTTTTTGTTCTGATAATCAGGTCTGATTTTTAAGAAGCTGGCATTTAGCACTAGTCTCTGTTCCCTAGCCTGTGTTATATTATTCTAGTATACACTGAAGCAACGTCTGAGCACATGAATTTCACATAATCACTGGGTCTTCAGGGACCTTCTGAGCTTAGCAGAAACGGTAGGAAAATATGTTATTACCATTTTAAAGGTGAAGTTTCAAACTGTAGACAGATGGAAAGTGAGGTGGAAAGCAAGCTTTCCTATGTCTCTATTTTGGCATCTAAATCAAAATCCTCCTCTGAGATAACCACAACTCTATTCTCTAACTACTATATCTTCATGAAAATATATTATGTGCAATTTGCTAGCCTGATTTTTCAAACTGCATGGCATTTAGCAGCGCTCTGATGTTCTGGGATTACTCCCTGCTTGGCATTACATAGAATCATAGGATGGTTTGGGTTGGAAAGGACCTTACAATTATCTAGTTCCAACTCCCCTCCCATGGCCTGGGATGCCTCACAAAGCTTCTTATTGAAATTTCTGAAGTGTGAGGTTAGGATCCTAGTTTTAGACACAAATTTTCATTTTGGAAACTGGTCAGCAAGTGTACAGACTTCAAAAAAACAAAACAAAACAAAACAAAACAAACAACCCCAAAACCCCATTACCCTGGCAAGTGAGTTCTCCTCCTAAGTTTTAACCCTGGCAAGATTTTAATTTCTCTTTCCTCCCTCCCAGGGAAAGGATTCACCAAAGATACAAAGCACTATCAAACTGTCAGATCGGATGTGTGATATGTATAATTAATGGCATGGAACAAAGCGATAAACCCTATCCTGAAAATCCTAAATATTTTCTTTTGTGAAGCTGCCTTCTGTTTATATGAAATCAGTTACTTCAGGGCAAGAAAACAGTGCCAGTGCTACAGATTTCATCTGAACTGAAACATTCTGGACCCTCTAAAAGAATCACAGGCTCATGGCTTTCCTTTAGCCTGTATCTTCACTTCCCTGTTTTCAATAGCTGCTTGCTTGAAGTGTGTTGAAGTGACTATTGCTCTGCCATACAGCATCAGAAATGTCACATTGCGCTGCATTCCTGAAACACAATGTGATGAAGGCAATCAGAAGCAAGTGGTTTATATCTATGGCATATTTGACACGTGCATCAGCAAATGTGAACTTGATATTTTCTTGATGGATTTCTAAGAAAGTGAATTATATTTTCAATGCCTACTTGCAAGCCATATTATGAGCCTTTCATCTTTAATTAGCAGGTATTCATATAAAGAATTAGGATGTAGATTTTGCCTAGTTGATTATTATATGAATTTAGGTTATTTTTTAAAATCAAATCTTATTCTGGAAATCCTTGTTTTCCAAGTTGCTTTGGTGAAAGGCAAAGGGAGTATTTCTGAGAGTATTTCTGATTCCCCTGGGGAACTAGAAATAGATCCCATTTAAGGGTCATGTGACACATAACCACATCACCAACTGTAGGTGAAGGTACCACTGGACCTTTATTCAAAAGGGATTCAAGGAAATCACTTACACATAGAAAAACTATTGCAGAGAAACCTGAAAAATATTATCCATCAGAATAATTACTTTAAAATTATCAGTCAAGGAGTCAAAGTACTAAGCTCCATATGGGGAGTCTTAAGTTTGAAATGGCCTCCATCTACCGAATAGTTTCATTCATACAACCTAAATGTGCTCTGCAGACAGCCCAGGTGTAATCATGAAGATTCATTGGAGAAGAAAGACACAGGTTAAGGTCTGGTAAATGAAGAAGTATGCAGCCTGTAGGGGAAAAATGTGTCAGGAAGTACTTCATGTGATCTACTAAAGCCTATTCAGCTTTTAATAATTTTATCATGGGCCCTTACTGAATCACAGAATGTTTGAGGCACCTCTGGAAGTCATCCTGTTCAGCCCTCCTGCTCAAGCAGGGTCACCTAGAGCACATTGCTCAGGATTGTGTTCAGACCACTTTTGAGTATCTTCAAGGATGGAGACTCCATCATGGTTACACTATGATGAGGCTTTTTGAACCAAGTATCAATCACATATTGAAGATACACTCAATTTTTGCTGACATAGGAGCTGCCAAAAAAAGTCTAGTTAGTAGCATACAAGGGCATGGCCTGAGCAGAGCTCTCTGGCACAGTAATAAAGCTGTGCCTTTGGGTATTCAGATTCTGTTTGAAATTACTTTTAATACTTGACAGATAGTATTTGTTTGGAGAAATAAAATAATCACAACGATGTTCTTCATCCCCTTCAGGCAACAGAAGATTTTGGCCTGCATCTCAGGGAAAAATGGAAAGTTTAAGAACTTAATTTTTCAAATGACTAGTTTGAATTGTTCTTTTGGCATTGATGCTTATATATGCAGTATGTGTATGCCAAGTATTCTGCATGTCTGAATATCATGACTGATCTTGGAAGGGAGGACTCCTTTTCAGAGAAGACTCTAAGGAGTTCTCATTTGAAAATTCTCTGTATTTCAGTGGTGTTGGGTGTGATATGGAAGGCCAACAATGACAGAGGCAGTGCTACAATATGGGATTGATCCTCTCTCTGGACCATAGGACTCTTGAAAGAAGCACCACTGTCCATTCTGTGAAGTATGACTGACAAAAATTCCTGACATCGGAGTTACATGAAGGAGATGCCATTGGCATTCCTTCCTTTCCTACATGACCTAATTGCATGGAAAAACTGTTTTACCTACAGTTAAGTAAAACTGGAAAACAGTTGTCAGACTGTGTTTGATGTTTAGTATTTGCTGGTTATATTTAGTGTTGCTGTTCGGTAGTAGATGCAAAAGTAGGTTATGTGAGCCAAAAGGAACATTTTCTGATGCTTCATGCAGGGACAGTGGAGAAGTCAGGGAAAGTTCACTCCACCCTTAAAATCTCAGTTCACGCACTGTTCTTCTGAAACCCAAGAGGTTTTGCTAACCTGCTGTGTTTTAACTCAATATCTACTCTGTCATCAAAGCCCCAATTTGTTCTTTGTTCTGTCCTGAAAATGACACTGTTCCATGAAAGTACAATCCCTTCTGGAGAAGAATGTATCTTTTCTGGAAGTGGAAATTAATGGCATTATGAGACTTTAATGTAAAATGCACAGGAATGCTTGACAAAAAATATACTTTCACAGACTTATTTTAGAGCCAGTACATTGAAAGCCTGTATCTTTGTGGCTGAGGAGACATGTTTTACCTATGCTTTCTGAGGCAAGTTTTATTTCTGACAGAATATATGTTATTAATTTATGGAAGCTAAAGGCAAAATAAGACCTGGACAAGCATTTTTATAATGACTGTAATTCCGGCATGTAAAAGGAATTTATGCAGGTTCTTTCTATAGCCTGTTGTTTCTGTGTTTTGTTTTTAGTTTTTACCTGAATAAGCTAGTAATTTTTCCTGTGTGTGGTAAGGCTACTATTTCACTGTAAGTCTGTACATAAAAAAAGTACTTAGAAACATCTGCTCTGTTTTTTATTTAATTAACAATTAAATGCTTCCTTTTTTTTGTTGGTTAACATAGCAACTTGAGTTGACCTCACTTATTCTATTCAACAAATGTGAGTACATTAATTACACCACTGCCTTCCTCCTCAGCTCATTTTAAGATGACGTAGTTTCAATTTGTATAGCCTGTCCTCATATTATACATATTTTCAATCTGAGGTTCCACCTTATTAACAGCTGTACCCCTTCACAGTGCTTCATGATTCTATGAGACCTCCAGGTTACAAGGACAGAATTTAGCAGACAGAATTCAATTTCATTACCCTTAAAAACAGGGCTCTGGGTACCAGGGAGTCTTATTTCTCCTCATTCTTTCAGACTCTTAGGTCTTTTATGCTTGGTACTTCATCTTTATTGCAGGCACCAGTATAGCAGATGAGCAAAGTAATTGTAAAGTCTTTTCATACAGGGCTTCTCTTCCCTCCTTGATGTCTGCAGTTTATAGCATACATCAATGTGTGGTCATAATTGTACAATGCACAAAACAACAGTTTTCCACTGAAATAAGGTAAAATTCTTGACTTGTTTCACAGCAGAGCTCAAACACACTTCTTGGGTTCATAAGCTATAGGCACTCCATGTATGACAGGACTCTGTTTTGCTCTTTCTGCATTTCAGGGGAGAGGTTGGTATGTGTGATGGACCAGACACCCAGATGGGGTTCAGAATGAGGGGCTAGAGCATTCCAACCCTGCAGCAACACTCTGCCACATGTGCACTGGCAGTGGCAAAGGGTGACAGCTACCAAGCACAGTGATCTGACTCCACCCACCCTCTGATCCACTTGTCCTGGTGAAAGCAGTAAACTATTCACAACTTTTCACACTATTCATCCATTACTACAGAAAAACTTAAGAGCCCTTCTTCCACCTAGTTCCTTCACCATTCTCATGCCAGAGTGCCTTTTTAAGCTACAGTTCCTGGAACTGTAGATAAGTAGTTTCTTGTAGGAGATGAGATTGAAGATTTATAGCGTGAGCTATCAAAGGATAAAAGAGGTGATAGCAGTTCCTCCTTCTGCTAATTTGTGAAATCTAATAATTCACTTCAGTCTTTGAGAGCAGTCTGGTTTGCTTTGAGAGCAGTCCAGATCAACCAAAATATTTTATGTGCAAATGACCTTTTTGCTTAAGCAAGGAAAATGGATTAAATATCATAAAATCATAGAATGATTTGGGTTGGAAAGGACCTTAAGATCATCCAGTTCCAATCCCGTACCATGGGCAGGGATGCCTTCCACTAGACCATGTCGCCTACAACTCTGTCCAGCCTGGCCTTCAACACTGCCAGGGATGTAGCATTTACCACTTCTTTGGGCAACTTGTTCCAGTGCCTGAGCACCCTCACAGTAAAGAACTTCTTCCTTATTTCTAAACTGAACCTCCCCTGTATCAGTTTAAAACCCCTTGTCCTGTCACTACAGTCCCTAATGAAGAGCCTCTCTTAAGCATCCTTGTAGCCCCCATCAGATACTGGAGGGCTCCTCTGAGGTCTCCACTAAGCTTCTCTTCTCCAGGCTGGACAGCCCCACAAATATATTTGTTTCAGATGGAACTGATGTAATTTATGATTCAGTTTTTGAACCAACTTTGTGGTACTGAGGACAAAATACCAAGCAGTGCAGTAAAGAAGGTTACTCTGAAGTTACAATTCATGTCTGATGGATTGATAGGAAATGCTGGTACAATGAGTGAACTGTTAGTGACTGGACACCTTTCTAGTGACTTTCTGTGCCCTTAATTCCATGTGCTGTGGGCATGTATGGGTTTCTTACTGTGTGAGGATCTGACTTGTTTCCTTCTCCCATATGTTTTAGATGCATAATGAAATTAGAGATCTAATAAGAGAGCATGAGAATGTATTTCTGAATATCATAAAATACAGTCTCAGTAGCAAGCCCTTTGGAGATATTTATTTATGTATGGTTAAGGTCTGCACCCTGTATGTGTTATGTGGTGATTGCTTGTAGGGAAAAAATACATATTTATACTCAATGAAGTAGTGCACAGTGCATACAAGCAGATATGCTGGAAATCAAACCAGGAGAGAAAGTAATTCCTTATACTATTCTCAGTGGTGTGCTGGGAATATATGGTTTCCTAAATTATACCCGGGCATCTCCAATAGGTATGTTAATTAGATGTCTCATATAAAACTTCATTGGCTGTGCAAAAACTCAGGATGTAGCACTACAAATAAAGCTTCACTGACTTGTTTGGTTTTTTTTTAAAGCATGGTTTTGTGTTGCAATATTTTCAATTTATTTTCAGTTTTCAGTATAAATAGTAATGAACAAAATGTTGTTTTCTTTAACATCTCTTTCCTTTGTTTGCTTCCTGCTTCAGACAGGAAACCAAGGCAGCATTGTGGGAACAGGAGTTACCTAATTCAAAACAATAGTCCTTGTAAGCACGCTGTTAGCTATGTACAATATGTTCAGCAGGTTTGTGTAGAAGGAAAGTAGATGATACATTTGCCTGCAGACTAAATATTAGGTCTGGTTTTTTTGGTTGGTGTTTTTTGTTTGTTTGTTTGTTTGGTTTGTTTGTTGTTTTTTTTCCCCCTGTTCTTATGCCCAGTATTGATTTAAGTGAAAAAAGGCTTGCTACAAAAAAATGTAAATGGCTGGGAGGGAGAGGGGTAAAAACATCCTAATATGCTGCCAAAGAACTAAAATGCATTATCAGCTGATCTCCCCCTGCCTCCCTCATCACAATTAACTACTTATGAAGCATTGTCAGGTTGACAGCCCTGGAGATAAAATGTAACAGTGCATGGGCCAAACCAGTATTAGATACCTGCCTGTTTAGATGTTTCAACTAGGAATAGAAGTGATCATTTTGGAAGTATGTCACTTCCACCTCAAGTGGAATCAGACACACTCAGCCCATGACTTCCCTTCTGAGTGGTCCGACAGTGGTCCTTTCTATCAGTTACTACATCTGCTGCCATCAAAGAAGGTTTGGTGATGTGAATGTATTGTTATTTACAACTAAGTGGAGGTAAACTTTTTTCTGAATTTAATTTCTGTTCCTTTTATTTGTCCATGTTTTTATGGCTGTCCCATCCCTGGCAGTGTTCAAGGCCAGGTTGGACAGGCTTGGAATAACTAGTGGAAGCTGTCCCTGACCATGGCAGGGGGTTGAAACTGGACGAGCAACACAAACCAGTCTGTGATTCTGTGATTTTAACATAGAATTAGAACACAATTGTAACAAAAATACCCATGGTTGTCTATAGCTCTCTATCTCCTCTCAGAACACTACCACAGGGCATCAGAAGGATAAAATGAAATATTTTTAGATGTGGTATTTCTGTACCCTACCAGAATATAATGGAAAGATTGTTTCTAATGAATATTATTTAGTCATACTTCTAAATATAGGTACATATGCATATCTGATCTCTTTTCTCCAATATGATGGAAAACAGTCATTAGTTTTGTAAATATTTCTTTCATGACATGAAAGCTGCAAGTAGGATAATTGAGATTTAGTTCATGTTCTGTAAAACCTGTAACAGAATTAATTCAGTTCTTTCATTGGAGTATACAGTTGCTCCGGTAGATCTTTCTAATTAAATAGTTCATCTTAGTATATAGAAGCTTTTACAAATACCCCCTCTGTGCTGGCAGAGCCAGGTAGGTTGGGTGTCCCATACAGCAGCATGTGCTTAGCCTCCTCCTGCACTCAGGAGTGCCCCTTCAAAGAATCACAAAATGGTTTGGGTTGGAAAACACCTGAAGATCATCCAGTTCCAACTTCCTGCCATGGGCAGGGATGCTTCACTCTAGACTGTGTTGCCCAAGGCTCTGTCTAGCCTGGCCTTGAACACTGCAAGGGATGGGTACATGAATCCTCCTGCAAGTGGCCAGGGCTCTGCCAGGCCCTAACCATGGCCCACCAGGATGCAGACCACCAAATGCACATGCAGCGTGCTGGAAGTTTTTCCAACCATCTTTCTCTTCACTGTGTTCTTCTTCCACTGGTGGTCTCTCCTATCAATATAGGCTGTCAGGCAATGAGATCATGCTCTTTCAACAGGCCTGTGATGGGAGTTACAATGCATGGTCCCGAGTTTTAGATGACAGCCATCCTTCTTCATTCAGCTGAAGTCTGCAGGTGCTATAGAAAATCAGACCCAGAAGAGAAAGAAAGTGATATCTGTTTGTACCTTTCACTGCTTCTTGAGTGTTTGCATGGATTCTAAGACTCAGGTCAACGTAAAATTTCCTACCATCTTTTTTTTTTTTTTCCCTACTTAAAACCAGTCCTTTTAGAATGACAGGCTTTTTCCTTAGAAAATGACTTTGTTCAACCAGTGTTTTTGCACAACCATTTCTGCTGCACTGAAATAGATACAAAATTGTTCCTACATTCAGCAAGAAGCTGTTTTAAATTCAGTCCTGGTTCCAGAGATGCTATAAACATCCATTTTGATGTGTTTAAAAACATGGTTGCTTTTACTAAAAGCAGTGTCTGGGGTGATTTTGATTTGATTGTTCAACACTGTTGGTGTTGAAAATAGGTATGTCAGCATTAGAAAGATGGTCCTCAAGCACTCAGATATTTATAACAGCAAGAAAAATTCTCATTAGCAAGCAATTTTAAAAAGCAATAACATTTTTTTTGCTATTAAGCATATACAGTGTTTATATTTCCAGCAAAGAATAAATTAATGGAAAATAAAATTCTTTTATGCACTAGTGCCACAGCATTGCAATATAATGTATGTGAGACTGATTGCAATTCAGCCTTCCAACAGGATTATACATGATCAAAGCTTCTGGAGCGCGAACTATGTAACTTAAATGATTGAAAACAATGTTAATGTTTAAGTTTGTCTTCTTTTTTTTTTTCTTTTTTTCAAATCAAATCTTGTTTCTTGTTAAACTAAGAAAAACAAGTGTCAGCCTATATACCTTCCAGAGCAGGCAGACCTGTTCAGTGTCACGTCCACTCAATACACAGCCAGCTCAGCAACACTTAGGAGCATGTGGCTGGTAGGATTAACCATATAAGCCTAAAAACCTCTGCTCTTTTTGATGTCTAAGTACCAGATCAGCAGCAGGTAAGGTCAAGGCAAAAAGCCCCTCTCTAGCAGGTAGGACAGGGCTCCCACACTGGGATGGGTAGCTGTACTTTCATCCAGGAGCAAGGCTGAGCTTGTACGCTTTCCAAACTCTGAGACTTCTCCAAAGTGATAATTCACTGTAGAAGGCCTGGACCTGAAGTAGGTATCCACCACTATCAGCACATGCCAAACGATCAAACATCTTCCAGAGGATTCTTTCAGACATTAGCTTGACAATTTTAAGTCACCAAAATGTTTTCTGAATTTCTACGTTCATGGGCACAATGCAAATGTCTAACAAAATTATGAACTTCTGAAAAAACTATTTATGAGATAATGAGATAATACTGAACGTCTTATTAATTGTTAATAGTTATTGAAAAAAAACCCAAACTCAAACCCAGGAAATCAAGAGCAGGTGTTTGGTTTTGATACAGAGCTTGTTAAAACAATCTCTCTCTCTTGTTTTTCCTGCAACTCAATATAAATGTAATATAACTGCAGCAATGTTCAGTATCTCATAACTTTCTGGAAGGCCTTGTACACATTTTGATTAATGCTCTGAACAAAACCAATGTCACTAATCTTACATAGAGTCAACAGATGTGGCTGAGGAAAGAGAATCGAACTGAGTAAGAAATCTGCTTGCAAGTGGTATGAATAGAAAAAACACATACAGGAACGATTTAAGTAACTCTGCTTCCTTGAAGAGAATTCTGTAGTCAGGGAAAAGTTCAAAAGCAATATACATAGTACTGTTACAGATGTGAAAAAATAGAATCATTAAACGGTTTGGGTTGGAAGGGACCTTCAAAGCTCATCTAGTTCCAACCCCCCCTGCAATGAATAGGGACATCTTCAACTTCATTAGGTTGCCCAGAACCACATCCAGCCTGGCGCCTTCTATCCTTTCCAAATCTCCTTCCTGCTCCCCCCTTCAATTTCTTCCACTATTTTGATGGAGGCAAATACAAAGTATTTTGGCCATAACAGCCATTAATTGAGTGGTCTGCCTTTTTAGAAACAAGCACTTTTTAAATATTATTTTCCTGATAAGGAAATTAATTTTTCTTGGTGCTCCCCAAGTCTTCCTGAAAAGACATTTACACTGAAACAAGGATGGACAAAAGCATAAAATGTAATCAGTTCTAAGTAATGTTAAGTTTGATGGCTTTGTAATGGAAAATAACTGAGATGCTTGAAGGTAGTTGACATACTTTTAGGTCCTTACGACCTTAGTACAAAAAGTGTAAGAAAGACAGACTAGAAAAACAGGACCTGGGGATGGGGAGTATCCCAGGACCAGCAGATGTCCAGGATGGGAGTACTTAAACTAACTGATAAGTAGAAGGGCAGGATTATTGCTATGTCTGTAATGTTAATTAAACTGGTTCTTCAAAGACTTCCAGAAGTGATGAAGATTGTTGGAAGAAGTAAACGACCCTCAGAGACCACCACCACATTTTTGTATGCATGCAGGAAACTTTCTGGAAAATGATGTAATTCATGTGTAGCCTCATGAATATGTATGTATGCCCAGGGACTATATAAGGATGGCCTGTGTAGCAATACGGGGAAACACGATAGGAGGAGCTATCCCCCATGTCTCCCGGTGCTGCAATAAAGCATACCTGCTTGTCAGCTTGAAAACTTTGTTGGCGAGTTTGTCCCTGGAGTTTTCTCCGAATCAATGCTATACAGTTATCCAAAATTAAATAAGAAGAGGACTATTCTGTTGCAGAACTGTTATCAACTATCTCAAAAACCTACCACCATCAGAGTGTTTAAGCTGCCTATTAACCAGAAATGATGCTTAAATTTACAGAGTAAAGAAACAAGTTCTGTGGGCTAACACTTCAAGGAGTTGGCTGATGTCAGAAGACACAAAATTTGCACAGTGCTTAACCCATGTATTTTCCTGGCTTGTACATCTCTTTCTTTGGAAATCATTAAGGCAATTGTTGAGCTAGCAACTTCTGACATTGTTGTGTTGCAAGATTCCTCCACAGACCATTCAAACTCTGATAAGCTTCCAGGCTATTGGTATGCATGTTAGAAACAGAAGTCTTTTTGTACTTTTAAGCGAGACTGCCTTCAGAGCTATTTACAACATCTGCTGTGAACACAGGAACTCCTGCTCTCACTGAAAAGTCAGATTGTCACGTAGTTTAATGAAGCCAAGACACCAGACTTGTTCAGTGAAGTCAGGCGCATCTTGGACAGCCAACAGTGTGAACACCAGCGAGTCAACAAACTTTCGGTATGAGAAAAATGAGAGAATTAAACCCAGAAATTAATGCTACGATTTAATGAAAAATAAAAAATAATACCTCAGTAATGTCCCAGCAGCAGAGAATGTAAAGCTACTCAAGCCATAAAACCCCAACCAGTCTGTCAGCCCTTGCAGCATACACTTTTTAAAAAAGCATTTAAAATTGTTCTCATTTCTTCTTCTGAAGCCCCCCAAGATCCTGACTATGCTAATTCAGTGAATGCCAGTATAAAACACTTTTCCTAACTTAAGATAGGGTAGGCTACTGAGCAACCTTTTTTCAGTTTCTTGTACAGTAGCAATGAATCTTTAGATAAGAGCACTTCCTTTCCTTTCCTTTCCTTTCCTTTCCTTTCCTTTCCTTTCCTTTCCTTTCCTTTCCTTTCCTTTCCTTTCCTTTCCTTTCCTTTCCTTTCCTTTCCTTTCCTTTCCTTTCCTTTCCTTTCCTTTCCTTTCCTTTCCTTTCCTTTCCTTTCCTTTCCCCTTCCCCTTCCCCTTCCCCTTCCCCTTCCCCTTCCCCTTCCCCTTCCCCTTCCCCTTCCCCTTCCCCTTCCCCTTCCCCTTCTCCCTCCCCTCCTCTCCCCTCCCCCCCCTCCCCTCCCCTCCCCTCCCCTCCCCTCCCCTCCCCTCCCCTCCCCTCCCCTCCCCTCCCCTCCCCTCCCTCCCTCCCTCCCCTCCCCTCCTTCCCCTCCTTCCCTTCCCTTCCTTCCCTTCCCTTCCCTTCCCTTCCCTTCCCTTCCCTTCCCTCCCCTTCCCCTCTCCCTTCCCTCCCCTCTCCCTTTCACCTAGATATTTCTGAATCTCAGAAACAAGAACCAAAAGAGCACTTTTCATTTAAGCCAAGTAAATTCAAAGGTTTCTAAATTTTTCTATACATTTCTAAATTTCTAGATTAAAAGGACACTAATTATGATCTTTGAAATTTTATATTGTATCTCCCCTCACTGACCTTTATTTTAACTTGAAGGCAATTTCAGGATGAAACCCACATTTTTTGTTTGTGTAAAAAACCTGTTTATTTTTTGCAAATTGATAATTCCAGTAAGGACAGATTAAAAAAAATAAAAAATAAATGGCTTGATAGAAAGTACAACCAAATGTCTCCATATAATTATATATAAAGATAAAGAAGTGGTTGAAATGCACACATAGGAAAATGGCTAAATATTTGCCAGCTCCATTTTTTATTCTTTCTTATATTCTTCCTGTAATTTTGCTTTTTTTTTTTTTTTTTGCCAAAGGCTTGATCCTGCTGCTTTTAAAATAGTACATTATCCCCAAGTTCAAATGAGATCCTGAGGGAAGCATGTAAAAGGAAGAAAAATGGGGATATTTATACTTCTTGCCATTTGGCAACTCAAATATCTAAATTAGAAGAATAGTTTCCCTCAGTTTACCACATGACTAACAGAGAGAGAACATTCCAGTAGGCAATCCAAAATGCTAAAGTTCTTGAGATGAATTGTCTTTTGGAGGTCCTACATTTTTTTCCTCCTACACTGCATAAATAAGGCACGGAGGTTAAGATAATTATTTAAATTTAGCTAATATTTATAGCCCTGAGAAGCCTCCTGAACAATTAAACATCAGCTGATACCAAACAGTGCATTATGACATTTGGACAGTTAATCTAGAACTGCTGGATATCATGTGTCTTATGTAACACACAGTTTATGTGTCCTAAGACAGTGTCTTACGTGTCTTAGGGTGTGTAAGACTCCACTGAAGGGGATATAGAGTCATAGAATAGAATCATAGAATAGTTAGGGTTGGAAAGGACCTTAAGATCATCTAGTTCCAGCCCCCCTGCTGTGGGCAGGGACACCTTACGCTAAACCATATCACCCAAGGCCTTGTCCAACCTGATCTCGAACACCACCAGGGATGGAGCATTCACAGTTTTCCTGGGCAGCCCATTCTAGTGCCTCACCAGCCTTACAGTAAAGAACTTCCTCCTTATATCCAATCTAAACTTCCCCTGTTTAAGTTTGAACCCATTACCTCTTGTCCTATCACTACAGTCCCTAATGAAGAGTCCCTCCCCAGCATCCCTGTAGGCCCTCTTCTGATGCTGGAAGGTTGCTATGAGGTCCCCACACAGCCTTCTCTTCTCCAGGCTGAACAGCCCCAACTTTCTCAGCCTATCTTCATACGGGAGGTGCTCCAGTCCCCTGATTGTCCTCGTGGCCCTCCTCTGGACTTGTTCCAACAGTTCCATGTCCTTTTTATGCTGAGGACACCAGAACTGCACACAATACTCCAAGTGAGGTCTCACAAGAGCAGAGCAGAGGGGCAGGATCACCTCCTTTGACCTGCTGGTCATGTTCCTTTTGATGCAGTCCAGGATACGGTTGGCTTTCTGGGCTGCGAGCACACACTGAATCCGGCTCATGTTAAGTTTCTCACCGACCAACACCCCGAAGTCCTTCTCCTCAGGGCTGCTCTGAATCTCTTCTCTGCCCAACCTGTAGCTGTGCCTGGGATTGCTCTGACCCAGGTGTAGGACCTTGCACTTGTCATGGTTAAACTTCATGAGGTTGGCATCAGCCCACCTCACAAGCATGTCAAGGGACCCCTGGATGGCATTCCTTCCCTCCAGCGTATCAACCAAACCACACAGCTTGGTGTCATCGGCAAACTTGCTGAGGGCACACTCAATCCCACTGTCCATGTCACTGACAAAGATATTGAACAAGACCGGTCCCAACACCGATCCCTGAGGGATGCCATTTGTTACTGGTCTCCAGCCGGACATCAAGCCATTGACCACAACTCTTTGTGTGCGGCCATCCAGCCAGTTGTTTATCTACCAAGTGGTCCATCTATTAAGTTGATATCTCTCCAATTTAGACACAAGGATGTCATGTGGGCAGTGTCGAACGCTTTGCACAAGTCCAGGTAGATGACGTCAATTGCTCTACCCCTGTCCATCAGTTCTGTAGCCCCATCATAGAAGGCCACCAAATTGGTCAGGCAGGATTTCCCCTTAGTGAAGCCATGCTGGCTGTCACCATATGATTCAACCCAACCATTTCTAGGACTTTAATGCTATTAAAAAAATGTACCCTGAAAATCTGTACAGTGAGCATTGGCTAACTGGTTACCATGGTCTTGATTCTGGTTTTTGGTGGGTTTTGTTTTTTGCTGCTTCCCCCCCTCCCCCCCTAATTTTTTTACTACTTTTTATTAATAATTAATTAGCCTTGTGCATGAGAGACTGGAGGCATCTCCAAAAATGTCTCCTTTCCATAGAACTGAGATGGTCCAGATTTAGTTAGATTTTTTTTTCTTTAAGTTTTCCTTTTTCGCTTCTTCTCTGTTTCTACATCACCACTAAATTTAGGCTATTACTGAGCTTTTTGATGAAATATGAACTCTTGCTCTCTAGGTGGTTTTTAGCTGTCTTTTTCTTGCTATGGGTTGTGGTTTACCGTAGCCCTGGCAGCTGTCCAGTGAACCTCCAGATTGCAGACTTATCTTCCTCCTTTTAGTAAAATGTGTAGCAAAAAAGGGCTAACATTTCAGTAGTGGGTGACAGACTGGGAGCTTGCAATTCTTCACAAGCTGTTAAGCTGAAGGCTTTAATTTGCACGCTTACATCAGATCAATTAGACCCCTAGGCCTTCAACTTTGTATATGTTTAAAGTATTTACTTTCTTCCCGTTTCCAGTCTTCTCATTTTTTCTTGTGACAGGTTGCAGCACTCTTCTGAACTTCTGCTTGGTGTCAAATATGCCACAAAACCAGTGACTCGTAAAATAAAATGAATACATAATTTATTAAGTTTTACAAGAATGGACTACAGCACACCAAATTTACTCCCTGCTGAGTTTTCCAAATACTAGGAATATCGTTATGATGCAAAATAGAATTGCTGAAGTTTAGTAGGTTTAACTGTCTTCTTTTTCCTGCAAGACTGTACAACTTTCGTTTGTTTCTTAATATACTCTGGACCACAGTGGTCAAAGTTCTGAAGCTCTGAGGTGAAACTGCATGCAAATAATAGTTTTCAGGGGAATGTCAAGCAGTTTGCAGCATTGAATACTGCTGTGTATACTCTAGTTCTCAGAAATTGTGTAAAACAGCATACAGGCCTAAGTAGAGATTTTCTAGAGAAATAATAGTTGCAAGAAGTTTTTAATCTCTTTTTGCATTTCCTGTTATCTTGTCACGGTGATGAGAACTTCCACCATCTTTTGAAAGCTCTGCCACTTCTCTCTTACTTCCATCCAGACACACACATTAACGGAGCAGAAATAAAACTGTTGCACGACACAACAGGCAGGTGAATGGCTGCGTTTCCCTGCTAAGATCTACCTGTATCATCTTGGGGAGAAGATTTACATACTTCAGTATCGTGTAGCATCTTCATCCTTTTCCTGCAAGGCTGTGCCCAATTTGAAGGAATAATTTGATCTAATGCACTTTTCTATGATAGCAGCAGCAAATCACAGAATTGCAGAATTGTTTGGGTTGGAAGGGACCTTAAACCTCAGCTTAGTTGCAACACCTTCCACTAGACTAGGTTGCTCCAAGCCCCATCAACCTGGCCTTGAACATTGCCAGTGTTGGGGCAGCCACAGCTTCTCTGGGCACCGTGTTCCAGTGCCTCACCACCCTCACAGGGAAAGAACTTTGTCATCTAATCTCGATCTCCCCTTCTATCAGTTTAAACTATTCCCCTTTATCCTATCAGTACATGCTCTTGTAAAAATCCTTTTTGAGAGCATCCTTTGCAATAGTATATGGAGAAAAACCAAAGCAGCAGCTGCATTACCATTTCTGCTTTGGATAGATACATGAGAATCTCGGAAAATTTAAAAGTATTCATGAAAGCCATGTCAGATAAGGCTGACTCTTATTTGCCAGGCTGCTAGACATGCCCACCAGCAAATGAATCATGCCAGTAAATGTTTACTTCAGATTTGTGATGCCTCATTATTTTCCGTTTATCTAGGCTTTTCTCTTTGGAATTTCCTGACGTTTTAAAAACTGCACAAGAACGAGGTCTGTTTCTCACTTCACAAACTGTGTCAACTTCTAGGCTTCTTGTCTCTCACCCTTCAGGCAAGACCCAGGTTTGCATAATTTACATGGTTTTACTATTCAGAAACTTTCTGGATGATACTCCATCATGATGCTTCGTTCTTTTGTTGTAAAGACAGCTTGTTACTACTTGACACAAATACCAACAAAATCCTAACTCAATGAATGATAACCACTAACTAACTTTGGAAGATGTGTTCCACAAAAACAGTCATCACTGTACAAACCAGTAATTTCTATGAACATTAAGAGTGAGATTACAGCCAGGGCAAAGATGAAGAATTAGAGAAATAAAATGTCCACTGTGTCCTATTTCTTATTAAAATATTTCAGTTCATATTAGGTATATTTAAAGGACACAGAAAAATACTAAAGCTAACATTAGCTATAAAGCTAATATAGCAGAATGCGTTAATTTAAAGAATAGCTGATGATATAACTGCTGATTTTCCTTTCTTATACCTTTATGCGATATCACTTTACCTGATTTTAAATGTAATGCTTATTAACAATGCAAAATATGTCATACATGAAACACACACATATGATCATGTTCTGTGTGAAAATTTTAACTTTGCTTTGTGGTCACATACAATACAGCAATATGTATATTATTACTGTCCTCCCACTAGGTGGTTCCATTCTTTTCTTTCTGCCTTATGTATTCACATCTGCCATGGTGGGAGGGAACAGTTTAGAAATGGAGAACAGAACCTTGGAGTAAATTCTGATCTCATTTACATCACTCAGTAACAGAATTACCAGCTGAAAATCCATTATAATTGCTATTTTTACACCCCCCCCCCCCCCAAGAATTTGTTTTAGTTGGATAATTCATATTATAATATACATATATATGCACAGAAACAGAGGACAAATCTCCTGTAGCATTATGACATGCATGGAAACGTTTGATGTATTTTTATTTTAAAATATTGCTTAGTGTCTTCTGTTAAATGCAAACAACCCCATATTTTAAATTTATTTTCAAATCATAGTATTTTCTGCCCTATAGAATCACAGAATGGTTTGGATTGGAAAGGACATTAAGATCACCCAGTTCCATGGGCAGGGACACCTTCCACTAGACCAGGTTACTCTAAGTCCTGTCCAACCTGGCCTTGAACACTGCCAGAGATGAGGCAGCCACAGCTTCTCTGGACACCCTGTGCCAGGGCCTCACCAGCTTCACAGCGAAGGCTCATATCTCATCTAAATCTCACCTCTGTCAGTTTAAACCCTGTTACCCTTGGTCCTATCAACTACAGTCCCTAACAAAGAATGCCTCTCCAGCATCCCTGTAGGCCCCCTTCAGATACTGGAAGGCTGCTATGAGGTCTCCACGCAGCCTTCTCTTCTCCAGGCTGAACAGCCCCAACTTTCTCAGCCTGTTTTCATGATCAGTCCCCTGATCATCCTCGTGGCCCTCTTCTGGACTTGCTCCAACAGCTCCATGTCCTTCTTATGTTGCTGACACCAGATCTGAACTTAACCGCTTTTTGTTGAATAACTTTTTGAGAACAGTATTATTGCTGTACCTAAGTGCATTATAAATACTACCAGTGTTAGTCTTATTCCTTCTGTACCTTATTATCTTGCTCCCCTTTTTGCTTTAATTGAACAGAGACCTTCATTGGACCATCCATAACAATTTTGTTCAAGTTCAGAGTTGCTGCACTTAACTGAGAATCGTTTTAAATCTTAAGAACCCTGAAAATTGCAGGAAATAGACTGTATGAACTGGACAGGCAGGTCAGAAGTATCGGTTTCTTTGGTGACTACTGGATAGTTTTAATAGCGAGGCTCCTTACTTCAGCCTTAATTGTAACTAGAATATTAAAAAAAAAAAACAACCAAAAAACGGAACATTGGAGAAGAGTAGTCATATAAAAGGAAAAATTACTTCCGAAAATGCACAAAAGCACAAACAAATCATTATGTTTGTAAACATTTTATTACTAAAACTGAGAGAAGGAAGGGGCACTCAATGTGTCAGTTGCGTTGCAGCAACAGAACAGTGGAAACCAGTTAACAGAGAGCATACCAAAAAAAGGAGTAATTCTCAATGGAAAGGTAATTTTCTCCAAAGAACAACTTTTACACTTGTGAAGTTAAAGAAGAGCATGCAGCAGAGAATGATACCTGATAGCAACCACGACCTGGCTGCCTATTAAACTGTTAACTAAGCACACATAGAACTGTGCACCTTTCCATAAAAATTTAAATCTGTTGGAAACTACGTACACTGAAATTCACAGAAATGCTTATTCACTGCGAGAGTGTTCTGTGTCCAAATTAGATGCCTTTTGTGAGGCAGTAAAGCATGACAAATTCAGTATTTTTACATGCCCACTTTCAAGTTGACTTTTCCCTGCACTTGCAGTAATGCCAACAACAAAGCTCTACCATTAAAAAAAACCTAGTATGTGAATGCTGAAGTCCATTTTTAAGTTCGTGTAATCAGTTACAGCTGAGTACTGATGGGTATCTTTTTGTTGAGCATTCTTCCCCTGTGGGGGGGGGTGTGGGGGTGTGGGTGTGGGGGTGTGGGGGGGTGGGAGTGTGGGTGTGGAGGGGTGTGGGGGGTGTGTATGGGGGGTGTGTGTGTGAGGGTGTGTGTGTGGGGATGTGTGGGGGTGTGTGGGGGTGTGTGGGGGTGTGTGGGGGTGTGGGGGTGTGGGTGGGGGGGTCGGGGTGGGGGTGGGGGGGTGGGGGTGTGAGTGTGGGGGTGTGGGTGTGTGTGTGTGTGTGGGGGGTGTGTGTGTGTGTGTGCGTGTGTGTGTGTGCGGGGGGGGTGTCCCGGTGTGTGTGTGTGTGTGTGTGTGTGTGTGTGTGGGGGTGTGTGTGTGGGAGGGTGGGGTGGGTGTGTGGGTGTGGGGGGTGTGACTGTGTGTGTGTGTGTAGAGGGGTGGGTGTAGAGGGGGTGTGTCTGTAGAGGAGTGTGTGTGTGTAGAGGGGTGTGTGTGTAGAGGGAGTGTGTTCATATGTAGCGGGTTGTGTTTGTGTAGAGGGGTGTGTGTAGAGGGGTGAGTGTGTGTGTAGAGGGGTGGGTGTGTGTAGGTGGGGGGTGTGTGTATAGAGGGGGGGTGTGTATAGAGGGGGTGTGTGTGTAGAGGGGGATTTGTGTGTGTAGAGAGGGGTGTGTGTGTAGAGGGGTGTGTGTGTGTGTGTTTTTAGAGGGGTTTGTGTGTGTAGAAGGAGGGTTGTGTGTGTAGAGGGGTGTGTGTGTATAGAGGAGTGTGTGTGTAGAGGAGTGTGTGTGTAGAGGGGTGTGTGTGTAGAGGGGTGTGTGTGTGTGTGTGTGTGTGTGTGTGTGTGTGTGTGTAGATGGTGTGTGTGTAGAGGGGTGTATGTTCAGGGGTGTATGTGTAGAGGTGTGTGTATATAGAGGTGTGTGTGTATAGAGGTGTGTGTGTGTAGAAGTGTGTGTCAGGATTAAAGAGAATAAAATCGTTTGAGAAGTGGAAGAGTTGAAGAAAATAAGCAAATCAGAGGCAACCACTCACCACCTCCTGTTGGTAGGCTAATGCCCAGCTGGTTTCTGAGCAGAAGGTGGCAAATCCTCCTAAATCCCCTTTATTTTCATTGCTGAGCATGATGTTACATCATGTGGAATATCTGTTCAGTTAGTTTGGGTCACCTGCCTGGTGGTGTACCCTCCCAGCCTCCTGCACACCCTACAGTATTCACTGGTGAGGCAGAGTGATAAGCAGGACTGCTGTGCAGATGCTGTTCAGCAAAGCTGCATTACTGTACTGAGCTGTTCTGGTCACACATCTAAACCACAGCACCATGTGGGCTGCTATGAAGAAAAGTAATTCTCTCCTAGCCAGGTTGAGGCCATCTGAAGGGAGAAAAGCCTCCAGAGATGGTGGCTCCTCTGTAGGCAGGGGGTGCCAAGGACTATCTACTCCCACTGTAGAACTTGTCTTTTTTTTAAATGTAATTGGAGTTTTCTGTTGCTGCAACCTGTGGTTGTTGCTTCTTCCCTTTCACTGAGTATCTTGAGCAAGACTAAGAGTCATGTTTCCTCTATAACCATGCCTTTGACTGTTGAGGACAGCAACAAGATCCACCTCTTAAATGCTTTCTGTTTCTCCATGGTGACTAAAACCTGTTCCTTCACTCTATTTATACATTTGCTGAATTCCAGACCCCACTTAGGAGGTCTGCCTTTTTTTCATCTCTACTGAGGGCCAGTCGTGAGGAGTATTTCTGTGTGTAAGCTCAAAACCAGGTAGAGTCTTCCAGCTGTGGCCTTACAGCTGCAGAGTATAGGATAGAGTCCCTTTCCTTTCTTTGACCTTGCTGCGATCTTGCTGATCCATACACTACTGACTCACATTAAACTCGATGACCAGATGGGACCCCTGGTATCCTTCTTTGCAAAGCTGCTGGAGTCTGTCTCCAGCTTGTACGATTTCATGGGGATATCCTGTCCATGGTGCTGGGTTCTGCAGTTGTCTGCTTATTTTATCAAGTTCTTTCTGCTATTTTAAAGCAATAAAGAAACAGAATGAGAGACTCCAATCTTGATATTGGATATTATAATTTCCTTACTCTCCTGTAGCAGATGCATCCAGAATTAGCATTAAAGTTTTGTGCCTCTTAAAAATGAGGGAGAGATGTCCCTTTCTCAAGTGTCTTTCAGACTACTTTGCAAACTGCAATAAACCAGAATGAAAAATCTGAAATACCAGGTTGTATGAATTTCAGGTAATGCACTAGTCACTGTTATCTGCTGTGGTGAGTGGAACAGAAGGTAACTCAGCCTGGCACAGATAATGATTTCCTCATATCAGTTTTGCTGAGGTATGTGGAATACATACCCTTGTTTCAAAAGACTGTAAAATCTTACAGTTGCAGGTTTACATTCTGAATTTTTATACATTCCCAGGGTCTGTCAGCTACAGTGAAACAATATTGTGTTATGTATGGGAAAATAGAAAGCCATCATCTCAAAATAGACCATAATATTGCACCTTATTAAAAAATACAAGCGGATTTTCTGCCAGCCACCATGACTTATGATAATGACTTTTATCAATATGCAATTACTTCCGTTACCCTAGAACATACTGACATTCATTTATTTAAAGATAATGTAACACATATGAATTCATTGAGGTAATCTATGGATATGATTAAATGTGAATGCCTATCTTATATCAAATAGTAAAATAAAAAAAACCCTGTAATCAGATCTTCTGCCCTGCTAAAAATAGGCTGCATTAAATTCGGAAAACTGCATTTGAGCTTATTTGAAACACAGTGGCAAGCAACCATAGAGAAGCAAAAGTATAACTTGGGTGTTTACCAATTCAGACATTCATTTTTCCCCCCCCCTAATGATATAGGGGAAACTTGGCAATAAGAAAAACATACAGTAAAAAAAACTAATCCTAGTCTCTGGAATGGGATACAGAGTTTGCGGTAATTTTGGGACAGAAGTTAAGTAGTGAATCTTGGTAGAGGTAAAAGTCTAACTGAACAGGTTGTGTAGACCTGTTTTGAAGATGCGGAGCTTATATGTAGCAACAGACATGCATTGCAGCGTACTCTTTAGGTGTTGAATCATCATCTTACCCCACAAATGCTGCTTCCTTGCAGAGAACCTAGGGTTTTCAGGCCTCTAACTGAAATGTATGTAGTTATGTATAGCACATGTGCTACATAAGATCAGTTCTCCAGTGGCAGGTTGTTATGAGAACAAACACTTTGAGGTTCACATCTCTGAAGATGCCCAGCAAAGCAAAAAAACCCCAACCCAACCCAAAACTAAATAGAATGACAGCAAAAAAAACAAACCAAACCAAACCAAAAACCAACCAACCAACCAAAAAAACCAACCCAAAACCAAACTCACCCCTTCCCCCAACAACAAAAAACCAAACAAAAAACCAAACACAGCCCCCCCCCCCCCAAAAAAAAAAGGGTGGGAAAAAAAACAAATTAAGGAAAAAAAAAAGCTCCACAACGGGGGGGGGGGGGGGGGGGGAGAAAAGTGTGTATGGGGAAAACTGGGGGAAAAAGCCCTCACCAATGGGCAAGGGGAGAAACGAATGGGGGGGTGGGGGGGAGGGAAGTGGGAACTAAAAGTGTGTGTGGGGAAAAAACCTGGGGGAAAAATGATGAAATAAATGATGAAACCTGGGGGAAGAGGAGAGGGTGAAAGTGTGGGGAAAAGTGGGGGGAAAAAAGCATGGAACAAAAAACACCGTGGAAAAAGATCAAGAGGGGAAAAAAAAAAAACAAACCAACAAAAACAAACCAGGAAAAAGGAATGAAGAAAACCAACATAAAAAAACCTTGGGGAGAAAAACCTGGAGAAAAAGGAAAAAAAAAAAAGAGGAGAGAAAAAGGCTGGAAAAAAGAAAGAAACCCAACCCAGCAAAAAGAAAATGCAGCAACTCCCGCCCAAACCTTTATTTCTTGGAAGGACACAGCATCATCTCCCCTGAGCCTTCTCTTCTACAGGTTGAACTTGCCAGGCTCTCATGGAGGGATGTTCCAGCCCTCCCCTGGAGCTGATCTGGCAGATCTGTGTGTGTCTCATCCTGGGCCTCAGAGCTGAAGGCAGTGCTCCAGGAGGGGCGGAGGAGGGGGATGAGGACCACCTCCATCATTCTGCTGGCCATATTTCTCCCCGTGCAGCCCAGGATAAGATTGGCTTTCTGGGCTGCAAGCACATGCTGCTGCCCCATGTACACCAGTGTCCCAAAGTCCTTCTCAGCAGCATGGTTCTCAGTCATTCTTCCCCCAGTCTGTATTGATACTGGCGGTGGTACTGAGCTAAATTACTGAGCAAGTGCAGTTTTCTTCCCAAATAACAAAGCTGAATTTTGGACAGATTTTGCTAAACATGAAGATGCATCTCTAAGTGTCTTCATTGAATGTGTGTACATAATTCAGTTGTACAATCTTGAATTGGGCTTTGCAGAAGGACATGCTGCCTCAACAGCAATTTATAGCTCAGTATGATTAAAGGGAACGATTTTCATTCCTTGGCTGATTCTGGCAGTCGCTGTAAAACAAACCAGTGATCTCAAAAGTCTATCTACAGAATGCTATTCTCCAAAAGCAAAGAAAAATGAAGTTCTGTTTCATGGAAATGCATCTTTTAGAATCTGAACTCACTGGAAGGCAGCAAAGAATTCTCATGGGCACAGTAATTCCAAAAATTTATCAATCAAACTAAGCATTTTAAGTGAATTACCTATTGCTTTGAATAGGGCCTCACTGTAGTATTATTAATACAGTAAGTTGTTTCTCTTCCAATTTATCTATCTTTACCTGTAGTCTTCTCATGCTGTTCATATAGTCATTGTAAACTCTCCTTAGTTAGGGGGGAGTTGGCAGTCAGTGTATCAAAGTTAGAAGTACTTAAGTCTTCCATTTGATTTGAGACTAATAGTTTCTTCATCTATTGCTGCAGGAATGCCGGTTCCTCTTCTGAATAATTCCTTTTCAACTTGGAGGGCTTTGTCTGTGCCAAGAGCTCCTGCTGGAGCTTGCAAATGCTTACAAAGCTGTTTCATCCATAGTGTTTTGTACGTACTTCTGCATAAGTCAGAACGTGCTCTGCTCTGTGACCTGACCCCTAATCTGAAGTGAGCTTGTTCTTTACTGGGGAAAGCTGATGCAGAGGTTTTACTACTCTGGAGTATTGTTCACAGTTCTTTACCTTGTCAGACTTGTGGTGCCATGCCATACCATTCCTTGTAGTTTGACCTTTCTAACCTATATCCCTATGTGATATGAAACCACGACATTTCCAACAGGCAGTAGTTATGAGTTATTGAATATTATTAATTTAATTTGCTGCTTAGACCCTCACTCTATAAAAAAAAAAAAACAAAACTTCCCTGAGTGTACAGGTTGAGGTAGCAGACTGATGTGACTGAAGACTACACCAGATAAACCTTTAGAGTGTCTGATCTCGGTCCTTTGCACAAATGAAGTTTTACAAGACTTTCATGTGGAGCTTTGCCCAGTATTGTCTCCCAAGTGCTTGCTGTGGCCCTCTGGGAGATTTTCAACATGCAGATGTCAGTGAGGGCAACACAGTACTGTGCAAGCAGTCAGGGTTTCCAAGACTAAACATCAAAACCAAAGCTGGTCTTGAGATATAACTATAGCTCTGATTTTGGTATTAGCCCTGAGCGGACTTTTTGCAGCTTCTTCTGTACCTTGTCCATAATATAACTTCTAGTTTTCTCCTCTCTTGAGCCTTTTAACTCTCACCCCAATCTAGTCCTTCTGTGCACCTGGTAGTGCTGCTAAAATAGCCTAATATAAAGCTATTTAACCTTTCCTGTGGGGCAAGTCCAGTAGCAAGTTTGATATCCGCAGGGATAAACCGTACATGCCCCAGTCTGCTTCCAAGGGGACAGTCTATTTCTGGATGATCAGGTTGTTCACTCTTCAGAAACACTTGCTGCAATGCAATTGGAGAGGAAAATGGTACAGTTTAATACCTGTCTTGTCTAATTTCAAAATTATGTAACTAAATGTTGTAGATGATCCAAATTATGCTCTTGGTGGAGGTGGGACGGGGGTTAGTGTGTATGGGGGGGGGTTAGCATTGTGGGGACTTAGGGCTAGGGATGGGGGTCAGGACTTTTCTTTCATATTGGAGATATTGGAGGCTTTTAAAATAAACACAGTGACAATGTCTCCTGCCAGGAACTCTTGGAAAAGGCTCAAATATTGTAATTTATTTTAAATTGGCCAGATCTCGACTCATATTTTTTTTCATCGATTATTCTATAAAACACGTTGGATTTTGAAAAATTGTAGTAGGTTTGAAAGGCACTTGACTGACATCATGTTGATTAAATATCATTTCCTCTGACAACCCCAGTGAGACCTCCTACTCACAGTAAATACATGACCTAACTGAATCCTTTTTTTAAATTGCTTTTGCATTTCAAACTGTAAAAGTGACACCAGGCCTCCTTCTCCCACGCAGCTCGAATACCTTCCTGATGGCTCCTTTTGACCTGCCACTCAGGTAATAACATCAGCACTCTTGGTAAATGCATCAGGATATTTCTAGTGTGTTCTGACCGAGAAATGGGGAAACAGAAGTTTGGGATTTTTGGTTGGAAAATGCATGAGCTGAAGCACAGGATCAAAAATGTGAGCTAGCTTTGTTTTATAAAGACAGAATATCACAAGCTTACATTGTTTTAGCAGTGGTCTGCCTCAATTTCAATGAAATAAAATTATATTAGAATTGCTTGGGAAGAAATAAGGCTTTACGTACATTTTTACTGATTGCATACTTCATATTAAGATGTTTCTATAGAACAAGAAAAAAATCTATCAAGGCATGATAGGAAAAATTCTTAATATGAAATTATTACTTTCATCCCTTTTACATTTACCTTTTACTTAGAAGAAGCCAATCTATTGCTTATTTGGGCATGTGTTACTGATGCACCCCAGCTCAATCATTTGGCAGTAGCTATCTGGCTGTATCTTCTGGGTATTGATGAAAGCAGTAGTAATTTAAAGTTGAGGGAGGCGCTTTTGCCAGCAGCATACATGTGTAATGATTTCTGCTTTCTGGTTGTATGCTCCTGAGAATATAATATACCATCTCAAGCACTTCATACTTCAAAGGTATCTGTCTTAGTCAAAAGCTCATTCAGTATCATGATTGCAGGCACCTTCTGTCTCTAAATATCTGATACTGGATAAAACTAAATGTTATTTCTGGTGCCTAAATATCTTTTACCCCTGTGGATATAGCTCAGTATAACCAAATGTTTTCCTATAGGCTACACTGACACAGTCCAATTCCATAAATACAATAGATTCTATAATTAATTATGTGATAATTCAGTTGAAATAATTCAACGGCCATTCTGTTATTTCCCTGGCTCCCATGTCATCCTGTCTCACTGGTTTTAGATGCAGGTAGCTGGTATGGGGAGTGTCTAATAGGCAGTGTTGTAAAGCAGTGCAGGTCTTGACCAGCTCTCTAAAAATTGAATTCATCAATTTGCAGATGTTTCAGAAGTATTCAGTGTCTTCTGAGTATCCTCCTTGGTTAGATATGAAATAAAACATTTAGTCTTGTCACAAATACAGCTCTGTTTTGGGGGAAAAAAATGTGACAAAGGGTTTTTGAGTGTTTCTTCCTTTTCTGTTTCTTTTATTTGTTCTATGAACATATGCATTCCTTTGGAAACAGATGAACTTCTCCAATTCGCATTACCCCTTTCTCACTGTGCCTGTACCCAGCAAATCAGTAAAATGGAAGGTTACACATTATATCTGTGGTTTGCCTCATTTTGTGGATTCTCCGGCTTTAAACAGCATCATGAATGATATTTTTCTGGTTATTTTTCATTATATTAAGATGTGATTTACAACTTTAAATGTTTCAATAGATGTAATGTTTTTAAGATTTAGTTTTATTTCTCATTATCCTACTTTGGTAATAAATGAAACTAATTTCCCCAAGTCATGTCTGTTTTGCCCATGATGGTAATTGGTGAGTGACCTTTCCCTGTCCTTATCTCAATCCACGAGCCTTTGTTTTATTTTTCCCTCCCATGTCCAGTTGAGGAGGGAAAGCGGTAGAGCTACTTTGTGTGTGTATTGTCTAGCCATGATCACACTGTTCCAGCTGTAATGATTATAAATTAATTTTATCTCTATCCACACTTAAGAATTTATTGCCTGAATGTTCATTGTTATCTGGGGAATAACAAATTGTTGGAAGACAGCAGCATGATTTTTTTCCTCTGCTGGCATGGGAATGACACTGAAAGGATTGAGATACTTCCTATATATTCTTGGAAGTAACAGCAACTTGAAAAAGATACTAACTGGGAGTGTACACCAATTTCCAGTTTCCTCCTCCAGGAAGAACTGGCATAAACCGCTTTACCAACCTTCGGAGAGAAATGCAAATATAACAGTGCCCTTCACTATTAACAAGGAAGTGAGAAGATTCACACATTTAAGTATGGTGTTTAGAGCCTGAATGAGTAATTCATAATAGCAGATATTTTGCAGTGTGTAAGGAATTGAGTCACTGTCATCCCTTTCAATTCATGGATAATGTGTAAAGCAGGGTTCTTGGAAGTCAGAGTGAGAGATGAGTATCTTTCAGTTCATGTTGGGAATGCACATGTGTGCATGATCTAAAACTGAGCCTTGATTTGTCATGTCCAGAGAAGCTAGTCTTTTACAACATAGCAAAAGATGCCCAAGCTGCAAGACAACCAAAATAAGCTCCACCAAGTCTTGACTGCTTGTGAAGATTATTTTGTGTCCACTGCTATCAAGTCTGTGTCTGCTCCTCTTTCCAGGAGGACCTCAAGAATCTGTTCAAAGGATCCAGCTGCTGCACTGAATCCATTATGTAAAGTAGTTGAGTTAAACGTCACAAAAGGCATGTCCAAAAGTTGGAGTACCTCAGTGGTCTCTAATTAAAAAATTGGCTTTTCTAGTGTTTATAAATTCAGATACTTTTTCCTAACCAGTACTCAACTCTTCTTTAAAGTAGCTGATCTGTCTGCATTGATCTGCTAATATTCAGAAGGAATGGATGCATTTTTTCTTAACATATGCTTAGATCCAGTGTTCAATGTTTTCTGTTAGAGCAAAGTGCTTCTGGAAATAGCTTTCTGCTAAGAGACAATGGACGGAAATTGTATATGAGAGGTTAAGTATCTGTGGTTTATTTTGATCTGTCTTTGACTGGCTTTTTTCACATTTTCCTGGCACTGGCTACAAAGACTGGCTCACCTCTGGATTTCCCCACCCCATCTTGAAAGTAAAATTCAGGATAATCATTAAAAAACTTGGACTGAAAATTGTATGATGCATTCTACTGTAAATTTTGAAAGTCTTTCAAACTTAATGTTTACAGTAAGTTCACACACACAGAAGTAAGGAAGTAGCAGTCACAATGAAAACTAATGGTCAGGAGAGAAAAAACAGTTGTCAGTGTCATTCTTCTGTGCTGGTGGTGTTTATGGCTTCTTTCAGCCAAATTCAGTAAATGACAACCTTGGCAGATCTCTGCTGTAGCTGGTCAATGTGTTTCCTGTCCTGATTCTTCAGGTATGAAGAATGGAGATGGCAAGGACAGTATGTGGAGTAGAGGAAATGGCAGGTGTGTATACCTGCTCTGGAGATGAACAAGATGGCTCCAGGCCAGTTGGTATGCCCACATTAAGTCTTAAGGAGGTGATGGACCACACTGCTGCTGTTCAGACCAAAGCAGATGCTAAGCATATCAAATCTTTTTTTGAGAAATACATTGGGTTGGTCTTCTCTGGAAGCAAGAGCAAAAGTTGAAGACTGAAATTGGGCTGAACACATGAAGGACTTTTTGTGTATGATGTGTGATGGCTTAAAAAAAAAAGGCAGACCCCTAGAAACTTTGTGTGGTGTGTGTGACACATACAAGGCCTTGGGAGCAAGCTGGTGCAGAAAGATGCTAGACAGGTTTCTGACCTCTTCATTTCTCTGCTGCAATATGCTGCTTGGTGTCCTGTAGGACACAGTAATTTCTGATGGGTGACTAATGCGTGTTTCCAACAGCTAACACATTAACAGAAGCCTCACTAGCTTAGTTCTTCATCAAGCAAAGAAAGGCTCACAGTGTGCAGTGAGAATACCTGATCACTCATAAAAAGCATGTGGCGTGGGGATTACCAAAACATGAAAAGTTAGCCTTTAAACATCCAGTTATTCTCTTCCATACCTAGAAGCCAAGTACACCTGTGCTTTATGAGACTAGAACCAGGTTTCTGAGATCACTTGCTAGTAAAGTCTCATACTTGCCTGTCAAGAAAATAGAGGGGAAGCTTCACTATTACTCTGAGTATAATGTTTTGATATGTTGAGTTAACTCAAAATATGCTGTTTCAAATTACTTCCATGAAAATAATCTCCTTTGTGCCATGAATATCTGGATTCTTCTGTAGGTGAGCACTGGAGGAATATACCTCCTATCACCATGTGCTGGAGTTGTTAATTTGCATAAATTCTATCTGACCATCTTATTGTGTACCGAGGAGTAAAATTTGAGTGGCTGTAAGAGTTTGAATGGGATAGACGTATCAGACTGAAAAGCTTCACTGTAGGCAGTGTGCCATTTTCTCTTGACCTGAAAGAAAGTTTTTCAGATCAGTCTGCTCAAACACTTGAATTTCTGGTATTTCCAGTAGTTTATTTTTGAGTTATTTTGACATTTTCAGATTGACATTTCTAATTCTACTGTGTGAGAGCTTTCTTCAGAAGAGATATGCAACATTTTGTTCAGCATTTGTTGCAAAAGAATTTTGGAGATATTTTTAGAGGAGAACATTATCAGAAAGTCCTAGGAAATGTTGAACAAGGCTTGAAAATAAAGAATACATGTAGCAGATATAGTTTGGAATGAGAAATCAAATTATCTCAGTTTTCAGAATTTTTGTACTGCACTTTTATTAGACTCAGTCTTTGAGTGTGATAGTAACAATTATCTATTTGTCAGGTTTTTTCTGTTACTTTTAGAATTTTGGACTGTATTTAAACTTCAAAAGGTATATGAAGATGGGTATAAAACTTTAATTTGTTAATCATAGGGTTTTTGTCCTTAATATGGAAATGAGACTTGCTGAGCAAATGAATTTTAATTAAGACAATAATGAAAAACATTGCTAGTGTAGTTATTGCATATTTCTACTGTTCATATTGATGAAAGACTACAGCTGCAATCTTAATTGCAGAAGACACAAGTTATCTGGAAGTTCATGAAAGTAGCAATAAGAATATGTAAAATCAGTGTCAGTCTGTTTTAACTTCTTCAGAATAGGTCCTTCTTTCCAGTGCATTTTCACCTTTAAATTTATTTATTCTCCCTCTGTCCTTCAAACCAAAACCTGACTCACTGACTTTAAGTTACTCAAAGGATTCATAGAATCATAGAATCGTTAGGGTTGGAAAGGACCTTAAGATCATCTAGTTCCAACCCCCCTGCCATGGGCAGGGACACCTTACGCTAAATCATATCACCCAAGGCCTCGTCCAACCTGGTCTTGAACACTGCCAGGGATGGAGCATTCACAACCTCCCTGGGCAACCTATTCCAGTGCCTCACCACCCTAACAGGAAAGAATTTCTGTCTTATATCCGACCTAAACTTCCCCTGATTTTGGACAGATCAGAGCTATTGATTTGTGGTTTTGTGCAGCTTATCTCTGATCTGAATATCCTTTCACTCTGGTGAACCTTTCCACTTCAAACTTTTAATTTATATCTTGTTTTTTGTTTTTTTTTTGTTGGTTTTGGTTTTTTTTGTTTGTTTGTTTTTAATTTTCTGTTTCTTTTCGCTCCTATTGCTGTTAAATAAGGTTTTGGCTTATAATCACCTGTGATTAATCCATGGAACGAGAAGCTTCTGGAAAGCATGGAACTCTCTGCAGCCACTATTGTATGTTTTCCTTTCTCACTACCTCCCTTTTATATCATAAGAAACACTTGCTCTTTGGTCTGCCTACTTTCATTCTTACCTTTATGTTCTTACTCCTTGCAGACATTCTTCTGTTTCAGAAAAGCTGTTTGTTTCCACTCCAACTCCATCTTTTTTGTCACATGCCCGGTCTAATGTGTGATATATGAAGTTTGTCCATCACTCTTACTTTCTGGTACTTCATGTTGGAATGCAGTAACTTGCACTAATTATTTGGGGTGTATGGCAATGGTGATGCAGTAGTTGGCTCAGCACAGAGGGGACCAGTGGAAATTACTATGCCTCGACTAAAACTTCTGTTTGCAGTATACACAGTTGCATTTAAAATAGTTTATTGTAAAAGAGAGATTACATTTAATATAGTGGTGAATAAGGGAAAGCACAGAGCTGTCAATGAAGCTGCAGAACTGGTATATGAGCTATCTTGCAAATGTGTATAGAGCACTATCCGCTAGTATGAATACCAATATATGAGGGAAAAAGGACTCATGAGGATAGTGGCTGTGAAAACTTGTGTGTGAATAGACAGGAAAGCCCAACCTGAAAAATAGCAAAAGTAATAACCAAGGCATAACCAGATACTGGATGGGAGGGAAAGAGTTGCCAGTGACATGCAAGTGATGAGTCTGAGTGACAAGAAGCAGCACAGTGCCTTGCATGACTAGGAAAAAAGTTAGCTTGAGTAGGAAGGTCAGGATTCCATTTTTGCCTGGTTGAGCTGCAGCTGAAATATCAGCAGCCATAAGGAGATGTCAGAATACAAAGATGAGAGATGAATCATTCACTCAGAAATGATGGTTGCATTTGTACTTCTAGAGAGGACCAACCAGAGACACGGTACTGAGGGAAATGAGAACAAGAACAGGTGAAAAGACCTGTACTGTTCTTGGAATCCTGATTCCCCCTTTGGAGAGGAAATCTGGAAGGCTATCTGATTTGAAAAAGGAGGATTAAAAGCCTGAGCAATTAAATTTATTATGCTACTTTATCTGATTCCTTCATTGAGTTCACTTCCTCAAATTTTACCTTTCTAGTTTCTGCAAGTACACTCATGCATTGAGATTTTTTTAAGAATTATTTTAGAACGTGCTTTGTCAGCATGCAGCTATTTTACTTTTAAAGCTGTGAGACAATTTCTGTTCCATATATTGTCATTATTAAGAAGTTAAACTGAGTGTATTTGCAGTGCTGGAGTTTTTACAGCCAATTGCTGTAACAAAATTAAGGTACTCTGTTGTTGTAGTTGTGTATTGTCTGTTTTTTCTCCTCTTGAAGACAAGCAGCCACATTTGCCCTGGAAAACTTGTTGCAAGTCAGTATCTTAACACTGATGGAACAGCAGTTGTACAAAACAGTAGAGAACATGCTGATTGATGGCTTTTGATTCACAGTGTTAAATGAGAAGGGAATTTTTATTAAATAAACAGCCTGGAATGTTGTTATACTGAAATACCTGTACCTTCAGTAATGGTTTTCTGCTGCTTTGATGCACAAACTCCTAGGTGAAAGGATGCTACGATTGCTTGCCAGTCCTCTCACATGGGATATCATTGGGTTCAGTTCTACAGGCTGCTTCGGGTCTCATGTTGATCATGTAGTACTTCCATGGGACCACAGCTTCTGTTCCTTGGCAAATTGCTTGCCTTTGTTAGATGAGAGATTAAGGTTTCCACTTCTGTTGCTGTGTCTTAGTTGGCCACTGTGTTGACAGTAGTGGTATTAGTGATAGTGAAGAGGGTAAAGCTTACAGAATGGGTAATCATAATAGCCTGTCTTGAGACCACAGCAATGGGAGGGCAGGAGCAGAAAGTCCTTAGAAAATATTGTACATACTTACTTTTCGTAAGTAATTACAGTACTCCATTATTGTTTAAGCAAGAGCTCAACAGTATATAAGGTTAGGCAAGAATTTAGTGGTAGATGATATTATAAAGATATAACCTCTAGTTACCTTAGCTGATTATAATACTAAACCCCACACCTTTATGAGGGGATTTTATGGGATGTATAGGACCAACTCGTGTTGTGGTTTAAGCCCAGCTGGCAACGAGAACCATGCAGCTGCTTGCTCACTCCCCACCCCCTTCCTCCCACCAATCCCAGAAGGATGGGGAAGAGAATCAAAAGAATATAAGTCACACAGTTTGAGATAAGAACAGTCCAGTAACTAAGGTATAACACAAACCACTACTGCTACCACCAATAATAACAATGATAAGGGAAATAACAAGGGAAGAGGATACAACAGCTCACCACCCACCAACCAATACCTAGCCTGACCCAAGCGGCGACCTGGGCCTTCTGGGTATCTCCCCCCAGTTTACACACTGGGCATGATGTGCTGTGGTATGGAATACCCCTTTGGTTAGTTTGGGTCAGGTGTCCTGTCTCTGCTTCCTCCCGACTTCCCCTCCTCCCTGGCAGAGCATGAGACAAAGTCCTTGGTCAGAGTAAACATTACTGAGCAACAACTAAAAACACTGGTGTTATCAGTTTTGTTCCCAGGCTGAAAGTCAAAAACACAGCACCGCACCAGCTACTAAAAAGGAGAAAAATGACCGCTAATGCTGAACCCAGAATACCTTGGTATGAGGAACAAGTTAAAAGTCAAGTTGTGTATTTGAGAGTCAGTGTGTTGATTTGCATTAGCACACTGGGTAAAATAACCCTACTTTGGGAATGATAGCATACTCCTCCTGAAGTATTTGGAGGTGAAAGCTCTAATACAGAATGGGACTAGGAGTATCTTACTCCTGATCTATCATTTAATGTTAGATACACATACATCCTGACTTGTACTGGTTTCTTAACTATGCTATGACCTGTACCTTATCTCTCAGCTGGTCCTGCAATGACTCTTCTCAGCCTCTGTATGCTGAGAAATGTGAATTTAATCTACAGACTTTGAATCTGTCCACAGATCTCATAGTCATTCCTCACTGACTTTTCAGCTCCCAAGTTAAACCTTAGCAGAAGGGCATGCATATCTGGGTATTCCTAAATGCCCAGGCCTTGAATAAATAGGGTATTTTCAGCATTTGTTCATATTCTGCTCTTTCACATGCAGATGGACAGCTGGATCTTGCTGTGCTTAGAAATGGATCTTGGAAAAGCAAGTTCAAACTCAAAGAAAAAAGTGGGTAACCAAGCTATCCTGACTTCTTTTTTGCTGCATTAGCCTAACAAATATTTCTACTGATGTTCTTGCTGGGTTGAGGCTTTCTGTGTTACAGTTCTGGGGACAGGAAGGCCTTTGAACTCTGGTTCACATTCTCCATGTAACTCTCAGTATTTGACAAAGACTCCTAATTCCACCACTGTACTTGGTGCTTGTGTAGTTTGGCTGTGGGACAGGGTGGCACAATCAAAATCACTTCACACCTGCAACTGACTGCTGTGATGAAGACAAAAAGTGTTTCTGGTCTTGTCTGTGGATACAGCAGCTCTTGTTTCTCACCTCTCCATGAGCAGTATGTCATATAGGACTGGAAATGCTGCCCAAGAGTGCTCTCTTGTTAGGGGAGGTGGGGGATTTAAATAAATTCCTGCTGTACTGCTTCAGGCCATGGCCTGTGTTATTTGTGTGTCAGTATTTGTCCACACAAAAGGGAAATGGGAGCCCCTCTTAAAGACTGATGTGATGATCAACTGGAGAGATAGAGTAATGCTAAATTTTGATTACTATTAAAATGCGTTTAAGTTTATGTCATTAAATATTAATTACTGGGTTTGAGTAAAATTCAGCATTTTTATTTATCATGCTTTCAGGGAACAAAATTACTTACTCTGAGCTTTAAGCAGATTAGTTTCCAAAACCATGTAAAATAAAGTTTATTGTAATAAATTTGTCCTTTTGACACTCTTATGAAACTACTCTAAAATATCTTCAGAGATGCTGATATACTATAAGTACCTTCAGCTTTGAAGGGCAGGAGTCTCCATTTAGAGAAAGTGACTGTAATCTTTTTTTAACTGTGTCTGCTTAATCTCTTCAGTCCAGATATATTCACCAGCAACCTCCTCAATGTATAAAATATTTATGTGCTGCACAGAACTCCAGTCAAGCTCATGTGTTTTCTCAAGGGAAACAATATTAAAACAGCCTGTTATATGTTAAAGGCCTTTGCATAGTGTCTGTTTGAATTGATGACTTGCTGCCATTAGGCAGTATGTCAAAATGTTAGCTTAAAACTATTTTTCTAATAGCTACCCTAAAATGGTAATTTTTATGTGGAATAGATAGATAAAAATAGAAATGAATAGACTGCTGATTACTGTACTGAAAAAAAGAAAAAATCATATAGACCTCTGCCTTTAAAATTCTTCTAAAATCATAAACTAATTAAAAAGAATCAAGTCTATACAGCATAACAAGCAGCAAGTAACACCTCATTACACTTTAAAAGGTAAATGGGACAATTATAGGCAAATACAAATATTTACCTAAGCAACCTGAGTTCAGTAGATAATAGAAGAGTAGATGATACTGATGACTGTCACTTTAATGAATCATGTCACTTTAATGAATTGTAAATGAAAGCAAAAACCTTATTTCAGAAAAATATGTGCTGCTGCCCCCCGTTGGGTTATATCGCTTGCTGTTTTGTGGACCAGCACTGGTTAATTGTAAATGCTTGACTGGTGTTGATTACTGAGCAACTAATCAAAATAAAACACATCAAGGACATTGCAAGCATTCCAACAGGCCAAAGCCATGTTTAGGTCTTAATGTGTTTTAAGACATCTTTGTTGTGGGGGCATTCATTTGGAATGTAGCACAGGACAGAGTGGTATCTCAGCACCTTAGCTGAGATTCCAACAAATTTGCCCTATGCAGTGCTAATGTTTTGGAAAGAGCAGCAAGACCCTTTTTCACATGTGAATATCTAGAGAAAGATGCATTAAATCATGCATTGATTTAATGACATATCTCTCATCTTTTTCCATCGAGAATTCTTTGGTGCAAAACTTCTTGTCTGTCTGTTCCTGTATATCTAGGATCTGCAGGCATAAAGGTCAAATACCAGTTGCAACTGTACAGATGGGTGAGTGCAGATTTCCCTTGTGTAGTGGGTAGGTCCTTTCATTGTGCTGGATTATGTTCAGAAATAGAGAAGTGTTAGAAACATAGTGTAAGCAGTAGAAGTGGGAAGCACACACTTGCACCATGTAGACAACTTGGCTATTACATGAACTGGTAAGTGCAAAGCAGCTTTTCTCTATAGTTTGGAAGCACTGGCTCTGGGGTGTATCAAGCTCTTTATTTCTGATGCTGATCCAGGCTTATGCATGTTTAACTTCAGCATCCTGAGATGCCAGTTAGTAACCAAGTTGGTCAACACCATGCAGATTTAGCACTGGAGGTCTGGTCTAGCTGGTGTAATTTGTAGTCAAGAATGTGTGTGCATGTAGAAGTTGGGATAAAGAAACTCTTGTTTCTTTAGTTATAAGGCAGTATTATATGGCTTAATCAAATATTTATGTGAAGGAAGAGTTGAAAATCAAGTGGCAACAAGGTACATGATCAATGAGTGTATTTATTAGAGAATGCTGTGCCCACTGAGTTATTCAGTTCGTCAAATAAGTTAGATTAACACTAGTGAACTGGGCAGTGAATGCCTGCTACCTGGTGGGACTGCTTTGTGGAACAATTTGGCATGCTAGAAGTGTCCTGGTCACCTTGTGTTGCAGTGCCATTAAATGCCTGGCATGGGAATGTTGCTCATCAGCCCCTGTTGGTGTTCAGCCTTCTTGTTATAAATGTGGCTCAAATAAATTGACGAGAGCCAGACCAATGAATCAAATCGGTTTATTGAGCAAGCGACAACAAGCAAAACAGCGCTGGGCGGCCAGGGAGTCTCTGCTCCGACGATGGCACGCAACCCACTTCCCCAAAGTCACTGGTTTTATACTCTTCTTCATCCGATATATGTGTCACTTCCTGGTGTACTCTTCGTCTGTGTGACCTGTTGATAAGGGGTCTCATTCTGCCTCCCGGTGGGTGTGGGGAGGAAGGCTCCTTATCTCCTTCCCCCATACATCATTTACCGGACGCCTGCGGTCTATAAGCAAAATGTTGAAGTGTCGTAATTTTCCAGTAACTCTTAAGCAAGCAAGATTTAATTAACAAACAGGAATTTACTCATCACACTTCCGATTCCTTCTGCAGATGTTCTTCTGTTTCCACATATAGGTGCAATGAAAAAGATGTGGCAGTAGTATATGAAACTCAAACAAAAGACTCTTAAAATCCCTTTAAATTTCTCTTTAAATTGTCAGACCTACCAGACATCTTAATTCACAAGATATTTTACTATAATCTTTGTCTGATTTGGTGGTTTCTTGCAGAAGACCCCCAAATCCTTGAATGACTGCACAATCAAAGATCCTTTCAAACTGCTTAAGAAATACACAGCAAAGAGAAAGGGTAGTGAGCATCAACAAATGTCTTGTCTTCAGAGCAATTATGGAACAGTAATTAGAGGTAGAAATAGAACCTCCCAGTGTTGGGGAGTTTTCAGAAGTGAAGCAAGAGTGTACAAACAAGAACACCTTCAAACGCTGAAGAATGAATGAAAAGCAGTTCTTTGAGAGGTGAGAAAATATGTGGAAACTTTGTGTTGTTTATGTGATGGCTGGTCACTTTGTGCTACCAGATACGCTGTTTCTTAGCTGCTTTTCAGTATTGGGTGATAACAACTGATGCTTGAGAGGCAATAATTGCCAGGCAACTCTGAGGAAAATTAAAAAAAAAAACAAAAAACAAAACAACTGTTATGCAAAACATGGCTCCACTTACTATTACTGTCCAAAGACAAGTATATATACCTTCAGTTTTGATCATCCCTGGCAGTGTTCAAGGCCAGGTTGGACAGAGCCTTGGGCAATATGGTCTAGTGTGAGGCATCCTTGCCTATGGTAGGGGGTTGGAACTAGATGATCTTAAGGTCATCTTTCCAACCCTAACTATTCTATGATTCTATGATCCCTGTTTATTTTGCTTTTCATCTGTGGGTTTTAGTGTGCTGGCAAATTTTAAGTAAGTTCATCTTCTGATTATCTCTCAAATTTCTGAAATCCCCATAACTAATGCAGTGTTTATGAAATTCTCCATATTCTTTTTCCCTTTAGAGCTACGTTAATATTAATTAACAGAAAAGGGTACTGTAAGTACAGATTTTTAGAGATTTCTGCAGTTTCCTATTTTGGGTCACCTAATACTCTTCCAAGGTTTACTGATGTAGTAGTGCTAGAGTAAACTCCTATGCAAGGGAAACACTGAGTTTTGGGAAAACTGAAACTTTTCTAATGTAGCACAGCTGAGAGACCTGGGCAAAAAATTCCCAGCAAACTGGGATTGTTATGAAAACTAACAGGATCTCATGATTTAATATGAAAGCAATCACCAGAATAGCAGGTAAAATAGTGATTTGATCTTGTAATACTACTTATGCAGTTCAAGACAAAGTTTTAAATTATTTAATTACTTAAAATAATTACCAAACTATATTTAGAAGTGCAAGAAATGGTGGATTTTAGTGAACTAAATACAAATTCTAGACTGCATAACAACAGTCATCCTAATGACTAACATTTCAATGTTTCCTACGTATGGTGGAGGTTTCGCTGAAATCTCTCACTTTCCCATTGGAATTACTGGTCCAGTGCTGGTCTGTTGAACAAATGCTCTCCAGCAGGAGAGTTCTCATTGCTGGCAGATGTTCATTTATTAGGTGCCATAGAAAGTAGGTAAACAGTTTTTCCTCTTCTGGTTCAGATACTGTAAGAATGCTGTATGAGAGGTAGAAGGGAAAAAAGTCATTTAAACTTTCTACCTCTGGAGCCTGAATGCTTTCCCCATTATATATGTAGAAGGCAAGTCCAGTGGAATCCTTAATTTCCACGCCAAATTACCATATAGCTTCCCAATGAGTGTAATGGCAACCTCTTTTTGGGCTGCAGACACAGCGGGTGACACAATTACATATTAAGCTTAATCCTGACATCATCTGAAGTATCACTTGCTTTCGAAAGAATTAAACATGGTTTAACGGTTTTAGTCCTATGTAAAGTCATATCTAGAAGGCCTTTTTAGTGAGATGAAGCAGTTTTTGTGCAAGAGAGTACTGCCATGGGCAGGGACACCTTCCGCTAGACTGAGTTTCTCCAAAGCCCCTTCCAACTTGGCCTTGAACACTGCCAGGGATGGTGCAGCCACAGCTTCCCTGGGCAACCTGTGCCAGTGTCTCACCATTCACTCTTATTTCTATACAGTTTATTTTCCATAAAGCCCGTTGATAATGCTGTATGTGCTCAAACACTGTTTAACATTTAATCTTTTAACTAAATTCTGACGTAAGTTTTGCTAATTGCTGAAGGCCACTCCTCTCTCCAGCAAAGATCATTTCAGTCTTAGAAACTATAACTGAACATGACCTATTGCTGAGTAGTTCGAGAGAGGACGCCTTCAACACCGGAGCGGGGGGAAGCTCAGCGTCCAGGAGCCTCAACTCGGAGCGCCAAGAGACACGGAGGGAGCCCCAAGTCCTCGACAGGACCTGCCCAGGAGCCGGCAGCTCAGCTGACGCGAGCAGCTGACTCACAGGGGGCGGAGCCAGGAGGAGCGGCACCAGCCCTGATTGGTTAAAAACCTGCCCCAGGGAATGCGAGCTATCGGAAGCGTGACGTGACAGTTCGCGCATGGAGATGAGCACTCGCCTTAGGAGCAGGGCCTGGCCTGGGAGCTATGCTCTCCTGGTCGTTCCGGCGGCGATAGCGTAGGCGCCCAGACAGAGCCGATGAGAGGGGAGGCTGCAGTGCAGGGCTCGGAGTGTAGAGAGTGCCTGCACTGGTCTGGTGAGGGGAGGGTGCGCAATGGGCAGGGCTGCACCCCGTGTGCCCTGGTGGAGGTCCTCCTGCAGCAGGGGCTGAGCTGCGGGACGCTGTCAATAGGTTGCAAGATGTCAGAGAAGCTGAGAGGAAGCAGGACTGCTTGCTCCAGGCCCAAACTGTGCAGGGGCCTCAAGTGTCCATCATAGCTCATGTGGGAAAGAAGGGAAATAGTAACAAAACAAAAAACAACCAACCGATCAAAAAAAAAATATATATCCTAAAATAAAACAACAAAAAAAGGATGAAGAGAGCAATTAAAAGCAAGGAGCTTCCTCCTAAATCTGTTGTCCCCACCTGGAACTGCTTTGCAGTTCTGCAGGGGGCTAATGAGGAAACACACTCACACCATGAACAACCAACTGATGCGCTGGTAAACAGGATCGCTACTGGTGCTGCCAGGAAAAAACGGCAGGTATAAGGGTAGGGGACTCTACTTTGAAAGGAACAGAGGCACCCATCTGTCAGCCTGATCCCATCTCAAGGGAGGTGTGTTGCCTACCAGGGGCTCAGATGAGGGGTGTTGCAGAGAGGCTGCCTGGTCTAGTAAGTGCCACTGACTTACCCACTTCTAGTGATCCATGTGGGTGCTAGTGATATAGATAGCAGCAGCCTGGAGAACATAAAGAGGGACTACAGAGCCCTGGGAGAGGTGGTTAGGGGCTCTGGAGCTCAGGTAGTATCTTCATAAATTCTCCAGGATAAAGTGGAGGACCTTAAAAGGCCAGGTGGATTTGCCAGGTTAGAACAGTGGTACCATAGTCAGGGGTTTGGGTATTTAGAACATGGGATTCAATTTAGGAGGCCAGGTCTGCTGGGGGCTGGTGGAGCTGCTCTGCCAAAGGAGGGGAAGAGTGATTTTGGTAGGAGGCTTGCCAAGCTGGTCAAGAAAGCTTTAAACTAGATGTGTTGGGGGAGGGGGCTCATCATTCCATCCCAACACGCCCAGTCAGTTGCCAGCACCTATAACAAATGCTCGGAGCAATGTAGACTTATTCCAGCTGCTCCACCCAATGAGCCGTCTTCTTTTGGAGCTCTGCTCAGATGCCTCTATACAAATGCCCGTAGCATGGGGAACAAATAAGAGGAATTAGAGATGTGTGCACATCTACGGGAGTATGATATAATTGGTATCAGAGAAACATGATGGGATGGCTCCTATGACTGGAGCGTTGGAATGGAAGGTTACAGGCTCTTTACAAAAGACAGGCCTGGCAGATGGGGAGGGGGAGCTGCTGTTTATGTTAGGGATAGGCTGGAGAGTATGGAACTCTGGGGACAGGTGAGCAATCAACAGAGAGTTTGTGGGTCAGGGTTAAAGGGAGAACAGTGATGGGAGACATTACCGTGGGGATCTGTTTTCAAGAGGACTCTGTGGATGAAGCACTCTATAGACAGATGGAACAGCCTCATGATCGCAGGCCGTTGTCCTCATGGGGGACTTCAACCACCCTGATATCTGTTGGAGGGACAATATGGCCTGGTAGAAGCAATCCAGGAGGTTCCTTGATTGTGTGGAAGGCAACTTCCTCTTGCAAGTGATAGAGAAGTCAACAAGGAGAGGTGCCATGCTTGAGCTCGTGCTCACCAACAGGGAAGGGACTGTTGGAAATGTGACGCTCCAGGGCAGCCTTGGATGCAGCAATCATGAGATGGTCAAATTTTGAGATCCTCAGGACAGTGAGAAGAGCGTGCAGAAAGCTCACTGCCCTGGACTTCAAAAGAGCAGACTTTGACCTCTTCAGGAACCTGCTTAGTAAGGTTCCATGGGATATAGCCCTAGAGGGCAGGGGGACCCAAGACTGCTGATTGATGTTGAAGGATCACCTGCTCCAAGCTCAGGAGTGTTGTGTCCCAATTAGAAGGAAGTGCAGCAGGAGGGCCAGGAGACCTCCTTGGATGGATAAGGAACTGCTGAGGAAACTTAAGAGGGGAAATAAGAGGCTTATAAAAGGTGGAAGCAAGGACAAGCCTCCTGGGAAGAATACAGGAATGTTGTCCGGGAAGCTAGGGACCAGGTTAGGAAAGCTGAGGCCCAGTTAGAATTAAACTTGGCTAGGGATATGAAAGATAACAGGAAGGGATTCTATAGGTACCATGCAAATAAAAGACAGACTAGGGAGATGTGGGCCCTCTCTGAAAGCTATCAGGAGAAGCGGCTATCCCGGCTTTGGAGAAGGCTGAGATTCTTAATGCCTTCTTTGCCTCAGCCTTCAGTGGCAAATGCTCATGCCACCCAAGTCTTGGAAAGCAGACACAGGGACTGCAAGAATGAAGACCTTAGGCCCACTGTAGGAGAGGATCAGGTTCGAGATGATCTTAAGAACCTAAAAGTGCACAAGTCCATGGGTCCTGATGAAATCCATCCATGGGTCCTGAAGGAGCTGGCGAATGAAGTTGCCAAGCCACTGTCCATCATATCTAAAACATCATGGCAGTCAGCTGAAGTTCCCGACGACTGGAAAAACGGAAATATAACCCCCATTTTCAAGAAGGGGAAAATGGATGACCCAGGGTACTACAGACCAGTCAGTCTCACCTCTGTGCCTGGCAAAATCTTGGAGCAGATTCTCCTGGAAGGTATTCTAAGGCACATGAAAAACAACAAGGTGCTTGGTGACAGCCAGCATGGCTTCACTAAGGGGAAATCCTGCCTGACCAATTTGGTGGCCTTCTCGGATGGGGCTACAGAACTGATGGGCAGGGATGGAGCAACTGACATCATCTCCCTGGACTTGTGCAAAGCATTCTACACTGTCCCGCATGACATCTTTGTCTCTAAATTGGAGTGACATCAACTTAATAGATGGACCACTTGGGAGATAAAGAACTGGCTGGCTGGCTGGCTGCATGCAAAGTGTTGTGGTCAATGGCTCAGTGTCCAGCTGGAGACCAATAATGAGTGGTGTCCCTCAGGGACTGGTGTTGGGACTGGTCTTGTTCAACGTCTTTGTCAGTGACATGGACAGTGGGATTGAGTGCGCCCTCAGCAAGTTTGCCGATGACACCAAGCTGTGTGGTTCGGTTGATAAAGCTGGAGGGAAGGAATGCCATCCAGAGGGACCTTGACATGCTTGTGAGGTGGGCTGATGCCAACCTTATGAAGTTTAACTATGCCACCTGCAAGGTCCTACACCTGCATCAGGGTAATCCCAGGCACAGCTACAGGTTGGGCAGAGAAGAGATTCAGAGCAGCCCTGCAGAGAAGGACTTAGGGGTGTTGGTCCGTGAGAAACTTGACATGAGCCGGCAGTGTGCGCTCGCAGGCCAGAAAGCCAACCGTATCCTGAGCTGTTTCAAAAGGAGCATGACCAGCAGGTCAAAGGAGGTGATCTTGCTCCTCTACTCTGCGCTTGTGAGACCTTACTTGGAGTATTGTGTGCAGTTCTGGTGTCCTCAACATAAAAAGGACATGGAACTGTTGGAACAAGTCCAGAGGAGGGCCACGAGGACGATCAGGGGACTGGAGCACTGGGGCTGTTCAGCCTGGAGAAGAGAAGGCTGCATGGAGACCTCATAGCAGCCTTCCAGTGTCTGAAGGGGGCCTATAAGGATGCTGGAGAGGGACTCTTCATTAGGGACTGTAGTGATAGGACAAGGGGTAAGAGGTTCAAACTTAAACAGGGGAAGTTTAGATTGGATAAAAGGAGGAAGTTCCTTACTGTAAGGGTGGTGAGGCAGGCATGGGTTGCCCAAAGAAGTTGTGAATGCTCCATCCCTTGCAGTGTTCAAGGCCAGGCTGGACAAAGCCTTGGGTGACATGGTTTAGTGTGAGGTGTCCCTGCCCATGGCAGGTGGATTGGAACTAGATGATCTTAAGGTCCTTTCCAACCCTAACTATTCTAAGATTCTGTGACTTCAGTTGCACAGCTGCATTCATATATTGGTTAGCTGGAGTGATACACAAACCGGAGAGGACTACTTTTTGAGCTCCAGAAGCTGGATTTCATAGAATCACAGAATCTTTAGTTTTGGAAGGGATCTTTGGAGATCATCCAGTCCAACCCCCTGCAAAGGCAGGGCTACCTATAGCAAGTTACTGAAGAATGTGTCCACGTGGGTTTTGAATGGCTCCAAAGAGGGAGACTCCACAACCCCCCTTGGCAACCTGTTCCAGTGCTCTGACACCCTTGACATAAAGAAGTTCTTCCTCACGTTGAGGTTTTAGTTTTTGGGCATTGCTCTTCATCCTGTCCCTGGGCACCACTGAAAAGAGTCTGGCACCATCCTCTTGACACCTTCCTTTGAGATACTTGTAAGTATTAATAAGATCCCCTCTCAATCTTCTCAAGACTAAATAGGCCCATTTCCTCTAATTTCTACTCATAAGAGAGGTGCTCCAGATGCCTAATCATCTTTGTGGCCTACCACTGGACCCTGTCCAGTAGCTCCTTTTTTTTCTTGGACTGAGTAGCCCAGAATTGGACACAGTACTCCAGATTTAGTGAAGCTGAGGGCATGTAATGCTGAAAACCACAAATGTGCATTTAGAACAAAGCTGTTTGCAAATGGTCTGTAAACTAGTAAACTGCTGGGGGGTGGGATGAGAAGTATGGATAAATGGATCTAGTACTAATGAGAAGAGAAGTTGATGCAGCTGGGTGTAGCACTGGATTTCTTTTATGTTTAGTATATATGGCCATGGAATAGATTTGTCTTCAAATACCTTCTAGGGTAATCTTTGAACAAAATTACTGCTTTGAATGTAGACCTCGCCATCTCCTTGTCCCTTAATCAGGATGCTACAGAGAAGAAAAAACTAAAACCTCACCAGTTCTTCAGGAAATAAATTTCTGTTCCAAAAAAAATACTGTAGTACACAAGTCTGTCCTTTTCCCCTTCACACCTCAGTATTTTAGGCTTGTGACCAAGTGAGTATTGTTATGAAACTTTGTGGTGTTGAACCAGTTCTTTGGTTTAAGTATGTCCAGTGTAACCTCTCCAATCTATCTTGGAAGCAATCAGAGGTGTAGAAGTGAGGCTGGCGTAGAGTGAAGAGCCTTGGTGGTATTGAATGTATGGGCTGTATGTTGATTTCAATGGGATGCAGGGGTTTTGGATGCCATGCTGTTGCTCTTAGGAATGTGGTTTGACTTGAGGAAGGACTGAAGACTTGAGTGTTACATGGGCTATGAAAACAAGATATGTAAACAGGCTGCTCTGAAGCATCTATGTAGAGCACTAGGCATAAATGTATGGCAGAAAAAAACCCAAGTAATGCTTTTATTAAGTATCTGTGTTTGCAAGGAGAAGTACCCAGGGACACAAAGTATATATTTATTTCATTATTTCTCACTTTATGTGTAACTTTTGGATAAAACCATCTTTTAAAGACTATTTTATAATGCAGCTTGACAGGGTTGCATAGCATTGTCTTTGTCATTTTTAATTTTTTTTTTTTTTTAGCATCTTCTGTGCACAAGGTGATATGCAAAGATTTAAAGAATGCAATGGATAACTTTACAGAACCTCTCAAAGTCAAATGACACATCACAGTTCATCTAAATCTCAAAGAAACAATGCAGTGATCTGGTTTTTTTTTTTTTTGTGGTAGATGAGATGTTCTTCTCCAAAGAAATCCTGATGGACATGAAACTTGCATTCCCTTAATATATTTCAGACAGAGTTATACCTCATACTGGGCACCAACTTCCAGCTTAGTTTATCCAAGTAGCCTTTGCTATCAAGGCATATTTTTGTTCTGAAATTACCACTTTTCCAGGTTTCCTGTGATATATTGAGATCCATTTACTGTAGGAAAAAAAAAAAGGGTAAAACAGGCTTTATGCAGTTTTCCATTGCAAATGATGGTAGAAAATAATTTTTATAAGCTCAGCCTTTTCAGTTATTAACCTCAAAATTTTGTAATCCAGTGTGTTTTCCACTGAAGTTCTGTGTTTGTACCAAATCAGTTACTGTTTGATGCAAAAAAAAGGTGTCCCTGTCTTCTTTGCTCCAACGGGGGAAAAAGGCAAATTTATGCATAACATTCCCATATCAGTATATCAGCCCTAAGGAAAAATATTCATGCAGTTTTAAGAGCATTGATGTAGTCTACTGCCAGAATTCTGCTACAAACAGTTATGTGCTAATGTGTGGCTTGATACAGTATTTTTTTTGCTGGAGCAGAGGTGCAAAAAAAGTGAAAAAAATGTTCAAGAACCAGCAGTTCTCACATTTCTGTTCTTTGTATGAAAAGAATGTAGCAAATAGAGGTCACTTCCTCAGGGTTTTTCTGGGGGGGTAATAAAAGAGTAATTAAAACATGTTACGATAGCTATTTCTGTATTTTGGCTTGTATTCTGAATTTCCTTGAAATTGCATGAAAACGCTTTCTCTAGTCCTTGGGAAAAAAAAAAATAAATCCTTAAATACATATTTTATTTTTACAGTAATGGTAGAACAACAATTTATTGTTAAAAAAAAAAAAGACTGAAAATCAGTATGACTTTATTGAATGAGTAGTAAGTTGGAAAAGCCAATGTCAGGGTCAGTATTTCCAAACTGTGGGACTTTAGGCACAAAAAATGCTGCATTGCTGTCTCTGAATTCACTCATGCACATGAAACGGATCCTTATGGATATTTTTAAAATAAAGTACAGGTTGAAAATTAATTAATTGCCACATAGCCTTTGAACTTGCAGATATTAAGGCATGAATTGTATGGGTTATTTATAATATAAGAGTATTTCTGATTATCTATGTAGCTCTTGTTTAACCAGTGCAACATCCAGTCTTCATTAGAAGGCATTAAAGAATACTGTCTTTGCTCACTTACTACTGGTTTAATAAAGGAAGACGCAGATTAAGAGTGAGGCAGCATGGGAAATGGGCCATTAACTGCAATGAAGTGCCGGTAATGTAAGGAGACATATTAATTATGACAATGGTAATGTCATTGAGGATGAAAAATATAACTTCTACACTTCGTAGAAGTCCTTTCCCCCCCCCCCCCGATTTGCTGTTAATTGCCCTTTCTCTGGTCTCCATTTACAGCTTTGTTTCTCACTCCTTTTTCAGACAACTTTACTTTACTGGAAATTAACACAAAGTAACTAAACCTAAAATAGAATTAAAAATATCAGCAACTGTGATGAATCATCTGGCGTGTACTTAAAAGCTTATTGCCCACAGCTAGTAATAAACCCTTTAATAAAAAGCTTTCCTGAGACATAAAAACATTAACAGTTTACGGATATAAACCTTAAGAATTCTGTATAAAGTCAATTAATGTTTAAATAGAATCTGTTTCGTAGGTGGGTACCTGGAAATCCATGAATTACTGATGGAGAGGGATGGCACAAAGTCAGTGCAGCAGATAAATCCACAATTAAAGGTGGATTCTGACCACAGGAATGTGTTCTCTAAATTAATTGCTTAAGCGCTTTCTCTTAGCTTGAAAGTATCCATATATCACCTATTTATGGTCAATAATGCAAGATTTAGCTAACATGTTGCCCTTCTATGAAGGGAATTGCAGTAGCAAAACACAAATTAATGAAAAATACGATTACAAAGAATTATGTACTAAATAGCTGTTTACGCTATTTATTGTCTTCATTGTTAATGTCCTTTTAGTAGAAGCTGATTTATGTCATCAGTGATAGCAAACAGAGAATAAAGCAAGCCAGTGCGGGAAATGCTGCGTGGTCTCCTGCATCTTCCTGGGGCTCGGCGGGCGGCTTCCGGGGAATGCTCTCCGTGGCCGCGGGGCTCGGCTCCTCCGCCGCCTTCTTCCGCTGCTCTGCCTCCTCTCCGTCCCTCCGGGAGTAGGGGGAGGGAAAGAAGGAGGGGTGAGTGAGTAAACGAGTTGCCTGACTGGGTTGAAACCACGAGAGTGTTCAATAAATATTCAATTATTTATATATTAGCATTTCTTTAGTGAAAATTAATCTTTTGTTACAGGAAGCTGTTTCTAAGGATATTATGGCTATGCTTTTTGAAACGCTTCCAGAATTGGCTGTGAAGTTTCTCTTGCTGGGATCCAAGGAAAGAGGGCTGTGTACTGTAGGGCTGAGCTGTGCCAGAATGCTGTGGAGCAATATTCAGGAGGGAGTTATGCCAAAAAATGGGATGAATGTTTAAAACTGAAACTTGGCTGATTAAAAATCTATAGTAAACTTACAGTGAGCTTGATCCTTTTCTGGAAAATGCAAGGGATTCCCACAGCTTGATTTTCCACCATTTCTCAAAATTTTCAAGCAAACCTTGAAACATATTGAGCATTAATGCAGCTTGAGGTAATCTTGCTGTGTCACTATAAATAGAAAAAAAAAGGTAAAAATAGGTCTTTCCCAGATGGATTATAGCCTAAAAACATTTAGTACTTCATGTAACAAAGTTAACATGGTTAATTGTCTTCCTGGAGGTGTGTTTAATGAATACTTCTGTAAAAGTGATAAACAATGCAAGCCATTGTATTTGGGATGGATTTTAATTGGGCAATTAGCAGCATTAGGAAAAGGAAAAATGTATCACTTATAGCACAGAATTTATCAGTGAACTTGAAGAATTAGCTTACATGCACTTTCTCCTTTCTGAATAGTAGTTTTGCATTTTGACTTTTTAGTCAAATTTGGGTGTTAGTATGGGACAGAGCTGAGAGAATGACAGTATGAGTACCTCTTCATTCAGTTCTTGCAAGGCTCCCAGCAGAGCTTTGCTTTCAGTGCCTGTAAAAATATTAATTTACATGAATTGGAGAGTATTGGTAAAATAGTAAGACTATGGTAACCTCTTAGAAAAGAAGAAAAAACCTGATATAGATTGGTTCTCCAGAATCAATTAATTTCACAACATTACATCTCTGTCTTCCCTTTGTGCTTTTGCCTTTCTCTGAATCTGGCTTCTGTTAAAACTGGATGCATTTTGACTGTACATCTAAGGGTGCTGTAACTTGCTTTCTTAACTTAAAATGTAGTTGGGTTTGGATTTTTGATTTGCTAAATGCTTGGAAGATGCAAGGAACCTCCTAGTTAAATATGGCAGATTTGAGATGCCTGCCTTACAGAGTTGTCTGAAATGAAAAAGGTAGAGAAAGGCATGTATAAAACCTCATTTTTGTAGAAAATGAGAATGTAAATGAAGTAACAGCTTTGCTTATTCACTGTTTGGATGTGGATTATCATAATATCTGAAGCTCCAATACTTAGTGGGTGAAAAGCTAAGGGCGTCATTCGACTGGGTTCAGTAGCAGCATCCACGGGTGCTGAGTTAGGTTTTACTTGTATAAAAAAGGGTGGTATGCTACTGTTGCTTTATAGTTTTCTGTTTCATGCAACTAGAGCCAATGGTGGGAAAAGGCTGCCTTCAAAAAGGTCTCTTAATCCCAAAGGTGTAGAAGCAATCAAACTTTTTGGTCAAAGAACTGTGACTACATTTGCATTGATTTAAAGTAGCGGTTGAAAGCCAAAAAGTAGGCATGGAGGCAGTTATATACACCTGACATTGAAATATAGGCAAGATTATCTTGAAAGTGATAATGCAAAAACCAGTAGTGCAGGCAAATATCTGTAAAGCTCTTAATGTTTTTTTTCTAAAGGACAAAATTCAAGGGTATCACAAAGTTCTATCATTTCATAAGGGTAAGCACTGTAATTGTTTTGCCACTGCAACCAGTGAGTATATTCTTAGATGAATTAATTTTTATTGAAAAAGGATACTTTAAGTAATTGCAATAGATTTTCACTAAAACAAATATTTATTTTGTAAAAATCAATGCATTTTAATTTGTGCTGCTACACTGTGCTCACATGTCCTGTATGCAGATGCATGCTTTGGGCTGGTATGGAGATTTATGAAGAAACAAAATATATTTTTCATTGGAGCATCATTTCTGCTTCATTTTTTACTGCCTTTACCTCAGTTTCCTCTTTTTCTGGCCAACTGCTTTTCTCTTCCAATAGGATTTTACAAGCCCTTTTCCAAGTTCTCTGTAACTGTTTTCAGACACTATTTCTTATCCAAAATATCTTTGAAGTACAATTAGAAAATTATTCAGTTTAGACAGAATCATTTGCTTGAACTCTTCTTGGTAAAGAAGAGCCTGTGACTGCTGTACTATATCGTGCTGATACGATTGGTCAGTCCTAACAACATTGCTATTCATGTTGGTTCAGTCCTGATCTCTGACTTACCTCTAGCGCCAAAGCTTTATCAGCTGTCAAAGTGCTAACTGGTTAGGAGTGCTTTACTTCAAAGCTAAGTGAAAATGGAGATTTATTTCCTTGAGTGTCTGCACCAGTGCCAGTTACAGCTATGGCTCAAATGGATTTTTGGACAGTAGGCTTGTTAATGTCCTGTGGCAACACATTGAGGTGTTGAGCTCTGGGTAGGATTCTGGCGCCCAACTGCCTGGGAAGCCCTGGAATAGTGCATGCAATGAGCAGTATCTCCTGAAGCAGTGAGACATGCTGGTAATGCTGCATCATTGCTGCTCTGATGTATAAATGACAAACGTTGAAAAAAGCACTTATATCTTGGTCCCTCACTTCCAGTATGAAAAGTCCATGAATATGGGTGTGTCACAATAAATAGTGGTAACTGAATTGGTGGTATTTATGTATAGTGAGTTTCCTTTCTTGGGTTTGAAGCAAGATTAAACTGCAGATGCCTAAAAATACCTAATTAGAACTAAATTACAGCATCGCTTAATAATAATTTAATATTCCCTGCTAGAACAACTTCTCATTATCTGCCTTAAACACTTGTGTTTTGCTGAGAAGGCAGCTAGGAAATTTATCCCTGAAATAGATTTTCCTATTATATGTTCCCTTACGTTTCACATTGAATAGCAGTCTTCTGCTTTGATCCTACAGAGGGAAGCACTGTGTGTTGGTTAAGGCAAGAGAATGTGAGACAAGATCCATGTTCTTTGGGTCTGAGGGAAGTATCTATGGAGGTAGTCACTTTGTTCAGTTCTGTGGGCTCAGCTGTGATGTTTGTCTGAAAGCATGATTCAGCTGTAGGGAAGTATCAGAAAACTGTTGTGGTTCAGTAACACAACTCATGTCTAGGCTTGTCTTTGGATACACAAGGAAGCTCAGGAAGCCTTTGTCCTCTCTTCTAAGCTGAAGCTGGGTCTGTATATCTACCCTGACATTACTAGTGTAGCTGGCAACTTGGGAGAGGAGAAAAAACCCTAGACTTTTTATCTACATGCCTTTTGAAAAGCAAAATCTGACTATCTCTGAGAAGCTATTCTGTCTGAGGAACACAAAATGTATTAGCAATTATCTGAGTCTTGTGGGGAGTGGGAAGACATTCCTAGCACCGTGTATGTGAAGTAATGGGTTTCAGCCAAAGCTATTGATGGGTGTCTCCAATCAAGAACATGTATGTATATATGTTCTTGTTTGGAGATCGTGGTATATATATACACTATGTGTATATATACAACATGTTCCCTATTAGTGGGTGAACAATCCAGCGCTTGGTGAATTCTGCTTCACAATGATAGGAAGAGCCAACATTGAAGGATCAAAAAGCAATGTCACTATGAGCGCTTGGCCCCCAGAAGCCAGTTATCCCTATGGTAACCTCCGCAGGAGGTTTCCGTCCTCCCTGAGCTTGCCTTAGGACACCTGCGTTACGCTTTGACAAGTGTACCACCCCAGTCAAACTACCCACCTGCCGCTCTCCCTGGAGTGGGTCACGCCTGACGTGCGCCGGGTGCTTGGTGCCAGAAGCGAGAGCCCCCCTCGGGGTTTGCCCCCCCGCCTCACCGGGTGAGTGAAAAACCGATCAGAGTAGTTGTATTTCACTCACGGTAGGGATGCCGGCGGGCGGGTCGCCCCGCACCGCCGAGCGCACACCTGGCCTTCCACTTATTAGACCGTCATGAGACAGGTTAGTTTTACCCTACTATTGATGTGTTGTTGCAATAGTAATCCTGCTCAGTACAAGAGGAACCGCAGGTTCAGACCCCTGGTGCGTGTGCTTGGCTGAGGAGCCACTGGCGCAAGGCTACCATCTGCGGGCTTATGGCTGAATGCCTCTAAGAACCCGCCTAGACACTTGTTGTGCTATTGCGTCATCGGTCGCTTATGATTGACCCAGGAGATAACAGTCTTGTTCAGAATGCATGGTTAAAAGTCTTTCTGAATCTTCGTTAGTGAAGTCAGGCCTTCCTCACAGGAGAAGGAAAACTCCCTTCAAACCCGGGCTTATGGAGCTCGTCTAGCCTTGTATGGTCTTCCATCAAAGAGAAGGACACTCTTACAAAACCTGCGACCTGTGGACTTTGCTGTCACCGTCCTAGCTAACTAGGCAGTGGCAGTTAAACCTCAGGTGTAAAGGGTGGGCCAGTTCTGCGCAAGCTGTGCTTCGCCTAAAAAATCCACTGCGCAGGCTGGAAGGGCTTACTCTCACTCACCTGTATGGACGGGCGAGGATCTAAACGGTAGGTGACAAGGTGCATGGGAAGCTGCAGATTCAATGCTGCATGTGGGCAGACCGGCACATGGGTAGCTCGAAGTGAATCAGGAGTTGAGAGGCATGGTTGGACACTTCCCGATTGTCTAAGCAGCCTTTTTTCCAGTCAGATTTGGATATCTCACTTGCCCTTGGTCATTGTGCTTGTAGTAAGTGCGGTTAAAGCCCTTCCCAAATCTTCGCTTGCGAAGCCAAGCCATCATCATATATATAACATGCATACCTGGTGTACTTAATGTTCAGTGTTGAACTTCACTGGTATGAAGTTTCTCCTGAACTTGAAAACTGGCTCTCTGCAAGTGGCTGGTCTATCTAAACGTGGAGTTCAAGGTTTTATGAGCAGAGGGGAGACAGGGAAAAAACAGTTACTTTGGGTATTTACCATTAATAATTTAAGGGATCTTGTCACTTGATATACTTGCAGATAGCTGTCTTAGTCTGTAGATTGGTGACTTTCTCCATAGAAAGTTCTTGGTTTCAGTCAGAAGTGTCCAGTTCTATATCCTGCCTCCTTTCTCTAGAGCACCATTTTCATCTCCTTCCTGTACACAGGAGCCTGTAGGCACTTCTCTGTATGTTGTCTTCAGCCTTCAATGTGCCAAACCTCCAGGGAAGAACAGATTGGTTTCGTATTAGCTTTTCTTACAGCATTTGCTAGTACTTGGCTATGGACAGTGGGTGTGCAAGAACCAAGTTATGGGGAAATTGTGGGTTTTATATCACAGTTTATGCTGTCAGTGTGGATTTGGTGTTTTGTAGTGACTGTTAGAAGCAGGTTGTCGTGGTTTAAACCCAGTCAGGTAACTTGTTCACTCACTCCCAGTGAGTGGTGCCGAGCTGACAACAATCGAGGTCCGTGTCCCCCCCCCCCCCACCGGGGTTCTCCCCTTCCCCACTCCCGGAGGAACGGGGAGGAGGATCGAAAAAGTGCAACTCCCACGGGTTGAGACAAGAACAGTCCAGCAACCCATGTACACAAATCACCACCGCTACTATCAACTACAACAATGATAAGGGAAAATAACAAGGGAAGAGAATACGATACCACCGGCCAAGAAAACGAGTTCCACCCGGAAACCCGTGTCCTTCCGGGTAACTCCCAGTCACCCCCCACCCCGGCCATGATGTGCTGTGGTATGGAATACCTCCCTGGCTAGCCCGGGTCAGGCGCCCCCGGTCTCTGCTTCCTCCCGGCTTCCCCTCCTCCCTGGCAGAGCATGAGCCTCACAAAGTCCTTGGTCACTTAAAAACAACTGAAAACATCGGTTTCACCAACACTGTTCTCAGGCTGGAAGTCAAAACACAGCACTGCACCAGCTAACACAAAGGAAAAAAAAAAAAAACATGACTGCTACTGCTGAACCCAGGACACAGGTGAACAAAAGTGAGTGAATTCTTCCATAAATATGCAAATATACCCTAATCACTTTATTATAGTGCTTTATAGATTAAATGCAAGGGAAACAAAATGCGTAGGGAAGAGGAATGGTGACTGGTTTGGTTTTGCTTAGTACTTTATGCCAGAAAACAAGAGACAATGTGCTATAATAAATGTTATGAATTACAGTAAACCCATTTAATTTCTGTATGAGTCTCAGAATTCTGATGCAGATGTCTAATAAAGTGAGCTGGTTCACCACTGACTTTGCATTATCATTTTGAATCGTTTTCCAAACTTGCAGTGCTTTGTATGATCTTGTTAAAGTCAAAATAACATCTGCCTTGAGTTTTTCCTGTGTAGTATTCTGAGGAAATAATAATTTTAGTTCATATAAACAAGTTAATAATATTTTGGTGGGGGAGATATCTGAAAACCAACATCAGGCTATTAATGATGTGAAAACATCCTGGTTGAATGTTTTTAGTATTTAATTTTTTTTTATTTTTTATTTTTTAGGAAAAAAATAAGCCAAATAAATATTTTCCTAAACTACAGTTGAATTTTTGTTGGGTAATAATCCTTTCTTTTATTTATTTATATTTTTTTTTCGCCCAGAGGAATGTCACGGGCTGGTTTTACTTTATGTGTTGTGACTCAAGATTTCACATTTTAGGAGCAGAAGTAAATTTTAGAATTTTCTAATCAAAACACATTTAAGTAGCTGTTAATGGAAGTAATCACTGTTAATATTTTGTAACAATGTTAGTAATATAATGCATCAAGCATTTGTGGAGTTGATGCTAAAAGGGGAAAATAGTAATTCCAATGAAACTGGAATGAAGGGACAAAAAGACCTTTCTGTCAGACCAGATAAACCAGGAGTATTTACAGTAGGAGCACTTAGATATATTTGGCTGGGTGTACTGGGCAGAGTTTGTGGGATGGGAGCATACAGACAGTTTGAGCTGTTGCTGCATGTGTAGGTGCAGAGAGGGTGGCAGGAGATGAGCTTCCCTTATGGACATGACTAATCAGCATCTGGACATACTGACTAGCCTGAGGACGTGGTCCCAGTGGCTTGGCACATATAGTGGGTGGACTAACCTGAGTAAAATGATGCTCTGGTTCTGCTATTAGGAGCTTTCTTAATTCAAAGGTTACACTGTAAGAAAGACATTGCTGAAGTTTGAAACTTGAACTTAGGGCTCTCCTAGTACGTCAGGGATATTTTCTCCAAAGCTTTTTTTCTACTGCTAAAAATAGCTGTTACTGTACAAATACTTTATATTACTTATTGCTGACATAATGGCTTTATGTTAAGCTTTTGCTGCAGCTTTCTTGTCAACACTATTTCATGTAGAACTATCTTCAATAAAACAAGCAACAGCAAAATGTACACCTTGCTGCTCACTGCTGTTCTCATCAAGCTCATGGCCTTGCTTCTAGAAAAATGGACCACTTGATGTGACTAACATTATACAACTTTTCTATTGAAGTTACTTCTTGCATCTTGGATGAACTCTCACCTTTTGCAGCTGACTGGGAGAGAGCGCAAGAAGCATTGACCATGGTCTTAAAGATGCTTTTAGCAGATTAAAAAATATCTGAGATAAGTATGAAAGGCTGAAAATAAGAAAATAAAGGACTGGACTGAATAACATATTAAAAAAACAATCTTTCAAATATGTGTTTGAGAGATTGCTAGAATTCCCATCTCCAGGAAGATTTCCTCAGTCACATATTTCAGTACTCGTTCTTCCACCACTGTGTGGTCTGTTTGCATTCCATTAAGGTTTTTGTGGTTGGCAGGTATTGCATACTTAGATCTTTAAAAAAAAACAAGTAATCTGTAGATTATTTTTTATCCGGTGCTTGTCAGTCCTTTGTTCTCTGAATACAAATTGCACTTGATAAATTGCAGACGTGCAATTTATCTCTTGCCTCTTGAACTGTTGCAAGAAAATGGTGTAAAGGTATACCATCCTTTTAGTCCCAAGTCCTGAGTTTTCATGTCTCTTGTGTATTAAAAAACTATTGATTCAATCTTACTTTCTTTAAGATGAAGTTGGAATCTGATACTGGACCTTGGCCAGAATAAAGTACTGCAGAAGGTGACCTAACCAACTTGTCATAAAATTGCAGAGCGGAATTTCTCAGTTGGTCTGTTCCTTCTATTCTTTTGGCAAAACCCAGACCCTCTGAGACAGTCAGTGCCTAGTTAACCAGCAAGGAAGCATTGGGCAAACTTGCTGCTATCATAAACACGTTTACCAGGTGGCATTTTCTTGAAAGTTGAAAGAACCAGGAAATTTGACTTTTCTTTTCTGGAAAGTTACAAATCTTGTAGGACTTAAAATGATATTCTAAAATATTTTTTTCTAACCAGTTTCTTAGCTTGGAGGTTCCTTGGATGTGACCAGAGGTGTTCCTGCTGATGAGCAGCTATACACAATCTATTTTATATTTTTCTCTGACAATGGTTTGGGCAGAATCAGGGAAAATGGAGCAAAACTGAGGTGCCCCAGCTTGCATGCAATGCTACCAATTAAATGGAATTGTCTTTCTTAGTTTAAGTTGAATGATTAAATAAAATGAGAGATGGTATGAATGTCTTCTATTTGGGAAAGTTAAAGCTCATGTAACCTGTATTTTTAGTGCTATATTGTTACCTGCATTCAAAACCACACAAATCTGTTGTCTTCTGGGGAAACAACTGTTGAAATGACTTTGGCCAGGAGAAACCAATGATCCTTGGGGAAATATTTCCTGCAAAGCAGTTGAACAAGCTCAGAAACTATTTTGGATAAAATCCAAGATATTTTCTGGCTTAAAATACAGTCTTCATATGCAGAAGCATATAATTATATTTCAAATGCTTTGTAAGAGACCTTGGTATCCTTTGAGGGGAATGGGGCTTTAGCAGAGTGTGATCAGCTAAAACGCTGCTTCTCTGAGCACTAGAAATGGCAAGCTATCATCTGCAATCCTTCCTCCCTTCTTTTCTCCCTGCCCCCAAAATCAGATGTGCTGTGGCGTTAAGATCTTTTCACTGTCATGGAGGACATTTGATGCTTGAAAGTGTGCAAGTTCAAATTAATGTGCTTATGCTTAATTATTCTCCTCCTGAATTTTCTTACTGTTCACTCATACTGTCAGCTTAAGTTATTTTAATGTGTTCATTGGTATTTGTTTAAATGTAGCTTTATTGTAAAGCTCTGAGCATATTTCTAGTTGTCAGTGTATAGGAATCATCTTAAATATTTATTTTTGGTGTAACACTGGAAAACCAGAAAAGGGCATGAACATAAATGTCAGTGTCTTGGTTCTAATTTTGCTCAACAAAAGTACACAGTCCTTTTTGAGATCAGTGACTTTGCTGTGATGTTTGCAGACACAAAGGTATTTTCAGGTTTGACCTAGTCCCCACTGGAAAATACAGACACTGAGAGACATAGGAGGGGATGCAGATCAGAGTTGACAACAGATGCTGTTGCTGTTCCCCGCCATTTGCTCCATTGCTATGATAGATGTTTCTGCCCCAGAGGCAGGGATGTCTGCTCCACTCATGAGTCAAGTACTGAAGAGCAGCAGTTCTCAGTCTGGAGTTGTATGGTAACTAACTTCTACCTTGTGTGCCTTCATACAGAGGGCTAAATGCATAATAGAGAGTGATGTCAAAGCGGATTTGCAAGCAGGTCAGATGTGGTGTCTCTGGGACATCAGCACCTGGCACAGAGATGGGCCATGTAGGGAGGCAACTGCAGTCTTAGAGGTCGAGTTCTAAACTATTGCTGCAAATCTCTGTGTATAACTGATTGTAAAGGAACTGAGGAGTTAATTACTTCAGAGGTAAAGCCAATCTGTGTGATTTTTGAAGAAAGGAAGAAAGGGACAGCATTTGTCTGCAACAGACAAATAAACTTTTTCTTTCCATTGGAAAACAGTCTAGCACCTGGGACTTGTGTAGCCCACAAGATTTTAAGCTTTCTTTAAAAATAAACTTTTTAGATGTAACTGTTGATATCAAAATACATTATGAATTTGCATGTATTAAATGTCTTCCTGTAATCCTACAAATTAACCTGCTTTTAACTACCTGAAGCTTCTAAAATTGACTTGAAATAGAAGAAACATTTTCTTCATACACTTGCTTTATATACCTTTTGATCTCCGTATACAAAATGAGTGGGACAGGATCAGAAAAACAAGGAGCATGTGCTGAACTTCTGCCCTGAATACAGTTGAAGTTAGTCATGTGCTCTCCTGACTTCTTGTGCCCTTAGACCTGAAGCTGATTTTTAAAAATAACAGTGAATATCTTTCAAGTAGGATTTATCACACTTTCACATCAGCTACTTGGCCTTTCTCTTCTTGTTTTCATGCTCTTTAACTAGATAGCATTTAAATAATCTTAAGCACTTTTAATAGTTTTCTTGGGTCATCAGGCTGAATGGAAAGTAACAGCTAGGCTAAAAGCAGAGTATGAATTTATTTAGGTATTTTTCTTGTCTGGGAATGACTGATTAATTAGGTGGAGATAATTTCATTCTTATTTGCTGCATTTTCTTCTTTGTAACTTTTCTCATTAGCTTTCTTAAAAGCATAAGTAATTGTGCAAAATACATTTAGAATACAAATCAGACCTATTGGAATAGACATTCCTAATTGATGAAGATGATTTAATGAATACTTAAGCACTATTTTCTTGCTTTTATGTAAGCAAACCTGTATTATGCTTCTAGAATTCTATGAAGTTTTAAGATTCTGAGCACTCCTATGTCACTTGACACACAAACTCCTGCAACTTAACATTGCTTTTGGATGGAAATGAAACCTGTAATTTATTTCTAAATACTTTATTGTAATTCAGGTGATGCAGTGAACTCTGGAGGCCATGGTGAAGATTCCAGATGTCATCCTATGAATTCTGTGAAATTCATTTTAGCCCTCCCTGCTTCTTAATAACCTTTCTGTACACCATTAAATGTTATTGTTCTATAGGTTTAGTACAGACCCAGAAGGGTCTTCTGCTGGTGTTAAAAAGCTCTTCCTGTCTTCAGATAGCCCCTGCTTAGGAGGAAAGTTCTTTTTCACACTTCAGCAGCCATCTGCTATGGATGTCTCCAGGTCCATTATATCCCAGACCAATAGAACAATGCTGCTGCCATGTTGTATTGTGTGGGATGTCTTTAGAGCTGTTCCCTGTGGGCATCTGCAAAATGGATCCTGTGGGTGACTGACAAATTGCATTGGCAAAACCAGGAGGGGTATCCCTGTGTGAAGGCCTGAAGCTGCTGTGTAACTGGAGCAGTGCGGTGTTTAATTCCTTCAGCACATGAATCTTAAATGATGAGGTTTAGGTATGGTCTGGATAGGATCAGGAAAATTCAGCTCTTGGAGCTGGGGAAAGGTGGAAAGCGTTGTAACTTTGCATTCTTGAGAACAGATCTGAGAGCTCCTTGATTTTTCTGCAACCTCTAACAAGTTATGTATCCTCTGCATATAAGGCACACAAAATAAAAACTGGGTTAAAGTTGAAATCTGGCTACCACTGGAAGCCCAGGGGTGTATGAGTTCGCTTTTGCTCATTGGGTTAAATTTTGAGTCATACTTGCACAGACTTGAGTTTCCCAGGCTGACCTGGAAGGGCCAGACCTCCCCAGGTAGAAGATGTTCCCACAAACTAAGAAAGTCTAATGTGTAGAGATCTGAGTGGCTGTAGTTCTGCAATACCGCAGTAGCATGTGTGAAAGATACACCAGTGCAGTATCTTGCTGTATGACAATGGAAAAGATGCAAAGGTTTAGGTATACATTGCTGCCTTTTTTCAGCTGGTCCAGTATAGCATGTCTGAAGATTAAACAAACTTATGCTACCCTTTAATGTCTTCAAATTAAAAATATTCCGCATAATAAGCCAAAATATTGCACTGTCTGAATATATACTACATAGTAGTGTAATGGACTATAAGGTTGTCTATAAAGTTTAATACTGGGCTAAAAATGGGAATATGGGTAGTACTGGAACATGTAACTTCCAGGCTGGGGTGCATGTGTGAATTAGGGATGTCCCACCTTTTTGATGTTCAAATTATGCGCATTATAAACTGCACCTTAAAGGTTTCAGCTGGGAAACAAACTTGTCAGTGTAGATTCTTGTGTGGCTCTGAGGCCAGAGTTCAGCAGAGCACTGCAGTACTAGGGCAAATAGAGTTTACTGACGTCTAAAACTGTTTCTGGAATGAAAAGCAGGAGAAAGATAGTAAAATATGGGAAAACCTGGACAGAAATAATAAAAATACTATCATGAGAAGAAAACCCTTATGAAAGGATGAGATTTACCTAGGTCTGCTTGTATCTCTGGATTATATTTAGTGTGCAGGAAAGAAGTGTGGGAGTTTCACTTGAAAATTTGACAGATGTGTCATTACTGTCTTTTTTTCCCATTGAAAGGAGCATCAGTTTTCTTAACTACACCACTAGTCTTTATCAACTCTGTTTCATTTCTATTATATTTAATTCTATGTTGTACTGGGTTTTATATTTAAAGCAACAGTTTTGTTTTGTTACTGAATGTGCTTTTTAGAAAACTGTTCGTTACGGTGCAGAGGTTTCCTCTCTATAGAGCTACCTGTTTGTCTCACCTATAGTTATCTATAGGAAAAGTGCCTTATTGGAACTGCATACTTTAAACATGTATAGTGCATTAGAATACAGATGCATTGCATGAAGACGCAAGGTCTGCATCACAGAGCTGGAGATCATCTAAGCATCTCTGGTAAAGAAGACACTGAACAGCTGTGAGGCTTGTGTGCAGTCGAGTGTGCTGCTGTTCATTCCCCTGTTTGAGTACTAAAACCTCTACTAGTAAAATGTACTATATTCCTCTCACTGAATTACAAAGAGCTTTTCTCACAAAGGGTAAGTTTTTAACTTGAAAGTGCTGGTAAAACTTGCAGTGAACAGAGGTAGCTCTGTGGACAAAGTGAAGCTGAAGCATGGAGCTCATGATTTTGGTTTGGAAAATCAAAGCAGATTTTTCTCATGTTTAGGTAAAGTCTTCTGTTTACTAGTTATTCTGTTGTACACTAACTGAGAGTTTAAAGATGAGATGCTGCTTTAATTGAATGCGAGCACAAGAATTATACTCTATGCTGCTCGACTGTATCAGTACTGTTGGTGGTGTGGAAAGCTCATGTGTGGTTTCACGTGTACTATGTTACATAGGATGATGTGAAGGCATTGGCCTTGGAAAGCCATGTGTGAGTTACTTCTAGCCTTCCTTTCCTCTGCTTTCTCCATACTGGTATAACTTGTGTCATGCTGCTTAGAGTGGGCAATCCAAATGGTGCAAGTCTGTAGCCCTATAGCACAGCACCACCATGGCCTTGTGGTGAGTTTGGCATGTCCCATGACTAGGGCCTATCAGGCGTTCTCAGGCTGGACTCTTCAGGACTTTTCTTTCTAGCCTTCTTGTTGCCCCCTTTAGGCACTAGAAGCTGCTCTGAGGACTCCCCAAAGCTTTTTCAGGCTGAGCAAACCCAGCTCTCAGCCTGTTTCCATAACAGAGCTGCTCCAGCCCTCAGAGCATCATTTTACTTCTTTTTTATCCTTTGTGACTTGCAAATGGTGTGACATAGAGAAATCCAGGCCTGGTGTGGTAATTGAGGCCTTGAAGGCTGAAGATACAGGAGGCTTGTGGAGGTGCATGGGCACAAGGTGCCACTGAAGCTGTAAGTGACTTGGCTGTGGTCCTGCAAAGAAGTGCAGACCACCTCAGCTATGCGAAATGGGCTTTTAAGAACAAAGTGAGAGTGCCTGACATCCTTAGAAGATATCACATAGTCAATCTAGACATCACGTGGAGCTGTAATCTGATGTAGAAAGAGCAAGATACAAAAATGTTAGCAAACTTGTGTTGGAAAAAAATACTGCCAGTGTTTTTATTGCAGTCATAGTATAAAATACTCATTCCCGAGTGAGGAAGAAGAAACCATCAGCATGACCACTGTATTCCTCCCAGCAAAGGACTAGGCATGGTGACAGCTCTCTGACGACACTAACATCAGAGTGAAGCCCCTAGCTGAAGGACATGGAGGGGCAGGGGAGGGTGAGCATAGCACCAATGAGGTATGCATTTTTAGTTTCACTCTCTGGTTCTTTCTTCTGTGATGGTTAATTTCAACTAATGATAATGAGACTGAATGTTTCAGACAGCCTAAGAGTAAATTCTTGTTATAAAAATATATTTTATATAAAATATATAAAATGAGCTTTCTTTGGCCATAAACCAAGGTTTGAACATAGTAAGGTAAGGCCTTCTTTTTCAGGGTAGAAATTCTTCTAGATTTTAAAGTCTATTGACATCTCTGTGCTCTCATGCTCTAAAGAATGCCAGGATGTGATCCTCTAACTCTATTTAAAAAAATCAGATGAATAAGCAATAAGCAATCCCGAATATTGGGCCAGAACTGCGTATTGAGTACAAGAGTAGAGTCTGATTACTCGGTGCTTCTGCTCAGAGATATTTTGCAGAGAATCTGCATCACAATACATTGCTTCCTATTGGATTTGATTTAATAAAACAAACCAGAAGTTCAGCATCATTTTTATAGATTCCATTTTCAGTGCTGGCTAGATACATTTCTTCTAAAAATAATATTCTGCAGCTGAGGAACAGAGAAAGAGAGAGCATTCTCCTGGTTACTGCAATATCAGCAGTGCTTTGTCATTTATTTTTCTAGCATGTGTTCTAAATGATTAAATGTGTTTTAAATGATTTTATGAATCTGGCAAAGTGTCAACATCATGGCTGGGAATAGCAGGGGTGGATGAAAACTGTAAACCAAATCTAGACCCTCCTTGATTTAAGAATACTACTTTATACTTGGCTTGGTCAAGATCCTGGCATCAGGACTTCTGACTTTGATACTTTGGCTTGATTTTGAGTAACTAATTTCCTTTATTATGGTGAGAGAAAAGAAATGCTGGGAGGTAAGTATTGTGTTGCCCCACCTCGCGTATATGGGCTGAACAGAACTTGAAGTAAGATTGTCATTTAAGCTGTGGTTGTTGGCCTGGTTTTATTGAATACCAAGAATATTTTTGTTATGTAGTAGTGTATCAGCTGCTACAGTGGACCCAGATAATTTAATAACCATACCTAGACTTGGAGATGTGTTTGGGTGATTGCTTTGTAACTGGATACTGAATATGCAAAATACTTAGTTTATTTTGAATTCTGCAGCTGTAATCCAGTTCTATGCAAATTGCTATTTTACATTGATAATAAAACCTTAGACCTCTGTTGGAGCTCATTGTTCTGATTTACATGTAGAGAGTAGTGAAACCACTGATTTTTTATCAAAGTTATTACTGATATACTCCGGTTATGCCAAATGAGAATCCAGCCCAGACTTTGTTTTTTTTCCCACTAGGTTTACGATTATATCTTTCAATACTGTTTTAATAATGTGTCAAAAAGGAACCTTCACTTTGCAGCCTTGCTTTTACTGGGAGATAAATTTAAGCCTCTTTCCTACTTGACAGCATTTTTATAAAGTCTGAAATGCCAGTAAGCATTAAAATAAAATGTTTAATTGAACTTGGCAAAAGGAAACCTGAAAAGGTGTTGAGAAGACCATCTGATTTTTGACAAGTTGAGTTTCTTAGAGTGGGAGCTTAGTACATCTGAAAAAAAAAAATCAGTGCTTCTACACTGTATTTTCTAACAGTTCTTAATCCTGAGAATACATTAGCATTCTTTGTTGGGGGGGATATGTATAGCAATGTATCTCACATCCAGTTTATTGTGTTGGTGTGTAATGACCTGAAGCAAAATATACTTCAAAAACTCCATAAAAAGAAAATCATAACATGTTAGATTTAAATCTGCTAATATTTAATCTGAACTTTGTCAGACAAGTTGAAGAAAAGAACCTGGTGGTATGAAATTATAAAAAATAAATAGATTATTCTGGCACATGTGTTCATCCTGCTTCTAGTCAGGGAAACAGTAATGTGGTCTACAGCTTAGCCTGTCAATGACTTGTGTCTGCCACTTGTGTCATCTCAAATATTAATAAATCTATGAGGAATCATATCTGCAAGCAAAAAGCAGGAAAGAAGTTAGAGAACAGTATGCAATACTTGTTTTTTTCTTTAACAAAAATAGCAGTGCTTATGACTTATTAAATATAACTTATTATATGTATGTACCACATATATAGCCTGTACTTGAAAAGTATAGTGAGTTACGTGGTAGTGGAAACATGTCACTTTGGATCTACCCCAAATCTAAAAGTAAAAAATGGGTTGTTATCATTCAAGGAGAGTATGTGCATTATATCTCTATAACGAAGCAGTCTGGGTTCTATTACTTCTGAATGACATATAGCAGTTGTTTCTCCTCTGCTTTTGCAGCTGCTGTGTTGCAGAATGAAACATGGAAAGCTTCATCATGTTCTCTGCTTCTTAGGACTCCCCTGAGTCTGCCGTGCTTGTAAGACAGTGGCCTTAGTTGCTTTAGGAACCCAGATCAGGAGGGATATAACTTGCCGTGATAGGTTTTTCACAAAAGGGAATAGTTTATGGGAAGAGATCTCAGTGCTTGTTATCATTTCTGGTTGAAGAAGTGTTACCAAGGTCACACCATTGGCTTTGCTGATCTTGTAGCTTCAGGCCAGTGGCTACACTCAGCTCAAAGTGAATTGCTTTGTAAGCTGCCAGAACTGACCTTTAAAAAATACAGCTTAAGCTTACTGGCTGGTCCAGGTAACAAAAAACCCCAAATCCAAATAAATTAAAAGAAAAAAAAAGCCCACACACATGCACACACACAAAAAGGCCAAGCAAAAGAAAAGAAAAAAACCCCCACAGAAAACCCAAACCACAACAAAGCCTATATATTTAGCCCTGTCCAGAAGGACTATACTAGCTGTGCAAGATGTTAGTTCTTATTTTATCCTGACACCAGCTTTTTGCCAGATAGAGCTGTGAGGTTTATTGTCAAAGTACAAATGTTTAATTGTCAAGTGTCAGCTAGGGATGTAAATAACAAATCCTGTCCCACATAGTTCTTCTGTTAGGTTGCCAGCAAGGTGCTCTGCTGGTGCTTCCCACAGTGGTAACATTGTACTCCTGTCTCAGCCACAGTACCTGCTCCTGAGGCGCAGTTCTGTTGCTGTTGTTTCTGCAGGAAGAACAGGATGGGGAGTCCTGGGAAATGTTTGGTTAGTGTTGAGCTGGAAAATTTTTCTGCTCTGTCAGTAGTAAAACACAGACCTCATTCAGACATCATATTAGAGATTTCCTCTTGCTTTGCATGGCCTGACCAGCAGCCCCTAGAGCTCAACATAGAGCACTAGGAAATCTCAAACTTGCCTGATTGTGTGTTCCCAATAGGAACACACAGGAGAGTGAGCTGCAAAAAAAAGAGAGCTGAAATTATTTTTAAGTTTTCATAATTTTTTTTTTTTCTAAATGAACTGTCTATATTATGCCACAACAGATTGTTAGTAGCAGGCTAAACTGTATTATTAGATTTGCTAGCTTTCTCCTCCGGGAGGCAAGTATTCAACTTGGTTTTATGACATCAGACAATTTGCTAATTTTGGTTTGTCTTGCACTGATTTGTTAGAAACTACACTGCTCCTTTGCCCACAGCAAACCACAAATGAATGCATCTGCAGAAGTTTCCTGTTGAAGTTTTTCAGGTGTCCTTTAAAACTGTGACCTCAAGGATACATATAACCTTTTAGTGTATCTACTTGCCTGGTAACTTAAAATAATGTAAGGTAATTATCTCTACAAATCAGTAGGAAAAACTATGAAAGAGATCTTTACTTAATTTTGAGACTGAAGTATCAAAGCATTTATGTTGCAAAACTGGAATATGTAAGGAATGTCTAATCACATCTTACTCTGTTCTTATAAATATTTACTATTGAAAAAGTTGGTTATAGCAAATTTTTGACACCAAGAAAATTGGGAAGAGAATTGATCCTCTGATGAAAAATGCTGTTAAATATGTGCATTAGACCAAGTTCTGGTCTCAGTGTAGATTTATTGGAGTGATGTGATATGGTAGTCACATTGGTGGTAGCTTGTAAGGCACAGAACTAGGGGAATATTTTAAAGCGGTGTTTAATGCTGCTTAAAATCTTCTTCATCTGATCATGTTATTGAATTGACTTAAATGATTCATCTGGAAAAGTAACCAACAAAACAGCTTGATGAAAGAGCAAAAATAATTAACAATCAGTTAATTTGCTAGGCATAAAAAAAATCTTTTTAATACTTAGCATGCCATAATATACTCAAAATATCATGAGGAAAAATGTATGAATCATGCTGGCACTCAGAGTACAAGCCCCACTCAAAGTGATTTGCTCTTCATTTTTGGGTAAATATAATTTAACCATAGAAATAGCTAACCATCAGGCTGTCAATTACTTTCAAATAGCAGAGGCACCAGTTTTCGACAAGAATGTGCTTTGTACAGAAACCTGTGCTAACAAAAGCAGATGCTTAGGTATAAATCCTGTCTTGTGGGAACTCTGTAGATGAAATTCTTCACTGTGGCTGCAGATTAAGACTCCAAACCTGCTGTTGAGGCTAACGGCTGGTTTATTGCCGTGGTTGTGTCTAGTGGCCAATTAAAGTTAAGATATGTAGATGCCAAATGATGCATAAACTTATTTTCTTTGAAAGCTTTAATCTAAAAAGTAGGATTAACAGCTGGAGGGGCATGGGGGAAAAGGAGGCAGTGTGCATAGGTAGATCTCTAAATGTGTATTCTTTAAAGTAAATGTTTAGCACTTTTTGTTTTGTTGTTTTATCTCTGGTTGTAGACTATTTTGGGAAAGATCTGCAAGAGGATGGGCTTTTTCTGGGAGAATTTCATGCATAGGACACTGATCTATATTTCAAATAGAAATGGTGTAGACTGAAGCTGTTTTGGAAGCTTCATACAAGATTCCTGTTGGTTTCAGCACTTTTCCTAGTTTACCTGATTCCACATGTACCAATGTTATTCATGGGTTCATACTAGTATGCAGGGGAAAAATAGTCTTGAAAGCAAGCTATATATTTAGATATTTCTGTCAGCCTTCAGATGGGAAAAGTTCTGGTGATAAAAACAAATAATTTCTAGGTATTGTGATCTTTAGGCATGTCTAATTATTCTGTGGTTCACAATGACTATAAGATACTTTTATATATTTTTGTGGATGGATTTCTATATGGATTGAGGGCAGCATGGAGGAGAAGGACTTGGGGGTATTGGTTTGTGAGAAGCTCCCCATGGCCCAGCTTCAGCGTGTACTTGAGCCCAGAACCTCCGTGTCCTGGATTGCACTCCCAGAGCTTGAGCAGCAGGTCAAGGGAGGGGATTCTTCCCCTCTGCTGGACTCTGGTGAGACCCTCCTGGCAGTCCTGATCCAGCTCTGAGGCCACAACACAAGAGGGATGCGGAGCTGTTGGAGCAAGTCCAGAGGAGGCCATGGAGATGCTGCGAGGGCTGGAGCAGCTCTGCTCTGGAGCGAGGCTGGGAGAGCTAGGCTGGTTCAGCCTGGACAAGAGAAGCCTCCTTAAGGGCAGACCTCAGAGCAGCTCCAGTGCCTAAAAGGGCTGCAGGAAACCTGGAGAGGGGCTTTGGACAAGGGTCTGTAGGGACAGGACAAGGGGGAATGGTTTTAACCTGACAGATGGGAGACTGAGATGAGATCTTAGGAAGAAGTTCTTCCCTGTGAGGGTGTTGAGGGGCTGGCACAGGGTGCCCAGAGAAGCTGTGGCAGCCCCATCCCTGACAGTGTTCAAGGCCAGACTGGACATGGCTTGGAGCACCCTGCTCTAGTGGAAGGTGTCCCTGCCCGTGGCAGGGGGTTGGAACTGGACAAGCTTCGAGGTCCTTTCCAACCCAAACCAGTCTGTGATTCTATGAACTATATAGATCAGAGATAGAGTGATCACTTATGATTACTGATAAATTACCAGAAATATGTTTTTATCAAGAACTAATACTGTTTGAAATAAATGTCTTGCACACAAAAACATACATAAGAATTTTACTTAGGTTGCTGAGTCAAACACAAAACCTTAGGAAATTACAAAATTACGATGGCTTAAGTGATAGCTGCTGCATCTCTTCTTTTGAACTGAATCCACACTAAATGAGGTGGGAATTCTGTGGGTAAAATAAAGAATTTGATTATGAGGTACTGCATAATGCATATTCACGGGGAGGATGAAAAAGGATACTTTTTTTTTAGACAAAACCACTTTGTGAGAGTGGAAATGCCCAGCATGAAGAAAGCATGTCCTTTAATGTAATTCATAGAATCATAGAATAGTTTGGGTTGGAAAGGACCTTAAGATCAGCTAGTTTCGACACCTCTGCCATGGCCAGGGATGCCTCAATTTAGACCATATAATTCATGGTGAAGTATCAAAGGGCTGCTCCAAAGTATGGAGCTGTAAAATGGTTGTTTCTCAAGAAAACCAAAATGGCAATTGTCACCCCATAATGAGAGGCAAGTCCTGCGATACCTATAATTATGGCAAAGTGTACCTTTCCACTCTGAAAATCCTGATTTTGCCTTTGTTCAACTCTTTAATATGGGGTTTTCCATTTTTTGTTCAGCATTTTTTTCTGGGTTGTTTTAACATCAAACAAATCTAGATTATGGTGGGTTAATACAGTGGCTTGCAAGGAGTCCAGGCTGCCATTGTCAGAGCCCTGTGAGTTGGTGTGAGTTGCTTTTGCTGCTTAAAGAAACACTCCTGTTCTCCATGGTCTCCAGTGGCTTCTTTATGCCCAAATATCTATTTCTGTTTCACCAGCCAGGAAAGTTTCTGCTTTCTGGACAAGTAACGGGATTAGTGGTTTTATCTTCTGTTTAGCTAATTAACTGATGGGATCCCCAGGTCAGTTCATCACTTGGCACACAGATGCCACTATAATGAGAGAAGAATGGGAAGAACTCTTTCAGTCTTCTACTCAACTATGGCAAAATTATTCATCAGTGGTTTCAACTAATTTTTGCTGTGTAATAATGAGACTTGGCTTAATCTCATTGAAAGATCATATAATGCTACAGCTAAACAGGCAAACTAGATTTTAATAAATATGCCTAAAACTTCACGTAAGGTATTATATTGGCTTGGTAGGAGAATTTTGGAGTGATAAGCAGTTTTGCTTGGTGTTTGCCAAGGAGACGTTAAAAGGCAAGTTTATCATAGAAGAAACAAGAAAGAGATATACCAAGGCAAAGGTTTGGAGCTCCTCTGGCTTTAGCTTGGCTCTGGGACCTGTAAAATCATCAGGCTTCTCCAAAATTGTTTTCTCCTGGGGTAGAAACTATCTTGAATCACAAAGTTATGTGATGGGATTATAGAACTACCGCCTGCCTACAAAAATACATACCCCCACCCCCCTTTTAATTAGTCCTTTTGATGTTTATCACTGAACCATTGAGCTCTTTATCACTCTCACTGAGCTCTTGCTTCTACCAGCAGTAGCTTTCAGCAAAGGAAACTGCCTGTCTGCTCACTTTTCTGTAATGACCAGTATATGAATTTAATATTGCTAAACTGGCTCCCACTTTGAGAGTGCTGGTGACTTCCTAAACTCTGGGGCCTTCATCCCACATTGCAAGAGAGCTTATAAAGCTTTTCAGATTAATGATTAAATTTGGTTTACTAACACTGGAATGTTGGGACAAAATTTGACTGACTTTCAAGTACAATTTGGTAATTAAAACAGGCTATTGAAGAAGAGACTGACCATTTTAAGACACGTAGGTAAATCAACAGATGAATACTTTTAATTTACTATCAGTTAAGAATGTCAAGATTGAAAGTACAACTCCAGTAGTTTATGTTCCATTTTACAAAAGGAAGCGGCTTTTCATGTGCATGCAAGTAAAGGGGGCTTCAGTTCCTGATGTTTTAGAATGTATGTGTCTGCACTGTTCTACACTGCATAATCTTGGTGCAAGTGTTATGCTTGTTGCTATTTTTTTTCCCAACTGCAGGGAGTCTCTTAGATATTTGCAGGTTTAGCTGTATTGCCAGTTTTCTAACTATATTGCTAGTTTTCTCTGGAACTGCTAGATAAGCAGTACTGGTTGTGAAAAGCCACAGTTCATGTTTATCAAAGCAATTTCTCCTGGATCAAATAGTCTTGTAATCTATATTTAGCTAGAAAAAAAATAAAATAGAAACTATATTGTCTACTGAAACTTAGCCAAATGGAGTGGCCCAAATTTTAGAAATTACTTCTGGGAATAATTCCAGTTGATAATTGTTATTTAAAAATTTCTTTTAAGCCACTATGCTTAATTACCCATGTAAACATGTATTAGAATTTAAAAGTACCATAGATGCAGTAACAATGGAATGGGAACGTGTTTGCTTGTAGATACAATAAAAATGATTTTGTTCTTCGTGTACACAGCCCTAAGTAGAAAACTAAATAATAGCAACAGCATTTGAATGACACTTTACAATGCTGCTTTCCCCCCTCCTGGTTCTTGTCAATCCAGTTTTGTGATCAGGCTGACTTGCTAAAAACCCCTTTGCTGCTTTTTCATGAGCATATTTGTTCTAAGGCTGCTGACAGAAGCCTGCTGAAGTGCTGGATGTATTTGGCATGTATTTTTCTAAGTCTAATGGCAGAGGCAGGTACATTTAAAAATGTGTAAGTACTGGAAACTTTGAAACAAACAACAAAAGAAATAGATTTTGAATTGAATGTGCATTAGGTTTGCTGTATACTGGGTTCATTAACAGGGGGCTGCAGCTCAGATCGAAGCCTGCTTTGGTCAGATCTTCAAAGTAATGAAAGGCAGAGGCCACTCCTGTGTGGATGTTATGGTGTTGAGAAGTATAAACATGGCTTGTCGTCTAGTGAAACCAGGTCTGACTGACATAGGTTTCATAATTTATCTGGGCTTTCTGACCCAACTTTTCTGTACTGTCTTTTGGTTCTCCGTGTTGCTGTTTTTACTATGTTTTCCACTAATAACTTCAGAACAGCTTTTCCATTGGCTTCTGAGCACACCTCATGTGAATTTATGCTGAGATAACCATAGTCCAATATTCATGGGGACCTGAAGCAAGTTATCTGGACCTCCAAGCTTCCATATGAATGTGTTTGGTTTTGTGTGTGGACTTTATTTTTTTTCCCTATCAAAAGGTTAAATAGATGGAGGGAAAGAAAGAGGCTACTGAAGTTGGTGCTCTTTGAGGCAAGATCCTAGGCATAATGTAAAGAAGAATTGCCATGTTAAAAAAGATGATTTAGAATAATTGCAACCTGTGTGTCTACAGGTGAAACTTCAATTACAGCCTTGTCTTTACACTGACATGTTTCTCTGGTCCTTGTTTACATTCTTTCTCTACAGCTTTTACGTGCTGTAGACGGCAAATCATCCAGGCTGATGAAAGGGGAGTAGTACCCTTACTGCACTTAATAAAGGATAAATCTCTGTGGAATAAAGCATTTGGAATGTACAGGGGCTTCCACTATACAGATTAAAGCCTAAAGATTTTCCTCCAGTGCCACATTTAGGTTGTCCAACTTTGACAGTGTGACACTGCATGTCATCACTGCAGCTGTCACCTGCCTGAGGCAAGGAAGAATACTGGTTGGCTTTCTTAGAGTATTAGCATCATGGGAGGGTGAACCTTAGCAGTTCTCAGTTCACATTCATCACCAAAAGGTCAAAAAAAAAGTCTTCATCTGAAACAGTTTCTAAAGCATTTTAATGGCTCCACTGTTACCTGAATCTTTAGCAATGAGGCTGAACACAGGGACTTCTCTGGTGGGAGAAGGACGGTGGAGCTGCTCCTGCAGCACAGCTGCAGCTATGGTATAGTCTCTGTAGCCTCTTGGATTTTGGTTAAATTGAAACACCTGGTGTTAAATAACACTTATTCTACTCCATACCTACTCCCTCCAGTACTCATTATTATCTTCATGGCTTTTATATGTAGGGCTTTTAAGAACTCATTCTGCAGCCCATGAGAGCTCATGTCCCATATGAACCTGTTGCATCTCTCCTACTTGAAGTGATGCTTATGAGACTATAAATATTAATTGAAAAGAGGATCAGAGCACAGTTGAATGTTTGTGTTTGTATTATAATTATGTAGCAAATTCCCCTTCCTCACATTTTTACCATAAAAAGTTTAAGATTGAGAGCGTCAGTGTATTAATATTATACATGCCAAGGGAGTGTTGTCATGGAGGTAGCCATGACAGTTGTAAGGCCTGGCAGTGTCAACTTCTGTCTTCATAGTTTTATTACTGTTGCTTGCTTGTAATTGAGTCTTTTAATGAAAACCTTAATGAAAACAAATGTTTTTCCTGAGGCTGTTTCAAAATCCTCAGGGAAAAGGGAAAGAAAACCACCAAACCCTCAAGAACTGTTTGACTGAAACTCATAAGTAGAGAGGAGAAAGAGGTGATAGTGAGGAGGAGAATACAATAACGTTTCAATCCTTCTGCAAAATGAAGCAGGTAGCAATAAATATTTGTAAGTCTGATAAATTATCTCCACAGGACCTAATTTTTTTGCAATATTGTGGTTTTACTAAATCAAGGGCAGATGAGAACTAGATTAGCTACATGATTAATGTTTTTGTTGGGCCTAACATAGCAAAGTCAGCCAGCATACTGAGGACACTTCCATTATGAAGATCGTGCAAATAATCAGCAATGTTTAACCATGTAGTAGATTTGACTGAAATAATGAAGTTATTTCTAAAAAAACCTGCCATTAAGTCACTTCAACAGAGCTTCCTTCATGAGAAACAGCAGGCTGAATGAAACAGAAGGGAAAAATCTTAATGGTGAAATGAATTGACTAAAAACCTTTCAAAAAGCATACACTGGTGAATTAACATTTAGTGAAACAAATGCAGAGTTTCCATTTTTTTTCCCATCTGTAAAGCTCATAGGAATGGAATGTAGCAGATACACAAAACCACTCACTGTATGTGTGATGCAGCACTATTACCCATCGTATGTGTTAGGCTTTCTATGCATGCCCAGCAGATCAGCTGTGTATGTCCCCTAGGTCTTCAACATCTGGAGTGGGTCACATTTTTGCTCTTTAAACTGCAAAGCCTTGTAAATACAGTAGAATAAATGTTATAAAATGCATCCTAAGAAAAGAGCTGTACTAAGTTAATTAAACTAACTTTTGTTTGAAAAACCAAACCAAACCACAAGTAGTTGAGAGAATGTTTCAAATTTGTGTTTCTAGTTAAAAATAACTGGGTAAAAGGGTATTTCTATGGAAGCAAGGAATAAAATGAAACTTAAGACGGATTATAGTGAACTCTATGAGGAAGAAAACTCTTCCTGAAAAGGTCTCATAACAGAGAATTCAAACTCATTGCCTCGGTAGGGCTGGGACATATTTGCGAAGAAACTGTGATGCCTTTCTGAAAGGGAAATGAATTCCATTACTCCTGTCATCAGCTCTGGTGATGCATAAAAATGCATACTTTCACTAGAATCCATTTTTTGTTAATGTCTACAGACCAGATAAACATTTTACTGGATACTTTACAAACAATCCCTAGAACCCCTATTTAAGTAGATTACAATTGATAAGAGAACTGAGTTATGGGAGTATCTTGAGTACATAGTTTGTATTTTATAGTGGAAAATTCACCAAATAATCTTTTTAAAGCAGTAAGTAGGAACCATTTAGTCAGCTGCTGTCACCCCACAGATCCCTGGATTTGCCAGCTCAAGCCATCTGCATTACTTCTGCTTTAAATAGTTTATAAGGGGAAAATTACAGAAGATGACAGAGGTATTATTAGTTAGCAGCACTTGGAAAAAGACCTTTGTTTGTAGAGATCTTTTGCAGTTGATCAGTCTGTGCACAGCACAGTACAGTGCATGATTACTTGTTGTACTGTGGACTTAACTTCCCAAAAGGTAGAGGTAAATCTTGCCGCCATGTAGTTTTAAGTCAATGGACTTGCTTCCGCAGCTGTATTTACATTTGGAATAACCAGCACAGCTTTTACTTCTCAAAATACATTTAAAGTTGCAATTGTAACCATCATCCCCTAGTCTATATGCCTTTCAAACTGGGTGGGAATACTAATTGAGAACAGAGAAATTGAGAGAAAATGGCCAATTTTTCCTCAAATGAGGATATGAAATAAAAAATGAGTAAGGTAGGTGCTTTGGGGTCGAAGGCTGGCAGTCTGATGTCTGGTTAGAGAAGAGATTCAGGTGAACTGTTGATGTGCTCTTATTTTCCTGTTACCCATTCTTACAAGTCTTTGTGATACTCATCTGTAGAAGGTACTGTGTTTTTATTTATTTTACTTAAAGCCCTTGGAGAATACTTCAGCTTATTTTTCTCCACAAGTAAGCAGCTTGACCAGATGTCCATCCAGCCTGTGTTTTAAATGACTCTTAGATGATGCCTGGGAAAAAATAGAGTAACTAGCCAAGCTTTGAGTGAGATTTCCTCAGAGGGGTCTGTCAGCTGTTAATAATTTGCAGTTCACGGAGTCTTTGACATATATTTATTTTATTTTTATATCTAGTAGTCTAGTCTTTTATAACTTTTTCTGGTCTCAAACCATGTAAACTAGTAGGAACTATATTATCCTGTGCGGAAACCCGCAGGTTACTTAAACTGGTACAAACCAAGCAAAACGAGGATTTCTACACATTGCATATTTCAGCTGCTTTGTAAGAAAAAGTTAACAGATGTATACACAGAATCCATCATCTTAAGGGTATCTTCTCTTCCTTGATGTCACCCGTATAGGACAAGACCGCACTTGTGTCAGAACTGAGCTGTTTCTGTTAAACTTAATTCAAGTACCATGTTTAGACATGAAGACAGCATTAAACAGCATTTGGAGATTATTGAATGGCATTAATGTAACAAAGTAGATCCAGTTAGTAGACAATCTCATGGGGAAATAGGGTGTTCTATTGTTCTGAGAAAAGATGTTTAGATATTGAAATACTGATGTAACTTGTTGTATTAGTCCATTAAGCAACTTCCTAGAAATCAGCCTTCCTATTTCTGAAAGATTCTATGAACTTATTGACAAAGGCAGGTAGAAAGAGGGAGCTTAAGAAGAGAAGAAATAGATGGCAAAATCTTCAGCATTAAGTTGAGAAGATCAAGACAAGCACCTGAAAAACTTAACTTGCATTTCAGTTCTTCACTTTCTCTTCCTTTCAGCACTGCTGAGAAACTCTCACAACTAAAAAGGTGGAAACAAATATATGAAGAGCCCAGGAGTGGCTGATCAGAACATCTGTTCCCTCTCTGCTTCTTCAGAAGTGGTGTCTTCTCTTGTGCCATTTCTCCTGTCTCTTTTTGAATGTCACTTTTCCAGAACAGGATTAAATTTTTAGCAGTAGCAACAGGAGATTCAAATCTCTTCCACTGGTGTGTTTTTATTGGCAAAGTAGCTGTTAATACCATTTTTAATAACTATAAGCCTGTCAAACAAGTGATTTTTATTATAAATTTTGTGGTGAAAATGGAAGGTGAAAAGGAGTATTATTGAAGTATAGCTTCTGGTTTATACTTTAAATATTCAACTGTTTCTACATGTTCTGTATATCTTTAGTAAATTTTTATGTATCTATCTGTTTTAAGGGTCACATATTTGGATCCCAGAAGACACACATCTAAAATGACAGCATGTGTTATTTCCCCTGACTTTCCTCAGACCTTCTGACCTAATGATTTAAATCACTAATCAAAATGTGTTTTTTTGTGGATCCTTAATTAAATTCTTATTCTAGTCCATTGTCCTTGCCTATTGGTCAGATCTTAGTGTTTGGCAAACTTTTCCTTTTCCCTCTGGCTTTTATTATTGTTTCCGGTGGCTACGGCTGGTGACACCAGTGGTGTTGACCCCACCAGGAAATGCCTGAAAGGATATGGAGCTCTTGCTAGTGACTGAAGTGAGGATCCTAGGTGAAAAGAGATGAGATCTGGTATAGAAAATACATCTTATTATCCACTGAATGAGAGTTCTGTTTTCAGAACTAAATATCCTCTACGTATTCTACAAACATCGCATGCACTCACAGTAAGCAAGGAAGCTAACAAATTTATAAATGATAAAGGGATTTCTGAAGATTTTTGAAGAAGGTGAAGGTTTATATATTTAAAAATTTACTAGAAATACGGTATTTAAGATCTCTGTGGAAGGAGAATTTATCTCAAAGACTGACTGGAGGAATTTCTATTATATTTTAACATATGACAATATGAAAATTGCTTTTTTGTTGGTGTTTGGTCTGCCATACCAACTCAATATGCGTGATAACAACAAGCTATCCAGAAATTTGTGCTGCTTTGTGAGATAATGGTGGCACAATAATTAACTCTCAGTCAAACTCAGAGCAGAATGCTGCAGGAACAGGGAGGTGAGTTTGCAAAAACTGATGACTGTTACTCAACAGAAATCCTCAAACACCCTGCTAGAAGAGATTTCTAAGAAAGCTGTCTTGTTAAAACCCTTCTGTCTGGAGATGCTTTTCCCATGAGGAAAGTGCAGTGCTTTTGTTAGTAAATTATAGCAATAATATTTGAGTACATGAATTCTCATAAATATCACATATATTAACATATTAACATAATTACATATATGAATACCATGCATAAATATAATACATTAATTACTGTTACAGGCACATATGCCTACACACTTCCAAAGTGTTAGTGTCTCCAGCATACAGGTGCACTTTGAAATGTTCATTTATGTGGCTGCAATAATGGAAGCCAAGTTTTTCTTCAAAAGCTTCCTTCCTTTCTGTGCTCTTTCTGTTTCTCCTGCAGGGTTTATGTATAAGTTTTCAATGAAGAACATAACTGCATTGTCATGAAATCTTTCTTTTGTTATCTTACAATTAAAAGTCAATGCATTTCTGAACAGTGCCTTAGGTATTTGTTTGAATTAAAATAAATGAATGGATGAAAAAGTCTGTGCTTAATCAGTCTCCTGGCTGGTATTTCAAAATAGGGTTCATGCCCAGAACTACAGGGATCTGAACAAAGGCTCAATCCACCATGGTGGCAAATATTTGGCAGCCAAAGCCCATTGATGCCTCGAGAAGCTGCCACTTTGGTATCTGAGAGTTGTTCTGGTGGGGCAAAACTGACTCAGTTTTGAAAGGATGAAGGATCTTGACTGCTGTCTCTTGTCCTTCTGCTGGCATGTCTACACCTCCTGAAGGCTCAGCATCTTATGTAGCGTTCCAGCAGGATGCAACTTCTCAAGAAATGCAAGTCTCTCTCTCTCTTCTCTTGTGTGTGTGATCAGAGAAATGTCTGACACTTTGTATATAATACCTTATAGGTAGCAGCAATTGCCCATGCAGAGAGAAAGAAAACTGTTTTAAATGTTTCTACTGAGAAGAACTGAAAGCAGTATTTCTTACATGGGTAAAAGGTACTGAGTACAAATCAGCCCTCTGAGTAACTGTTTGAATTTTGTTTTGACATGTTTAATGCTCTTTATGTATATAAGAATGTATGTGCACAGGAATTTCCGGTTTCAGAAACTGCTGTTGCAGACTGAGCACCTAGAACTTGGCATGGCAGACTGTAAATACTGGTCTGGATTAAGCCCTGGGCAACTTCACTGAGACCCTTTGAGTAGCAGGCTATATGTTCCTCCAAGGTCCCTTCGAACCTGAAAAATTTTGATACAAGAAAAAATGCACACAATCTCAAATAGAAACAGAATTATGATTTAATATCTACCTGTTTGTTACCTCTGCATGTAGATTAGATCACCTTGACAGTACAAGCTGCCTAAAGATTTGCATTAGTCATAGAATTGTTAGGGTTGGAAAGGACCTTAAGATCATCTAGTTCCAACCCCCCTGCCATGGGCAGGGACACCTTACGCTAAATCATATCACCCAAGGCCTTGTCCAACCTGGTCTTGAACACTGCCAGGGATGGAGCATTCACAACCTCCCTGGGCAACCCATTCCAGTGCCTCACCACCCTAACAGGAAAGAATTTCCTTCTTATATCCAATCTAAACTTCCCCTGTTTTAACCTATTACCCTTTGTCCTGTCACTAGTCTCTAATGAAGAGTCCCTCTCCAGCATCCCTATAGGCCCTCTTCAGATACTGGAAGGCTGCTATGAGGTCTCCACACAGCCTTCTCTTCTCCAGGCTGAACAGCCCCAACTTTCTCAGCCTATCTTCATACGGGAGGTGCTCCAGTCCCCTGATCATCCTTGTGGCCCTCCTCTGGACTTGTTCCAACAGTTCCATGTCCTTTTTATGTTGAGGACACCAGAACTGCACACAATACTCTAAGTGAGGTCTCACAAGAGCAGAGTAGAGGGGCAGGATCACCTCCTTCGACCTGCTGGTCATGCTCCTTTTGATGCAGCCCAGGATACGGTTGGCTTTCTGGGCTGCAAGTGCACACTGCTGGCTCATGTTCATTTTCTCACCAACCAACACCCCCAAGTCTTTCTCTGCAAGGCTGCTCTGAATCTCTTCTCTGCCCAACCTGTAGCTGTGCCTGGGATTGCTCTGACCCAGGTGTAGGACCTTGCATTTGGCATAGCTAAACTTCATAAGGTTGGCATCAGCCCACCTCACAAGCATGTCAAGGTCCCTCTGCATGGCATTCCTTCCCTCCAGGGTATCAACCAAACCACACAGCTTGGTGTCATTGGCAAACTTGCTGAGGGCGCACTCAATCCCACTGTCCATGTCAGCGGCGAAGATGTTAAACAAGACCGGTCCCAACACTGATCCCCGAGGGATGCCACTCGTTACGGTCTCCAGCCGGACATCGAGCCATTGACCACAACTCTTTGTGTGCGGCCATCCAGGCAGTTCTTTATCCACTGACTGGTCCATCCATCAAATTGATGTCACTCCAATTTAGAGACAAGGATGTCGTGTGGGACAGTGTCAAATGCTTTGCACAAGTCCAGGGAGATGACATCAACTGCTCTACCCCTGTCCATCAGTTCTGTAGCCCCATCCGAGAAGGCCACCAAATTGGTCAGGTAGGATTTCCCCTTAGTGAAGCCATGCTGGCTGTCACCAAGCACCTTGTTGTTTTTCATGTGCCTTGGCATGCCTTCCAGGAGAATCTGCTCCAAGATTTTGCCAAGCACAGAGGTGAGACTGACTGGTCTGTAGTTCCCCGGGTCATCGGTTTTCCTCTTCTTGAAAATGGGGGTTATATTTCCGTTTTTCCAGTCGTTGGGAACTTCAGCTGACTGCCATGATTTTTCAGATATGATGGCCAGTGGCTTAGCAACTTTCTTTGCCAGCTCCTTCAGGACCACAGATGGATTTCATCAGGTCCCATGGACTTGTGCACGTTCAGATTTTTAAGATGGTCTCGAACCTGATCCTCTCCTACAGTGGGCCTGAGGTCTTCATTCTCACAGTCCCTGCGTCTACCTTCCAAGACTTGGGTGGTGCGGTCAGAGCCTTTGCCATTGAAGACGAAGGCAAAGAAGTCATTCAGAACCTTAGCCTTCTCCAAATCCTGTGTAGCTAGTTCTCCCGAGAGCTTTCTGAGGGGGGCCATGATCTCCCTAGTATGTATTTTATTTGCTACATACCTGTAGAATCCACTTCCTCTATCTGCTTTTTGTGCTGCTCAGGGATCAGGTGTTAGCATACAGAACAAAGTTGCAATCATCCATTAAGACTGATTTGCTTAGGTAAGTAGCTAACAAATTTATCCTGTATGCGAAACCACCCATGTCGCCCATAATGCTCAGAATACCCCAAGGATCTCCCAAGATCAATGGAGTTTGTCTGCCCTATAGAACCTTGTGCTTCACAGCTTGGTTACCTTCCTCCTTGGGAAGTCCTTATTGCCTGAAGTAATTTAAATCTAGCTTTAAATTTATCTTATAATATACTTTTCTTTATAATATACTGCTGTTTAGGTGTATTCTGAGCTATAACCTCCCCTTCATATGGTTTGAAAAAAGATGAGGAAGAAACTCTGGACTTTTTCTATGAATTTTCAAGCAGAGTTTTCCCTTCCCAGTGGTTTACATTAGAAGTGGATTACATTGTGCCCCTGGTGAACATTGAATAAATATGTTAAAAAGTGCTCAATCATTTTAGCAAGTACCCCCCTGTGGCTTCTGCGGTGCCTTGTTTGAATTTTACAAGATGTTCAACATTTTCTATGCCTTACTGGCTTGACCTTTAAATATTACTTTAAAAGTGAATGTGATATCATCTGCAACCAGCAGATAAAGGCTTATGTGTAAAAGGACAAAATTTTGTGGGAGGATTGCTATATTTAAGAAGAGCATGGCCTTTGAAGGTCTTCTGAAATAACAATAAAATTAGAGTATTTTCTAATAGAAATAAGTAAAAGCCTGTAGTTTATAACCTGAACTTAGAAGTTTTTCCACCTGATCTGATATATTTTATATATCATTAGACTCAGGCTGGGTAGTATAAAGTTATGTTTATAGCAAGATAGCTTTGATGCCTGAATATAAAGAAGAATGCCTTGTTTCACCTTTAATATAAGCTCACATAGCATATAACTATACAGTAGTAGGGTACATGTGAAGGATTTGCAGTTTCTTAGAGGAGTCCAGATAAAGGGGACCATGAAGTAAATGTGAACTATTTATTAAAAAAAAAAGATGTGTAATTATGTTACAGAGATAGTTGTAATTTCATAATTCTTTTGTGGTTTTGAGTGTTTTTCAGATTGTTTAACTTAATGACTGTAGAACAGTAGTTTGCAGGCTGTGAGTACCCTTAGGTATTGCTGTCCTCTGAGAGGAGGCCAGGAGTGCAGCTCTTGTGCATGTTGTAGGACTGGAGGGTATCAGTTCCTTCTTTTGCTTTGTTCATGAAAGGCTTATGCTTTTGTTGCTGAAGCACCCTCCTCTATGGAGAAGTTGCATATTGTTTTATTGAGGGGTTCTGAAAACTTAATTTGGTATTATCTGGTACATCTCTCCCTTTAAGCAGACTTAAATTAATAAAATGAGGTGTTTCAGTGAGGCTGAATTCAAAATATCATAAGGGTTTGTAATAATATGAACTAAGCTGTGTGCATTCTACAGAAAGTATTACCTTTCTGTCATTTTCTGCAGGACCTTTTAAAGATTAAGGGAAAGCATTTGATATAACACTGAATGGTTTTGCTCTATGTGTGTTTTCACAGATGTTTTTTTTCCAGATCTAGCCTTTCTGTCTGTAAGCCTTGAGCTATACTTGGCAAAGGAAGGCTTTAAAAAAACTTTCCAGCAAAAGGGGACCAGAACGAGCCTTTTTGTCTCAGCTGGGACTGGGATACAAATGCATCTGCTCAGTGTGGTATTGCGGTTGGACTCAACTGGTTCCAAGTACTCCAACTAGGGACTCCAATTACTTCCAATTAGGGAGACCACTGAGACTATACCGAGAGCCTGTGAGCAGTGTTTCCCCCTGTGACCTTGACCTAGCAGCAGAATGACAAAAATAATATTGTGTGAAATTTAGACTCCTTTAGACCTGATTGTTTCATTATCCTTTATCAGTGGCCACTATTTAAAAGTGTGAGCAGTGATAGAAAGCAACAAAAAGTATACTGCTGATAACTACCTTATTAAAAAAATTGGTTACTGCTTTAATACTTGAATTCTATGAAGAATAACAAAGTTTAGTTTAAAACACAAAATATTTTAAAATATATTCACTGCGGGCAGTTTTCTATCTTTTTCAATCCATTTTGTTCAGTTTGCTTAAAGGACAGCTGGTAGGAATTCATTTTGTTTAACCCTAGGCTTAATCTCTTCCTCTTGGATGGGAATTGAAACCCTATTTTGCTGAAGTCAGTAAATACTTGCCAGGTACTCAACATAATAAAACTTATTTTGATAGTATGAGCATTTTAATTTGAAGGAAAAATGATGTGGTAATAAATAACGTGAACAATGGTTGAAAATGTTATAGTTAAGTCTCAGTTTAAGTAATAAAATATCATTACATTCCCTTACATCTTTCTTTTTCTCGTGTTTTTCCACCAAAAAGTTAGCAACATGTCTAGGTTTTACATAAACATTTTTATAAATATCTAATTAAAAAAGACTCATCTTACTTAATTTATACTCCTCCAAATTTAGAACCTTTTGAGGATGTTTCATTTTAATACTGAATTTCTTTTCTCATATTTTCCAGTTCTGGGATTGTGGAGAACTTTTACACATTCCTGAAAATATTCCAAATGGAAACTAAAGTAATTCAGCACACATAAGTGTTTAGTTATCTTAATTGACACAGCTTCAGTAGCTTTTTGCCACTTTGGACATCCACATACAGTTACGTGTGTGTTGCTGAAAGCAGTACTTGCTATGGCCACACATAAAATTATCTGAAAAGGATTAATGAGTCTTGAAGAGGTTTGCAATGGGATGATGGCTGTCTGTAATGGAAGGAGCTCTGTGCATAAAGCTCTAACAATGAGAAGGTATTTTTCCTTTTGAAAGTATTGTGCCACATCTGTGCACCTGAGCCTGTTTTATAGCTGTTGTGGAATTCAGTAAACGCTCCCTAATGAGAAATATCATGACAAAAACTGTACTTCTATAAATAACAGGTCTATTTTTGTAGTTCAGTCATTCAAGAGATAGCTCGGTATTCCTGAAGCTATTTGATGTTCTATGAAGAAAATATTTTCTCTGTGAACCAAAGCATTTTGCTCTCTAGCAACAGAAGACCAAGTGACTTATAAATGATCAGGATATTATAAAGTTGCTTTTGTTTTTGCCACAGCGTTTAAATGATGCCATGTTGCTCTTAAGAATCAGTCTCATTAGCATTTAAATCCAGGAAAACTGCTATCTCTGCTTCCTGATTATTTGAATGGGATTAGGGCACACATCTGCCTCTCTTTCCAAGAAGGAAACTTGACTGCATTCTCCAAACTACTTTATCAGCAATTCTTCTTGCTCACAATTCAATGAGTGGATGTGTTAACCTTTACTTTTAACAGGAGTACTGTATAATTTATATAATCTCAACAGCAAAAACTCGTTAATACTAAATGCTTAAAATATGAATAATTGACTTCTGGTTTACTTTGCTTTTTAGCCCTTCTAAGGAATGCATGAAGCTTCACACAGAAATGCTAGTTTCTTGGGGTTGTTTATTGATTAATAAATGAAAAGATTAAATGTTCACTTTCAGGAGTAAATACTAATTTGTCATTTTACCTACAGCTGTAAAGCATCATTACAGTGTCTGTCGTGGTTTAAACCCTAGTCAGACAGCTTGTTCACTCACTCCCAGTGACTGGTGCCGGGCTGAGAGCAGTCAAGCCCCCCCCCCCCCTCGGGGCTCTCCCCTTCCCCGCTCCCGGAGGGATGGGGAGGATGATCAAAGGAGTGCAACTTCCGCAGGTTGAGACAAGAACAGTCCAGCAACCAATGTACAACACAAATCACCACCACTACCACCAACAATGATAAGAGAAAATAACAAGGGAAGAGAATACAATACCAGCTGCCGAGAAACGAGTCCCACCCAGAAGACCCTGTGTCCTTCTGGGTAACTCCCAGTTAATCCTCCCCCACCCCGGGCATGACATGCTGTGGTATGGAATACCTCTTTGGCTAGCCTGGGTCAGGCATCCCATCTCTGCTTCCTCCCGGCTTCTCCTCCTCCCTGGCAGAGCATGAGCCTCACAAAGTCCTTGATCAGGGTAAACATCACTTAGCAACAACCGAAAACATTGGTATCACCAGCACTGTTCCCAGGCTGGAAGTCGAAACACAGTGCTGCACCAGCTACCAAGGAGAAAAATTGACTGCTACTGCTAAACCCAGGACAGTATCCACCCCTTATTCCATACCATTCACGTCATGCTCAGATCCCACATTTTCAATACACCATCGCTCACCCACATATATACATCCATATACACACAGATCAAAAGATCATTTTCTTAGTGCATGGACCAATCCCTATATTGCTGACGAGTTCATTCTGTCCATGATGTCAGGTTCCATCTCTTGTAACAGTCTTTCAGGGCAGGAAAGGCTGTGTGCAGTATTGGATCGTTGCCTGCTGATGCTCGTTGTTCCTTTACTGCGGAACTCATCCGGTTCTATCGAAGTTCATTCTCTGTTGGGGTGATGGCTGGAGGGAAGTCAGGGCTAATTGCTGGTGACCTGGAGACATCTATCTGATGGGCTATAAAAGTATTACACAGCAGGCAACAGCATGCAGTTAAGTTCATTGGCTGTTTTCCCCTAAAATCAAATCCCCTTGAGGTATACATTGGACTTCCCCATTTTCCCATGTTACCCACCAAGTATATCCAGGTCCCTGAGCAAAAGCAATCCCATGAGTGGGTTTGCCTTTACCTGAAGGAGGAATAACTCAGACTGTCTTCCCCAGCAAGTTCTTCATATGCACCACAGGAAATTTGTCCCCCTCTACAGTATGTAAAAGTTCTGACTGGGCTGGGCCAGCCCTGTTGGCAGATCCTCTGGTATGGCTCTGGTGTTCCTCAGTGGCCCAACTCATGGGTACATGGGCATCTACATGATGTACCTTCACCACCAGGTTCTGTACCTGGGCAGCAATATCCACAGTGCAGCAGCCCAGATGGGTTTACCTCTGCGTTGCCAGTTGCTCTGCTTCCATGGCTTCAACCACCCCCACAGGGAATTTGCCACCATCCATGAGTCAGTATAGAGATAAAGTTCTGGCCACTTTTCGCGTTCAGCAATGTCCAGGGCCAGCTGGATGGCTTTCACCGTGGCAAACGGACTCAATTCACCCTCTCCTTCAGCAGTTTCTGCAACTTGTCATCCAGGACTCCATACAGCTGCCTTCCATCTCCGATGCTTTCCCACAATACGGCAGGACCCATCAGTAAACAAGGCATACTGCTTTTCACTTTCGACAGTTTCTCATATGGTGGGGCCTCTTCAGCATGCATCACCTCCTTCTCTGGTGACATTCCGAAATCTTTGCCCTCTGGCCAGTCCATGATGACTTCTAGAATGCCTGGACAGCAGATTTCCTATTTGAATTTGTTGTGTAATTAGTGCAGCCCGTTTACTCCATGTAGCATCAGTTGCATGATGTGTAGAGGAGACCCTGCCTTTGAACATCCAGCCCAGCACGGGCAACCGAGGTGCCAGGAGGAGCTGTGCTTCAGTGCCAATCACTTCTGAAGCAGCTCGAACCCCTTCATAGGCTGCCAGTATCTCTTTCTCAGTTGGGGTGTAGCTGGCCTCAGATCCTTTGTCTCCCCGACTCCAAAAGCCGAGGGGTCGACCTCGAGTCTCCCCTGGAGCTTTCTGCCAGAGGCTCCAGGTAGGACCGTTCTCCCCAGCCGCAGTGTACAGCACATTTTTTACATCTGGCCCGGTCCGGACTGGTCCAAGGGCTACTGCATGAACTATCTCGTGTTTAATTTGCTCAAAGGCTTGTTGCTGCTCAGGGCCCCATTTAAAATCATTCTTCTTCTGGGTCACATGATAGAGAGGGCTTACAATCAAACTGCAATTTGGGATGTGCATTCTCCAGAACCCCACAGCACCCAAGAAAGCTTGCGTTTCTTTCTTATTAGTTGGTGGAGACATTGCTGTTATCTTGTTGATCACATCTGTGGGGATCTGTCTATGTCCATCTTGCCATTTTATTCCCCAAAATTGAATCTCCTGTGCAGGTCCCTTGACCTTACTCTGTTTTATGGCAAAACCAGCTTTCAGCAGGATTTGGATTATTTTCCTCCCTTTCTCAAAGACTTCTTCCGCTGTATCGCCCCACACAATAATGTCATCAATGTATTGCAGGTGTTCTGGAGCTTCCCCCTGATCCAGTGCACTCTGGATCAGTCCATGGCAAATGGTAGGGCTGTGTTTCCACCCCTGGGGCAGTCGGTTCCAAGTGAACTGGGCACCCCCAAGTAAAAGCAAACTGTGGCCTACACTCTGCTGCCAAAGGAATTGAGAAAAATGCATTGGCAATATCAATCGTGGCATACCACTTGGCTGCCTTTGACTCTAGTTCATACTGAAGTTCTAGCATGTCCGGTACGGCAGCACTCTATGGTGGTGTGACTTCATTCAGGCCACGATAGTCTACTGCTTGTCTCCATTCTCCATTAGACTTTTGCACTGGCCATATAGGGCTATTAAAGGGCGACTGGGTCCTGCTGATCACCCCCTGACTCTCCAGTCTACAGATCAGCTGATGGATGGGAATCAGGGAGTCTCGGTTAGTGCGATATCGCCGCCGGTGCACTGTTGTGGTCGCAATTGGCACTTGTTGTTCTTCGACTTTCAGTAACCCCACAACAGAAGGATCCTCTGAGAGACCAGGCAAGGTGGACAGCTGCTCAACTTCCTCAGTCTCCAAAGAAGCAATACCAAAAGCCCATCGGTACCCTTTTGGGTCTTTGAAGTACCCTCTCTTGAGGTAGTCTATGCCGAGAATGCATGGAGCCTCTGGACCAGTCACAATAGGGTGCTTTTGCCATTCCCTCCCAGTCAGGCTGATATCAGCCTCCAGCACAGTCAACTCTTGGGATCCTCCTGTCACTCCAGAAATATAGATGGGTTCCACCCCTTGATGGCATCAGGGTAACTGTGCACCGGTATCTACTAGAGCCTTATACTTCTGTGGGACTGACGTGCCAGGCCATCTGATCCACACAGTCCAGTAAATCCGATTGTCCCCTGCCTCCACCTGGCTGGAGGCAGGGCCCCTCTAATGGTCATCACAGCGTTGGACACTTAAGTCTTGGTGAAAGGGATTATTCTTCATTATCACAGGAGCTGGAGTAAAATCAGCTCTTCCACTCCATCTGGGAAACTGCTCACCAGAGACTGAAGCCGTAGCTCTCATGGGACGATCAGTCTTGGCCCTTGCTCCCCTCTTCAATTCACTCACCCGTTCCTCCAAAGCTGAAGTAGGTTTTCCATCCCACTTTGTCATGTCTTCTCCGTGATCCTGCAGGTAAAACCATAGGGTACCCCGTGGCGTATACCTTCTGTATCTCCTCTCTTGAACAATAGGACGCCTTTTGTTAATAGCTGAGACGTGTGTTGGTACATGTGAGGAGCTGGATAAATCATGTAAATTATCCCTCAATTGTTTGAGGTCCTGGGACAGTTTTTCCACAGCTGAGATGATAGAAGGGGTGAGATTGTCTTCAAACTCTCGGAGTTTATGAACCATTTCATCCACTGGTAGTGGTACTATGTCATTCCAGGTTACTGTTGCCAATGAATGGGCATATGATGACGATGCATTCCGTGTAAGTTTTCGCCACGTGGGTCATGTACATTCAACTTCATCTGGATCTATGGGTGTATCCTCATTATTCGGCTTGATGTGATAGATCATCTCTATGACGGCTGATTCCCTCAGAGACTAGATGCCTTTGTCTATAGTAGTCCACTTGGCCGAACAACTCATAACATCATCCTTGTATGGAAACCTTTCTTTCACAGCTGCCAAGAGCCGCCTCCAAAGGCTGAGGGACTTTTTCTCTCTTGCAATTTCTTTGTCAATTCCCCCTTCTCTAGCAAGTGATCCCAGCTGCTTGGCTTCTGTACCTTCTAGTTTGTGACCATCGGCCCCACTGTCCCAGCATCGGAGTAACCAGGTGATGATGTGCTCCCCTGGTTGACGGGTAAAATCTTTTCACATATTCCGTAGCTCGGTTGAGGTCTGAGGTTGAGAAGTTACCTCTTCTTCTTCTTCTTCGTCATGTGATGATGACTCCTGATCAGATTCTGGACCGGGTGGTGAATACATTGTTTCTTCATCTTGTTTCACCCTTCTTGCCTCTTTTTTGCTTGTTCTCTTGCGTACAGGGGCAACCGATATTGGAACGAATTGGTCCTCTGGTTTGGCTGTAGTGATTATGACTGAGGTTTGAGTAGCAACTGTACTTGTCGCTGGGGGTGGTGCAGCTGCTGTGCTTGGAGCTGGGGTAGCCATGCTGTCTGTTGCAGTCGAAGTTTGAGCAGCTGCTGTACTTGCCACTGGGGTAGCTGCTCTGTTCATTGCAGCCAAAGTTTGAGTAGCAACTGTACTTGTCACTGGGGGTGGTGAAGCTGCTGTGCCTGGAGCTGGAGTAGCTGTGCTGACTGTTGCTTTGCCGTCAGATCCGCCGACATTCTTTTCCTTTTGAAGGTGCTGGATAGTGTTGAACAAGGCCCTGTAAGCATAGGCCAAGCTCCAGCACGTTGCCATGATTTGTCCGTCTCTGGTATGCCCAGAATGACCACACACCTCATTTAAGTGTTTTACTAATTCTTCTGGATTTTGCAGTTGTTCGGTGGTGAAATTCCAAAGTACTGGAGGGGCCCACTGACCTAGATACTTGCCCATACTATCCCATACACCCTGCCACTCATGGCTGTCCAGCCTCAGGGAAATTCTCTTGGTCCTCCTATATCGTTGTTTGACCCCAGACAAGACCCAAACCTGACTCTGCTTAACTCTTGAAATCAGTAGTGGGCAAAACACAATCTGTATGCTTGCCCATCACCATCAGCAAACAAGTCTCAACAGCATTAAAAGGCCATTCAAAAACTTCAAAACTCTCAAACGTAAATGGTCTGGGGGGAAGACTAGGAGGGCAAAAGAATGTCTCCTTCACAAGTTGAGCACCTGAGAAGGAGAAAAAGGATGTATAATTGCTAAGCACTTCTATTATATACCTCCCAAAGTATAAAGGTGGTGACCACACTGGGAACATAAGCCAGATCAGCTTCATGATCAATGATTCTATTGTATTACAAGTCATTACCATAAAGTACAATGAGACAAAAACCTTAGCCCAAGCCCCACACTTGAAAAACACTAATACAGCAAATACCGGATGGAAGTAAGATAGATACGATATACTGAAACTGTGAGATCAAGAGGGACAACCTTGAGAGCCAATAAATCAGCATTGTGACGAGTGACTATTAATCCGGTCAGATCTGTCGTTATCTCAACCCCTCGTGCCCCGCGTTGGGCGCCAAAAAGAACTGTTGTGGTTTAAACCCTAGCCAGGCAGCTTGTTCACTCACTCCCAGTGACTGGTGCAGGGCTGAGAGCAATCAAGCCTTCCCCCCCCCCCCCCCCGGGGCTCTCCCTTTCCCTGCTCCCGGAGGAACGGGGAGGAGGATCGAAAGAGTGCAACTCCCACGTGTTGAGACAAGAACAGTCCAGCAACCAATGTACAACACAAATCACCACCGCTACCACCACCACCAACAACGGTAAGAGAAAATAACAAGGGAAGAGAATACAGTACCAGCCACTGAGAAACGAGTCCCACCCGGAAGCCCGTGTCCTTCCGGGTAACTCCCAGTTACCCCCCCCACCCCAGGCATGACGTGCTGTGGTATGGAATACCTCTTTGGCTAGCCTGGGTCAGGCATCCTGTCTCTGCTTCCTCCTGGCTTCCCCTCCTCCCTGGCAGGGCATGAGCCTCACAAAGTCCTTGGTCAGGGTAAACATCACTTAGCAACAACTGAAAACATCAGTATCACCAGCACTGTTCCCAGGCTGGAAGTCAAAACATGGTGCAGCACCAGCTACCAAGGAGAAAAATTGACTGCTACTGCTAAACCCAGGACAGCCTCATTTTGTAATTCTTACTACTTTCATCACTCTGTCATGCTGTCATGAAGAGGCTTGAATTCCAGCATCCTTAAGAGATTTAAAAATTACTATTTGTGCATTGTTTAAGCTATAGATTTGTATTTCTGATTTGTGATTAAGCATACCCTCAGATCATGGTGGGACATATCACATCTGCAATTTCATCTTTAACACTTCTGTTGCAATGGAATTAGTCCAAAGCAGGAACTTAAGCCAATGAAGGGTTCTGGGAAAAAGTAGGTTGTCCTTTTTCCTCTTTGTATGTGATTCAGATGGAGATACTCATTATGAAAACTAGTAAATGTCTTATAACCACTAACTGCAATGATACAAAAGAAAGCTTGTTTAAGATCAAAACTGACTTGTTCTGACTCTCTAAATAATCTTCCTCAAATGTTAAGCATATACCACCTTTAGAACTTGCTATTTACCCTTTCCTAAATCTTGGCATTATTAAAAGCTGTAAATTAAACTACGTCTCTATAAAACTTCATACTCTCTGTTAGGTTACCATTTCAGTGTCATAACTTACTACATCTTGAGAAGTTCATACTGCTTTATTTTTTTGGAGGTGTTTATGGTAATTACATAGTCTTTATGCTCTTTCACTTACTAAACCTTTCCCCTACTCATCTGCTGAAAGCTAATGGAAAGCAACCTTGGAATTTAAATGTAGACTTGCTTTCAGGTTTTCAGAAGCATATATGATTTGAAAAATTACCCAAGAAATGGGTACAGTCTTTCCACCCTGAAAGGAGACATTATCATTGTTGTCATTCTTGGCTTTGTATTAATTGCTTGTACCATATGGTGTAAATCTTTTAGATGTTAGTGATACCTATGAATGTGAGATCACCGCTGCTTTGTTCAAAGCTGAGGTGGCCAGGAGACCACTTGAGTGCTGTGACTGCTGGCAAGGCTGAAGATTAGTTGAAATATATGCCTGAACAGCCTACTAGTTCTAGTCATTGATGCTAGTTATTGTTTAATTATGTTTTCATTTATGAATGGCATAATGGAGACTTCAGTTGGCTTCTTACCCAGAGATTAATGGGTATTTAGTAGCTCTTTGTTAGCTCTATCACATGTAGCATATTTGTGTATGATTTATTGGTGTCTAATGGAGCATTTGTTTGGGCACGCTGGATATTTCACTATTTGGTCTGTTCCTGCTGTACATTATCTTCAGATGAAGATACGACAGCCATCAGTGAGCTCAGATTGGCCTGTAAAGATTATGGAATTGCAATTATTAATTCCCTATTTACTTAATACATCTCACAAAATTCAAACTACATTCTAGGAAACACTGATCAACATTAGGCATGAATAAATACCTGAAAGTTTTGTCTTCTGAAAAATCACAGTGGATTCAATCATAAATGTAAATATATCACCTAGTTTTGGGAAGAATATTACATTCAGAGCTTTGCCAGCATCTTGGCATCTGAGCTATACCTGACACTTAAGGATGATGAAACCTCAGTTAGCGCTCCACACAGGCTGTGGTAAGGACTTTGGACAAACCTTTTATCCTTAGGCTGCTTGGGGCATCTTTAATTTAAAATGGGAATACCTGCTTGGGCATTCAGTAACTGCGAGATAGTCATCTTTCATTACTGCATTAACCGTCAGAACTGACAACAGGTGTGCCAGCTCACAATAATTGAGCAGAGGTCTACAAAAATTAGTTTCTTGTGATTGCATGTATGGTCAGGTCATTCACTCGCTGATTTATTTTGCCAATGCCATTACCTTCTCACTGAATTTACCTTTGTGTTTTAATTACTGATTTAGATTGTTATCTTTTTAGAAAAAGACTGTCCTAAAGCTAGAGGGGGAAGAATGTGAGAAAGAGCTCGGCATCCTTTGAAATTCATAGAATCATAGAATTGTTAGGGTTGGAAAGGACCTTAAGATCATCTAGTTCCAACCCCCCTGCTGTGGGCAGGGACACCTTACGCTAAATCATATCACCCAAGGCCTCGTCCAACCTGGTCTTGAGCACTGCCAGGGATGGAGCATTCACAACCTCCCTGGGCAACCTATTCCAGTGCCTCACTACCCTAACAGGAAAGAATTTCCTCCTTATATCCAACCTAAACTTCCCCTGTTTGAGTTTTAACCCATTACCCCTTGTCCTGTCACTACAGTCTCTAATGAAGAGTCCCTCCCCAGCATCCCTATAGCCCCCCTTCAGATACTGGAAAGCTGCTATGAGGTCTCCACGCAGCCTTCTCTTCTCCAGGCTGAACAACCCCAACTTCCTCAGCCTGTCTTCATACGGGAGGTGCTCCAGTCCCCTGATCATCCTTGTAGCCTCGTGTTCTAAAATGAGTGTGACTTCATGGAATTTTATTTAAAAATAATTTTCCATATTAATCATCAAGGACTGGCAACCTTGAGCAACCTAAGCACTCCTATAGCTTATGTAGTAGTTTTATGGAATTTGAGGGAAGAAAGATTGCGGAGTCACCAACACTAAAGGAGCATGTATCAATGTCCCTTAAATGCTACAGTCTTACCCCTTTAATTTGTTGGTCTCCTGTATAGCTAACTCTACTTTGTTTATAGAGTTGAATATTCCACATAGGTAATCAGCTTTTGTAAATTCAAAACATGGAAAAAATTACAATGCAGTTACAGTTCATTGCTCTAATAGTCTAAAAATGTTGGCTCTCATTCCTCCCCAAGTTTCCTGTAGCTTAATTTTCCTGATGGAGAAGTTTTGATGAAGTAGAGAAATCCAACTGCTCACTTGCTGCTTTTTTTTCTGAGGTACTTTATTACAGATTTGCATATCAAGCAGTTTAATTTCTCATTGTAATCCCTGATTTTTTTTTATGACTATCTTTGTGAATGCAAAGTTGTATTTGCAGTTGCAATGAAACCAACCAATGGTGCAATTTTGTAAGGGATGCGCATATGTCCTCTGACACAGTTCTCTGCAAGGTCACTTAAGATGATGTGATATTGACCAACTTAAACTTGTCTGGTTACTTTACATACCTGGATACTGTCTGGAAAAAGCACTTTTCAACTAATTATATTCTCAATTTTCCTGTTGATAATTCAACTGCCATCAGTTGAATATATTTCCTCCTAATTCACTATGCATATCTTTTACGAGCCCTCAATCTTCTCATGCTTGTTTCCATGAGTTATTTTTGAAAGTTGAGAACAGTTTGAGGACCAAATGCAGTTTTCTCAAGCTTGTAAACATGTTTTTCTGTCTTCAGCCAGTGCTTCGGTTCTGTCAGCATATATTACAATGCCTATAAATGCAAATACTGTTAATGAAAGTTCAACATCTCCCAGATGCTTATGCTAAAGTAGTCATACTGCTTCTGATTAATCACTTAATTAGATAGCTGATGCTTCTGATACTTCTGATGAATATTCTGGGGTTTAGGTCAATATTGCATTTTCCAATATCTTCTGGGATCTGGACTGCTACATGTGACAGAGCATGGATGATAGTGCTGAGGATATTATTAAGCATTCTTTACAAATTAGCTTGGTTTTCATTCAGTTAGGTGTATGAGGGATCAGTGAGTATTTGGTATTGTGAGCATCTCTGCAAATAATCAGTTTTGTGCTGTAGGTTGCAAAAGCAACTGAAAATACTGAATTCTTACTGAATTTTGCCTCCTGTCTATCACTTATGGTTGTGTCAAAGTGAAAAGTTACTGGTTGAGTAGCTACCTTACTAATAAACTCTTTCCTACAGAAAATATTTTAAAGCCTTAGAAAGCCAACCTGAGCCAAAGGTTGCATGTTATTTTCACCTAATACCCTAATGCTGAACTGTGAAGAACTGCATAATACTCACAAACATCTTTGTGTGTGCCACTGATCTGGGGAATGCTACTCAGATCGGGTGTTTGAAATGCAGTGTCTGTATCATGCTTTAAGTATTCACTGCTGGACTGGCTGTGTGATCAGTTAAAACTAATAATAGAGAATTCAAAACTCCTCAGTGGGATGATTTTACTGTGGATTTTTGTCTTGGCTTGGTAACAGGCTTATTGAGTGAAATCTTTTCTGATGGCATTTCTGGAAAAGTAACCAAGGGCAATACCAAAAATGGAAGGGTCTGAGGTAGAGCTCGTGAAAGGCTGTGGAAAGGTTCCAGATTTTATTGGTATTTATGGTTTTGGTGTGACTTATACTTAAGGCAGAGAATAAAAAGTATTAAATTCTAATTTGAAATAAATCTTAAAATAGGAACTCTTATGATAGCCAGGCATAGTTAGGAGTTTGAGTACATTTTCCCATATTTAAATGTGAATTAAATTATTTGAAACCTGATGCTAAACTGAAAGATGCCCTTAACCTGGCTCTTGTCCTGGCACTAGAGTAGGTAATTTTTTAATGAAAAAAAACCACAAAAACAGAAGTTCATCAAGATGTCTCTTTGTACAGGACGTGGCATGGACATGGAGAGCAATACAACTTCTATGTTTTACTCTAATTACATCTGTCTAAATATAAGAATGATATTTCTGTGCTGAGAGTGGTTAGAGTTTCCACCTTGAATTAACCATTGACTAATTGGCAAAGTGGGAATATTTTGAAAGCAGCAATATTTTCTTCTTTGTGGTGGGGTGATGGCATGACGTTTTCTGTAGTTATCATCCTCCACATACTATTCAGGCAGAAATTTACATCTGGAAGTTTCTTCATGTTGAATTCAGTAATTACCACAGTTTAACTATTACCAGACACTGGCACAGTTAATACTCTCTCCTGTGCATGAACGCAACAATTGAGTAGGTTCTGTTGTGGGCAAATATTTGATATTTTTTTTCTGTAGTAGCAAACAAAGCTTATGTCTTATCTTTAACATTAAAATAATACTAACTTTATTAATTACTAATGGTGAAATCATGAAACTAATTCTTGTGTGTTATTCGTTATCCACAAATTGCCCATGGTCTAGGGAGTGTAGAAGCTGTTGATAGTGTGTGCTACCCAATATTACTTGTCATGGATTTCTGCACTCGAAAAAAGCACTCGATCACCATTATGAAAATATATCAATGCTGTCATTAATCATAGTGACCTATGAATTTTGGGGAGAGTGGTGTCACTTATTTAAGTCACACTGGTAGGATGGCATTCACTTTCAGCTGTCTGGAAGTTGTATCATTAGCTTAACGTAGTTGCCTGGACTTCCTCTGTGTGTAAGTGGAAAAAAATCAGGCATTTTAAGAGGCAGATTGGGTCTACCTAATTAACTGATCTACTGAACAAAATGTCATCCAGTGTCTGTCAGCCTCCACTGAAGGTTGCATGTGCCTCAATAATTGGATTTGACTGTCTACCTAACCTGATATAACTGATGCTGCTGGATGTATCCTACTTCTCAGAGTCTGAAATTTATAACTGTCTACCTTTTAGGGAAGCAATTTCTTAATTTTATCTCAACTGAAATGATAACAATAAAATACATTCCTGTAATTTCAAGCTGGAATGCCACCTTGACAGTCAACCTCACAAAAATTTTAAGTTGCAATATATCAAATCACAAAAATAAAAGATTACACGTGTCAAAGCAGAAATTTCTGTAAATATTTTTTTTTCTCAAGAAATTTCTTTTAAGTATTTGCTAAAATTCAGGATTTCTGAGCCAATTTTTAGCTTATTTGTGAGTACTTTGATTTTTTTCAAAATGGTTACTTGCTTTGTGTCGATGTAGTTTTACACAGATGTTCATAAATTATTTATGATAGAAAAATTATCTTGGGGAAATAGGTGGGAGAGCTTAAAAAAATAAAACAATGCTCAGGGAAAAAAAAAAAAAAGCAAAACCTGTGCGGAAAGCTGTAAGAATGAAATTAAGCTTTAAAAGTAGATTCTGTGTCAACTAATTTATGTGTGTCCATGAGCAAGGATTTTAGCCATTATCTAGATAAAGAAGCAAAACTTGAAAGGAATGCTGTAGGTTTGGGTGATGAGGAAACATAGATGGTGTGCACCTATTTTGACCAAACAAGAACTAGGTAAGAAAACATGTTAATGTTGAAATATTGGAGAGTTGTTTCAACATGACATTCAAATGCATGTTTCTGAAGTAGGATATCAAAAATATCTGTATTTCATTGATGTGTGTATGCAGGGATGTATCGTGTAAGTTAGCAAATGTTAATTGGTAACTGAAGGCAGAGGAAAAGAAAGAAATGTGTGTGATATCTTTTTCTTCCTGAACTATGCCTTTTCTGAAAATATTATATAAACAGTCATACTTGACTGTCATATCCAGAAGCAGCTGTGCCACTCCAAGTGTGCATTTCTGGGGGAACTTTGGTATACTGAAACACCAGTATTAATATTGGTTGATTATACATACTCCCTCTCTTCAAAGACAAATCTATAGATAATCTGAAATTCAAGAAGCTGCCAAACTACAACTGCTATGTATGTGGTAGAATGCTGGTTTGATCATGCCTTTACAATCATTTATGCCTTTTTTCTATTATGCTTGCTTTGCATTTGCGTTTTGTTGTGTGTGTCATCTACCGGTCTGGTACAGAGCATAAGAAGAATTCAGCAAGGTAGTGACTAGCCTTCCAGATTGCCCTGGGCATTGGAGGGTGGGGAGGAACATGCCAGTTTGATGCTAACCCCTTTGACTTCTCTAAGGTTCACTACATATTGTAGATAACTAGGTGCAATGATTTTGAAAAACAGCATAATTGAATGCTACTCAATAATAAAACTTTGTAACTAATTTAAAATAGCAATTGAATACTTGAACTATACCAATTGTACCTGCCCAATTCCTTGTTGGATTTGTAGAAGTGCCAGAACCTGGTCCCCTTACGTCCATAAAAACCTATAAATTACTTATTGTAATTGTTTAACTTTTACCATTCTTCACACACACTTGTTTTTGTAGCTTCAAATTTATTTAAATAAATACCTTTTGTTCATTGGAAGTTTATATATGCAGCATATTTTGCCATGTATGTCTTTAAATTTTAATCTTTAAAGATATTCACAGCTGGCAGTTTCATGCAAACATATATTTATATCCTTATTGAATTTTAACTGAAGTAGAAGTCAAGGTAAATCTCTGTTTGTCCACTCATGCTCAGAATAAAAAATAATGGTTAATTGGGTCTCAAAGATATTGCATAACCAAAAAACATTATGTACACTGATAAGCAAAACATCCAGAGCAAAGTATGCAAAGAAAGATATTAAGGAGGAGCAGAAAAGCTTTCTTAATTTGAAATATTTGAAGTTGATATAATACATTTTTTTTTTTTCCTACTAAAAATCTATCCATATAGTGTTGCTTTGTTATAGGAATGTAATTGTGTGAGGATATGCTTTTGGGAGAGTGTACTATTTTTCTGGATGTGTGGGACGTCAATAACTTTAACAGAAAATGGATGTATAACTGGATCAAAGACCAGCAACCAAAATGTTAAAATTTTAACCTCAGATCTGATAAAGAATTTTCTGATTCACTTGAAAAGGTTCGTAGAAACTGGCTGAATTTATTTGCCTCACTGAAAAATGAAAATATACTGTTTAACTTCCTAATCAGACTGAATAATAGTTTTCTGCTGAATGTATTCATGGGAAAGAAGCTTTATCTGCAAGAGACATGCCCAATAATAAAAATATCTTGAAAATATAACTTAATCAGAAAGGGAACAACCTCTAAATTTAGATTAATTTGAAATATCAGTGCGTCTGAAGACAACTTGCTGGCCACTATTCAGATATAAGGACAACATGCTGAGAGGAAATCTGGAGCATATGAAACAGCTATTTTAAATCAGTTTTGAGGAAACAGACATGATTTTGTTTTTTTCCTTGCACATATAATATATATGAATCAAATATCTAGAATAACTTCCTATTTCTTTCTGTAGTGGACAGCAAGTAGTGCATACTGCCCCAATTAACCTGTAGTTATTTGAAAATGGACTCGTTTGGTTTTATGATGACTCTTTATAAAATACTATAGTGACTTACTGATTTTCATAATCAATTATGAAAAAAAGCCACCTATTTTTGTGAAGTATCTAAATATTAAACACTACAGTTTGGGGCCTGAAAAATCTTGCTTTTTTTTTTTTTTTTTTTAAGGTTATATTGGGCTACTTCACTACTGATGTCTTGAATATTTCTAAAACAAATAATGCTACATTGTACTGACTATGTATCACAGAATATAAGTGTACTCTGTTGCTTGTGATCTAGAATACCTTGGGCTGCCTTCCCATACTTAGATTTTTTTCTTTTGTTGTCAGCTTTTTCAAAATAGAATTAGTGTGGTGTGGGTCAAAAGATTATTCAGTTAAAATCTAAACCTGTGATGACATTAGCGTGCTATGGAATTGTAAGGCAGAACACAGAAAGCTTATATTTGAGTCAAGATCTTTTCCAATGTCTCTTATAACATTCCCTCTGCAAGTGTGGCTTGCAGTAACAAAGATCTGCCTGCTGCATTGAACCATGTAAATAACCTCTGTAAAGCTGAGTGTGTCTTAATCAGAAGGGGAGGTTGTCTTTTAGTAATTTATACAAATGTTTCTTCATCATTTGAGTACTCATTTAATTGACCTGCCAAAGCTGATCAGATATTCACTTGGTGGCAATGGTCTCTTAGTAATGAATTCATTTTCATGTCTGTGAAGCAGTAATCATGGGAACCTGCCTCTTACTAATTGCTAATTAAAATAAGTTTGTATTCACTCTTTGCTTTCATCATAATCATTGTGTGACACTTGGCACAGAAGAAAGTATCATGTGGAATAAATTGTATTTCTTGCAGTAGAAGTGGCTCAGGACTAGGAGATGCCTGAGCAGATGTTGACACAAATGCAAACCACAAGGTCACAAGTGAATTAGTATCAAGATAGTTGTCCTCATTTCCTGTTTTCTCTACAATTTGATACTTAGGGTATATTTAGCTTTTCTTACTTTTCCAACTACAACAGGTGAGGGAGAGGAGGAGGGAGATGAAAGGAATAAGAGTTGCTCCTTTCTTGGAAAATTATTTTATGTTTCTAGGGCTCACCACGAGACCTGAGGAATGCATGTGTGAAAGAGCTCATAATGTAGCAATAAATGGAGTTGCTCTGGCTTTGAATTATGATATTAACACTAGTGCATTTGTTTCAAGTAGTATCTCTAATGTATGCTTCAGAAGCATGTAGAAGTCCATTTCTGATGCATTTGCACAGAAGTGGAGGTGGTTTTTTTGCCATGTATTGTTCTGTGGGCTTTTCCCTAATGTGTATCATAGAATCATAGAATAGTTAGGGTTGGAAAGGACCTTAAGATCATCCAGTTCCAACGCCCCTCTGCCGTGGGCAGGGACACCTTACACTAAATCATATCACCCAAGGCCTCGTCCAACCTGGTCTTGAACACTACCAGGGATGGAGCATTCACAACCTCCCTGGGCAACCCATTCCAGTGCCTCACCATCCTAACAGGAAAGAATTTCCTTCTTATATCCAATCTAAACTTCCCCTGTTTAAGTTTTAACCTATTACCCCTTGTCCTATCACTACAGTCTCTAATGAAGAGTCCCTCTCCAGCATCCCTATAGGCCCCCTTCAGATACTGGAAGGCTGCTTCAGATACTGAAAGGCTGCATACATCATGGTAAAAACATTGCTACTGCAAAATGTAGTTCAGGTACCAGACTGCTGTACAGGTGTAAAGATGAGCAGAAACAGACTCAAGGTCTTAACTTCAGTGTAACTTCAAATATTTTTCTTTTAATTAATACCCTCTGATACAAAGTCATCTAGGTTGATAGATGACTGCAGCTGGTGGCAGTGATTTGCAGGATTCTAAAGAAGACATTATTTATGTTGGTAATCAATTGTTTAAAGTTGTTGTCTCTATTAAGCATTAACTCTGATGTATGTTATATACTAGGGAATTGCTTGGAGCAGGGTGGATGGTGGTGCTTAGCTGTTGTACTGGTACACAAATACTTCAGGGAAGAAGATGCTTTTGTTCTTCCCTTCTTCCTTTCATAGTCAAATAAAGGCAGTCTAGGTTCTGGGCTTTCTACATGAAACAAATCATCCTTGTTGTGTAAACCTGGTTCCCATCAGGAGTATTTACTCTAGATGGATCCCAAAGGAAAATATTCAAGCTCTCCTGGGATCAGCTTCTGTATGAACCACTGATGTGGTTGATTAACAAAATTTTCAGGCAACTTATGGGATTTCCCTGTAAAGGCTTTTCCCCATAGATGCTGCAGATATTCCTGATATCTTATAATAATCCCTCCTTAGATTACTTGATTCTCTTTTTTTACACTGAGGAAGTTAATGTTTTTATAAGTCCCCTTGGTACACTGTTGTTAAATTGTTGCATTTTTTTGTAGCATGCATTATCAGGCATAAGCAAACATTGCAACGATTTCCCAGACAATCATAAAATGATTCTACACTATGCAACGTTTTAAATTTTGATAAGCAAGTTAATTTGCATACATCCCTGGTGCATTATAAAGGATTGGCTAAAGCCATTTCTGTGTAATGTAATCCTTTTAGCTCATTTTCATTTAAGGGCAAATCCAGGCTAAATGTGATGAATAAATTGTTTCCTGCAAATAACTTTGCTCAAGTCTAGTTGTGAAGACTACTTTTAAAGAATTTTCAATAGAAAATTAATTTTCCTAAAGCACTCAGGATAATGTCTAAGGATTTCCTTTGTTTACTTTGCTCTTCTTATCTTTAATCCTTTGTAAAATTTTTGCTAAAACTAGGTTTTTATACTATTCAGAAATAAACTAGGACAGAAAGGCTGAACCAGATATTCAAAGCTATATATCTCTTTTGTTTTTAGTTAGTTGTGACCATTTGATGGTTGCTTGTCTTAGAAATATCTGTAATTGACAGGCAGTTTCTTTAATTGTGTCAGATAACAGTTTCTACTTTAAAAATCTCCAGTTGAGAAGAACTTTTATTGCAAATGCTGTGTATTTTGGGAGTTTTCAGATACTTTATAAAGTAGTGAATGCAGAAAGGCTCATGCTCTTTGCCATTTATATCCTAATTAATTATTGGAATACAGCTTTGTTGGATATTGTTCAGGACAGTGTCTAATGCCTTGCATAAGACCAGGTAGATTGACATCAATAGCTATCTCCTTATCCACCAGTGCTGTAGCTTCATTGTGGAAGGCCACCAGATTTGTCAGGCACAATTTGTCCTTTGTAAAGCCGTGTTGGCTCTCACCATTCACCTCCTTATTTTCCATGTGCCTTAGCATGGTTTTTAGGAGGATCTGCTCCATGAGTTCTTGGTGGAACTACAGATTGACTGGCCTGTAGTTCCCTTTTATAAAATAGGCGCTATGTTTCTGCTTTTCCAGTCATTGAGTACCTCAGCCTTCTCCATGCTCTGGGTGACCAGGTCTCTCATTTTCTTCCTTAGAGCGTTCACATTTTCCTTTGTCTTTCTTTTATCACTGGCATACTTCTAGAAGCTTTTCTTGTTGCTCTAGCTATCCCTGGACAGATTTAATTCCGTCAGGGCTTTAGCTTTACCCCTGGCTGTTCGGATAGTTTCTCTGTATTCCTCCCAGGCCACCTGTTCTTGCTTCCACCCTCTGTGAGCTTCCTTTTTGTGTTTGAGTGTGTTCATGAGCTCCTTATTCATTCACGCAGGCCTCCTGGCATTCTTGCCTGATTTCCTCTTTGTTGGGATGACAAAAACATCATCAGAGTGTATCCAGGGAATAGCACTGTTTTATCAAGAGCTGCCAAGCAAGGGAAAGCATTTCAGGAGAATTCATATTTCATTGTAAACTACTGAAATGCCAGGTAATAATTAGTAGATTTGGGCTCTGTTTCATACCTGTTCTTTCAGTAATTTGATTTCATTATAGTTGTAGATGTTATTCTTAAGCACAAGAAATATAAGAAAAAATATTTTTTTCATTTCATTCATATATTAAAATTTGTTTCTTCATAAAATTAAATGCTTATGACAAACATTATGAAGAGCATGTGTATGTTAATGGTGATTGTGTTTATGTCACTTTGCACTGGCTGTTGTTTATTTTGGATTTTAATGTTGGGGTTTAAAGTATTTTAATTTATTTAACATGGAGATATAAAGTGCCATTTTAGAGCTAACAGAATTCTCTCTTTTAATTTACATATTTTTCCAATGGAAAATGAAGTTTATCAAACTTTTCCTAGTAATGGAGATGGATTTAATTAAGAGTATCTTTTAACATTAGCAATGAAATTGCTTTTTTATTCTCCAGTGAAAGTGAAACTTTTACACTTGAGCAGAGATGGATTCAAACAGTTGTTGCATGAAGCCAAATTTTGGAGAACTCAGCATTTCTGGTAATGCTACCAGCTCAGCCCTGTGTCTTCCCTAATGTGTAATATTCACAACAGAAAATCTCTGCTTGTTGAAGCACTGCCATGGTGCACCCCAGGGTTCCCAATGACACTGATGCTCTGGCTTTTCTGGTTCCAGCTTGTTGTGTTACAATCAGTATTGCTAGAAATATATTAGAAATGTCCAAGACTAGTTAGACTAAGAGCTTTAAAGGGGATTGTAGCCTTGGAGCAGTGACTTTGGCTGGCAGATTTGAGATTTAAGCCTTCCCAAAACCGCATTGCCACAGGAGGAAGGCAAAGGACAAAACAAGAGTACAGAGCATCAGTGTGTTTAGAGGCAATTAGTTTATCTGCATGAATTCTTCTTCCCTGGGGCAGCTCTGCTGCTCTCTAAAGATACGTATTTTTTATTGTTGGCTGATATTTTGCTTGAATAAATTGAGAACCAAGCTTCATGAACTTGCACTCTGTGTGGCCTGGGAGGCTGTAAACACATTCTGATAGACTGTGTCTCTTGAACAAATCCCAGAGAGAAATACTAAGTTTTATAATCTGTTTGCTAAATATCACCTGCATGTAGCTTATACTAGACTGAATTTCTCTGGTTTTGCTGTTGTGCAGAATTTGCTGAGTTCCTTATGAGATATGCCTCATCAAATTCCCATGACATTCAAATGAATACTGTAATCGCCTATTGCTTTCCCAGTAAGCTGACAAAAATAAATGTAATTTATTCCAGTGCATGCCTTGACTACATCTCAAACATAATACTTCATTTCTTCACCAAACATCCTTTATCGTTCTCAGGCAGTGATATCATATGTTCTTTTTAATTTGTTTTTTTTATTTTTTTTTGCCTTTTATCTTTCCCCAAAATATTTTAACACTTGACTTTCAGGTAGTACCTTTAGTGCAGTTTCTGCTTTTATTCTTTATATTCTGCTGGCATCCTCTCCCTGCTTCTTTTGACAAACATAGAACATCATCTCTGAGCCAAGTGATAGTCCTACCATGGCTTAGTAGTGATAACAAATTTCTCAAGGGTAGTTTTACTGGTAGCAGCAGTGCCTTTCATCTCACTACGTGAGTTACCATCTATTTAGTAATTCCTTCAGCTCAGTCTTTTAAGGATGAGAGGCTGTACAAAATATGTGAATATATGGGGCTGTTCAGTAAGGGGTCTAGTTCCTTCTTTAACTTGCTTTTGCATATCCAGCATTTTTCCACTTTTTTTTTTTTTTTTTGAATCATAGAATGGTTTGGGTTGGAAAGGACCTTAAGATCATCCAGTTCCAACAGAGGGACACCTCCCACAAAAAATGTCACCCACTCTGTCCAGCCTGGCCTTAAACACCACCAGGGATGTGGCATTCGCAACCTCCCTGGGCAACCCATTACAGTGCCTCACCATCCTTACAGTAGAGAACTTCCTCCTTATATCCAATCTAAATTTCCCTTGTTTAAGTTTGAACCCGTTACCCCTTGTCCTATCACTACAGTCCCTAATGAAGAGTCCCTCCCCAGCATCCTTATAGGCCCCCTTCAGAAACTGGAAGTTCTCCATGCAGCCTTCTCTTCTCCAGGCTGAACAGCCCCAGCTTTCACAGCCTGTCTTCATGCAGGCAGTGCTCCAGTCCCCTGATCATCCTCGTGGCCCTTCTCTGGACTTGTTCCAGCAGTTCCATATCCTTTTTATGTTGAGGACACCAGAACTGCACACAATACTCCTAAGTCTCACGAGAGCAGAGTAGAGGGGCAGGATCACCTCCTTCAACCTGATGGTCATGCTCCTTTTGAAACAGCTCAGGATACAGTTGGCTTTCTGGGCTGCACGCACACACTGCCAGCTCGTGTTGAGTTTCTCATCGACCAACACCCTCAGGTCCTTCTCCACAGGGCTGCTCTGAATCTCTTCTCTGCCCAACCTGTAGCTGTGCCTGGGATTGCTCCGATGCAGGTGTAGGACCTTGCATTTGGCATAGCTAAATTTCATAAGGTTGGCATCAGCCAACCTCACAAGCATGTCAAGGTCCCTCTGCATGGCATTTCTTCCCTCCAGTGTATCAACCAAACCACACAGGCAGGTGTCATCAGCAGACTTGCTGAGGGTACACTGAATCCCACTGTCCATGTTGCCAACAAGATGTTGAACAAGACCAGTCCCAACATCGATCCCTGAGAGCACCACTCATTTCTGGTCTCCAGCTGAACATTGAGCCATTGATCACAACTCTTCACGTGTGGCCAGCCAGACAGTTCTTTTTCCACCGAGTGGTTCATCTATCAAATTGATGTCTTTCCAATTTAGAGACAAGGATGTCGTATGGGTCAGTGTCGAATGCTTTACACAAGTCCAGGGAGATGACATCAATTGCTCTATCCCTGCCCATCAGTTCCGTAGTGCCATCATAGAAGGCCACTAAATTGGTCAGACAGGATTTCCCCTTAGTGAAGCCATGCTGGCTGTCACCAAGCACCTTGTTGATTTTCATGTGCCTTAACATGCCTTCCAGGAGAATCTGCTCCAAGATTTTGCCAGACACAGAGGTGAGACTGATTGATCTGTAATTCCCTGTGATTTTCTTCATGTTAAGTGCAATATAATGTTTTTTTAAACTTTGTATTAATTTGTATGATACCTCTTCAGGAAATAGCACATAACACTGTCTGTCTATAATGCTGAAAGGGCTGATCAAACAATATAATGAGCTGGGATTATTAAAAAAAAAAACCAACGGATTTAAGAAGGTTGAATTGTCTATGAACCAGGAAAGGAAACTTCTGAGGTTTAAATATTTATCCTTTAAATATTTATCCTTTCTCCTTGAAACAAAACTGAAGATGCATCGAGTACAGCTGGTTTTGAGTTTTAGTTGTTATGTATGTATTCAAGGATATTTTGTACAAAAATAATGTAAAAATGGTATATGGTAAAAAGTTGGGCATCTAAAGTAGAATAATTTCTGATTTTACTCTCTGCTTAAGAACTTTCTTACAAAGTATTTTTCAGTGGTGTTTATTTCTAATATCCTTATTGTTGGTCTAAAGGGGCATAATGAGGTTTCTTTTTCTGTTTTTAATGGAATATGCATGTTTGCCACACATCCGTCAGAAAAAGGAAATATAACCTAAACAGTAGTTTGATTGATGAACTTCAGAATTAATTTCTGCATGTTACTTGCCCAGAGAAATCAGGTGCTGTGTTGCTTATATGTCCAGACTTGAGATTACGGATGAAACAGATAAAAGAAAATGGACTGTTGGACTCCCTGTTATGGAGTTAGTGTGGAACATGTATGAAAATCAGCCATAAAACTGATAGTTCTTTCTTATTCCCACTTTATCGATATTTTTAGTAGCAACTTTGAATTCTTTTTTTTTTTTTTTTTGATTTGACATCATTTTAAGACTACTTAAACATTTTTTACTTTAACTGTGAAACTTGTTATTTTTAGCTGCATATTGGCATTTTTCATGTTTGGAGAAATGTGTGCTTGAATGACTGCCTATAAAACTTTTCTCCTAGATGCCATGCTTGTCATCGGTTATTGTTCTGTTGTCACCCTGGACAGAAAAATAACTGTAGTTATCCCATCACCATTTGTGCTGTGGTTTTGACCCATTAATAGAATATATTACCTTCAGAAATATTCTGGATATAGCTGCTATATTACTTTCTGTTATTTTACAGCATGTTTTCTCTCTCAGATTTCCTTTTCCAATGGTGCATATAGCCAGGGAGCTTGTGATCTGTCTTTAGTGTAGCTTCATATCAATTTAGTGATTTCAGGGCTTGCTTCACTTTCTGCCTTTTTGGAGGGTTTGGGAAAGAGAGAAAAGACCTTACTGCATTCAGTGTTGAGACAGTCCATTCTTTAGCATTGAAGATGTCTCTAATAGTCTCCCTTATGACTGCATGCCTATGCTCAAAATTGTTTAGGCAATGTCTGTTCTACTTCTGATGTGCTTCTGCTTTGTTTCTGTTTTTCTTAGTTTCTAGCATATGGTTGAATATTATCAACAAAATCAGCTGAGACATATGTAAAATGTCAGAAAAATGCTGTCTATCATTGTCTTTCTCAAGCTTTACTTTTCATCAGTTTTACAAATTACTCTGGACATCAATTAAATTATTTTTCATGGGAGATATTTAGTTTCATTTAAAGATAGTTGATTTTCTTATTCTTCACTTTTTGCTATGATTCACAGACTGCCTGTCTTTTTCATGTTACCATAACTATTTAGCAAGACAATGGGCAGAAGGGCATGTAGGTGCTTCTATCAGCAACTTACAATTATTTTTGATAGAAACAAAAAGAATAAGCAAGTTGGGAATTCAAAGCAGCTCTGATTACTGATAAGGGAAGGTAGCTTTTTACAGCAGAAGCTACATCTCTGTATGCAAAAAATCAAGGTCTTGGTAGCGACGATTGGAAAAGTGAATGAGTAGGAGTGGCGTTAAAGAAATGTTAAGTCAGTACTATCAGAGCAAATGGAAATGTTAAACTTGCACATTTCTAAAGAATGCTGTGTTAAAACACTCTCCATACAGTCGGGTAACAGGAGGGTAGGTATCAAATGCTTCTTCCAAATGTCACAAAGCCAAACCAAAGCTTGTATTTGATACAGACTTCAGTGCTCAGGTTTGGGAAGGATAATCCCCCATTTTACAGTCTTTATCCTTCATACTATAGATGTGATATCCTGAGCAGTGCGACTGTCATGTCATTACTGTTGTATTTTCCTTCTAAAGAAAGGAAATCAGCTTAATTCACTGAACTTGACCTAATATTTCATCCTGGAAGTGAAATTTCATGCAGAAATGCTGTGCTATTGCAGCAGCAGCAAAGCAATCAAGTTTTCATTTCCTAGGGGGTAGATTCTAAATGAAATGGGTTTTGTGTGTTCACAGAATATTGTTTAGATACAAGTGCAAGTCAAAGCCTAAGTGCAAGCAGGGCACAAGTCCTGTGCTGTGCTATTTTGTGCCAGCTTTTCATAGTGGGTCTAGTTAACTGCAGTACCTGCGAATTGCTGAAGCTTTGATGTGTTGCATCTAATCCTATTTTTCCCCATGTGGAATTTTCTCCTTTGTGAAAGACTGGATCTATGATCACTTTGCACATCAGAAGCAGCTGAATTATGTCCCTAGATCTGGCTCAGCACATTAGCCATATATAACATACCTTGATTGGGAAGTTTGTTGGACCCCAAATTAAGGTATGCAAGGTACAGTTTTTGTCCATATGTTTGGGGTAGCCTGTAGGTGATATTGGCTACCGAAAGATGTGTTCTTGAACTGTGTTTGGTTCAAGAGAGGGAGGGAAACCATACTTTAATGTACCATGTTGTTCAGTTCCTGTTGCTGTGTGTACAAGGACATTAGCTTAGCATTGTAAGTTCATAGGAGAGATGGAGATAGAAGAGATGGCAGGAGGTCATCTCAGCCACTGCTGTAGGCAAGCATCTTTAGCACCATCTCATACTGCTACTTCTCATCTCTTTTTAGAGTGCAGTCTCTGAATTAAAGATTCTTTTAACCTTTGCTAGAGTTTTCTGTGTGACTACAACATACATGACAAATAACAATATATTGTACTTTAGTATATTTCCAACTATGCTGTTTTCCCATGACATTAGAAGAATCAGATCTTAAATCTTCACCTGAATCTCTGATCCTTTAAAGAGTTATCTTTTCTTTAGTGTCTCTTAATGAAATATTCCCTGAAGCTTCATATATTTGGGTCAGAAGAAGCCAAAGTCCAAAGCCTTTAAGCTTCTTATATGAAAAAAGAGATTCAGAGAAGCAGAAATGGTAGAAATAAAGTAAAAAGTCATATTGTTGCACATGTGAAAGTGCCAAATTGCCTGGTTCAGCCCTTAAGATAGAACAGTGCAAGTGCCTAACATGTGAAAAATGTGCCTAACATTCCCTTCTTGCCTGGTCTGCTGATAATACTATTATTTTTTTCTTAATGTGGATTTTGTGAAAGTTTTTAATCCTTTTAAATAAAGCACTGCTGCTTATCCAAAAGTTTCAGCTCTGTCACTGTCAATCCTGTCAGCATGACAGTAAGACTATAGAAATGGACTCACTGACTCTTTACTTTACAGATGCCCTGTAATACTTCAAAGTAAAGTATCCTTTCTTTCTCATAAAAGCAGCAGGCCCACTGCCATAGGGTCATACATATGAATCTGATACTCTGGTTGCATATAGTGAAAAGAGGTGTAACTTGTAAGGCTATTTCCACTGTGGATTTATAGGCAAATTCTAATAAAAGTATAGGGGGCACCCTCCCTGAAATCAGTGCTCGGAGTTGTTCTCATTGATTTTAATAATCTCATGTTGACCTTCACTGATGTTCACACAAACCTAATAACAAAATGAATTTATGAATTTCTTTTTTTTTCCTCTTTTTCCAAGGAATAAATGGTTTGATATTTTGACATCAAGAATTAAAGCAAATTAAGGTTAAAATTACAATGCTGTAAGGCCCCATTCTGAAGGACTCTGGATTTCTGAGACTTTCTGTTTAAATGCTGAAAATCCTGGCTCAAATCAGTGGAGTTTAGTTACCAATGAATTTCTGATTGAGGTATTTTTTAAAGCATAAACACCTAACTTGATTCTGACAACTTGATACTTTCAGTCTATTATTTTGCAGGGTTTTGTTTTTTTTTTTTCTCATCTCTTCTTGTTTTCTGGTATTTTTTAAAATTATTTTATCTATTTGGTCTCTGTTAGGCAGTGTATTTCACTTATTTGTATATTTTTAAGAATTTGTTTTATTTTCAGTCCAAGAGGTATATATAGCCTGATAACTTCCTGCTCACCCTTCGTCTCATTCCTAAATTGATTTTTTTTTGTTTTTTGAAATATCCAAAGTCTTTTAAAACAAAAAATAAATTTAGATTGGCTTGAGGCATGCAGTAAAACAGGAAGCAAACTTCTGATCTAAACCTCAAAGACTTAGAGAATCGGAATCAAATTTTATTTTGTCATGAAAGATGGTAAGATTACTGGAGACCTCGCAATCACACACCACAAGGTACTTATGTCAGTATGTATTAATTCTGGGCAAGTTATAAACCATGTTTAAATTACCTGAGTTGCCATTAATTTTATAAAGCAATAACATAAGAAATCCTTCAGTGTTCTTTGGCATTTGGGAAACAAACCCCAAAGGCTGATTTGTCAGTGGAGCTTTTCTTTTCAAATGAACCAGGTGCTAATAGAACATGCTTGAACCTTTTCATTCTTTAGTCTGAATTCTGGACTCAAATGCTGATGGCTACCTGTTATCCTACTAATGTGTGGTGGAAGAAGCTTTACAGAAGGATGTATGATGTTTCTGCTGAGCTTAATAGTGGGCATAAAACAACCTGGCCAGAGCTGAAATACAGCTGTATCTGGTGTCAAGGTCAGGAGAGATGGAGTCAGTTACAAATTATTTCAATTTAAAAGAAACTAAAGTAATCCAGGAACTGACCAAGGAAACTGTTTCTGTGATTAAAACGTCTTTGAGAAGCTTTCTGGAAGTAATTTCCTGTAACTTCAGGTGTTCGGAGAACTTTAGTTATTCTGCAGTCTTATTCAAATGGAAACCCTTCATAAACATCATCAGTACCTGTCTATCTCATTCATCAATTACTTGCTGAGCTTCTAGCTACTGAAAGAAAAGCTTGTTTCAGCTTATGTGCTAACTCTGCATTCGTGTCTGACTTGTAAAGAATCCTAAACTTCTATCAGTGTGTGAAATACAGGGAGATGAACACTAAATAAAGTGCAGTTTAATTGTCCTTTTGTAAGTGTAGAGAATAGTGCATGTCAGAACTTCAGAGAAAGCATCAATGGAAACATGTAAGGCAAAATGCCAGACTGTGTTTATACTGAAAGGGAATGGGATTTTCTAGAAGGTGTGGAGCATTGTTTCGTGGCTCTTGTATGCTGAGAGACCTAGAAGTTCCTTAGTTTTAATTCTGGTACTCAAAGTCATGCAAATATTAAAGAGTTTTTTGTCTGGCACTGCCAGATGATGAAGTATTTTGATTATAAACTACAAGTGACCGCCTATAGCAGTGAAGGCTCAGAGCTTGTAAGTGGAGAATTGTGTATACTCATTCCCTCTATATATGACTATACATGCATGCATAGTTTGCTGATGCAGCAGCCTTAATACCAGTGACAGAGCTATATATAGGTGAAGTATATAGCTAGTATGGTTCTTCTGGTTACTAAATAAGCTTAAAGGCTTACCTATTCTGCTGTTTTTTTATAGTTTTGATAAAAATGTCTTTTAATTACTTGCTGTACCATAATGTAGTCAGTAGTGTCTATGCACTTTCTGCTTCATGCTGTGCAGCATTAGCATAAGATGAATGTGGAAATTTCCAGGCTCTGTGGCTGAGGATGGAGCTCAGAAGTATACTCTGCTAAAGCTGTGACTGCATTTCTTCCAATTGTGAAGTTATTTGTAGTTGTTTGCTTATTTTATTAAATTTCAGGTTGTTGTATTATAAACTGTGCCATGCATAGTTTCCAGCTCATGAGTTTGAATTCATGCCTGTCTGAGAAATTTTAATTGATCTGACATCTAAAATGTAGGAAAACATTATTTTCTCTGTGTAAATTACTTTGAAATCAGATGTAGCTAATCTTCTCTGTAGTATCCTTTTTGCTTCTGGAATGCTTTAAGAAACAGCAATAAATCCAAGAAGCTCATCTCTCTCCAGCAATGCTTAGTCTCCGAGTAGTGGTTTGGAATTGTGTTGTAACAGTTGCTTATCCAAATGCAGCTCTTAAGTAGCTGCTGTGTCAACAAATAACACCTCCAGAGACTGTTGTAACAGACCAAATAAGTAATTACTCTAATGCTTTATACTGCCTTCCCTCTCACTCTTGCTCGCCTGCCTCTTGCTTACAAAGTACACTAGAAACTAGACTTACAGGTTCTGCATACTGAATATGTGATGGAATTGCTTGTTGATGAACAGGTTTCAGACAAGGGTAAGTTATTTGTATTAAAATTGCTGACTTTTTTTTTAATACAGCCATGGCAGAATTTTCTAGACTTGCCACAGTTTTTAGCCTGCATCTTTAACTACTAGAGGCTGAAAATGTTCTGACCTCCAGGAACCCTCCTGGTCCTTGTGTAGTGCTGGCTCTGAAAGGCTGCGCTGTGCCTGGTGACCACAGACAATGGCAGTGCATTAAATCTGCTTGTAACTAGTGGGCATTGCTGCTAAAGGATGGATATTCACAGATCAGAAACATTATCAGTAACCTGCCAACAGCAGTAAACACTCTGCTTAGATGCTCAAGAGGAGAAGGGAGAGCAGGTGGAGAAGAAGCTTTGACAAAGAGAAAATGTTAATTTAGTTATTTTCTGCATCTTGTCAGCTTTGATTTCTTCATCTTTGTCTGCATCCCTGAATTATCTGCCATAATTGTGCAAGTGGCTTGGATGACTGAAGGTTTTGCCTAATTAAATTGTGAGACTGAAATGAAGGTATGATATGATTATCCAAGCAAAATAACAAAATTAAAACAATGTGCAAGTGTTTGGTGTGATCAGTCTAACCTACATGTAGCTTGTTGATACTGCTTTGACTAAAACTGACATCACCTTGCACATCTGCAAAGCAGCACAAATAATGTTATCTTATACATGAGAAATAATATTTGTAGTGTAAACCCTAATTTTAGTGTCTGGTGGTTCAAGGGAGGGTATTTCAACAGAATTGATAGAAATGGTGCTTCCTAATTCTTAGTGAATAATTTGCATTTCAATATACAACTTAGACTGATTGTAACACACTAGAAAATTTATGGAATCAATATACAGATCATTGATTTGTCTTCCTTTTTTCTTTGAGGTGTTGATGGTGTTGGTAACAATAGTTGCCTATGGTCAGGATTATTTGTCTTTGTATTAAGCTCTGGACAAATACGTATATGATAGGAGGCAAATAATAAACTGTCAAAGTATTATTGCATGTTATGAAATTGTTGTTTCTGATGTAGCTACAGTTTTGTACAAAATGAACATCCTCTAATGGATGCAAAGTAACTGAGATTATTTTAAGGCTATTTGTGGAGTAAAATCGTGGTTTTTTTCTCACTGTCTGCATTTTATTGTACAGAGTATCTACCTGGTGGGGGAGCCAGCAAATCAGTTTTCTGGGCGAAGATTTTCAATTTTTGTCAATGAGATAAAAGTAGCTGGTGAGTTTCCCCCTAAAATCTCTGATAGCATTTTTCATATCTTCCTTTCCCCATATGCCACCTTGTTTCTATAAACTGCTTATGGCCATTTTCGTGTAAACCTGTTTAACATTCCAGCTGCCACCAGACAGCTGTTCTTTTGCTTGAAATACACTTTGAATCATAGAATCAGATAGAATCCTAAAATGGTTTGGGTTGGAAGGGACGTTAAAGATCATCCAGCTCCTACCTCCTGCCACAGGCAGGGATACCGATAGGAATAGGAATCATGTGAACCACATAGTTGTTATTTGGGTGCTACCTGTGCTGAGATCTCTGTGCTGGGATCCTCTGCTGCTACTAATTGGTAGGTTACACTTCAGACTAACTCTGTGCTAAGTGTTTCTAATTTAGGAATCTGCTTAATAGGGGCTGTTTCTGCCAAGGGAACATGATTCACATTTAAAGGTGCAGCAGCAATTCTGATCCAATTCAACCCCCTCTCTAAACATTTAGCTGCCATTCTGTAAGTCTTGGCAAGCCTTTACTGTGAGCATATTAAGATGCTGAGACAGCAGAATTTAAGATGCAGCGTCTGTCAGCATCAGGCACTGAACTTGTGTAAATCAAGCTTCAACCCCTGTCACATGTATCAGGGTATTAGTTGGCTGGGTGTTTTTCAGGAAGATAAAGTATTCTGAACAGAATTCAACCAATGACATAAACATTCAAATTAAAGGTTTATAAACCCCTGTCTAGCAAGGTTATTTACATTTTATTCAGAAATAAGTTCGTTTCTGATGACAGAAATATAAATGTCTACATGCAATTAAATCATTTCATTAAAGTCAAGATTATTTAAAAAAGTTACTAATTTTTTTTCAGAAGGCCCATGTACAGTACTGAATATGGCTGCCTAAACTGTAGATGTAGAAGTTTGGCTTTGTCATTACCATAGAAATTTAGAGGCAAAAGCCCTTCATAGTACTGTCTGGAAATGCTTTTCATTTCCTGAGATGAGTAATGCAAAGGAAAATTTGTAAATCCAACTTTTTTTTTCATAAATGGACTATATTTGCTCTAAATAAAGCCTTTATCCTAAAAGGGAAACAAAACAATTTAAAGTAAATTTCAGTGTAGTCTTTGTGTTTTTTCCTCTAAGCAGTAGTCATATCTGACCAAACATTACATCAAAATGACATACCAGCTCTTTAGCTGTAAAAGTTGAACTTCTTGGTGTAATTCAAAGCTACTAAACAAGGTACAATTCAAATGCCAACATGTGTAATGCTTGGGAATTCTGGGATTGTCTTTTCCAGGATTATTATTAGTATTTTAAAACAATCATTTAAGATGCACTTAATTTTCTTAGCCATTATTTACTAGTATTATTTACATGCACCAAAATAGTAATCCCCATCTTGTTGATCTTGTTCAGACCAGACAGAAAAAGTGCTTGATGAAAATAAAGAAGTTCAGAAAATGCTTTTTTTTTGGGTTTTTTTGTTTTTTTTTTTTTCAGTTTAGCCATTGAATTAAACAAAAATAAGCAGACTCAAACTGGAAAAGGGACTATTATGTCACTCAGGCTCAAAATGTAACGAACAGGGAATTTTTGGCCTTTTTCCTTAATGTTCTGTGGTATATTAGCAAAATTTAATCTCTGTGGCTCATTTTAAAATACCTAGTTGAAATGTTTCAAATTTCCCAGCTTTGAGTTTTCTTTTTTTGATACCAAAACTTCAGTGTGCAGGAAATAAACTACCAGCAAATGTCTGTGAAAGCATGTGCAGCACTTGTGTTTATTTGTATGGAGAAATGGGGAGGAATCACACACCTGCTTCTCCACACTGACCGTAAAGCACAATGCATATATATAATGTACATATATATAGTTATATACTGTATATTATATACACAATACAATTAACAGAACTGTGTTTGCCCCTGCTGATGATAAGGGACCACCTGGTAGCAGTTTTTTTAGCTATTGAAAAGACTGAAAAATAAGTTACAAATAAACTCTTCCTTCATAGTCCTCCTTAGGAGATGATTACGTTGATGATTCACAAATAATATTAATTTATAAAATCAATATTTTATTATAGGTTTTGCATTATTTACCTATTAAGCGTGTTTACAATAGCAATGACAAATGCTTGGTTAGATGACGCTCATATTCTGTGAAATATAGCACACAAAATAGTGCACAGATATGAAAAGATGAAGTCCTGAACAGTGTTTTTATAGTCTTTTGTAGCAGAATAATGAAGGTCTGGACCATAAGCCAAGTTTAGCTGGGTTTATCCTTTTCAAAGTTAACTTACAACAAAAACATTTATGTGTTTTGCTGTTTTATTTTGGATTCTTTTGCCTACCTCAATTCCTGTGCATCAAGCAAGAATTTAATGCTACATTATAGAGCACAGGACTCTAAACCAAAGTCTGGAGTGAAATGGTTAGGAAAGCAGTGTTTCCAGGTTTCCAGTTTTCACCCTCATTTCCATTCCATTGAGAAGTCCTCTGACAAGATGATAAAACTGAGTCCTTAATATAGTCAGAATGTACAAGATTGCACAACTCGAAATAAGTCACACATCAGAGCTTTTTGATGTTTCCACTCTGTGTGTGAAACGTGATGCCCAATGTATTAAACCAACATGGTATTTTACAAACCCATTGTTGTGGTTTAAACCTAGCCAGACAGTTTGTTCACTTACTCCCAGCGAGTGGTGCCGGGCTGGAAGCAATCGAGGCCCTCATCCCCCCCCAGGGGCTCTCCCGTTCCCCGCTCCTGGAGGGATGGGGAGGAGAATCGAAAGAATGCAACTCCTACGGGTTGAGACAAGGACAGTCCAGCAACCAATGTACAACACAAATCACCACCGCTACCACCAATGACAACAATGGTAAGAGAAAATAACAAGGGAATAGAATACGATACCACCCACCGAAAAACGAGTCCGACTCAGAAGACCCCGTGTCCTTCTGGGTAACTCCCAGTTACCCCCCACCCTGGGCATGGTATGGAATACCTCTTTGGCTAGCTTGGGTCAGGTGTCCTGTCTCTGCTTCCTCCTGGCTTCCCCTCCTCCCTGGCAGAGCATGAGCCTCACAAAGTCCTTGGTCAGGGTAAACATTACTTAGCAACAGCTGAAAACATCAATATTATCAGCACTGTTCCCAGGCTGGAAGTCAAAACACGACGCTGCACCAGCTACAAAGAAGGGGAAAAATTGACTGCTACTGCTAAACCCAGGACGCCCATATATCATGAAAAAAATAAAAGTGGAGGAAACTTGCAGCAAACCCCCAGAAGTCAAAGGAATAACTGGGGATTTACATAACTAAAAAAGAAAAAAAGCCCTATGGGTCTTAAAGAACTGCAAGTCTGTTAATGGGCTTGCAGCAGTTTAAATAAACTAATAAAGAAGCTGTGTGTAGGGTTTTGATCTAATTAGAGAATGATATATTCTGGTTTGCAGCAAGATAAAGTTGATATGTGAAAGCATTAAACAGTGATATGACTTACCAGAGAGTGGCTGCACTTAGAAGAAGGACCTGAAAATACTTTGGTCTAAAGATGGAAAATCAGACCATACACTCTCATTCTGCTCTGTAGGGAAGGATTATGTGCTGTCCAATGGATCATAATTGTACAGGCAACACCAAATTTAGTCATGGTCTAAGAATATTACTTTAAGTGATCTTCCCTGTGCTCTTCTGCCATCAGCTGTCAAACCTACCTGGTTTGTATAGTTTATAATCAAGTTTGTTTTCTGTTTTCCTCTGTCCTCAGATCTTGTTGAGAACTTTCATGGCTACACCCAATGATTTGATAGGCAGAATACATTGGAATGAGCAGAAATCCTTCCCAAGCCTTCAGGGTAAGTAAAATAAAAAAGTGTAAGATTATATTGCACAAAGGAAAAAAACCCTGAGCCCTCCCTGTTTAGGCCTGGGCTTCTCCAACAACTAAGAAAGGATCTCATCAAAGCATACAAATATTTTAAGGGCAGATGTTAAGAGCGTGGTGCCAGACTCTTTTCAGTGGTGCCCAGAGACAGTATAAGGAAGAAAAGCATAGAAAGTTCTATCTGAATATGAGGAAAAATATCTTTATTTTGAGTGCTGCTACAGGCTGTCGAGAGATATTGTGGAGTCTCCTTCTCTGGAGATACTTAAAACATGCCTAGACTCATTCCTGTATAACCTGCTGTAGGTGACATAGCTTTACCAGGGGGGTTGAATTAGACAATCTCCAGAGGTCTTTTCCAAGCCCAACCATTCTGTGAAATAGAGCAATTCTTGGCCCACTAAGTGAAGGGCCATGGGTTTTATTTTAGCATTAATTACTCACTAGAACTGTGTAGTTAATATTTCTGTGAGAAAGATTTTTAAAAATAATTAACAGAAGATGTTCTGGCTAGTGATGTTTAGTGACCAAGGATAAAATGTTTCTTTTTGATTAATTACAGACCAGTTATACACTACTGGAATTCAGTGTTAATTGACAGGAGCAGTTAGATCCCAGCAGTATCTCATGTCAGATTTGGGATCTTCCTTCTGCTTTAAGTTGTTGGGATCATTGCATGGTTGTTAATGTTTGTTTAAGAGTTAATATTATAAAGGTATAAAATGAGATGATACTGATATTTCCTGATACTTCAAGTATTTCTTAATGTGAAGCCAGTTCTCAAAACTGAGAAGTGCAGTTTCATCTTTTGTGTGATTACACCAAGTTCTCTTTAAATGAGATCATTAAATGGTTACAATCTCATAACAAGTAGGTTTGAATACAGCAGGGGTTTCCTGGTTTTACTCTAAAAATAGAATAAAATATGGGAAGATCTAGGAAGTTTCACATCTAATTTGAAGTTTCCAATTTCACTAAATAACTTCCTAAAAGGCAGGTAAGAAAACTGGCTCCGTTTTCATGCTTCTGCCTTTTGTAGTTAATGATCTGTATTTTGGAACTTCAGCATTTATGGGACTTGTATCACTGTTAGGTTTTTCTCAGCAATGTTTTTGCACTGGAATTTGAAAATCTAGTTCCACATATGCATGTTCAGTAGCTCATATTGGGCTCCATACCAGTCTTTCATCATCATAACTTAAGCTGTTAGTGTTTCTGCAGTAATTTAAAACCGTTGCTAACTTTTCACCCCTATTTCACACATACTCTTATTGTTGAAAGAAGTGATGTGTATGAATATTTCACTAATAAAAAACACCTAATGATGTTTAATTTAAGATGTCTTCAAATGTATTTATTACTTGTCACCAAGCACTGTGGAGCAATCAGTGTAGAGAATTCTTGGGGTCTAAATGCTTGTGTGTATACTTAATTTTAAATACTTGCCATATGAAATTGAAGCTGTTTGATAGAATGTAGGAGTTGCAGAGAGTTTTTTTCCTGTTTGAATGAATCTTTGTGTTAGAATTGTCAAAATACTTACAGAAAGCAACTAATATGCAATTTTATATTTGCATAAAGATTCTGTCATCAAACTTCTTGCTGGAATATTTGCTTGAAATAAACACAATGGGTGACCAAACAATTAATTAAGTACATTCAAGGATGCAGAAACATTCATAAATATTCATTTCTATATTCGTCTAGATTCAGTTGTATAACATAATTTTAGATCCTTCCTGTATATAGAATCATAGAATAGTTAGGGTTGGAAAGGACCTTAAGATCATCTACTTCCAACCCCCCTGCCATGGGCAGGGACACCTCACACTAAAGTAAACATAAGTAAATCTTCTTAATTTCATTCTTATCCTTTCTGATAAGACAAAAAATATGCTGATTTATTAACCTCACTTGAGGTTTTATCACAAACAGTTGGAGGTTACTTTAACTAATATGATGTCTGTATATAATTATGCATCCCTCACTCTTCCTTGCGCTAGTTTATTTTCCTGTATTAAAAGTGTCAGGACAATACTTCAAGCATAATGGTGCTGGTCTTCAATCAGCATAGACATAGTAAACAACTGTTTATGAGCAAAATTAGAATAAAAAATGGCTTAAGATTGTATCTTCTAAATAAAAAGCTGTTTTTTTAGTTAAATAAAATATTCTCAGTATATTACTTATTCTAAATGTTTTTTCCATCTGTTTCAATTGGTAAGAAACTGGCAGTCTAATGAATTCTTTGATCACTTTGTCACTTCTCCTTAACTACTAGACGTGCATTTATCTACTTTAAGTATGTTCATACAGATCTCTCTCTGCAGAACAACTTGTTACAGAGAAAGGTCATTCATTTACAGAAATGAATCAAGTCAGAAAAATGTCGTATTTGTATTCCAATGGAAAAGAACAATTAACTTTAAAATGTTAGTGTTAATATAGACATTGATCATGTTAATTTGGATTGTTTTATATTTTGGAAGCTCATCTCAAATGTTGCATAAAATTTGTGTGCAAAGCAGCACAGAGCAAAGCACTGGGAGTTCAGTAACAGTAATGATGGTCTGCCTTCTCGTGCTGAAACTCTTCTACCGGGTGCTGCTTGTCTTGGTCAAAATCAACAGAAATAATACAACAGAAAGAAATGTTTGTATAAATTGAGTGATAAACGGAATTGTTCAATGCAGCTTATCTGCAGCTGGCAGATAAGAGTGAATTTTTAGCATTATTTACAGCACTCAGTGGTATGGTGTTTTCTTAAGTGGCTGTCCTCATATGATAATTTATCATCAAATATTTCCCTTCCAGAGAATTGAGCAAAGGTTTGCAGCTTTGTGGTGACAAATTCTTGTTTCAGTGAGCTTTGAATACTGTGGTCAATATGTAGACATTTTCTGGTAAGGATCAGTAACTCAGAGTCCTGTACACAAGTTTGAGCACTGATGCATAACATTAACTACATTAGTTCACCCAGAAAGTAACCCTGGGTAAGTGTAATATAGTATTTCTTACTATGTATGATGTGAAGGGTTAACCGATGTACAGGGGGAGTAGTTAAAGCTGCTTGCTTAAGTGTTACTGCTTGCTCACACTTACCGTACTTGCAGTATACAAGGGGGTAAATCAAGCTGCTTGATTAGCAATGTTACTACTCATTCATGCTTATCGTACTTGCCGTGTATGCTAGAACAAGATATAAGGACATGGCTGTTGTTAAGAGGTAGGGACCATGATGTTATTCCTGTCCTTTGGACGCCTCGGCCAGCTGAAACTGGCTCTGCACTTTGAACAATGACCAAGCCTCCAGGGAGAATGTGTAACGACTAGAGATAAAAGGTTCAGGCTCGAGGAAGACTCATTTACTTCATCTTGAGACCCTTGCCCATGACCAGCAGGAGGCACTGTGCAGGCACAAAGGACTTCTTAGCTCATTATAATACAAAGCAGGGATAGGACATGAATATGTATAGGTGTATTGTGTAATGTATATGTATAAACTCATGCATATGTATAACTTTAGAGGATAAATGCAAAGGGAAGACAACGATAAAGTGCGCATGCCTGTGGAGGAGCTATCCCCCATATGCCTCAGTGCTGAATAAAGCATACCTACTTTACAACTTTAACAAGTTGTGGAGTCTATCCACGCACCAACCCTGACTGGTTAATGACCTGCCCCAGGGAGCGCGAGCGACCAGGAGCCCGGCGAACAGAGCGGGTCGAGGCAGTTTGCGTGGCAGTTCGCGCTGGCAGGCAAGCGGGATGGTGAGCACGTGTTGTATGACCAGGGCCTGGTCCAGGAACACTGCTCTGGCTGCCCCGGCTGTTGCCTGCGTAGGCACCCAGACAGAGCCAATAAGAGGGGAGGCTGCAGTGCAGAGCTCAGAGTGTAGAGAGTGCCTGCACTGGTCTGGTGAGGGAATGGTGCACAATGGGCAGGGCTGCACTAGGTACTCCCTGGTGGAGGTCCTTCTGCAGCAGGTGGGTGAACTGAGGGATGCTGTTAATAGACTGAAAGATGTCAGGGAAGCTGAGAGTAAGCAGGAATGCTTGCTTTCGGCCCAAACTGTGCAGGGTCCTCAAGCTTCCCCTCTAGCTCATGAAGGAAAGAAGGAGGCCGTTAACCTGGGAAGCTGGGAATTAGTGACAAAAAAAAACAACAAAAAAAGGAGGAAAAGGACAATTAAAAGCAAGGGGCTTCCTCCTAAATGTTGTCCCCATGCATAACGGCTTTGCTGTCCTGCAGGGGGGTAATGAGGAAACGCACTCGAGCCAGAAACAGCCAGCTGATGCACTGGTAAAGAAGATCTCTACTGGTGCTGCCAGGAAAAAGCGGTGGGTCGTAGTAGTAGGGGACTCTACATTGAAAGGGACAGAAGCACTCATCTGTCGGCCTGACCCCATCTCAAGGGAGGTGTGTTGCCTTCCAGGGGCATGGATCAGTTATGTGGCAGAGAGGCTGCCTGCTCTAGTAAGTCCCACGGACTATTACTCCCTTCTGGTGATACATGTGGGTGCTAGGGATAGAGATAGTAGGAGCCTGGGGAACATAAAGAAGGACTACAAAGCCCTGGGAGAGGTGGTTAGGGGCTCTGGAGCTCAGATAGTCTTTTCATCAATTCTCCAGGATACAGGGAAGGACCTAAAAAAAGCTAGGAAGATTAGCCAGGTTAATAAATGGTTAAAAGGGTGATGTCATAGTCAGTGGTTTGCGTGTCTTGAACATGGGACCTAAGTTAGTAGGCCAGGTCCACTGGGGGCTGGTGGAGCTGGTCTGATGGTAAAGAAGGGAAAGAGCAGTTTTGGTAGGAGGCTTGCCAGACTGGTCAAGGAGGCTTTAAACTAGATGTGTTGGGTAGGGGGGCATCATTCCATCCCAACACATCCAGTCAGTTGCCAGCACCTATAATAAATGTTCGGAGCAATGTAGATACATTCCAGCCACTCCAGCCAATGAGCCGGCTTCAGTTGGAGCTCGGCTCAGATGCCTCTATACAAATGCCCGTAGCATAGGGAACAAACGAGAGGAATTAGAGATGTGTGCACGTCTACAGGGGTATGATATAATAGGCACCACAGAAACATGGTGGGATGGCTCCTATGACTGGAGTGTTTGAATGGAAGGTTAAAGGCTTTTTAGAAAAGACAGGCCTGGCAGGCGGGGAGGGGGAGTTGCCCTTTATGTTAGAGATAGGCTGGAGAGTATGGAACTCTGTCTGGGGGCAGGTGATCAGTTAACAGAGAGTTTGTGGGTCAGGGTTAAAGGGGATATAGCTATGGGAGACATTACTGTGGGGATCTGTTACAGACTGCCTGATCAAGGAGAATCTGTGGATGAAGTACTCCATAGACAGATAGGGAAAGCCTCATGCTCACAGGCCCTTGTTCTCATGGGTGACTTCAACCACTCTGATATCTGTTGGAATGACGGTATGGGCCGGCACAAGCAATCCAGGAGGTTCCTCGATTGTGTAGAAGACAACTTCCTTCTGCAAGTAATAGAGGAGCTGACAAGGAGAGGTGCCGTGCTTGAGCTTGTCCTCACCAACAGGGAAGGGATTGTTGGAAATGTGACGCTCCAGGGCAGCCTTGGATGCAGCGATCACGAGATGGTTGAATTTGAGATCCTCAGGACAGTGAGAAGAGCGTGCAGCAAGCTCAGTACCCTGGACTTCGAAAGAGCAGACTTTGGCCTCTTCAGGAACCTGCTTAGTAAGATTCCATGTGATATAGCCCTAGAGGGCAGGGGGGCCCAAGACACTTGGTTGATATTCAGGGATCACCTGCTACAAGCTCAGGAGTGTTGTGTCCCAACTAGAAGGAAGTGCAGCAAGAGAAAACGGAACCATCTGGATAAAGATAGAAGTAACAAAAGATAATTGCATGCGAGTTGATAGATTGATTTTCTTTACATGACTGTGATGGCTTCCAGATATAGTAGGCAAGTGCCTGTTTGAGCTTCTGGTTGTAAATTCTGAACAAGACTATCCACTCTGTATAGTGCATATGGTGTTTGTAATATTGGGGGGGGGGGGGGGGGAGGGGCTAAAAAAATGAAGTTGAACATTGTGATACCCCCTCTGTAGCACAGAAGATAGTTTATAAATGACTTTCAGGGCTTTTTTTTAACTTGTATTGCATATTTGGTAGCATAGATTTCAAATGCAAAAGCAATGTTTGATGCATGGATAGACCCCACAACTTGTTAAAGTTGTAAAGTAGGTATGCTTTATTCAGCACTGAGGCATATGGGGGATAGCTCCTCCACAGGCATGCACACTTTATCGTTGTCTTCCCTTTGCATTTATCCTCTAAAGTTATACATATGCATGAGTTTATACATATACATTACACAATACACCTATACATATTCATGTCTTATCCCTGCTTCGTATTATAATGAGCTGTTCTTTGTGCCTGCACAGTGCCTCCTGCTGGTCGTGGGCGAGGGTCTCAAGATGAAGTAAATGAGTCTTCCTCGAGCCTGAACTTTTCACCTCTAGTCGTTACACATTCTCCCTGGAGGCTTGGTCATTGTTCAAAGTGCAGGGCCAATTTCAGCTGGCCGAGGCGTCCAAAGGACAGGAATAACATCATGGTCCCTACTTCTTAACAATAGCCACATCCTTATATTTTGTTCTAGCATACACGGTGAGTACAATAAGCATGAATGAGTAGTAACATTGTTAAGCAAGCAGCTTGTACATTGTACATTGTAAGTACGATAAGCATAAGTAAGCAGTAACACTTAAGCAAGCAGTTTGACCTACCCCCCGTATATTGGTGAATCCTTCACATCATGTTATATGTCCTATTTACTTCATTGTCCTATGGAGAATGCATGATGTAGTTGACAGAGCAATAGTATTCCGCATTCCATTGCTCTTCTCCAGTACAAAAATACTAGCTAGTAGAATTAACAATAGAACAAACATTACATGCACTGCTTGGCCTGTGTTTTCTAGACTGTAAAGTAAAATTGGCTAAACTGAACATTTGCAAGCACTCTCACGATAAAATACTAATCTTTTTAGTTATGAACGTATATGAAGTTTACCTATAAATGGACTCAAAGTTTATCATCTGGAAAATTGATTTTCCTCTTGTCTTTGCCACGAATTTCCATTTCAAAATGTCAAGTTAATCTAAGCACCATTTTGTGGACTCACCATGGAATGCTTGCACTGACATTTAGAAACAGGGTTGGGAAACAGTTTGAGAGCCTCTGTAGCAGCAGATTGCAAACACTGGTGTTGAAAAGTAGAGGGAGAAATTGAATTTTGGAATGTGAAGACAGAATTGCATTTATCTTTGGTGTGAGTTCATCACAATCACTTGTATCTTATTCCTTGTGTGAAACTGAAGAATGGAGTGGTGCTTGAACAGCTATTTTTTTCAGGCTGGTGATGATTCCAAGAAATACATACTTCTACGGCAACATTTACTAAATGTGTGCATGTCATGAATTCTGATTTCAGTGAGCTTTTTTCCAAATAAGTGGAAATTTTGGAGAAGAGATAAGAGATACCCTTTAAAATAAGGATATTTCCTCCTATGTCTGTCTTTAAAAGTGGCACTGAATTCAGTAGCTTAAATTTGCTTTGCCTCAGCTCAAGAAAAAAAATGGAATAAGTACTTTTCAGTGTCCGATTGGAGAAAACCCCAGTGCTGCACATGGTTTCAGCTGGTGATCCCAAGAGAGAAATTAAGATGCAAACGAGGTCAAGTACCGAAAGCAATCAGTTGGTTTATTAGGAAAGGACAATTATTATAAAAAAGGGAATTTATTGTAATAAAGGGGATAGCAATAGGACAGATTGGAAAAAAGGTAGAAAATGAAGCAAGGATTTGGGGTGCAGAGAGAGAGAGATAGTCACCACCGTGGATCCAGTGGTGTCCCGGAGATCCATTGTCGTCAGTGGTGGGAGTTCTTCAGGATTCGTAGTCAGTATTGGAACAGTGTCCTTCAAAAGTCCATCAGAGGTGGGTGTCCTCAGGTAGGCATCCTTCTGGAGTCATCCTCTTGAAGGTACCCTGTGGAGTGTTTCTTGTGGAGTTGCCCTCATGGTGATGTCTCATGGAAGGTGTCCTTCTGGGTCCATAGTCGTTGGTAGAAGGTGTCCTCACAGAGGTCAGGGAGTCATCCTCATGGCAGTGGCTCCCTGGTGATGTCCCTCTTGGTGATTACCTTTTCCACCTTTTAGAATGAGTTATGGTAGTACCTCTGTTCTTCATGTCATTTATTGCACGTTCCTGGTGGACCAGTTTCCCTGGTTTTGCAGCCAGCTCTTCAGCTGCACACACATGTGTCTGCACACACGTCAGCAGCAATTATTGGGATGATGGGTAGCAATTCCTCACACCAGTCCTTGAGGTAATGGATGGAAGAGTCTTAGCTCTTTCCCACTCATCCCTCAGGCAATGGATGGTAGAGTCCCAGTTCAGCTCCTCACACCCTTCTCCCAGGCAATGGATATTGGAGTCTTAGCTCCTTCCACCCATCTCTGAACAAAAGATAGGTGGAATTCCATCTCAGCTTCTCAGACCAGTCTTTGAGGCAATGGACAGTGGAGTCTGATTTCAGATCAATTTTTCATAGTACTTTATGGGAAAGTGTAAAAGTAATAATTTGAAAAAATTCTCATTAATTTCAGTGGGACACTGTTTTATGATCAGACTGAATGATATAGCTCCAGGTAAGGTATTCCATATTCTGCCCACACCCAGCTGCTTATGTTCAACAAGTGCATTCATTTAAAAATGTAGAGCATGTCATACTACACTGTACGTCCTGTTTACTTCAGTGAAACTTTGATTTCATAACAAAATCCTGTTGACATCAAAAAATGACTGCTAAAGCTTCCTTGTCTGAAAACATTTATGCGCTGTATCAGCCTGCCTTTTTGGCTGGCCAGCCCACAGATCCTGTGGTTAGCATCCGTGCTCTGCAAGGCAGATGTCTGCCCTGTGCAGATTTTCTTATTAATTCTCCTCAAGCCTTTCCTTCCAAAAATCAGTGCAGTGTTGTTTTCTCATCTCTAACCAAATATTCATCATTAATCTACTTTTGAATCCAGCATGGGTTTTGACATGACAGTAATATATCTGACATAAGCAATTAGGTGAAACATTGTTGTGAGGCAAGTAGGCAAGAGAAACAATTTTAAAAATTAATAAGGGAATAAAATATGTGCATTTTTAATATTCGCTTTTCTTTAAACAGTTTAGAAAGAAATTGCTTTCCATTTCAAGAAATCTCTTTTATACTGCTCGTAATGTAAGTGCCTCAGTGTGAACTGCCATCATTCTAAATGCTAAAGCTATGGTTTTTAACCCGTTAGAGAAGTTTTACTTCTGCATGGAGAAATAACTGAGCAATAGTGGGTGATTCAATGTGGGAACACATGTGTTCATCCATATCAGCATAATGATGAATTTGGACTCCAATATGGAGTTTTAACATTTTTACTAATTTGGGATAAATTGCTGATTCAATAATTACTCCTTTTGTCAGTTTGAGCAGAATTTTTTTGGAGAGGGTTTCCCTTTTTTTGGTATTTGTCAACTTAAAGTTGATTCCTTTGGCCTTGAAAAGAATACTTCTTGTGAGGTCTCAGGTTGTTTTTCTTGAGACATAGTCATAGCTGTTCAGAATAAGAGAATAAATTCTACCTTTAGGTATGTCTGCCAATTTTAATTTTGGACTTTTATAAATGAAGTATCATCATTTCAGAAAAGTTGATGTAAGGTAAATACAAAGTTTGTTGGCTGCACCCATGGCAATGGCAATTCATTAAAAATAAAATCAACTATTGATTTTAGTGGTGTTATTATGAATTAGTTTGGCTGAGAATAAGGTGTATGTTGTTATAGCAAAAAAGCAAAGAATATCCATCACACACTCTTTCTGAGTAGTCTCTTCTGAATCCATTTATTGCATTTTGTTTCTCTTCACTTCTGTGTATTACATGCAGTAATTTTTTATCTTCTGAGGGAAGGAATCATCAAAACAGTAGCTGGTGAGAGGAAATGACAAATGACACACTATTGGTTCTTGTGTTTTTAAAATGTCATTTGTCATACAGGTGTTTAAAGATTTGGAAACTAATGTTTTCCCATGGGTATCAATGGAAAAGCTGTATGATTACAAAGTGCTTCTAATCTGGGATATTAGAACCCCTATTTGAATATTTTTCATTTGAAATTTTGTGACAAAGATTACTTGATGATATTTACTTGCCAGAATAAATGGTTTCTTGCTAACAAATGGAAATTCTTACAACAAATTTAAAGTTCATTCAGAATGGAAGTTTCAGTTCAGACCAAGCTCATAAAATATCTGAAAACGAACACAGGAAAAAATGATGAAGTTAAGTTTGTCAGATTTTATATGCAGCTACTTTTTCTATGAAAACTTTTCATGTTATATATGAAGAAATAGCTGTATTGTATCTACCTATAGGCATAAACTGATTGATAGAGAAAAGTAGTATTAGTACAAACTCATATGATACTTCTGCTCCATCAGACTTTCTCAGCCTGATGTATCATTATATCAAAATCCTTTGTTGCTTGCAAAGTACTTTAAGGGAAAAAAAAACCACCCCACAAACCAACAAAATCCTCCCCCCCCCAAAAAAAAAAAAAAAAAAAAAGCCACCAAATCAACCAAAACCCTACAAAACCCTACAAATGATAAAAAAAAGGCAGAGGTGATCATTTGGTTCCATAAGCCTGGATGGTTTGGTCTGGAGGATACCCTATCTGGTTCACCTTCTGTGAAACACCGTTGTGGGATTCTATTGATGTGACTATTGCCTTATACTACCCCAGTAAAGCCAGACAAAGTTTCATCACCCTTTTCCAGACTTATGCATTTACCCAGAAATCATGGAAGATGAGTTAAAACACCTAGAATGATAAAACAGCAGAATTTGTAAGGGCTGGTTTATGCCTGAAGTTTTTGAAAGTCTCATGTAATTCTTGCAGAGCTATTGACTTCTGCTTCAGCAGAACAGGCAATGTACCCTGTATGTTATGCATCTGCAAGTACTTCTTCAGCCAGTGTGCCTTCTGAAAGATGTCTTCTTTGCCTTCTGTGAAAAGTATGATTCAGTTTGCAGATCATGGCTGCAAATCTAATTTTGAAACAACACAAAACTATTGTTGTTTCTGGCAGGGAGTTGGTACCTTGCCAGTGCTGTTGTTACGTGTCTCAGTGTTTTGTAAGGTCTTGACACATACTGCTTTGAGGATTCAGAAATCAACTTGCTGTTTGGGGGTCTCATTCAGTAAGTGAGATGGATGAAGTCTGACCAACATGAAATATTTTACTCTGAATGTCATTCATGCTGTATATTCCTAAAGGAAAACATGATGCTTAAACTGGCTGCCTGCTGAGATTTAGGTGAGCTCTTGGAAGAGAATCCCTTTGGATGTGAAATAAATTCCAAGTGGGATGTGTGCTGGAGAGAGAGGGCTATGTAAGCTTGACTTTTGGCCTATTGATCAGGTTTCTGTGACAGATTTTTGGAATGGTGTGATTGCTGAAGAAATGTAGTCTCAATAAACTCCAGTCCCTGCTCTCTGAACTAGCCACACTAGACACTGAATTTGGCAACAAGTACATTTTCTGAACTTTATCTTGCTTAATGGTGAGAACAGTTTAAAAAGCTTTGATTTAAAATAGAAGTTTTGCTTTGTTCTCATGGTACTTTGAAGATGAAATAAGATGAAATACACATGATTTCTCAGATCTGTTTGTTTTCCCCTTATCCTTACTACTTCAGTTGGTGTTCTCTGCTGTTTAATGCCTTGTAGTAAATACTGTTTTCAAAGATGACGGTTTTTGCACTTTGGTGTTTTGTTAACGAAGAGGAGAAGCAAGACATGCCAACCCAATATGGGTGATAAGCAAGCTTCTGCTTTATTTGTGGTGCACTTTGCTTATATCTGCGTGGTGTTTAGCCGCGCCTCCTAGTCACAACAGTATTGGTTAGTTCTACACAACTTCCTTCACATTCTCCTCCCACATCCGGTATCCGGTTACCTGTGAGGCCTACACCTTGCTTTGCTTGCACAAGGCCTCTAAGGATCCATGGCCTTGCTCTTGGAGCCATTCTGCAACAGTGTTTTGTCTTTTGCGATGTAAGAGTAGACTTTATATGTGCTCAGAAACATGTTGAAGGAATCCTGTGTTTATATCTGGTTGAAAAGATAATGCTTTGCAAAAAGAATTTTCTGTACTGTTTTCAAATGCCAGTAACAACTTCTGATTTCAGGTTATTGACTGTCAAGGCAATGGTAGAAGTGAATAACAAAATTGCTTTCTGAAAGTGGAAACTGATAAGTGCATTAAGAGCTTTTTGGGACATGATATTTGCCATGGCAGCAAGATGGATTTGGTGTGTAAAAGATATCAGCCAGCTCCAGGTTCCTTTTTTCCTATGGAAGAAGGACAACTTTAATTGTTCGAAGGAAGGATTTAATACCCAGAATCTCTGTATAAGTTATAGCAAGATAGGTGGGTGAAAAAGGGAGTGTATATTTCTGGATATAATTCAGTCATTTACAGTTACATTAGGACACCTTTTTAATAAGGAATATCAAATAACAAGTGATAAATCACTAAATACCTGGGGTTGAAAATCAGTCATTTCTGTGGGCAGTTGTCTCTTACTTGTTGATGATGCTTCTGCTTATACTTCCCCTCTGAATGTACATTGCTGCACAAGTAGTGGAAATTATATTATTGCACATGGTGGGTAGGAAGTTGGTAGTTCCTGTGTCTTTAATCATAATGAAAGGAACGTGAAAGAACCCATTTGGAAGAGCTCATGTGTGGGAGCTTAAGGATATCAAACATTATTCAATTATTTTCTCTCTGGAGAGCCTGTATTACCATATTAGATGCTTTGTACTCTTTTGTCCATATAGTAGCATGTAGTGAGGCAAAAAGGATTTATTTGTGCTTTTCTAGATAATGAACTCTGCAATTGTTTAGAATAATTTTCTTTTGGGAGGCAGAATAACGATTGCCACTGCATTTCTCTGCAGAGACTTGCATATACCAATTATTTATTGCCTTCTTAATGTACCTGAACATAAGTGTTATGTGACTGATTACTTACTTTGCTGTAGTCTATGTTTTTCTTATAATTAGCTGAAATAATAATTTTGTTTTAGTGAATAGCAATGAAAGCAAGTACTAGAAATGGGAAGCTGGCAAAGTGTGATACACACATCTGTATATCGCAGTAGAACCTGGGAATCATCTTTACCAAATTTGAGTTATTTTTTTTAACATTAATCACTACTGAGAACAGAAAAACTGTAGGATATGTTTTTATGATGGATTTACACTTACCCCTATGAAAAGGTGAATCTTGGGCATTCAGTAACGGTCTAAATACCTGTAATCTTATGACATAAAGTGGGCATTTCTCTGTAAAAGAGAGCATGGTAAATTCAGGTATCTGTGAAGAAATTCTTTTATATTTCTTTATAAGATTATTGTACTTCTGTAAGGTGTTTTGTTTTATTTCTATATTAGCAAGCCTGTGTTTGACCTCCAATGAGGTGAACTGCTGCTTCCATTGCAGCTTGTATTTCTGCTAGGAGTATAAATCTGCTTCATGACTTTCTTTGACTGTGTTGATGGGAGAGAGTTCGAGATACATATTGCTATGTTGATCTTTTCTCTGACATTGACACAAATGAACTGAAAAGAGTTCCTAGACTTCAGGAAAACAAAACAAACTAAAAAAAAAAAGAAAAGGAAACCACTTTTCTGCCATGAAAGTACATGATAAAAAAAAACAACCAACTTTTAAAAATTGTTGTGGGGTTGGTTTTTTTTTATTTGTTTGTTTGGGTGGTTTTTTTGGTTTTGATTTTTTTTTTTTAAATCCAGGTCCCCTTGATTTGAAATAAAATACATTTTAAATTAATATGAAATGTGAAATATATCTCAGTCCTCACTTTTACCCTCTAATATTATGATGGATGCACCCTCCCATTAATTCCATTCAATCGAGTGTTGTGCTTTTATGTATAAGCATGTATGTTTTTATTTGATAAAACAGGCATACTCTGATAAAAGCTGGTTGTGCAGTGGTATTCTAATATTACTAAGAAGTCCTCCTTTTTTGTAGATGGAAAAATTATATTCACGCTGTATATCTCTGCAAAGAAGCTTTACAAGTGAGACTGTGCCTTTAAGATGTTTGATTTATTTAATCATCCTGTGTGGCTCTTATACTAGTTCCCTTTTGGTTGTCCAGTGTTGCAAGGAGGTATATAGCTGGTCTTTTTTCTTTTTTTATAGTTTTCTTATTTGTCGTGGTTTAAACCCTGTCAGGCAACTCGTTAACTCACTTCCCCCCTTCTTTCCCTCCCCCTATTCCCAGAGGGACGGAGAGGAGAATCGAAAAGAATGCAACTCCCACAGGTTGAGATAAGAACAGTTTAGTAACTAAGGTATAACACAAATCACTACTGCTACCACCAATAATAATAATGATACAGGAAATAACAAGGGAAGAGAATACAACACTTCCCCACCAGTTGACCGATAACTTGCCCCCCCCGGAGCCCAACCAAGCACCGACCGATACCTACTCCAACCCTGCAGTTTACCACCCCTTCCGGGTAATTCCCAGTTACATCCTGGGCATGATATGCTGTGATATGGAATACCTCTTTGGTCAGTTTGGGTCAGGTGTCCTGTCTCTGCTTCCTCCCAGCTTCCCCTCCTCCCTGGCAGAGCACGAGGCTCACAAAGTCCTTGGCCAAACCAAAACATCATTGTTATAAGCTCTGTTGCCAGGACGAAAGTCAAAACACAGCACTGCACCAGCTACCAAGAAGGAGAAAAATGACTGCTACTGCTGAACCCAGGACATTATCCACTCCTTATTCCATACCATTCATGTCATGCTCAGATCCCACATTTTCAATATACCATCACTCTTATCTTAGTGCATGGACCAGTCCCTATAAAGCTGCTGAGTCCATCTGGTCCATGATGTCAGGCTCCATCTCTTGTAACAGTCTTTCAGAGCAGGAGAGACTGTGTGCGGTGTTCACACTTGTGAATAATCTGGGCAATAGTGTCCATTGCTAAGTCCACCCCTTGATCGTGAGTCCGTCTCTATGTTGCATCTCTGCTCTGATGGCCTGAAGTGCCATGGGCCCACCAGGCTTAAAATAATTCACTGTCCCCTTCAGCAGTTTCTGCAGCTCGTTGCTGGGGACTCCATACAGTTGCCTTCCATCTCCGACACTTCCAAAGCAGTGGAGGGGCCCAGTGGACTAGATACTTGCCCATACTGTCCCACACACCCTGCCACTCATGACTGTCCAGCTTTGGGGAAAATCTCCTGGTCCTCCTATAACATCGTCTAACCCCAGACAAGACCCAAACCTGACTGTTATAGAATGTGGCTCAAATAAATTGACGAGAGCCAGACCAATGAATCAAATTGGTTTATTGAGCAAGCGACAGCAAGCAAAACAGCGCTGGGCGGCCGGGGAGTCTCCGCTCCGCCAACGGCATGCACCCCACTTCCCCAAAGTCACTGGTTTTATACTCTTGTTCATCCGATATACGTGTCACCTCCTGGCATCCTCTGCGTCTGTGTGACCTGTAGATAGGGGTCTCATTCTGTGTCCCGGTGGGTGTTAGATAAGGGGTCTCATTCTGTCTCCCGGTGGGTGTGGGGAGGAAGGCTCCTTATCGCCTTCCCCATACATCGTTTACTTTAGCGGATACCCGCGGTCTATAAGCAACATGTCAAAGCACCGTAATTTTCCAGTAACTATTAAGCAAGCAAGTAACTCTAAGCAAGTAACTCCCAAGCAAGCAAGATTTGATTAACAAACAGGAATTTACTCATTACAATCCCCCCTTTTTCTGTTTACCATTTTGTTCATCAAATCTTTGGAGTGCTGCGTGGCTTAAAATTAAGGCATCTTCTACTGCAGATTCCTTACCTAGTGGCTGGTATTGAGCCCTAATGAGCATCAAGGGAGTGGCCTCTAGCCTGCTTTTTACAATTGCAATCACTTTGTTAAACACACAGGGGCCAAAAGTTAGTCCCAGAATTACCAATATTAAGGGCCCTGCAATGGTAGACAGTAATGTAGTCAACCATGGAGAGTAATTAAACCATGACTCATACCAACTTTGTTGGGCTTCTCGCTCCCTTTTTCTTTTTTCTAGTCCTTCTCATAGCTTGGTCATGGTATCTCTTACAATTCCAGTGTGATCAGCATACACACAACATTCTTCCTTAAGTGCGGCGCAGAGCCCTCCTTGTTGTAGCAACATTAGGTCTAATCCTCTTCGATTAGTGACTTCAGATTAGCTACTTCGATTAGCTACTTCAGATAGCGACCGTACAGATTTTTCTAGGGCACTTATGGATTGTTCGATTCTGACTAAGTCCTCATCTACAGCCATTCTTAAGGTGTGAAATTCTTTACTTTGTTTTACTAATGAGGTTATTCCTGTACCTACTCCTGTACCTCCCAAGATCATTAAAGCGGCTATCGTTAATGCAGTGAAAGGTTCTTGTTTAAACAGGTGATGGTCTTGGGCAATCTGGTGGTCATACATAAAATTTTCAGGATGGTAAAGAATTCTTGGTATTATCATTACTTGGATACAAAAATCTGAGGAATCATTAAACAATACTAGCGACAGGCAAGGTGTTACACCTATGTTTGAGCAAACCCACTTGGCGTTTTTGGCTGGTAATAACCACTTAGCTGTTTTTTTCTTTTTAGCAGCAATTGTATTAACTTCACATAGATGTTCCTGGAATTTTTTTCTACACATCTGCCCTTTCCAGTGACCTGAGCCAATGTTATCCCTTGATTTTCCTTTCCCCATGTACATTCTGCTGGGTTAGAACCATTTACACGCCTAGCCTTTGTAGTAACTCCCACTGTTTCATAAAAAGGAGGCTGTATCCCATAACATAGCCAGCAATGTTCGGTTAGGTTGGGATTGGTGGCATTTAACAACTGGTAACTAGCTTTCATTAATTTCCAAAGAAAGTTGTCTCCATTACTGTCCTTAGGATTTTGAGTGTCATTTAATACGAGAATCATTGAGTTGTTGGAAATTATTGTGTCATTTTTAACCCCCAATTTGTCTATTTTAGGAATTTCCTCTGATGGTTTTTCTGCTAATACGTTGTTAGGTCCTATGGGTTTAGGATCCTGTGGGATTGGTTCCTTCTTTATTAAAATGAGGCCCCCGCTATCGGCTCCTGGTTCCTTATATCGTACCCCCCAAGTTTTCCCTGTTATCCACCCTTGATCGAAAGGGTTCGTTACATTAATCATAAGATGCTGACAGTTCCCCAGTTTGATTCTCCCATGGGGAGCCAATACTACTCCTTCATGCCAATTTTTTTCCGGAGGGGTGCATCCATAAGGCCCCCATTGTACCCTTAAAAACTTGTCCGGATTTCCAGGGACCCAATCTGAGGCAATTGTTTCACATCCCCAGTAGGCACAATAATATTCCCTGGGGTGATTACAATATCCTCTTCCTGGATTTGAACTTGGGCAGAAGTAAAATCCCACCCGATCTAAACACGGGCTTCTAGGCACTAGCTGACAGAGGCTAGCAGTAAAAGTGGGTCCTCCTGATGTGATTATACTTTGGACTGCTCGTTGATCTTCCCATCTATACAAGGTCCACTTGAAAGGTTGATGGACATTTCCTTCTACCGGGATTAATGTCCATCCCCATATCCAATAGATGATCCAGAAAATTGGTGGGTTACCTCCTCTCATAAATCCAGCTTTCCAATTCTTCCCTTGAAATTTGGTAGGGGTCTTACTACCCACCTGGCCCATCGCCTCTTTCCACCCTAAACTTTTGGTAACTATGGCTCCTCTATATCCCCACCTTAGTACATCTCTGCCTCCATCACCTACTCCGTAGCCTGGAGCAGGGAGGTCATTTTTCTTCTCGGCAGCAGTCGCAGTCTTCAGGGGTTCGGCCATAGTTGAATCCTAATATCCTTGAGGGCAGAGTTTAGGGCTCTCGGGTATATGTTCCCCTTGTTCCAATCATCTCCACTTTTGGATGTAGGTAGCCGCCCTTAAAGGCACTTATGAGCCCACCAATTTTCTGATTCTCAATAATCAATTTTTATTCCTGGTTTTCCTTTGTTTCCAATAACCTGTACCGTCTCTGGGGATATCTTACATCCTGGGGGCAATTTTTGAACAGTTGATCTTTCTGCTCCTGAGTCCACTAGGAACTCAACTTCTTGTTGCCAGGGACCCACTTTTAATTTTATCAAGGGCTCTGTTCTTTCTCGAGTCCCCAGCAGATAGAGCCCCTGACACCCCTAATCTTCCTTGAACATCTTCTCATCTATCATCCTCTTTCTACAGTCTTTCTTAACATGTCCTTTTCCTCCACAATAGAAACAAACCACTGTTCCTTGTTCTTTTTCCCATGGAGGCCTCCGGGGTCCCGATCCCGATTGTCGGGATTCAGGCTCCTTCCTAGGAGTGGGTACCCTCTGTCTTTCTCTGACTGCCGCTACCAGCATTCTAGCCTGCTTCTTGTGCATCTCCTCTTCCCTACGAACATATACCTTCTGAGCTTCTCTCAGTAGTTCATCTAAACCGCGGTCCTGCCAATCTTCTATTTTTTCCAGATTCTTCCTAATATCCATCCATGATTTAGCTACAAATTGTGTTTTCAGTAAGGCTTGCCCTACCGGAGTGCTAGGATCTAGCCCTGAATAAAGTTGGAGATTTTTTTCTAAGTCTCTCTAACCGTTCCGTAGGGGTTTCATCCTTCTTCTGGTGTTCATTGAAGGCTTTATTAATATTTTGTCCCCTAGGGACCGATTCCCTTATCCCCTGAACTATGATAGTCCTTAAGTCCTGCATATGGCCTCTATCCATTTCATTTTGATTATTCCAATTAGGTCTCTGGAGGGGCCACTTAACATCCACCGCAGGACCTTGCTGATGTTGCTGGTCCCAGATTCTCATTCCGGCCCTCCGGACCATATCCCTTTCTTCTGCCGTGAATAAAATACCCAATATGGCCTGCAGTTCATCCCAGGTGTAAACGCTGGGCCCCAAAAACTGGTCTACTCGTTCTGCAACTCCCAGGGGAACCTCTAATACCCATTTCCTTCTTAAAGTCTCTAACGTCTCCTGAGTTTAAAGGGACAGAGACATATCCCATACCAGGTTGCACTCCTCCCATTGCAACCTCCCGGAGGGGATATAGATTACCCCTGCTTTCCCTTGCCCTACTTTGGCTCCGGGTCACCTGCCTGTTCTCCTCGGGGGAACTAGGGTTAGAATCTGAATCACTGGGGTAGTTTGGAGCTGTTGGAGGAGGAGAGGGCTGCGGTGGTGGTGGTGGTGGTATATAAGGGGGAGGCGAAATGGGGATTTCATCCTCACTCCGTGTCTTCTTCTTTGCTCCCCCTTTTCTTTCTTTTAAAGGATATAAATTTGTCCTAGTCCTGGACCCTATCCATAAACTTGCATACTCGCTTTCCTCCAAACTAAATGGTTCCTTTGTGTTAACGTAAATATTTAAAGACTGGCAGATCCAGTCCTCAAAGTACCCAAATACGGGCCAATATAAATGATCACCTCTAATCTGCTTACCTCCCCAAACTTCCATACAATAATGTACCATTTTTACTTTGACCTTACCCCGCCTAGAAGGGTAGTCATCACAATATTTAATCATCAATCCCAACGGACTATCCGGTGGTATCTGGGGTAGCTTAGCCTTAAACTCTGACCCCCTCATGGAATCAGAAGGCTTGCTTTTCTTTTGTCCCATCTTCCGAAGTGCCTTTTCACACACACACAGTCTTTTTGCCCCGTGTTCATGGCCCAGTCCCTCACGGGAGATGGGAACCGCACTACTAAGGGGTCCGCACTTGCTTCGTCCTTAATTGGACGTCTCACACAGGCACACTCCGGGATACCCAACCCCAACGGAACGGATAACCGGCCTATAGTTACTCACTCCTGCGTCTTCGTTTGGAGCTTCGTGCACAAAGATTACGGGGTTGCCGGCTTTCTTTTGCTTGCTGTCGAATTTTGGATTTGTTGGTAGAGGGTATGGTGAGATAGCACCCAAGCAAGGGCCACTATACAGCGGGGCGCCTCCCTTGTGTGGGGCTTCACACCAGATTGCCTCTATCCAAGTCACGGCACCAAATTGTTATAGAATGTGACTCAAATAAATTGACAAGAGCCAGACCAATGAATCAAATCGGTTTATCAAGCAAGTGACAGAAAGCAAAACAGCGCTGGGCGGCCGGGGAGTCTCCGCTCCGCCAACGGCATGCACCCCACTTCCCCAAAGTCACTGGTTTTATACTCTTGTTCATCCGATATATGTGTCACCTCCTGGCGTCCTCTGCGTCTGTGTGACCTGTAGATAAGGGGTCTCATTCTGTGTCCCGGTGGGTGTTAGATAAGGGGTCTCATTCTGTCTCCCGGTGGGTGTGGGGAGGAAGGCTCCTTATCGCCTTCCCCATACATCGTTTACTTTAGCGGATACCCGCGGTCTATAAGCAACATGTCAAAGCACCGTAATTTTCCAGTAACTATTAAGCAAGCAAGTAACTCTAAGCAAGTAACTCCTAAGCAAGCAAGATTTGATTAACAAACAGGAATTTACTCATTGCAACTCTGTTTAACTTTTGAGATCAAACAAAATGGTCGTGGGTAAAACACACTCTGTGTGTGTGCCAACATGCTGATCCCCATCACAATCAGCAGGCAGGTCCCAAGGATACCCAAAGGCCATTCAAAACCTTCAGAACTCTCAGTTGATGCTGCTGTACTTGTCACTGGGGCTGGTGTAGCTGCTGTGCTTGCCGGCTCTCCCACCACCAGCTTCTCTTTTCCTGAGTCCAGCTCTTCCTCCTCTGCCTTGCTGGGAAATGCTGCATGGTCTCCTGCATCCTCCTGGGGCTTGGCGGGCGGCTTCCAGGGAATGCTCTCAGCCATCGCGGGGCCGAGCTCGGCTGCGGGGCTCAGCTCCTCCGCTGCCTTCTCCCTCTGCTCGGCAGCTGCCTCCTTCTGCTCCTCGACCGCCCCGACCTCCTCCACTGGCAGCCGTCCCCTCGTGGCCTCTGGCCCCGCTCCCACCGCTGTTTGGTCTCCGGGGCCGCTCTCTCGGGCCGCTTCAGCAGCCGCCAGCTCCCTTGGCTCCCCACGGCCTCACGAAGACGGAGGCGAGGACGAGGGCCAGGATGGCGAAGAGCAGCGGGACGGCCAGGTACAAGTCCACAGCCACGTCTGTCCAGCCCTGCTGCTGGAGCCTGCCCCTATTACAGCTCATTCCTGTGAAGTACAGTGAGACAAGAACCTTAGCCCAAGCCCCACACTTGATAAACTCTAACACAGCAAATACCGGCGCTAAGTAATGTACTACATTCTGAAACTGTGAGATCAAGATGAACAGCTCTGAGAGCCAATAAATCAGCACTGTGACGAGTGACTATTAATCTGGTCAGATATGTCGTTATCTCAACCCCTCGAGCCCCATGTTGGGCGCGAAAAAGAACTGTTGTGGTTTAAACCCAGTCAGGCAACTCGTTCACTCACTCCCCCGCTTCTTTCCCTCCCCCTACTCCTGGAGGGATGGAGAGGAGAATCGAAAAGACTGCAACTCCCAAAGGCTGAGATAAGAACAGTTTAGTAACTAAGGTATAACACAAATCACTACTGCTACCACCAATAATAACGATGATAAAGGAAATAACAAGGGAAGAGAATACAACATCTCACCACCAGCCAACTGATAACTTGCCCCCCACCAGCCCGACCAAGCTCTGACCAATACCTCCTCCAACCCTGCAGTCTCCCAGCCCTTCTGGGTAACTCCCAGTTACATCCTGGGCATGACGTGCTATGGTATGGAATACCTCTTTGGTCAGTTTGGGTCAGGTGTCCTGTCTCTGCTTCCTCCCGGCTTCGCCTCCTCCCTGGCAGAGCATGAAGCTCACAAAGTCCTTGGCCAGACCAAAACATGAGGGCGAAAGTCAAAACACAGCCCTGCACCAGCTACCAAGAAAGAGAAAAATGAATGCTACTGCTGAACCCAGGACATTATTTTAAAATTAATTATAGTTTAGGCTTTTGTATTGTGAATTTCATGTTAGGAAATACAAGAATTAGCTGTTTGACTTAGGTTTCTGGAGTGCTTAAAGGTTAAAAAATCACGTTGCAGAACAGATTGAGTATAGCTGCGTGTCTGGGTTGGGAACCCAAATGTACTAGGTGAATTCTTGACATATAGGCATTTTCTCTATGATTCTGTTTAATTTGAGGAATTATTGCAATTATATTCACATTTAGGTATCTCATCAAAGATGCCCATCATCTAAAGTGACATTTTCACAGGAATTTTTATTCTCAACTTTCTAAAATTCAGAAATCCCGTTTCATTTTGGCATACTATAGTTTTAAACAGCAGTATTAAGGGAGAGAGAATGGTGCCCGTACATTTGGGCATAGAGATACCAGATCAGGCTGCTGAGTTTTATTCACCAAGTGCACAAGTCTTTTCAATATATTACAGCTTTTTCTACCTCCCTGAGTCCCCCTAGAACCATCACAATCTTCCATAGACATATTACTTATTGCTAATTCAGTTATATAACAAAATGAGTTACCTGTGGGTATACTCTAATCACAAGAAAATAGGTAACATATATCTAATGTTATTAAAATAATTGCATCAAAACCCAGTATATATCTATCTGCTCACTTAATGTAATATGAGTACAATAAGTCAGTTCATTAAGTATCACGTATACTTTAATCCATTGATTTAAATCTTCCATGTATTTTCAATTATTAAACAGCATACAAATATGTCTATTTTGATTAAAGATAACCATATAATTTTCAAGCAGCATTTAAGATCGTATTCAAAATTATCTTGCATCTTAGAGAGAAGTTCAGTGCTTCTCTGAGGAATTCTCAGTGTGATAGAAATGCCACAAAGGAAAGACCCAGATTTGATCTTAGAAAGGCAAGACATAATTAGAATTTACATGCAGACTGTGTAGAAATAGAATACGCATCACTCTGGTTTGATCTGTAAGCATGCAGTGTCAATCCTCTTCAGTCATCTGGCATATACTTTAGTACAAATGACTTGTTTTAATATATAAAAATAAATTAATATAGCTAGCATGGGAATTTCATAAACCATGTATAGAACAGGAACACCATTGCTGCAGTGAATGGTTTCATTCTGCCTGTTCTAGTTTTATTTCTAGAACTTTGTGTTGTTTTGTTGCAAACTGTGAAATTCTCCCTAGGCATTTAAGCCCTAGAAATCCTGCTTAAGTACAGCGGGATTCTGTTTAATTAATTTGTCTTTGGTAAATGAAAGAATAAGAGTTAGCCCTTTCTATACATGATAACTTTTTGTGGGATGGTTTCCAGTACAGAACTGCAACCACTGAGTAACGCCTGTGATGTAGTATGTAAATAGTGTGGAGGTGTGTGAAGTATATGAAGGTAAGATGGAAACATCTTTAAGCAGCTGATCCCTACCAGCATTAATTCTTTTAGTTGGTGCTTCCACTCTTCTTATCCTTCTCAAGCAAACATACAGCAGCAGCAGACCTTCAAGCATAAATCCATATGGAAGAATGTATCAAGGTCACAATGCTTCCATCACTTCTCCAAATTGCTCATTTTGTGTTATCAGTCATGCTGCTGAACAATTTGCAAGTTCAGGTTAAGGCAAAAGCATACCGTTTATTTTGTTCAAGGTGAGCTAATGTGATGCTGTGGAAAGAAAGGGTAACCTGGAGAGGAGATCTAATTATAGCTGCAGCTTATTTCACTAACAGTGGTGGGAGCTGTCACTTTTAGCAGGATGCTGAGGTATAATATCTATGAATATGTTTGCTTACTCTAACAAATTAAATCATGTTCCTTTCATAATCTGGGACCACCCAGGAGAGAACTACTAGCCTGTGTGTCCAATCCAGGGACACCATGCACTCTTTTCCGTGAGGGTATCTAAACAGCTGCAAGTTCTTAGTTTCCTCTTTTGTAGCCATGACAAAGTCTTGCTCAATTACTAAGAAATTTCAGACAGTTACAATTAAAATCTCAAAACTTTTTGAGTAAAACAAGTCTTTTTGTAGATCTCAGTGCTTTGTAAGAGAAAGTGAAAAAAAATACCACATTGCTTAAACTGAAATAAATTATAAAATGGGTGGGAAAAAATTAAATAAATTCTAGTGTAAATATTCCTATAATTCCAGGGAGGCACTTTGCTGTCAGCTGCTGCCTCCATTAACTGAATGGTGTTTCCTACTGCTGGTATTCTGTACCATTTGTAACAGTAAATGTTTTGCTGAAGACAACAACAAGCCAGAAGGGAGGAGTTTAGGTGGTAAATATTTGTAAAGTGTATGAGGTTCCTTCTGTCTTGCTAGTTAAAATGTGTGCTGTTTCAGATTAAAATAAAATGTAGGCTCTGCATTGGGAAAAGCTGTTTAAAGAAAAGCTCTTTTTTTCTCTGATATTGAGGCTGTAGAAGTAGGTTAAGACTGATCAAGAATAATTGGTTATGAATATTTTATCCATGGGTGAGATTTCAATGTAAAAATAAATTGACAGAGGCAGAAATGGATGAAAATAACATTGGGGCATTAGGAAAGAAAAAAAAGAAATCTCTTCCTTATAATTTTTTATAGTGGAAATGATGCTATACGTTAAAAAAATATGCCCTTTAACATTTGCACAGTCTGCACATATTTCAGGTTCTGCATTTTCCCATTATTTAAATGAAAGTTATTTTATCTATTTCATCTTTTGGTCATTGCCCAGGATAAAGATATAGAAAAGCATCCAGCAGAGGGGATTGATATTTAATTCTCTCGATATACCTTCCTCTTCCTTTTTGAGGTGACTTTTTCTTCCTTTTCCTAAGGGTCCACTGGATGGCTCTCTGATCACTTAGATGCTGTACCCAGGCATTTCTCTGTAGTGTGATCATTTGCTTAATATTGTACCAATCCCTTTGCTTCTCAGTGTTGAAGGGAAATACAACTAAATTCAGCAGCAGAAACAATAAATCAGAAAGCATTTCTATACCACTAGAACTGGCATAGAGAAGGTCATAACTAGGGCAAAATCTTGAAATATCTGTGAGGAGCAGCACAAAGAGGTGAAAAGCAGGTTCAGCAGGTTTGTAGGGTGCAGCATTATTCGAAGTAGGTCTAGTTTATGCATGCATTTAGTTTATGGGTGAGAATGATTCTGCTCATCCTTTCAAGGAGGGCTTTTTACTAGGGTCTGAGCATCATATATCCTAGCAGCCTAGGAGAGTATTTGATTTTGCTCTTCAAGATTTAAGCATCCTGTACTGGGAGGATGCTTCACTAGTGTTAATGTCAGTAAACCATATACATATGTATATATACAGGCAATAGATACAATATACTATACAATATACAATATGCAATCATAGAATCATAGAATAATTAGGGTTGGAAAGGACCTTAAGATCAACGAGTTCCAACACCCCCATCATGAGGAGGGTCACCACACACTAAACCATGTCACCCAAGGCTCTTTCCAACCTGGCCTTGAACACCGCCAGGGATGGAGCATTCACAACTTCCCTGGGCAACCCATTCCAGTGCTTCACCACCCTCACAGTAAAGAACTTCTTCCTTATATCCAATCTAAACTTCCCCTCTTTAAGTTTGAACCTGTTACCCCTTGTCCTGTCACTACAGTCCCTAATGAAGAGTCCCTCCCCAACATGCTTAAAGGCCCCCTTCAGATCCTGGAATGCTGCTATGAGGTCTCTATGCAGCCTTCTCTTCTCCAGGCTGAACAGCCCTAACTTTTCTCAGCCTGTCTTCATATGGGAGGTGCTCCAGTCCCCTGATCATCCTCGTGGCCCTTCTCTGGATTTGTTCCAACAGTTCCATGTCCTTTTTATGTTGAGGATACCAGAACTGCACACACTGCTCCAAGTGAAGCCTCAGGATAGCAGAGCAGAGGGGCAGGATGACCTCCCTCGACCTGCTGGTCACGCTCCTTTTGATGCAGCCCAGGATATGGTTGGCATTCTGGGCTGTGCGTGCCCACTGCCAGCACATACTGAGTTTCTCATCAACCAACACACCCAAGTCCCTCTCTGCAGGGCAGCTCTGAATCTCTTCTCTGCCCAGCCTGTAGCTGTGCCTGGGATTGCTCCGATGCAGGTGTAGGACCTTGTACTTGGCATGGTTAAACTTCATAAGGTTGGCATCAACCCACCTGTCCTGGGTTCAGCAGTAGCAGTCATTTTTCTCCTTCTTGGTAGCTGTGTTTTGACTTTCATCCTGGCAACAGAGCTTATAACAATGTTGTTTTGGTTTGGCCAAGGACTTTGGAAGCCTCATGCTCTGCCAGGGAGGAGGGGAAGCCGGGAGGAAGCAGAGACAGGACACCTGACCCAAACTGACTAAAGAGGTATTCCATACCACAGCACGTCATGCCCAGGATGTAACTGGGAGTTACCCAGAAGGGCTGGTAGACTGCAGGGTTGGAGTAGGTATCGGTTGGTGCTTGGTTGGGCTCGGGGGGGGACGACAAGTTATCGGTCAACTGGTGGGGAAGTGTTGTATTCTCTTCCCTTGTTATTTCCTGTATCATTATTATTATTGGTGGTAGCAGTAGTGATTTGTGTTATACCTTAGTTACTAAACTGTTCTTATCTCAGCCTTTGGGAGTTGCAGTCTTTTTGATTCTCCTCTCCGTCCCTCCGGGAATAGGGGGAGGGAAAGAAACAGGGGAGTGAGTGGGTTTAAACCACGTCACCACCTCACAAGCGTGTCAAGGTCCCTCTGGATGGCATTCCTTCCCTCCAGTGTATCAACCGAACCACACAGCTTGGTGTCATCAGCAAACTAGCTGAGGGCGCACTCAATCCCACTGTCCATGTCACTGACAGAGACATTGAACAAGACCGGTCCCAACACTGATCCCTGAGGGACTTCACTGATTACTGGTCTCCAGCTGGACGTTGAGCCATTGACCACAACTCTTTGTGTGCAGCCATCCAGCCAGTTCTTTATTCACCGAGTGGTCCACCTATCAAATTCATGTCTCTCCAGTTTAGAGACAAGGATGTCATGCGGGACAGTGGCAAGCGCTTTGCGCAATCCAGGTAGATGACGTCAATTGCTCTACCCCTGTCCATCAGTTCTGTAGCCCCATCCGAGAAGGCCACCAAATTGGTCAGGCAGGATTTCCCCTTAGTGAAGCCATGCTGGCTGTCACCAACCACGTCATTGTTTTTCATGTGCCTTAACGTGCCTTCCAGGAGAATCTGCTCGAAGGTTTTGCCAGGCACAGAGGTGAGGCTGACTGGTCTGTAATTCCCCAGGTCATCCATTTTCCTCGTCTTGAAAATGGGGGTTATATTTCCCTTTTTCTAGTTGTCAATATATAACATGCTATGATATATAATATACTATGGTGATATATACTACAATATACAAAAATATATCATGTGTAAGATGTACTAGAGTGTCCACAGTGTGATGATCCACATTTTTGACAGGAAAATTATATCTGCAGATATTATAGCAGATAAATGCCTTCTCAGGCAGGTTTGGGCCTGGCTGGGATATGACACTGGTTTCCACATCCTCCTTATCTGTGTTCTTGAGGCTTTCTCTTAGAAGAAAAATGGCAAAACAAACAGATGCAGTCTAGTAGGCACTCTGCAAAATGCGTATCTTAAAAAGATATCTAAAGGGGAAGTAAATTCAAAAGGCCAGTGATGCTGTAGTCAATTAAAACTGAAGAAAACAAGAGCTTTTTATAGCTGTCTTTTCCTATAAATCATCAACTTCTACTCTTTGGGAGATTGCCAAGGTAAAATCTGAGAATTTCTTGGCATTCCTCAAATCAGAGGAGACCTAGTTTATATTCACAGAATTGTGCTGAGAATATTTCTGCACCAAAGCAGCATAAGTCTCTTTTACCATTTATATTCACAAATTAGTATAGCACTATATAGTTGCACTACAGTAAATTTTATCACAGGGAACTACTGCTTCAGTGCAGTCTTTCTAGAAAAAGACCTGGTCCATACCAAATCATGAATTTCAATCTAGTTTTGCTTCTCTGAGCAGTTTGAGCTCTCTGCCCTCTTAGCAGAGTCAGAGAACACACGAGTGGTATCCCAATCACGTGCATTACTTCACAATAGGATCAGGTTTTTGGCTTTGTTTTGAGTCATTCCTTGTAGTCCTCACTAGGACAAAGATGGGAAACAGTCCAGGGGATGGGATGCTCCAGGGGCCGCTCCCTAAAAGCTGTGTGGCCTGTGATTTGCTTTCTTCCAGCATTGACTTGACATGCTTTGAGTCCAGTGCTACCACGTTAAGTGGGCTGATGTGGGGCAGGGGAGGAAGGTGTTAACTGTGGCTTCCTCTCCTTTTAGTTCTGCCTTGTATAAAGAAAGCCTTTTACCTGTGAGATTGAGGAGGAACCAATTTGTAGAGCTCATCTACTGTGAAAACACAGGAAGCTGGACTAATGGAACCTTGCAGCTGCTGTGCAGTGGAAGGATTATTTAATAATTTGGTGCAGTCAAGTAGCCTTTCTATAACTATGAGAATTGTTCAGTAGTTTTCCCTGATTGTTAAACAGCCTGAAAATAATTCCAAGGTCTTAAATGATAGAACTTCTAATTAGCCAGATGATATTGTCTCCTTGTCTAAGCAAAACTCACTTCAGAATTCTGTTAGGTTCATAGCACCATAGAGTGCAGAAAAAAAAGAAAAAAAAAATTTCCTAGAAATCAGCAATGTTCTGTGAGCTTTTTTTTTGAAAACAACCAAAAAAGCAAGCCAAAGCTGAAATTTGCGTTAGAGTTGTATGTGAATAACACTTTTGGCTGCATAAATGGAGTTCCTCTGATACTTTGGAACAAATCTTTCCTTATTTGATTTAAATGGATTTAGCTCAGATTCTTAAATATCATGATTCATTGTTTGGTAGCTGTTGGAACAAAGCTATTGATAATGTGAGTGACCAAATAATTTGTCATAAGGCTACTTATCAATTACATTTTTAATTTCCCCGAAGAGGCAGACAGAATTACTCCTCAGAAAGCACATGCAAGCAGCAGGCAATATCTGGCACTCACTCTCACATGAACATGGGTTAGAATTGTCCATGAGAATATTTTTGTCTTGGGAAATACCTGTGGTTTGTTACTTCCTTCAAGACAAAATCCAACTCCATTTCTCAGGTTTGACAAACACTCTGGATGACTTTTTTTTCTTTTTCTCCTTTCATGATATGTCGCCAGTGTTTGTTACAAAAACTTTAAATCGCTGACTGAAAAATTAACATTCTGTAGCTCTAAACTGAGCTCAAAAGCAGAAGTGATCATTAAAAGGTGCATATAGATTCTCATAGCTACCAAAAAACGAATCATGATATTTAAGAATCTGAGCTAAATCCCTTTAAATCCACATTTTCTAGTCTATTTGTAACATTCTCTTAAGTAAAAAAAAAAATAAAAATCCAAAATTCTGTGTTCCTTCCATATTGCACTTTAATTTTTGATGTGCTTAGTCACTGAAGAAGTAGAAGACTTTACCGGTTCTAGAAGGAATGCTAATCACACATGATGTACCTCTGTCGTCAAGTATTTTGTCTAAGCTAAGGTCCATGAAGGAGGTGAACAGTAAGAAGGGTAAGCCAAAATGAGAAAAGTAATGAAATGTTTTCTTATTTGGGAATAAAGACACAATCCTAACAAAATTAGGAATACAATATTATAATTTTGTTCCTTAGTTTCGTTTACTTCTGCTTAATTTGCATGTTAATAATTTAATATTTGTATTATTTTGGGGCTGGTACCTTACCTCACCTCATAATACTCTGGCAGTGGTAAGCTAAACTGGAAGAAATTTTCAATTAACTAATATATATTGTTAATAACATTTTAGACTACTAAGCAAAACACAAATAAGTTTATTATAGATGCATTTTAAATTATAAAACCATAAAATAACAGAAAAACATCAATATGAAAGAAATGAGGACAATATTGTGCCTATGTACCATAACTGACTGTTAGAGCAAATTCAGTTCTTCTTGTGAGATAATACATTTTTTAAAGGACATGTAACAACCTAGAAAAAAATCAGCTGCTTTTTTTTGGTTTACTTTAAACATGGATATGTATAGCTAAACCTACATTTTGTTACACATATATACATCTAGATTTCTGCAGACACACATTTGTTAATTGCTTATACAGGAAATTCACATATGCATCTCTGACAATTATATGTTTGATATGGTTATTTTCCTCTTTATTAGACAGTATAGTTCTATTTATATTTGCATCTACTATTGCAGTGTTTAGAAAGGGAACAATCTGGTTTTGCCCTACAGACATAATTCAGTTTCATATTGTTTTTCTAAATGCTTTTCTCTCAAAAAATTTAGATCTTTGTCTTCTAATATGAGGTATTAAGTATATTTTTCACATGTAGACCTCTTTTCATTCTATCTAAACTCAACTGGTCAAGGTAACAACTGCGAAATGGAAGGAATAAAGAATTTGGGAATTTTTATTTTTATCTTTTTTTACTTAAGGGAATATTAAAAATAGACTAGAAACAATCTGCTAAAATACTGATACTGGATATCTTTCTTATGATGGGGGATTTAAGACATAATAGCAGTCTTAAAGGACTTTAAAACTTCTTCATCTGAGAAGATCTAAACTCTTTATTTGCTTTAAATTAGCTCTAGGTATTTAAGGCTTTATTAATATTAAAGGGGCAGAACCCAAGCTCTAATTCCAGATTTTTAGGAAAAGTATTTGTTGAAATGTTCAGAAATGTTCTAATGTTCTATGTTCTTATAGCTCTGAGGTTGACATGCGTGAGGGGGAGAATCCTAAAGAGAGGAAGGTCAGAGATTTCTGTGTCATACAAAAGAGGAAATTGTATTAAACTTTTAACTTCAAAAATCTTTCCATGGCAGCAAGTCAGTCTTTGTAGTGAAGGGAAAAGGGACAAGCAGGAGAGGTAGGAGAGAAGGGTAAGTTGATAGTCCCAGATAAACTTGGAGGCAGTGGGGCTAAGCCATAACACAAGAGTATTCTTAACAGAAGAGATTTTGACCTTAGTCATCAAAAAATTAAGGCTTGACTCAAATAAGCTCTTGGTTTTGGTTTGAGGCTTAATTAATACTTATAAGACAGCTGGTGTCTTCATTTTCCTGGAGTAAGAAACAGTAGAAGATGAGGTCTCAGGTTTACACCTGTAACCTTAATACCTGTAGTGAGTCTCAGTGCAGCTTTGTAAAGAAGGTTTGCAGGGTGCATTGGCACTGTTAGCTGTGCTGGTGTAAGAAATGATCAAATGACTGGTACTTGGAGATGATCTCTTTTTCTTTTCCATAGTGAATTTTCTTGAGAACATCATCTGTCTGTTCATTCATGCTGACTTTTGAATAATACTGTTGAGGCCTGAGAACTTCTGCTGGCCCCTAGAACTAGTCAATTATGTATGATTTAATGATAAAATTTGGAATTCTATTAAAGCTTAGATTTACAAGCTCTCATGATTATTTTCATATCTTCTTGTCTGAACTGAAGAACTGTATGGTCTGAAAAGATTTATGTCAGCTTTGAACATCAGGTCAGTTCCCTTTTAGGGCTGTTCTTCTGCCTGGTCTTTACCATTACTTCGTGTTCCTTGGCTTTTTCCTCTCCTGTGGACAGTGTGTTAATACAGTTGTGCCTGAGACACTAAAATGTCTTAATGTTTCAAGAGGTTGGATGCAGAGTTGTGGTACTTGTCCAGTGCAGTTCAGGTAGGTGGTGAGAAATACACAAGAATAAAATTTTAGCCAGAAGTGGAGGAGAGCCCTCATCTGTATTCTAAATGAATAGCATATGGGGAAAAAAACATGATGGTGTTCATAGGGCAAGGAAAAAACAGACCTTTGTCCACTCTGTGAAAACAATGTCTATACCTTTATCTGCAGTATTACCATAGTAGCTCCATGCAGGTGATTTATTTAAAATAAATAAAACCTTGTAAAACATATAATTTCACTCAGAACCAGTGTGAAATGTTAGCACAACCATATCACTGGAGTTCAAAGCTTTGTATGCGGATGATGAAGCAACTGCAAATGAAAATGTGGTCCATTGGCAAGACAGCAGCAACTGCTAATTAATTTGGGAAACAAAAAAGGTAAAATAAATCTCTTAAGCAGGTCTTGAGCTAAAATAGTACAGCGAGATTAAAATCAGTAATTGCCAGGGGTGTTAATTAGAACTGGGACCACACATATGAAGTGTCTCCCAGAATGTACTAGAGAAGTCATGTCTGAGTCAGGTTACAGAGAATGATGATTTTGCTTTAGCATATCTTCTTGTACTAAATAGTTTTTTCCTCTATGCACTGTATGTAGTCATTAGAACTTAAATGATAGCAAATACATTTGCCTGCATCTTCTCAAATGTTGAACTCCTGTATGTCAGCTCCAGAGCTGCAACTCAGCCTTAGTATGAAGGATCTTGGATCCCTAAAGCAGTGAACCAGTGTTAATGGAAATTCCTTAATTTTCTTCAGGTTATTTTAAAATTTCTGACAAATAGATGGTATCATGAAGCTTTCTAGCAGGTTTTGCCCTATTTCATAAGTCCTTTGGTGGGTCATAAATATGTAAAGTTGATTATTTGAAAGGAGAAGGGAGATAAAGGAGGATATTTACCTGTGATCTAATTTAAATAAAAATAGTAATGTATCTCTGCTTGGAATTTTATTTTCTTTAAAATTTCAGCTAGAAACTGAGAACTTCCAAAACTGAGTCTGGTCTCCTGAAAACTTCGAAGAAGACATAGATATAAAACTCAAATTCCTTATGTATTGTCAGTTATACATAAAAGTTTTTATATTCTCCAGTCACATGGATTTCATTGCTAATAAATGTCTGTACAGAAAGTTTATTTATGGTAATTTTCCCCACAGAGTACTATTGGATTACAAAACTTTTGCTAGTTATCATTTCACTCAGACTTTTTTACTCTTTCCCCTCAAGCATCCTTGTACCATTGGTGTGACTTGCTCTGGCATGGAAAAGTCCAAGGACTATGATGATGCAGACCTTGTCTTTTTCTGGAGTTGATGGGACTTGGAAAGGCTCTTGGGCTAAGGAAGAGTTGGCTACAGGATCAACTTTGCTGCTCTGACTGTGGAAGTATTAAGGAAATAAATGTCCACTGAATGTCAAGTATTTTTATGAGTATATTTTTTTTTCTTCTATTCTTGGGCAAGCCTACATTATATCAAAAAGTTTAATTTCTGTAACTGTTGTTAGTGTACAGGAAACAAAAATTGGCAAGCCAGTACAACTTGCATATGAAAAGAGTTGGTTTGAGGAATGACAAACTGTGTAAAACACCCTGAGTTGAGGGTGAGGAGGAATTAAAAACAGCTAGCTGTTCCACCTCCAGCAGCATCACTAGCCAACCTCTTCATGTGCGAACACATTTTCTGTCCCATGTAATTCCTGTGGGTATCTGACTGCTGCTGCTGGATATATGTATCCTTACTGGGAGAGATTCAGACCACAAATTGGGAGCTCAACACAACTTTTGATCCTGAAGTGTTTAATTGAATGTCTCTCTGTATTGCAAAGGTAAAAGTCTCTAGTTAATTTTTTTCCATGTATATAGGTGAAATGGCTCCTGTATTTCTAAAAGTTAAACAGGTCCATTATTTGGCTGATGTACTGACCTCAGTGGCATGCATGAATTTTTGCAGATAGATGTAATGGACCTTTCTACTTGGGTTGAGAGCTTAGTCACGCTGCTCAAAGTTTGTCCATCTAGTGCCAGAGATGTGAAGGAGCAAGGTTCTACTAACAAAAAGAAATAAAATTATTACTAGTAAGCACCAATATTAAACCAACTTTCTATTTCTTCTGTTGGCAGCATGAAGCCAGGCATAAGGCAGAACCATATGTGCTTCTCCTAGGTGCCCATTTGCTGAAGTGCTCTTAGACAGATTTAAGTGTTCTCCTTTAACTGTTATTAACTGCGTTCTGGGACATTGAGTGATGGTCCAGAAAATCAGTATGTTTTTTTCCAATATTTGAAAAGTGGTTTAGTGCAAGAATTAAAAAAGAAAAGGATTGTTTAGGCATATTTTGTTTATGTATATGCTAATACACATGAAACTATATGAAAATAATACGCAAATTTAACTACTGTACATAAGAATTGGAAACTGGAGTATTTTGTCCATATTAGAAATTAGAGGTCATGCAGAAGAGAAGTACAAAATCAACTGCTTCTCATTTCTGGTAGCTTTGACAAGATCTCAACCAGCCTTTGCTCTGCACAGTCCTCTTCCTAAATCCACAGTCCCCTGAGCACAACTGGTACTCCAAATGCACATGAACTTTGGCAAGGTTTCTTTCTACAGCTACCTGAAAGGAGGATGAAGAGAGGAGGTGGGTCTCTTCTACCAAGTTACAAGTAATAGGACAAGAGGTAACAGCTTCAAGCTGCTCCAGAGGTTTAGATTGGAGATTAGGAACAATTCCTTCCCCAAAGGGTGCTCAGGCATTGGAACACGCTGGCCAGGGCAGTAGTGGAGTTGCCATCCCTGGAAGTTTTCACAAACCATGTAGACAAGGCCCTCAGTGACATGGCTTAGTGGTGGCCTTGGCAGTGCTGGAGGAATGGTTGAACTTGATGAGCTTAAAGGGCTTTTTCAACCTAATTGATTCTATGATTCTGTGAGGTTCAAAGTATGGAGTCAGTCCTTGAACGGTCATGGCTGTCTCTGTAACCTGCCTCTATATGTACTTAAAAGTATGGTAAAAGTATTTTTATTTATATTTGTTGTTTTATGAAAGAAGTGCTTTTGGCCTTCACTATACTGCTGCAGGAGCAGTAAAGCCTTTTCTTTTGCTTTACCTAGCTCAGTCTCAGCCTGTAAATAGACGATAAAGCATCTCTTTATGAGTGGCTAAGTATCAGAAAGACTACATCAGAAAAGAAATCTGTTTTCTAATTTTTTACAGACCCTTCTGTGGGAAGGAGTATTTTTGAACCTGAACTGAAAAGCAAGCAAAAGACAGAAGCTGGGAAGAAGGTTGAAATCAGTGTGTGTATAGGAGCAGCAATAGCCAAATACATAGAAGGTAGGTGAAGAAAAGCATTCCAACACAAAATCAGGGTCTACTTCTCCACCCTTGTTTTCTTTTAAAAAAACAGGTAAGAAATTTGGAGTACAGAGCCATTAATTCCGTCTCAAAATTGTAGTACAATCTGTTCTGCACATCTGTGAATGCAGATGGTCACTGTTCTTAATAATTCAGCATAAGAACTAACACACTTGCTTTGAGTGAGGTAAAAATCATGTTTGTAGCTTCTGTTATTCATTCAGCCATCCTGGCCACACATTTAGCAAACCAGCAGCACAATGACTATTTTCACAGAAGAATCTACAGTCATTTAGTATAGTAAAAACAAATGTTATAGTAAAATGGGTGCTAAATCTGAAATGTAGGAAATGGCACCTTTCTGCCACATTCTATTGCAAAGAGTTTTAGGTTGCTTCTTTGTGTTTAGGCTTTATATTATATGTGTTGGTACATAATTTATAAATTAAGTTGAAAATATAGTACAGCCTTTTATTATGTTTATTGTTTTTTATGTTTATTTTTGTACCCTTTTTTCATCCTTAACAGAAGAGAAATACCTGTCAGATGGGGGAAACCACATGACACCATACTACTACTGTCCACAGTTGTCTATGAGAAACAGTCATGGGAAGATAGTACTTTAACTTGTAATAAAATGAACAAAAATATAATTAAAAGAAGTCTAGGAGGAGGAAATAGTCTTGGGATAAATGAGAAGTGAAAGACTCATTAATACCTTGATAGTATAACTGAAGTTATATGCGTTAGTTATTGATCTGGTCTCTTTTGAAAGAGTATGAAAGGTAGGGAACTGCCTTTTATATATATATGTATTTTTTTCATGTGTATTTGGAAGGAAGGTGAGCCCAACTTGATTAGCAGCACCAGCAAATCACAGTATCATGTTCTCTCTGTGTGCACAGACTTCTGTATCATGACTCTTCAGTGGTAAGAAATGCAATAGTCAATATTAGAATAAATTTTTGGTTTTTGATCCTTACCAAGTGTGTGTGTGGGAAATCCCAAAATGAATGATTATGATCATCATAGTGTAAGTCATTAAAATTCAGTTTGTCAGACAGCTTTCTTTTTTTGCTGCTGATATATGACTTCTTTAGTATCTGCTTATAGAAAATTGAAGAAAAACATGAGCTTGCATTGAACTGAATGTTCTTTAGCAGTGTCATCCTAGTACAAAAATGTGCTCTTTTTTACAGTGGTTGTAGTTAGTTTTTGTTGTATGCTGTTTGCTTTTTATTTCTGTGAATTGGAAATAGCACCAGTGCAGTGAAGAAGGCTGCGCTGGTGTAAAGCTTATGGAATGAAAATGGAAATCGGGATCTGTCAGTGCTGCAAAATTTTCTTTTCAAATAATCCATTTCCTTACACCCTGTGATTTTCACTGCTTTTTGGCAGTGTTTTTCTATCTGTCTTTGTACGTCTAAGGGCATTTTTTATTATAATTCAGATGCATGTTCACATCAGTGCTGTCTCTAGAGGAAGCTATACTTTGACTTGTCAGGCAATGTATGATTAAACCTATGGATAAATACTTATTTTGGCCTGAATGGTTTCAGCAAATCTATCACCTAACCTGCTTCTTTTGAAATTCTTAGACTTTTTAGAGCCAGGAGAGGATATTGTTCTGTCAATAAAGGGAACACAGCTCTCTATGTAGATGAAGAGTGAAATACACCTTCACTGCCCATATAACTATAGAATCACCTTTATTTACCTTTGAAAAGAAATCATCTGCTCTATAAAATACTGGTCTAATTACTTTTCTGTGAGTATAGTCCAAAGTTCCTCTACTGCGCCAGTGCAAGTTTTTCGTATTTTAATTTGAATTGCAAGAATTGATATTTAAAATAGACTTTGTTGTGATTCTACTACAGTGCTAGCAGGGGGGAAAAAAGAACCAAAAAATAATCACCATTAAAAATTAAAAACCAAATAGCAAATACAGCTACTACTCACACTGTAACTAAAAGCTTTTGGGGGGATTAAAAAAAATAAACAAAAGAATGCTGACAGGGAGGCAGGCAGATAATTAGGCATATGCATGGGTATGTATGTCTGAAATGGAACTGTTTCTTGCTAGCTGTGAGCAGTCCAGTCTGGTTATAAACTTTGCTAAGGCACAGACTAAACAAAGGTGGCATATTCTGAATTCTGTAATGGCTAAAGGGACAGGAGACAATCGGCAGACCACAGGCTGATTGCAGAGGAGTGTGAAGAACCTAGCAGCAGGAAAAATCCTGGAAGTGGAGGAAGTTGCTGGAGGCCAGAGTGATGTGCAGAGGCAGGTGCTAGGACTGGTAGCTGTGAGCAGCTGCATGGTAGAAAGGGATGTGACTTTCTGCCCAACTTTCCTCGACCGCCCTCTGGGAAGGGACCTTGAGACCAAGTCAACCGAATGCTGAAGTATTGGTGCAAACAGGTGTGAAGTAGCTGGGGTAAAAGCTCTAATTTTATTGTTTCTGAAGTAAAGCTCAGTACCTAGTTGCATTACAGGTTGCTATTTACTCTGTCATACCCATGATAGTTAACTCTCTTCCATGTTTTATAACCATTTGCTTTGGGAGGCTTAAATTGATTGAAATTCTTTTTTATTCTTTTCTGAAATAGCTGTTTTTTGTTGTTGTTAGGTTTGTTTGTTTTTTTTTTTTGTTTGTTTGTTTTTTTCCATTTCAGCAATATGGAAGTCACTGATTTGTTTGCATTAAGATATTTTGCTTTTAGTAAAATTGCTTCATGAAAGGTGAAGATCTACACATACACTATACACTTTAGATAGCTTGTGTTGTTTGCTAACAGATTGTATTATAATTAATGAGTAATGCAACATCTCCCAGGAAGTTCTTTGAAATCTTCAAGAATATGAAGATGTTAAGTAAAGGCTTTCCAAGGGCTTGTTGTGCACATTCTCTGTTTAGATTCTCGATTGACCTTGTATCTGAGGCCTTACCTGAAGCTGACTTAGTCCAGTTCCTTTTGTGACCTTGATCCTTTATGTGCAGGTATGTTTCTGAGCTGTATTTACCACATTTAGTGTTTGCTTCTGAACAATTGTTAAGAAGTATAAGGGAAATGGAAGCTGCAGACTGGAAAAGCAGCCTGAAGGACTGTAGCAAAGTTTCTTGCTGCAGAGTAGAATTGCAGCATTTGTAACAATTTTAAGGTCAAAGTTGGACTAATAGGGAGAAAAGACAGTGTGGTGTCAGGTCTCAGATCTGTGATACTGCATTTTCCTTTATTTGGAGGAATGTTAACCATAGCCTAGAGTTTAGTCGAAGAAGGTGTACTGAAAATAAGGAAAAAAAAATCCCCTACAAACTCCTTCTGAAAATGCATCTGGCTCTGAAAGTAAGCGTGCATGGACAGTGAAATCCAAAACCTTTTGGCCATATAGATTTTTATGTAAAACTTTCCACTGACATATTTGCATATCAGGAACATATAGTTATTTAAGAGAATAAATACATTATCTGTGGTCAGCTTTATTTGACTTGTTATGAGGTATGAATGAAAAATATCCTACTTGACAAAACCTGGGGGTAAAACATGTAAACTATTTTTTGTTATGAAGCATGGAACTTGTTTGTTTTTTTTTCTTACACAGTTGTTCAAGTGCTTTTTCCACCTCTTTTCCATGGTGACTAGAGAGCTTGTAGCTCCTCTGAACTTCAGAAAGCTTTAACGCAGAGGTTAAACAGTTTTAACATGCACTTTGCATTTCTGAATTTTACATTCAACTCACAGAAATCTTTGGGTTAAGGAGGTAAATTTTTTCAAGCCTTGTAACTTTGGAAATGAAGAAATACAAACCTCTAGGAAACACCACCCTACAGCATAGCTGCTAGAAGGTTATTTGGTGCTACGCATGCTCACCCCATTTTGTCAAAAGAGTATCTAAGACAGTCTATCTGCATTAGCAAGTGGTATGGCTGCACAGAGGTCTGGTGGAGGGGACCAGCTGGTCTTCAGAATGTTACATCCACATTAAATACACTGGAGGGAAGTTTATTTTGCAGCATCTGTAGCTAAGTCCTGTCAATCGAGAGAAGGGCTTTAGTTTCACTCTTGGATGCTGCCTTTTTGCTCAGTTTTACCCTCTTCATGTGCTGCAGGAATGCTCCACTGGGAAAACTAATACATGGTACTGATCAGAGGTGTCTCTTTAAAAACAACAAATGTGACAGCCCATCATCTGACACTGTTCTGTCGCAAAGACCTGAATCCTGTCCCTTATCTCCTTGTGCTATTTTCACTTTTCCAGAAGCCATTACAGTGGGAATTGCAGCTGCAGCAGCACCCTTGTGTTTGGGAGTATGGTGCGTATTTGATTGCATGGTTCAGTGTACCATAGAATCATAGAATCATAGAATCGTTAGGGTTGGAAAGGACCTTAAGATCATCTAGTTACAACCTCCCTGCCATGGGCAGGGACACCTTACGCTAAATCATATCATCCAAGGCCTCGTCCAACATCTCACAGAGCATAAGTGTTTGTCCCAGAATGTTTGTCACTGGTCTGGGTAAATAGTCTCTGGAAGAGCAGAGGAGTTTTCTGAGATAAAATGAAGCCTTGGAAGCCTTTGGGCAGCCTGACATTATTTGTGGGAACATCTCTGGTATTTGTATAGGCTGAGAGTGGGCTTTTCTCCTTCCCTTGATTCTGCTTGACACAAACACAAAATTGTTTTGGTGAGGGAAATTGCTTAAGTGTTGTTTCTGGGACACTTCTAATAAGGATAATGTTGAAGATGATTGAAGGAGAACTTGGTGATTTTTAACATCAGTTTTGCATCAGTTTTGGAGGAGCCTGACATTTAGCTAAAATCAAAGTTTTGGAACATCATAGAGTAGCAGTTAGTATTGATTTCTGTATGTAAGAGTCTGATTGTTGTGTAGGTTACTTGATTTTCCTGGTTTATAAATTATAGTCTTGCAGGATGTTGTTTGCTTGCTCACTCTTTCTTCCACCTTCAATGCCTCTACATTATCCTTGCTAAGTAATGGCCTCCACTCAAAATCCTTTCTAGATCTCACAGAAAATCCTAATTGTGTTTCAGGAAGGGCACCTTAAACTTTTAACTTCATTTTCAAATCTTGATAGAATTTAGAGCATGAAGGAGATACTGGTATTGCCTTTGACTTTTCATAGTTAGATTTTTGTTGGCAAAAATGTGATGGTTTGTAGTGCTGGTCTAGCTATTTTCACCTTGCCAGATATGGGTGTCAATAGCTAATAGTGCTTGTATATGCCTTAGAATCATAATATCATCAAATAGTGCCTTCTCTGATGATGTCTTCTTTAAAAGACATTAGCAGAATTGTAAGATTGGGTAAAGTTAATATGATATCTACTGGAGAGATTCTCTCACCTGTTACAATAACAATTCTGAACGCCACATTATAATTATGCAAATGAATGGAAGATGTCTTTCTTGGTTAGGTTTTTAATTGATTGTATGGCACAGGTTGTTAAGCTAGAGAGAACATCAAAATCCCTATGTAGGAGTATTTCTCATACTCTTCTCATTTTTTGTTTTGTTTTAGTGATGTTTCTTTTTATTAATTTCTCTAAAGACTACATTTTTTGTTTTGTTTTAGTGATGTTTCTTTATATTAATTTCTCTGAAGACTAAAGTGTAAAAGCCAGACCAAGAGAAGCAGAATCTTCTTGCTTTCACTGTTTCTAAACAAATCAGAGACAAAAGGAAGAAAACTGCTAGTCTATGTTAAAAATAAGCATATATGAGAATTACGATATACTTAATTTTCCAAATAACTGTCTTACAAAAACAGAATGTGGTGAAGAATGATTTTTTGCTTTCCTTTCTAAAGTAACGTATTCATACAACAAAAAATGCAGATTTGCACTGACTAAAGGTATTTGGAAATCTGGTCAAAAGCCCAAATTCCACTGTAAGTCTGTCTTAGTGCAAAGTATTAAGGTAAATAATAAAGTTAACTTGATCAAGTCCACAGCAGTTAAAACACACTCCTTAAGTTAAGCACCTTGGTAAACTGGAATGTCAAGCATCTGTCTCGACTTTAGTGATACAATAAGTATGTTTTTGAAGGCATGAAATATGGTTCCTGTCCCCCAGTGGCCTGGGCAGTTTGGAATGATTTGCAGTTCGTTTTACCTTACATCTCCCTGTGTCAGACCCTAAGACCAGTCCTTCAGAAAGCCTATTAGTGGCTTCTCTCTGGTATAACAGTTCTCCTTTTACAACAGCCTCCATCCCCAGTTTGTCCATTTCTTCCCCAACATTCTTATTTGTAACCTTATTCCCCAAGGTATGCGTATGTTTCCATTCCCTGAATGTTTCAACCACTATTCATTTATCACTCATATGCTGTATGTGCTACCACCTGTTTTAGAGCTGGAGCTCATATTCCTATCTTCCACTCATTCTTTTCCTATGCTGTCTCTTTCCCCAGAAGAGCCTTTGACCCGTTCTGTGGGTGGATGTTGTAGTTGAAACTAAAGCCTCTTTTTAAGTGCCTTAGAGTGTTCTGTGAAGGACAGGAAATGTGAAAATCCACTGATGGGTGAGTGGAAGTCAGACAAAACACCGTCTTCCTGCTAGCAGCACATCTCGTAATCTGCTGTAGCTGAAATGTTAATGTCTAAGTGGATTCTTATTAGAAATAGGTCTCCCAGATTCTAATTCAGATGTCAGAGGTTGATGGCAATATCAATAAAAAGCCAGCAGCATGGCCTTTATTCCCTACTGTGGTGCTGACACGTGACAAAAAAAAGCATGATAATTTTATAGCTGCTTTTTTTTTTCCTGTCAAAAACATAGCTGCATTAATCTGAAAGACAGCTGATTCTTCAAGGATAAAAGTACCTGGCTACAAAGTGATGAGCTATAATATGTGGCTGTGGTTTCTTTTATGGCTCTGTATTAATAATATGCATGCAGAACAGGCCATAAAAATTCCATTTAGGGGTATTAAAACATACTGGGACATTTGATCCGGTTAAAATTCCTGTCAGCTGGCTGTAGGCATGCTGTTGTTTAGCCTTTCATTAACAAAGGGCAGAATATAAAGAGAAATGGCTGTTGCATCAGCTCAGATTTCACTGGAATGACTTTTTTTTTGTTTCGGTCATTTGGCTGATGGTTGAGTGGAAATCCATCCCACAACTGTGGGCACACTCCTGGCTAGAAGAGTATTCTATTGTTCCTACTGCAAATAAATTAATATAGAAAGATAGAAGAACAGAAAATACTTCCAGTGTCACTGACAAATTTTTTGTAATAGGAATATACACATTTTGTAATAAAAATATGTTAAAATGTAGGTTGCTTCGTCAGCTTCCACCATTTGTCCTTTAAGGAATAACTTTGCTAGTGGTGTAATGCACATAGCTGTTCTTAAGCCACCCTGCCGTTAAAATCAATTTATTGATATAATATAGAAAATGTTGGAGTTTAAAGTAAGTATTTTGAGTTACTGAGAATTTTACAAAGAAAGTGAAATTGCTACGAAGATTAAACCCTGTGTAAAGTCTTTTAGATAATGTTGTGCATAAAGTCCCATTACACAAACTCCAAGTTAAATTGTCCCTTTTTAAACGGAATTTGAGGTAGGTGCAAAGGTAAATGACTCTGGGAATAAAAATAAAGTGAGACATTGAATTACAGTTTTTATGTATATTATGTTTTTACATGTAGTAAATGCTTTTGTTAAGAACAAAGATTTTCTTAATAAGTGAATTTAGATTTTGGACAGTGTTGGTTTGGGATTTTTTTGGGTTTTTTTTGGTTTTTTTTTGGCAGATGATTAGAATAGGCAGAAAAAAAGTTTGTTTTTGTGTTGGGAAGTCTGGTTATAATCCTTGCCTCCATTTTAAAGTAATACCTTGATAAAATCTGCCATTTTTTGTTACTGTCATAGTCTTACATGGATTCACTTACATTGATTCACTCTTGGTGCAAATTATACAGCTTAAATAATAGAATATATTTTACTTAATGTTTAACCTATTTAAATCTTGCTTAGAATTTAAGAAGCTTTACATTTTGTGATTTTGTGTTATATAATACCTCCTCAACTGTACAGTTTCTCATGTTTTCATTGTATTTATAAGGAAAAGTCAGATCTTTTCATTCCTTCTGCCTGTTGTTCTGCCAATACCTTGAAAATTTGAAGTTGAACACCACTATGAAATTTACCCTTTAATAGAATTCTGTTATTTTTTCCGCTCTCCAAAAAGTCTGGCCAGTTCTCTTAATTAAGGTGAGCTCAATGTCACTTTGCCTTGGAAACTTTGCCCAAGTGCACAGGGCTTGGGGTTTTTATTCTCCTTTTTGGCAGAGACTGGCTGGCCAAAGGGTAAACAATGCTCCTGCCTGCTAAGGTATGGACAGCTTCTACCCCAACCCACTGCACTTCTCTTCTGAAACCACAGCCAGCTTGGCTCCTGGCAAAGAATTGGATAGAGTTAATTCTCAAATGCTGGCTTTTAGGTGATGAAAACCTATTAAGTTAGCTGTTCCCCTGGTTGGGCCAGAGTAAAGGAGGAGGTCCTCCGAGCTGACTTATGAAAGCACCTGCAGTGCTTTCAAGGTGAAACATGTCAATTCCCTTTCCTGAATAATTAAATAATTGCAGTAGTGCTAAGGAAGTGGAAAGAAAAGCAAGGATCTGCTTTTAAAGACTTCTCTGCTTCCATAGGTACTAATGAATGCATTTATTGATAATTTTTGAGTTTACAACTACAATTAGAAAAAATATTTCACATCTACATGTAAAAAAAATTAAAAAATGTGATTGCGGATAGCTCAAAATGCTCCAAAAAAACCACGTTATCTGCTGACAGCTGAATAAAGCTGGTGAAGCTAGTGAAAAATCTGCTTCTTAGAGAAAGACAGCTGTCATTTAATGTGATGTTCTCAGTCTTTTGTAAAAACAATTACAGTATGCAAATTTGTATTCACTTATGCAGCCTGCTCCTTCATTTCTACTGATAGAAACATATGTATTTCTATAGTATTCTATAGTTTCTATAAAACTACTCTCTTTTTTCATGAGTCCAAAATGTATTGAGTTTTAAATTATATTTTATATATCTTTATTATTTTTTATTATTTGTACCTATCAAAAATATTTTATATTGCTTGTACTTAACTTTTAGTTTTCAAGTAAAATATCTGAAAAGCTAAATTGAGTTTGAAGTTATTTGCTGGCAGTTTCTATTCTCTAACTGTACTTGTGTGGCACAATGCAGGGTCTACCCTCCCTGTACACAATTTTTAATATATCACTTTTTATGTTGCTTTAACTATGTCATAAAATACACAGACTGCACAGTGGAGCCTGAGCAGACATTGCAGCACTCTGTTATATTCTGAACCTTTGAAATTTAAATGCTAATTAAATTGTGTGTGGTGCACAGGATTAGTGTCTCCTCTGCCTGGAAATTGAAATGAGGATAGTTTTGTAGCCCCTGTAACATTTGCCAATCAAAAATAAGGTCCTGAGGCAGGAAAGGTGTGGGGGAGAAGGACTGGGAGGAAAAGCATCTCTAGGAGAGGCAGGGATTTCACCTCCAAAATCCAGATGTTCTCAGTTTTGGTCTGTGAGATTACTTGGAACGAAGGACTAGTCCTGGATGGCCTGGGGATTTTACAACACATTCAAGCTTTGCATTCTGAATCGTATTTTCATGTGATGCCAAAGTTCCAGAGACAGGAATCTGAGGCTTTCTTTGCAAGGTGGGGGATCTGCCGGCAGTGAGTTTTGCCTATGTAGATGCTCTGAAAGGATTATGTAAACCCACCAGCTTCATAAGCAACACAGATCTCTGTTTTTAGAAACTAATGAATGGATGTTTCTGAAATACAAAAATCCTAATAAAACCCCACAGCTTCCTATATAGCAACTTACCATCACAGATGGGAGATGTACATTGATTTCTGCGATACTTCATATTTTCAACTTCATAAATTGCCAAGTATTAGAATAACATACTGTACTCTTGATTCTTATAAGTCATTGCAATCTGGTACTTGAAGCCATTGTATAAGCAGAATAACACCTGTTACTCAAAGATATTACATTTTATTATTCTAAGTATTTATGAGGTGGAAGCTGACTGCAGAAAAGGAGCTAATATAGTAAACCCAGTCAGATGCAACTTGAACATTGCATGGTTTTAGAGTGTCTTCCTCCTTGTTTTCTACCTTACCCTAGGCTTCTCTAAGTCACTAGTTATTTTTACTGACTATCATGCCACTTATTAATTGCCTTACTGCTCTCTGTTGTTTGTCATTAATATTTCTTTGCTTCACAAGAATATTGTTGAAGGGTCAGAAACTTATTAAAACACGATAAACTGAAGTACTTTTTAACTGTATTTAGATATGCTAGCACTTGTGTTTTCAAACATTTGATATTAAGAGTGCTTGAGAAGTAATCCGCTGGTAAGTGATGTGTGTGTTAGCTGGCATCTGAAACCCAAAGTGAGCATTCCCTGCTGTTGTGTCATTAAAATTGTTATCAAAAGGCACAGAGGACATGATATTAGGAAAATTATTTGGAAATGAAAGCTAGACATCAAGCATTATTATAAATTATCTTTTAGCTAGTAAATGGCAACAATATCAAGGATGGGGTAGGTCTTCTGCTTAATTATCTATTTATCTGCTTAAAGATACAACAACCCATTTGATATCTTTTTCCATGTAATATTATGCTATAAATAGCATGTAGAGTTTTTACAAATATAGTACATACTGGCATATATAGCTTGATGAAACATTTTACAAGTGGCATATTCTGTCATAATTGTGTCTGGTTGAAACCACTGGAGATCATAATATTTCCTTGCCTTCTGTGAATTAATAGACTGTAATATTCTTTCAGGAAACGGACATAAATAGAAAGATAAATATGCATTGCTAGAAAGAAAGTGTGAATTTTTTATACATAATGAATATATTTTTACAGTAATGTGCTGTAACATAATGGAGTCTTTAGAGCAGGAGGCTTTAATTCTAATTAGTTTTCATTAGGGCTCTGGAGAACCTAATAGCACCTCAGTGAGTTTTTTATAATCTTAAATTTTGTACCATTGCTTTGAATGACAATTTAAAATATCAACAGATAACTCCTGTTATCTGCTGAATATACCTGCTGAAGACATTTCCTGTGTTCTTTGCTTTTCCTTTTATTCTTCTGGCAGAGTTAAGGACCTGATGTTCACAAGTTTGCAGGAAACTGTGATTAGTATGAAAACTGTTACACATTGATAATCTGGTAAAAACTGAATAAGACTGAGAGTGTCACCAAGGATGAAATAACCAGATGATGCTCAAAGATTAAGCATTTGATGGAAATTTATTTGTAGCATGATCAGTGGGTATATGATCAAAATCTTTTTTACAGCCATGAGCTCTTACTGCTTCCCTAAGAAAGCCAGGCAAAAGCTGACTTTCAATTCAGGGTCTTGCTTTAAAGTAGATGAATTTTATGAAAGACATAGAACTGCAACTTTCAGAAATAGAAGTGTCTAAATATTATTCTAAAAAGGGTACAGAAGCTGAAGTCCCCTTGCAAAGTATTATTCTTCATATTTGCATGATTTGTCTCTCTCCATCTAAGAGCAGAGTTGAACTAGTGGTAAGAAAGATAACTTGTAAATATGAATTTGTGGAGTTCTCAGAAAATCCTTTTCTCCCTCTGAAATTTGCAATGACTTAGAAATTTGATACATGCTGAATGGAAAACCTCTTTATCATGTTCAGTTGTAATAAGATTTTTTACTCTATGTGTAGTATCACTAAGTAGGAAGTGATATTTTGGCCTGGTTTTGTATCTGAAAAACTGTATCCTGAATGAAGATGATATCTCAAATCTTGTAAGTCTTTACAAGCAAAAAACCCCAGAAGACTGCATTTGTCAGTTACTAGCTATATTTTTTAAATATTCACTTTTAGAGAAACTCCCGTTTGCAGTTAGGAAAATAAGATGTTGGAAAACATCTGCACTGAAGTGTGTCAGGGAGCATGTTAAGTTCTATTTTGCATGACTTTTTAAGTTTTGACAAAGTGTCTTTTTCTGTTAAAGAAAGGTTTTATCTAAAAATACCCAGATGTCTAGAATCAAAGCTATCAATCAGCCCTTTAAGGGTGACATTTTCACCATATTACTTACAGCCCACAGAAGTAATAGGCATGCTTTTGTTGAGGCAAGCGGTGACTTCAGAAAGAATGTCTGCCACATAATCAGGGTGGTGAGACACAGGCACAGGTTGCCCAGAGAAGCTGTGGCTGCCCCATCCCTGTCAGTGTTCAAGGCCAAATTGGACAGGGCTTGGAGTAACCTGGTTTAAGTGGAAGGTGTCCTGTGGCAGGGGTTTGGAACTGGATGAGCTTTAAGGTCCCTTCCAATCCACACCGTTCTGTAATTACTTTTATGGTCCATTGTACTAAAATTGTGCTGACAGATGCAATATTATCAACCCCTGGGGCAAGAAAAGATCCTGTGATAATCATACTTCACTGCCTGAAGATGCCATCTACCCCATTTTGTGTTGTGGGAATACCTGAAGTTTATCTACATGATGCAATTGAGCATGAGGGAGGGATTAAACTGGCTCTTTTTGGTGCAGGAAGGAGTCTGTAGTGTTGCTGGGCTGGCATGGCATTCATTCTGAAAATGAACATATTAAATTAGGAAAGATAATCTTAATCTCCATGAGGCAGCAACCATGATATATTATAAATTCCAGAATGCTTTCCTCTGTGAAACTGTTATTCTGAGATTAAAACGTTTCATTATAGTTACTCTACTAACTTGAATAACTGTATTCCTGTCATATACATCTGTTATGGCAGAGTCTGTTTTCAGGTATGCTTCTTTCCCTCATTTTGTTTTTATGGCCAACTGTATGGTTTAATTATCCATTCAAAATACTGACCTCAACCTTTTCGCAGAAAGTAGTTGACTACTTCAGTTGAGATTTTTTCTTTTTAATCTTGTGGGGTTTTTTTTTAAATCCTAAAGTCCAAAACCCCAGCAACTCTAGAGTATTTCAAAAGAACAGAGGAAAAAGGAGAGAGAACTAGAAAACAGAGGAAGATGGAAAATGAGGGAACACCCACTGTCCTTTCAAAATCAGATGCAAATTTGCAGTCTAGGGTTTTAACCTCATCAGACTAATAGATTTATATTTAAACAGGCATTTAGCAGAGCAGAAATGTTTTTCCTGTTTAACACATCTATAACCTTGAGGATCGTTCCTTTTTTTTCCTCTTGACCTTTTGTTACAACACACTTTTAAACTGTGAAGTGACAAACATCACTGAGCTTTGCTGGAGGCACACGAAGCCCATTCAGAGCACAAATGTTATGGTATAAAGTTCACAAACTTTCATTTATTTTCCACCCATAGAGAAAAGGTTACATATTTTTACTTTTTTTTTTTTTTCCTAAGGAAGTACATGGACAGTGATAAGTTGAAAGCCTGCTAAATGAAAGTGGCTCTTGAAAATCATTTTAGCTGTGAACAGATATCAAATGAAAACATTATATTTACACACCTTCAAAACATAATGATTAAATGATTCATTTTGCCCTTTTGTTTGGTAGAGAAAAACTAAGATGATGTTTGGCTGTGTCAGTTGGAAATTAGGATTGGATCAATGTTTTCAGAAGAGCAAAATGGTGTAAGTACATGAAATATGGTGTTTTCCACTTTGAAATCTCCAGTCCAGTGCTGTGGACTGAATGCTTGCTATGTGTGGAAGAGATTCAGTTGCACTTCTGGATCTTGGCTGTTATGCTTAATTTCACCCCAAAGACACCCAGGTCATGCTCTCAAAGCATTCAGTGTTGGACCTGGTGTGTGGAAGGTTGGAGTGGGTGATAGTGAGACCTTCCTGGTCTCATCCAAAATGCTCTTCTGTCATTCCTTGTGAATCTCAAATTTAAAACCTTGAATTGTTTTGCCAATCAAAATTTGGAACCATGTATGTCTAAATTCTATTTTTTATTAGATCTCAGGAAAGAATAGGTGTTTAGATTTTTGTTTGTTGTTCAGAATCCTGATCAGCCAAATCAATAATACTTTTGAATCTCTGTGCTGGTAAAAATTTGGGCCTTTCTTAAGGGTGCTTTTAGATGAAGAAAATTTCCACTGGTATCGCCCACCTGTTTTATACTTTTTCACAGTCCCTACAATTCCTGATGGCTCTGTCCATGGTGTTCTTCTCTCTTTCAAACACCCCCTTGCAGGGTGTGGGAAAGGGCTTTATATGTAGTTAGTGCCTCCTAGAGTGGATTTGCATATGATCAGAAATTAGTTCCCATATGGAAACCATAAAGCAGCATAGGGCCCTGTTTGAAACTCACCCTTGCTAAAAGCTCTCAACAGCCATGTCTTTTTTTTTGTGTGTGACACACTGAATTTCTCATTCCCTTTTTGCTCTCAAGCTGTTTTCATGTATGGAATACACAGCACTCAGTCTGACATCTGGAGGGAAACACAGAGTACTTTCGTGCTGGTGATTTATTTATTCTTGTGCTTGTCATCTTTTTATTGTCTATCTCAATGCAGATTCCAATTGTAAATGTAGTCTGTTGTCTTTGATTTTGATTTTGAATGTGAGCTAGCAATGACTGCAAGTACATTTTGTAGCAAAGCTACTACAAATGTTTTTGAGTATCAATGTTTGTGTCACAACAGGCTTTTAATCATTTTCTTTCACACAGATGCTGAGGAAATAATTTTATTCTTCTCCTATTTCTCTTTCTGGTCAAGCCTGCAAGTCACAGTAGTCTTGACAGCCATGTAGCAACTTCAGCTTGGAGAGTGCCAGTGTTCTTCCAACAGCGCCTCTTTTCTGTATATCAGGCTCATCATTTTATTTGAACAATTGGGCTTATTTGACTTATAGACGTAGTAGTTGCTGTAATGAATTCATGAAATATGCATATGGTGGACTAGAGAAAGCTATCAAGACTCATGCATTTTGCATGGGGCTCGCTCACTTTTTTCTCCTCCCACAGGTCTCCTCCCCCCTTGATGATGTGGCTTAGTGTGCAAGTCTTATATCTTCAATAAATGCAGAGGGAAAAGCTCTTCAGCAGCCTCATTGTTGAAAAGTTTATTTGCATTTTTAAGTGTGGGTGTTAAGCCAGATTTATTCCAAAACTTTAAAGCTCCAAAACCATCAGAAGAAAAAGTCCTCCGAACTGAAAATAAGGGTTTGCTGAGGTTATTCAATGCAGCTCAAACACCTGTTGGCGCCATCTGAAGCCAGAGTTAGGAAGCAGAAAATTCAGCATCACATCTTTCCTGCTTTAAATAGAACTCTGGGCAGCCCTCTGACCGGAGCTGCATCTGGCAAGAGGATCCACGCTATTCAGCCAATGCTTGCTTGTGCATTGGCTGTCCTTCACCTTCCCTTCCAAGGCTTTGAGGCTTCTCTTTTGTCCAATAGTGAGATTGAAAAAACAGAGGTCTCTGGATTTTTCCAGTGATCTGGAAAGCCCTCCTGCTGCATTCCATGTGAACACAGAATTATGCCCCATCCCTGGCAGTGTTCAAGGCCAGGTTGCACAGGGCTTGGAGCAACCTGGTGTAGTGAAAGGTGTCCCTGCCTGTGGCAGGGGGTTGGAACTGGATGAGCTTTAAGGTCCCTTCCAGCCCAAACCAGTCAGTGATTCTGTGGTCTCTCCTGGGCTCTGATGCCCCAAGGATAGGGTCGCCTTCTCCTGCTGCAGTGGGACAGTAAACACACCGATACAGATGTCAGATGTTGGAAGAACTTGGAAATGTACAGAGCGAGTATAGTTTTGTGGCATTAAAAGGAAGAATATGGGTGCCCCACACACTGTATTTGTGCTATATTTAGCATTTCTAGCTTTGCCACTGGAAGAAGAAAATGACAGTGGGACAGGAGTGAGAGTCAGTGCATTTGAGGAACAACTGAAATAAACACAAGTTAGTCTTGGACTTTTAAATGCTAATTTGCAGGCACCATGCAATGGAACGGCACATTGCATCCAAACTCAGAGAAAGCTGCAGTCTTCTTTTGTGCCTTTTGCATATCTACACTCAGAAACTTGCAGTGAAGAGTGTTCATCTAAGTGACTTGTTTGATATTGGTAAAAATTTCACTCAAAATGACTTTATTCAGAATTACTGTGTGATAGTAATGTAATACAATGATAACAGCCAGCAGAAGACCTTGAGGTACAGTATGACAACTTGCTACTTAATTTCTTTCACAAATTCTGGCTAATCTGATCTGTGCAGTCTGGGTTCCTCTAATATACTCCTCAGACTAATGTATAGGTGCTGATGGTATGGATTTAGGGTACCTTTGCTCAAAGAGAACCACAATAGTTCTTCCAGCAAAAACAACTTTATATATATATATATATATATATATAAATGTTATTTCCCCTTTCCCTTTGTCTTGTTGTTAGCAGAAAGAAAGGAAAAAAGTTGAAAAAATATTTTAAGGAAATTTGTGGTGGAGTTTTGTTGAGGGGCTAACTACATTGTACAGAACATTTGAGATATTCAGATTAAATGCAACTGGGAAATGAAAGCAAGTCAAAAAGGAGATTAAAACTAAATTCAATTTTGATTCATTACTTTGTCTTGAAAATAGGCCATAACTTATCCCAGTTCTCAATAAAAAAATTCTTCTGCTTGTTTTATCTTCACAGTGACTAATCTCTTCCTGTACTTCTTGCAGGTTAAAACTACCTTGCTATAGCAGATTTGTAATTTGAATACCATAGTATGTATATTTACATTGACAACAGTTGGTATTTTTAATCCATGCCGTTTTATCATGAGCTGAAGTGCTGCAAGAAAAATTGTGGAGTCCATAGAGCTCTGTAGGAGGAGTAATTCCTATGTACACTCTTTGATTTTGCCTAGTCTTGCATGTTCCAACTGTAACATGTGCGACTTTTCTGGACCAGTTACAAAGCTCAAACATATTCCAATGCATTTGCACCCTCAGTGCTTGTCATAACTTAGAAATATGTATTTATGCTAACGAATGACAAAAGTGACAGATCCTGCAGCAGATCAGTATGGTCTTCGGGACAAAGATCTGATTTTAATGTCTTATATTTGCTGCAGATATAACCTCTTTGTTTATCTGAGTCTTCATCTGTAAAGTAGGGGTAGCAATTCTTGTAATTAAGCCGCCTGCAGAGATGCGAAGGGGAAGTTGCTATGTGAAAAGCTTGGAGTGGTGACTGTGCTAGCCCAGGCTGCAGCACTTCAAGCAGCAAGGCTGAGGTGAGGAGAGTAGAGATTTTAATTTGCTTTTTTATGTAAACTACAATGCTGCTGAAAGCTGCTTTGAAGCTACTGTACTGGTATTAAGAGGAGTATTGGACACTGAAGGAAGGTTTCGGCTGATGCTAACCTCCTACGAATAACAACACTAGACTCAGAATAATTTTTTTCTTTAAGATCAGTGCATGGAGAGCCTAAGTAACTTTCTTTCATCTGTCTTTAGAGTGAACTCTGTAGCAGATACTTGCCTTTTATCTCCATAGCCCATTTTTGAGCATTTGTGATGTTCAGAAGTTGAAGGGTTTCTGACTCTTATGAGTCTATGGGAATTTCTTAAGTTGACTTCTTAAAAGCAAAACAATCCTCTCATGTGTTATGGGGTTTAATATTTTTCTTTGGCACCTTCCCAAAAGAGTAGACTTCAAGGACACACCAGGTACTTTCTGTTTACAGGAATGTATTTCACTTTTTCAGTCAGTCGTTGTTTTGTTATGTTTCTGTTGCTCAGCAAATGGTTGTCTGTGAAATGCAAAATGGATTATTTGGTAATTAAAATATTTCAGGTTTATGAGAAAGTTTGAAAGCAATAAAATATCCTTATTTTAGTGGAGTGGATCTTATATGTTTGTAAGTGCAGAATCCTGTAAGGTATAGAGGAATAGAAATAGAAATAAAACTAGTAGGTGCTTTCCATCTCTTCTAAGATTGTTTTGTACTGGATGGTATCTTTACTATGAGGATAAGCATAAATAAGCAAATCTAATTTAAATATCCCAAGAGATTGGCCTTGTAAAGTACCTGTTATTTTTCATATGCAATTTTAAAAAGTGTCTCGCTTTGGTGGAATCATTTAGTATTACAATCGTGATTTGCAACATGCCTTAGCATCTGACATGCAAAACAGCATAGCAACTCTTAGTACTGGGCCTCGTGAACAGTCCAGTATCTCTGGCCAAAGGTCAATAATTAAGGGAGCTCCACAGCAGAGTTGAGGAAAAAAGAATACAACAATTTCTTAATACACTGAGATAATCTATTCTGAAAGAAGAATGAAAGAGAAATGAAAAAAAAAAAACTTTTTTATATATTTTTGTTACCATAGTAATTCTTGTTGTACATTTTATATAAATATCACCTGCCAGAAACATAGAAACTTCTATTTTGAAGAGAAAAATATTTTCAGGTGTATAATTTTGTCAATGTTGATGTTAGCGTCTATCATGGCCAAATCTTTGCAACTGATAAATACTGTTCTGTTTTTCTAATTTTTCATTTTCCTCTACTGACATTTTTAAACCAATGCTCTGCAAATGTCAGTATTGTTAATTTTACAACTTGGAAAGGTGAAAGGTTGAAGAGTTATATATTGGGACACAGAAACAGAAATTGGGACATAGGAAAAAGTTGGATGTTTAATGAGACTTTGTGAAGATTGCTTTTAAGGCTACATTTTAGGTGTGGATTCTTTATATTCTTTATTGAAGTGCAGCATTTATGCCTTCAAAAAACTTCTTGTTACATAATTTCCAGGTTATTATTATTTTAATAAGAAAAATATGTTTGTAAACCCATAAAAACTGGCAATCATTTGAAGCAGCATTTTTAAGTTATGTTCAAAGCTGAGGGAAAAATCATAAATAAGCAAACTCATTTTAAAATTACTCCCAGAGATATCAAACTCATTATGGTATGGTAGCAGGTAAGCACTGAGAAAAATCATGGTTTTATTACACCTACTAGAAAAGTGGTATAAAGTCTATAGGAAGTATTATAGCATATAGTAGTATATAGTCTAAAGGAAAAAAACCAAACACAAACCCAACAGTCTACAGAGAAAGAATTTCTTCATAATTTGAGGGAATGGTATTGATGAATAGACTTGACTATATGTTCACATTGGTCACATCCAGTGACATGCACCGTTCAGTCAAACAGATATTTCCGTTCCCTGGTTAAGAATAAAACTTTTTCCCATATCTCTAATGTCTTTCACCTTCCTTTCCTCTAGTGTGGCATGACTTACCCATGGCTTAAGGCTACATACGAAAGCTGCACAGAGGCTGAATATGAAGCTTGCTTGCAGGTGAAGCAGACAAATGCCCTTAGTAAAAACCTGTTGAATTACAGTTTGTAATGTTATTGTAATTTTGCAAATGCATTTGTGATAAAAAAAATTTAATTCCTATTTTACTTCTTGGAGAAACTCTTAAGTTTCATTATAATAAGTTCTGTTCTTTGATGCTACAAATGGGGCAAAGATCAGTTGATTATCACAGCACACAAACATAAATTACCAAAGATTTGAAGATTTAATGTAGCATAAAATTAGCAATTTGAAGAATTTTAAGTACTTAGCCCTAAATAGAATCTGTGGAGAGTTTTAAACTTCCAGGTTCTCTACTACATGTTGCAAATACCCAAGGGCATGGATGACTAATGAACAAAAATAATTAACAGTGCAGAATTAATGTGATTGCTGGTTGGGTATAAATATGGCAGTATTTACAGGTTCTGCAGAGGAGAAAGGGTGAGTAGAGTTTATGTTACTCAGTCTGAATAGAAAACCAAAGAAAGTCCGTGTCAGTACCGAAATGAGAGCTGCTTCTCTAAATGTACAAAGTAGGAATGTTCAGTCTGAGGTTTAAGCTCCAGTGTGAAATGTTCAATAGACACCTGATACTGATTTGTTCCATATTTTGAAAATTGTGCCAATAAATGTTGCTCAAAGTATATTGTGAATTTACTCAGTATCTGCAAAACAAAGCACAAGACTCTGCAAAATACTGTGTTTATTTTCATAACAGTGTTTGTTTTTTTTTTTTCTCATTCAGCTTTTGTCTGCTTTATGATTATGAATTGTTTTATTTAGGATGTTTAAAGCATACTACCTTGATGCTTTCATGGATATAAAACTTTGTTAGACCAACTTCTCTTTTTAGTGCTAGTACCATAACTGGGATTTATGTTGAAAACTTGTAGTTCTGAAAGTAGTGAAATAAGATGGCTGGGTGCCATGCTGGTGTGCTTTTGGGGTCCAAGGTTATACATCTACCTGTTTTCTATTCCAATGTTATTCTTCCAAATCACACATGTACTTCTTGGAGGGCTCACTGAAAAAACAGGGTCTGTCCTTCCCAATATTCCTGCCCTTTGAAGAATACCTTCAGCCAAACTGGCTTCTAAAATGCTCTTGAACACCTTCGTCCCTGTGTTAATTATGCCCTTAACATAATGCTGAGGCTATGTCAGCAGCAGCAGATGATGGGCATTTGCAGACACCTCCCCCTCCCTTTCTTCTCTTCGCTAATGAGCCCAAAGCAGACAGAAGGAGCACAGCCAAAATCTGATGCTTCCCAAATTGGTTCCTGATTGTTACTAACAGTAGGTGACTGCAGGTTTTTTCCCTTGTTTTTTTAATTTATAAATTAATAGGAACACAAATGCTTTAAAGTATTTTTCTAGGGCTACAAGCTGCAGTAATCCTACCAAGAATAATGTAAAAATATAAATAATTTGGAATCAGGATTCTTCTGTTAAGTTATTCTGAGGACACTTATTCTCCTACTGAGGAGTCAGTTTTCACATGGGAGAATAATACTCATTTCATGTCAAAAAACAGAAACATGACACAGGAAAAATATTAATTCACTTTAATACTGAAAAAATGCTTCCTCTTCCTTTTTCAGGTTTAATTCTTGCATTAGAAAAGTTACCAACAAAGGAGGAAGAAATGTTTCTAGCTATTAGTGTATGAGAAGAATTATTTCAAACATCACAACGATCAGCATCCTGTGGGAAATAATCTTATCTCTCTCTCATGTGATTTGATTAAAAAAAAAAAAAGAGCTTGGAAAAATGGTTTATTGCTGACTGAATGTGGAGACTCATCTGACCTTTCTGCTTAAAATGTTATTTCAATTCTATTTGTTAAAAAGCTATATTGTAGGTTATCAGTGTTTAAGAAATGCTGGAGTATGCACTTGGTATCTTCACACAGATCTCTCAGCTTATCTTCATTCTCTGTCTTCAAACCATCTGCTCTTTTCCTGTGGTCATTCTTTTCCATATTAATTAGTAGAGAGTGTCTGCTGACTAAATAAGGATTTAAAGACTTAATTCCTGTGTGCCTAACTGTCAGGGATGGGGGGAAGGGGATAAAGTAGAAAAAAATACAGTGATGCTGTTTGGAATTTGCAACTAATGAGTTTAAAGCTCTGAGTGCACTTCTGGGTGTTTAGGCAGCTTAAATAATTCAGGGCCTTTATATATAGCTGACTTGTCTCATTTATCTTTTTCACATGGGGTTTTGTACTATTTCTGGGTATTTTATTATCACCGTTGTCTCTCACATTCATAATATGGGTAGAAGTGCGGAGCATAAGCTAAAATTTGAGGGAAAGGGAGCATCTGCTTACCATCATTTGATTTAGCAGTAAGTGGTATGTAAGCACATGTAGCCTTACCCCTCAAATATGAAAATCAAGCTTTATGAGACACCAGGACCTTACATGTTTCCTTTCATGTTTCAGCCTGCTGTTTTGGAAACCCTCCAGCATTTCCAAATTAACAGCATCAGTAAAGGTATCACTGTATTTTAATATAAACCTTTTCTGTCGGTTCTTGTGATCATTTCCTCAGAGGTATTTTGGTCCTCACAACAGAAGTACTGTGTGAAAATTAAAGGAAATGTTAGGGTTGTGTGAAAACTTTTCACCTTCTCTGTCATGTAAAAATTATTGGCCATTTCTCTGCAGAAACCTATCTCCAAATAAGAGGGAAGCTGCTATGCTGACTCTGAGAACAGCTAGCACATGCTAACAGGCTGTGTTGACCTTGATGGTGCTGGTGCAAAAGGGTAGTACTCTTGAAATAGCTACTGAAGGCTTGTAGATCTGATGTAGAGTTGGTCCAGATTCAAACAGAAATTTGATCATTTCCGGTTTTCATGGTTTGTCTATTGTGCTCATTCGTGATTCCAATAAAAATAGCAGTGCAGCATGCTTTCACTGCGTGCTTAAGTGCTGTCAAGAGATAAAGCATTAGAATGCCAGTGGCAGTTTCTGCAGGACATAGAATACCTTGCTTCAGCTCTGTTGCACAGTTGTGATTCTTTTTTCCCTCATATTTGCTGAGATTTCCCTAAAATGTGTGAGACTATCATTAAGACAGGAGGTGCTCTGGTGAACTATTTATATTTCTTCCTTCAGATATCTACAAAATATCCTAAAGGGTTCTCACTCTCTGTCTCTTTATACCTCTTATAGATGCATTTATTGCTTGGCAAATATTTGTGTGAAAGAAAATTCTCTCTGTGATGGTGGGCTTGGAGCTGAGTCTGCTGTCCTTTGATAGATTCCATCAAAGGCATGTGTGGTTTGACTGTAGAATGGTGCTTACTGAGAAAATGCAAAGTTGTACCATGCAAACCTGGAGACATCAGTCTTTCTTCTACACAGCTGTGTGAATGCCCAGTAAAAACCAAACAAAGTTTAGAAGTCTGGTGTAGAAGCTAAATTTTATTTCATTCATTATTTGAGTGAGAGAGCACAAAACAATTTTAGTGCTTACACAGAACCACGGAATCACAGAATAGTTTCTGTTGGAATGGATCTTCAAAGCTCATCTAGTCCAACCTCCCTGCATTGAGCAGGGACATCTTCAACTATCATTTTATCCTATGCTTTTAGAGGTGATATTTTATTATATGCATTATTATATTGTATCCAAAATGCAATCAAATATATATTCAAATACACAGTTAACTACTGAAAAAAGTTTTGGTCTGCTTCTGCTGACACCTAATAGGTGTTGCTAATGCTGTATGTATCAATTGAAAAGCATACGAAATTGAAAAGCAAAGTGGCCTCCACAACCACTTTTTTTTTTTCCAATCTTGAGAAAGCATGTATTTGAAATATAATTATAAAATACACTTTGATTTCAGTAGAAGGTAGTTGCTAAATTTTCATCTTTAAGACCCTAGTTCTTCCATTCACATACTAGTTTTCAGTGACAAAGCAATCATCATGATTGTAATTAAATATTTATCGCACAGTTCTCTTCTGTCATTTGGATGTTACAAGGCAGGCAAAGATATACTTTAAAGGCTGAGTAGTAAGCTCTATTATGATAGTATATCAAGCAAATGAGTATTTGATGGGCTGTGTTAACGTGAGCTAAAAATAAAATCCCATCTGTTCACCTTTCAAACTGCATCAAGAGACTGCATATGGGTTGCGGAATAATTTAATGAAACACAAATGAAAATAATGTTTATTTCCATCTTGCTGAAACAAGTGAAATGGGCAACTTGTCAGTAAAGATATCTTAACAAGCAAGGAATTGTGTGCTTATGGCTTTTCTGGAATATAGTAGCACTACATTCTTTCAAAACCATAAATGAATAGCTATAGAAATAGAGGTACTCACTGAAGATACTGTTGCTAATAATTACATAAAGCCCAGGTGTTGATTACTGGTGCTAAGAGTCTGAACTTTCTACACAATTAAGGATGTGCCTTATTAGCCTCAGTCCTCCAGAATGCATCGTGATCTTCAGAAACACTATTTTTCAATCCCCATTTTTCTTATAATTGCATGAGTTCTCTTAATTTATTGGTAGACTATCAGGAAACTTTAAAGCCACCTGCTGAGTAAGCCCAGCTAATTATCTGTTCCATAAAAATAAGCTGTTTCAAGGTATGATGTATGCTGTGTAACATGGCTAGGTGCTGTACAGTGGGGAGATCAAGGGAAGCACCACTGTCTTGGAGCTCTTGCTGACAGTGGTATAAGCTGAAGCCACTGGAGTGACAAAAATTTTTGCGTGCTCAGGACTTTTCAATGCACTGCATATTTTAATACTTCTAGTGGAATGATTTTTTTTTTTTTCTGCTTTTTCAGGTAATTGTATCTTTGATGTTGACATAGCTGTATTCATCTTGCCCTCTTGTGCTACAGGCACTTAAGTATCTTGTCTACTGCTTTTTACCAAGCATTTCCTATTACTTCTCCTTTATCTTTAGCCAGATTTCAACCATGTTGAGTGAGTTTGAATCACAGGTCTCCTTCTTTTCCTGAATTTCTGAAAGAAAACTAAAAGATACTGTGTAATCTGTTAACTGCAGTTGAAGTGTATGAGATGATTTGGTGGTTTTGAAATAGCTGTGTGATCTAATCCTGAAATTAGGAGTTAATTTATCATCTGTGGGACTCCTATAGGTGAAATAGTTAGTGAGGTAGGGCCAGGTATGAACAGTTCATCTAATTACTAAAAAGAGAAAAAAAGACAGTATAAAATGTGAGCAGGAAGAGATTGGAGAACAAAATGTCTTTTCTTGAATAAGATGTGCCTTATGGGTACAGGGGCACATCTTGCTGCATCTAACTCCATGAGAGAAAAAAAAATTTCTTCTTGGAAGAAATATGGATATAAATTTATAGCATTCTTCACTGAGGTCCTGGGGGAGCAGAACTTGTGTACCCTTCAGACTGCATGAGTCCATACATGCTTTCTTGACTTCAACTTAGTGGTTGCTGTCAATAGGAGTATTTTTAACAAAAAGTATGCTGAAGATGCAAGTTGAGGGGTATGTGTGTGCATGTGTATGTGTATATATATAGAAAATTATAATGTTTGCTTTGGGTAAACAGATTGCATTTCCAAATAGCTGGGATGTGTTACAACAACTCTGAAAGCCATTTGCAAAAGCCTTATGTTACAGGGTGAAAGGCTGTCTGACTTGTCATCTTTTCCAGGTCTCAAAAGCCTCTGAAGCAGGTTGATAGTAAATGTTGAGCAAGTGCTTTCTGTCAATCTTAAGTGAAAATGGTTTTTTTTCCTGGCTTTTTTTTAAAAAAAAAAACAAAACAAAACCAAAAGAACCACCACCTATCAGGCAGTATTTTTAGATGTGTTGAGGTACAAAAAAATGTGATGTTACATAGGTTTTCATCCTGCAAAAAAAAAAAAAAATCTTATTTAAAAGTAAATCTTAAAGATTGAAGTATTTTACTGGAAAATTTTGAAGAAAAGAAAACCTTTGTATTTATGTTAAAAAATAGTGTTACTTTATTCTTTGACTTCTGCCCAACTCTGGTCTTAGGAAAACTTTGTGGTAAAAGATCTTGGAAGAAATAATTAATTTGCTTTTCAACCAACTCCTGTTAAATCATATTAGTCCCTTTTGCTGTGTATTTGCCGTGTTTATAACAGATACTATCTGCATAAGTAGGTAGTTTAAATACATTATTGTCCTCTGCTCTTCAAAAGGTTGTAAAAATAATCAAAGTACATTAGTTGTAATACCAATTTTGTAACATGAATAGGTAGAAATTAAGATCGCTTATTAAGTCACCACATGTGCACAGATATAAAATGACAGTCAGAGCCTCTCCTCATGTGAAATCACTGAGTTTTAAAATTCAATTTATTTTTATTATTTTTAGGTAATGTCATATTTATGCTTTCCTGATTAATGTGGTAGTTTTCCACTATCTGTGGCTACTAAATGCTTAGAATGCATTTTTTTGGTAGACTTCTTGATTCTCCTCAGATGAAAACCAAGAACCAAGGGCTGATAAAAATATTATACTGAACTTCTACATGAAGTATGCCCACAGAAGAGCTTGGGAACTGATTCTCATCATGTCTTTGCTGTTGGTTATCTTGCTATAATGGAGCTGTAATAACAATAATCACTAGCAAGGCAAACAACTTTGATTAAACTCCCTGTGATTTTACAGAGAAATTTAGTTAGATATGAGCCTCAAACTCTTGTTATAGGTTGCTAG